>NC_044334.1:15000000-15625000 GCF_007399415.2 Gopherus evgoodei | reverse complement strand
AATTGAGGCACAAAGTAATTAGTTTTCTCATAGTCACTACTGCAGCCGGGAACCAGAATCCAGGCATCTTGACTTCTAGTTCCCTCTAACACCTAAACTCACTCTTGTAAAAAGAGGGCATCTCACTAGCTGGGTTGGAGTTTCCACCACAGGGTTGACGGTTGGCCTAGTACAAGCCACAGACTCTTAATCCTGGTAGTGGCTCCACCCTTGTGGCCCTGCTTACTTTACTTCAGGGGAAGGGAGAGCAAACAAAAGTTCAGGTCAACACAAACTAAACCCCTCCTGGGGTCGATAACCAGGCCAAATAAAAAAATGCCTGAGGCACCACCTTGTTTCCGGTGTGCCTGGGTAGCAGCTTTGTTGGAGTTTTTGGGTAGCTGTGTCAGCCCCTCCCTACCTTACCCTGGGATAGTTGAACTCTTCCTAGAGCTGGCAGGCTTCTAGCAGGAAGTATCCTCCTGCTGTTCCAGGACCTAATCTAGTTGCTCCCTTCTCAGTGTTTCCTGTCTTGGGTACTGCAGCTTCCTCCTTTTAAAACCTGCCTTCCTACCATGCCTGACTGACAGGCCAGGGGGTGGGGTGCACACAGCCTCCCAGCCTGTTAGGGTGGCATTTGTACACCCCATCACAGCTCTTAGATTCCAAGATATACTGAAATAATTGTCACAGGAATTGGGTAAGGTAGGCAACTGAAGAAGTCTTCTTCCAGCTGTTTAACTCCTTAAGCAAATACATTCTAATGTCCACATCTCTTGTTCAGGCAGAAAGAGTGTATGTGTCTGAGACTGGCTGCTTAAAAGCTAGTACATTTTCCACCCCCTCCAGTAAGGGTATTTTCTATTTAAAATGTCAGAGAGAAAACATCACCAAATTTGTTTCTTTTTGCAGCAAGTGGCATCCACTGATGGGTCCTTACTATGTGATAGCTGAATTCATACCTGAATCCCAATCCTGTGTCCATTTGTCTAAAAGACCCTAGATAGAGTGCCAAAACTCCCATAGACTTCAGTGAGGATAGGACCATGTTCTTTGGAGTTAATTGCACCAGCTCAGTATTTAGCCTGTTATTAACCATGGATCCAATCCTGATATATAGGGTATATGAACTAGGCACTCAACTGCACTCTTGAAAGTGCCCATGAGAATTAGTCATTCCTATATTTGGTGTTAAGTAAAATCTATTGTGTCCTGTTACATAGAATAAAAACTGGAATCTCTGAGCATGAGGATTGTTCAGAAGCATAAAAGAAAGACTTAAAACTGTCACTCTCAGGTGTAAATGGCTCATTAAAGCCTTTCTTTGGAGTGCAGTGATGAGGGGGAATTGCTCTTCTCTGATGAGAGATTGTATTTTCTTCTCGAGGAGAATGCTGCTCTCTTCCTCCCCCCAGTTTAATAATACACTAAATTGGTGGGCCTCTTAGCAAGTGATTCTAGTCAACTTCAATATCTATTTGCAATCACATGTGCTTGGAGAAGCCCACTTATGCCGCTATTTGAGAGACCAGAGGAAAGTTAGAAGAAATGAATGTATTACTGCACCCCATTAGCACTCTAGAAAACCCACTGAAATGAATCCCTGGTGGCTGAATGTACAAGATTTATATACTGAAATACCATTTTAAAAAAAAAGTCAGGGCTCTCATTCAAGCAAAGTTGCTCAGGCTAAGTGTACAACCTGTACTCTACCCTCAACTAAATTACTCTCTTAGCAATTGAGGGTAGGGATTGGGAATGTATCCAGGGATAGGAGGGTGGAGGAGAGCTAGGGCAATAGCAGATGGTGGTTTCCCACATGAAAAGGAGGAAGAGGGAATGCTTGGTTGTGCCCCAGACAAGGCAGAGATCAAAGATGAGACAGCCAGATTCCCCAAGATTTGACATTTTCTGCAGAGGGTTCAGTAATTTGTGCTTTCCAATCTGAAGTTCTGGAGCTGATGCCATAATCACCATGCATTATTGCAATTATTTTGCACCCCACCCCCTTCCCCCCAAAAAAGAGAACTGGGGTGTCTAAACTGGCCTTGGGAAAATGGTTACCAGATGCTGAGCACACTTTGTTTTTATTTATTCTGTCTAGCATATGAAATTTACAGAAAGGCAATAATTACTCAAAACATTGCACATAAGAGCTATCTTATTCTCTTTACAGAAATAAAGGGAGCCAGGTAGGGGAAAAAGAAGGAAAAGTGCAAAAGCAGACATTTGGAAAGGTTAGGGCAAGTGGCCTTTTGTTCCTCCTTGTGCTACAATCCCATGTAATTTCATCAGCTAAGCAGTGTGGGTCTGTTTCAGTATTTACAGAGGAGATCTGCAAGGAGCACTATCGCTATGCTGTAGAAAATGGTGGTGGTGGTGGTGGCTCAGTAGCATGTACTCTTCCCTCTGATTTGCTGTTGAACCAGTGACCCAGCATGGAGTCTCTCTCTCTCTCTCTCTGCTTCTCTCTGAAGTCCTGGTCATGAATGTGTAAGGCCAGGGGTTCTCAAACTGGGGGTCGGGACCCTTCAGGGGGTTGCAAGCTGTCAACCTCCACCCCAAACCCCACTTTGCCTCCAGCATTTCTAATGGTGTTAAATATACAAAAAGAGTTTTTAATTTATAAAGGGTGGGGGGGTCATCAGAGGCTTGCTATGTGAAAGGGTCACCAGTAAAAAAGTTTGAGAGCCGCTGGTGTAGCGCTTTTTATCAGGTGGTGGTGGAGCTTGTCCTTGGTGACCTGGCCAGATTTCTTCTTGGGATAATGTCCTTCTGCTTAGCTAAAATACACCCAGCAGTTTCAACTGGATACAATGGGTTTTTTTTCCTTCACTCCCTGTCTCAAAACTGTTGCATAGTGTAAAGATCAATTCAACAACTTCTGTATGTCAGAGTGTGCTGAAATGTACTCTCCATATCCCTTCTGTATCTCACAGGGTGTTGTGAGACTCTTAAAATTAAATCATGGATGGAAAGGTGGTGGAATCTCCATCCTTAGAGGTTTTTAAGGCCCAGCTTGACAAAGCCCTGGCTGGGATGATTTAGTGGGCGTTGGTCTTGCTTTGAGCAGAGGGTTGGACTGGATGAGCTCCTGAGGTCTCTTCCAACCCTTATCTTCTATGATTCTATGAAAACCCAATAGAAGTGGGAAGTATTAATACTTGTTCCCTACTTCATAGACATTTATGATGCAGTTCTGTGTTGTCAGGAGGCATAGGGCCTAATTTAAAGTGTGCTGCACTTTGGCTACTCTGCTGCTAAAGTAGATGCAGAAGCAGACTAAGGGCTCCATTCAAATCAAAATTAGTTTTCTGGTCATGGTACCTCTTTGGCACTTCCTGTTCAGGAGCCAGAGCTTGTAGGGTTCTGTTCCCACAGAGACAAGGCCTTTAGCAAAACTTTGTGACTGGTGCAGAGTAAGAAGTCAAAGTCACACACACACACACACACACACACACACACACACACACACACACACACACACACACACACACACACACACACACACACACACACACACACACACACACATATATATCCTGGTGATGTAAGAGAATGCAACTGAGCATATTCAGAGAAGAAGTCAATATTTATACATGGGGGAGAATCCTCAGAAGCAGATTGGTGGTTAAATTGGTGCTGGATTAACCTCTTTTTTAAAAAAAATATGACTGGCTTCTACAGTGCTCATCATTTGGCTGCCTGAAGTCGGGCGATGTGTACAAAAAGGAGGGAGGGAAAAAATCATGCTGTTCATCTCTGTGCAAGATAGGATCAGCCACGCCACTAACTAGTCCAGCCCTCTGACCCTAAATGTGTGGTGCAGCCAAGTCATTTGCAGACTGCACCTGACGAATATCATTTATAGATTCATAGACTTTAATGTCAGAAGAGACTGTCGTGATCATCTAGTCTGACCTCCTGCATATTCCAGGCCACAGAACCTCACCCACCCATAGGCCCATAACCGCTGGCTGAGTTACTGAAGTCCTCAAATCATGGTTTAAAGATTTAAAGTGACAGAGAATTCACCATTTACACTAGTTTAAATGTGCAAGCGACCCATGCCCCATGCTGCAGAGGAAGGTTGAAAAAAACTCCAGAGTCTCTGCCAATCTGACCCAGAGGGAAATTCCTTACCAGCCCCCAAAATGGCGGTCAGTTAGACCCTGAGCATGTGGGCAAGACCCGCCTGGCAGATACCTGGGAAAGAACTATCTGTAGTAACTCAGAGCCCTCCCGAACCTATGTCCCATCTCCGTCCATTGGGGATTTTGCTACTGGCAGTTGCCGATGGGCCACATGCCATTGTAGGCAGTCCCATCATACCATCCCCTCTATAAACTTATAAAGCTTAGTCCTGAAGCCAGATATGTCTTTTGCCTTCACTGCTCCCCTTGGAAGTCTGTTCCAGAACCTCACTTCTTTGATGGTTAGAAATCTTCACCTAATTTTGAGCCTAAATTTGTTGATGGCCAGTTTATATCAATTTTTTATTGTGTCTACATTGACACTTAACTTAAATAATTCCCCTCCCTCCCTGGTATTTATCCCTCTGATGTATTTATAGAGAGTAATCAATCTTCTTTTGGGTAGGTTCAACAAGACAAGCTCTTTGGCTGTCATAAAGTAGGTTTTCCATTCCTTGCATCATTCTAGTAGCCTTTCTCTGCACCTTTCAGTTTGAATTCATCTTAAATGCTGGACACCGGAACTGCACACAGTATTCCAGATGAGGTCTCATCAGAGCCTTGGATAATGGTACTAATTCTTCCCTGTCACTAATGGAAATACCTTGCCTGATGCATCCTAGGACTGCATTAATCTATTTCATGGCACATCACATTGACAGCTCATAGTCATCCTGCAACCAATAGACCCAGGTCTTTTCCTCCTCTGTCCATTCCAATCAATAAGTCCCTAGCTTATAGCAAAAATTCTTGTTGTTAGTTCCTAAATGCATGACCTTGCACTTTGCATTATTAAATTTCATCCTCTCTCTATTCCTCCAGTTTACAAGGTCATCCAGATCTTCTTGATGATATTCCGGTCCTCCTGTGTATTGGCAATACCTCCCAACTTTTTGTCACAAGCACATTAGCACAATCCCACTTTTTGTGCCAAGATCAATAATAAAAATGTTAAATAATATTGCACCCAAGACCGATCCCTGAGAAACTCCGCTAGTAACCTCCCTCAAGCCTGACAGTTCACCTTTCAGCATGAACTATTGTAGTCTTCCCTTTAACCAGTTCCTTATCCACCTTTCAGTTCTCATATTAATCTCCAGCATCTCCAATTTAACTAATGATTTCCCATGTGGAACTGTGGCAAATGCCTTACTGAAATCCAGGTTGATTAGATCTACTGCATTTCCTTTGTCCATTTCTGCACCACTTAATTTTTGTGCCTAGAATCCTAAAGCCCTGATTCTCTAGAGCTTCAGCACAGGTCCTTATTTTTGTGCCCATAAGTAATTGTTGGTGCATTTTATAGTACTTGGACATCGATCTGATCTACAGACAAAATCAGGTATTTAAACATTGTCTGGGCTCTAAAATGCCTGCAGTTATTTGTGGATATAAGAATTGGAGGCCTTCTGGAAAATAGGTTTGGATTTTTTAAAATACTCCTCCTTTTCTTTTAAATGGAAACTCCACCCTGCGGGAACTCTTCCCCATATTCACATGCTCGAAAGAAGGCCAAACACTTGTTAGAGACCTGCAAACTGGGTAAAATGGCTGTACACAAAAGTTTTGCCAGAGGGAAAAGTGTTCGTTGGAGTGAATAATTAGTTTGTCAGACAGTACAATGGCTTTCCCCTTCTGTAAATACACAGCATTCACTAAGGTGGGTGGCTGCTTTTTTTTTTTCAATAGTATGGAAAAGTCTGTTTAAGTCCAGTAATGTTAGAGGTCTCACCTGTAGAGACTGGCTTATACAGTAGCAGCGTGAGGGAAACGGTAGTTATTTGACAGGGCTTCTCAAGGCTAAAACACAGCAGATTGCAGCTGCCTTTGTCACCTTTAATATGAAGATCCCAGCATGCGTTTCTCCAGTCTGATCTACACAAAAGTTGCTCAGCTCAAGATAGGGGCTTGTTGTGTCCATGGTAATATGTATCTCTATTAAAGATGAGGGTCACAGGAGACAGAGCATTGCCTGATGAGACCTGTAGTCTCAGAGAGCCACACCTAAATTCTAAACGTGTGAGTAGAACTCCACATGCAAACAAGCCTCATGCTGGACAACCTGTTTGGCAGTTTTTGCACAGAGTTATAGTCTTTGTTTGCCTCTTCTCTCCTAAATTCCTAATCTCTCTGAGTGCTGTTCTCCTCCAGTATATTCCATCAAGTGTTTCTAATATCTAATTGCATATGACTGATGAGCCTGAACTACACGACAGTGTTGCCAAGAACCACTTTTTAGAGCCTGCTCAGCCAGTCATAACACACTGCATGACTGTTAAGAGTTTATAGTTTGTGTACATAACACCCTCTGAGTACTGAAGCGTGGTTTATCCAAACAGAAAAGAATGGAGATGAATGAATGAAGGAATGACTTTTGGCCAGGAAATACTTTAATTTTAATTAGAAGAAAGGGGGTGAGAGGGGCATGTGGAGTCTTTCTTCTCTCACAAAAGACAAGGCTAATGTTTACAGCTGTGGGCTCGACCTCAGAGCATCCCACATAATGCTAGCGCTGAAATGTTTTGATTTATTAGGAGTGTGATGTTAGACCTGATAACCTTACATTAAAAAGAGTGAAATAAAAGGAAACATCTGACTAGGGAGGAATCCATTTTTTTCTTTGTTTATCCCCTCCCCCCTTCCCTTTTAGCTGCCTTCATAGAGAAACAAGTTCAGACAGCTGCCCATTCACACAGGCCCCATCTCTTTGAAGAAAGGTTGGTCTATTACTGTAGCTTTCCTGCATCACCATAGCTTTCGCTCACCTCTCCACTGAGTGCCCATTTTAGGAAATAAGCAATGCAGCCAATTGATCACCACTGCTATTAAAATGGGGGACACTCAGTCCTGAGAATCACATTAAGGGACCCATATCCCACTGTGAATGAGAACTTGTCAGATCTAGGCATTTTGTTCAATAGCCTGTTTGTGCAAGAGCACTCCCATCGCCATTAAGAAAGCGATAATCATTGTTTAGAAATGATGATTTCTCCCTCCGCAGGGCAACAAAATATTTAAATCTTTATTGCCATCTGTGTTATTCCTGATCAGTCTCAGTAAATCGGGTCTGTAGAGAGAGGATGTTTTGAGAAAGACTGACGCAAAATAGGCATTAAACACCCCAGCCTTCTTGATGTCACTGGTTCTTTCCTGCTAAGTAATGAACATATACATTCCTTCATCTTTCTCTTATTGGTAATGTATTTATAGAACCTCTTCTTATTGCCTATTGTCTTGTACTCCTGCTTAGCAATTTGTCCAGGTTTCCACTTTTGATAGTATTCCTTTTTGATTTTCAGGTATTTAAAGAGCTCCTCTTACTGTTCTGCCTATCTTTTCTTGGCATTGGGATAGTTTAAAGTTGTACCTTTTAATATAGTCTCTTTGAGAAAGTGCTAGTTCTTCTGAACTCTTTTTTCCCTTGGGTTTTCTTTCCGTGGGACCTTACCTACCAGTTCTCTGAGTTGGTTAAACTTGGGTTTTTTTTGAAGTCCATTGTCCTTATTCCGCTGCTTTCACTCTTTTCTTTCCTTAAATAATGAAATATATCATTTCATGATCACTTTCTTGAGTGGCATTCTATCTTCTCATTCATAACTAATTCCTCCTTGTTAGTCTGAATAAAATGGTTGCCTCCCACAAATTACTTCCTTCTCTTTCTGCAACAAGAATTTGTCCCCAATACATTCCAACAACTTATTGAACATTTTGTGTTTCACTGTATTACTTTTCTAACAGAGGTCTGAGTAGTTAAGTCCCCCATTAATATCAAGTCTTGTGTTTGGGATAGTTGTTGTTTGTTCTATAAATGCCTCATCCACCTCCTCTTCCTGATTTGGTGGTCCATAATAGACCTTTATGATGACATTGCCCCTTTTTATTTTTACCCAGTGACTTTCAACTGATCTGCTTCTCACCTTCTGGACCTCAAATGTATAAATTCTTGGCATATGATGCCACACCTCCTCCCTTTTCAACGTGTCCTTCCTGAACAAGTTATACCCTTCAATATCAATATTCTAGACATGAGATTTATCCCAAGTCTCTGTGATGCCAATAACAACATTTTACATGTGTACTAAGCCATCCAGTTCTTCCTGCTTATTCCCCACACTCCTTGCATTTGTTTATCAACATCTAATATATTGAATAGATTCCCCCACTGGTTTCCTTTGTTTCTCCTATGCCCTTATTGACATTTTCCCTCCCCTGCCTCTAAATTCTTGACTTTGGTGTAGGTCACCTTCTTTTATACTTACCTGTGTGCTTTTGTCACCTGACCTCTTAGAATCTAATTTGAAGTCCTCCTCTCTAGGTTGGAGAGTCAGGGTCCTAAGATGCTCTCCCCCTTGTCAAGTGGACTGCCATCTCGTCCCACCAGTTCTCCCTCACAAAACAGCATCTTTGGTCTCACCACTCAGATTTTGAAGCTCTCCTTTTACAGTATGAAGTTGTTCTGAGCCATTGTGGCTTTTAAGCCAGTTTCCCACTCTGGTGATCAACACCAACGGGCCTGCTGAGTCGACAGCCAGCCAGGCTGAAACAATAGAGCAAGTTAATGGAGCAAAATAACCATCAGTGTTTCCCATTAAAAGTAAATTTTTTATATAGTGACTGTAATTTTCTCCCAGCTGACTCAAACACCTCACAGAATAAACAGTTTCTGTATTATCCCCTTGTAAATGAGACCACAGGATCATAAACTTTAATTTGTTGCTTTTGGCTGCTCTCAGGTTTGACAGACAATTAAACCAATTCATTAGTGAGTTCAGAGGCACATTTTTGGCCATGCCTTGCTTCAAGAGCTATGTGAGGTAATCCAATGAGTTCATCCACTGCAGGGTGCAAAAAATGTCCAGTGTCTTTATCACAATGCCTCAATACCGTAAATTTCCTAAGTGCATTCTGGGTGGCTTTTTTTGCCCTTCACATTGGTTTGCAACATCCAGAAGATGTGTCACTGTTGGAGGCTGGGTAGCCCACTGGCCTGATGTGTTGGACAAAGTCTATGTTGATCAGCAGGATGAATATCACTTGTGATAGGGCTTAAGGCTTACATTTAGGGAATGGGCCAATAAACTGCCCCAGAACAGTTCACAGCTGAGTTTTGGGGAATTCTCATTTGTATATGAGCTTTAGAGCTCTCCCCACAAGATGTAAATAATTCATCAGCAATTCCTTGGATGTCCAAACCAATTTCAGAATCCCCAGTTCCAGCTGGAGAATCAAGGCTAGACTGTCAACTCAGCTAGATTGTCTCTCTGATTTTAATCTTTTGTTGCTATCAGTTTAATGTATAACGAGGATAGAGGTTGCTTTTAAAACAAAAGACTTAATATTATTTTTATGACTGCAATAGGGCCCGGATCTGACCAGTCTTAAAACTGCAACCTGTTGGGGATGCGCTCTGGATATTTTTAATTTCTCAGAAACTGTAGTGTTTTTTTTTAAATAGCTCCTAGTTTTGTAACCCCTACAAACGCCTCATAGTTTTGTTCTTCCCCCTCCTGACTGTAGCTGCATTTTACTTTTCTCAGCGCAGTGATGTCCATCAGCATTCTCATTAGTTTAAGAAGGCAGATGATCTCTTTAGCAGTCTCAGGGGTAAATATGAACATTTATGAGGGGAGAAACCTCTTTGATTGTCTCTCTCATATTTCTTTGCTGACACAGAGAGAGACTACTGCACGGCTTCCTGTATCTGACTGGATTAATTCATTTAGGACAAGTGCATGCTTCATTTCTCCCAGGGCTCAGCCCTGGCACCTCTAGGGACTTGGCAGTTCATAGCCCCAGCACCTCTGGGCTTGCCGCATCAGTTATGAACGTAAAAGGAACTGCTTGAGTCCCAGCACCGCTTTCATTACAAATTACGCACTGCTCAAGTGCTAGCTGTGGTAGCCCTTACACAAGGTGTTGGATACATTCTTAGACGCAGGTGTGGCATTATTAGCAGATGGTAAATACTTGGGGAGAAGGGAAATAATCTTACTTTCAGGAAGGGGCCTGAAATGCTTTAGGTCAGTTTTCCTCCAATTTTCCTTCTACAAATGAGATGCTCTTAAACATCATCTTCCGCCCCCTCCAAGAAGTATAATGCCTGGTTCTCTAACCCAACAAATCACCAAGAAAGGTTTTGTGGTCTACAGCCCCGAGGCTGAGATCCACTCTAGAAGAAGGTATCTTATGTGATGTGTGTTGTAGCATGAGGTCAACTCCTTTTTCATGCCTAACAGAAAAAAAGTTCCAGGATCTCAGCTCCCATCTAGTCATAAAGAAAGGGGATCATGCCCCCCTGAGACCTGATCATAACTCACCCAGCTCCCAGAATGCATGGCTCCTTTGCTGAGATCTTTTATGCCCATTTCTCTCCCAAGGCAAGATTTTTTTGTGTGCAAAGTCTTCTCTGAGGATAGCTCTTAAGAAAAGAGTTTCCGAGGGAAAATAAAATTGCACCCAATATAAACACCATGAACAAAATGTTTTGAGCAGTGAAACCAAACAGCATCTAAAACTCCATTTTTCTGATTGGTGTCTTAAGCTTGTACTGGCTTGGCATACAAACATTTTTCCTTTAAATTTTTCCTTTAAGTGAACGGGCTGTCAAGAGCAAAGCTGGGAAATGTCCCTCAGGAGTTGACGCTCCAGCTGTCTCTCTCTCAGCTTGTAATCCTTGTGACATTTATCAGAAGGCTGCTCACCACCACGGTAACATGGATCCCACAGGGTGGAGAGGGAGATCCAAGCCCTTATCTGTCATCTACTTGAAACTGCTGACAAAGCAAAAGTTTCAAGTAGCAAAGCAAAAACCAAGAAGCCTTGTTTGTAGAGAGTGAGTGCTCTCAGTTTTGAGCACAACTAGTGCAATCAAAAACATGTCCCATCATTCTCATTAAGAAGCAAAGTAAACAGACATGACAGGTGTGGGTGAAGATCCTCTCTTTCACTGGTTATGTAAACACTGAGATACAACCTGGGCTATTCTCATGTGCACACCTCAGGTGGCTCACAATTGAGAGGAGAGGACTAAGTCTTTACCTAACCTCTGTCGTGTGTGGCAGGGGATGTGTAAATAAACAAAGTACCTTTCTCATTTTAGGAAAAGAATGAGGGTTTTGTGGATAAAACGCAGACCTGTGCCAGGGGAAATCTGGGTTCAATTTCTTGTGCTGCAACTGCCTTCCTGTATGACCCTGGGCAAGTCACCTTGCTTCAAATTTTCCAGCTAGGATGCCTAACAGTGAACGAATAGAAGTGGCCTCATTTCTGAACTGATTTCAGTGGGCATTCAACACCTGAAAATCTGGCAACCTATTAGATGCCTACATCTGTTTTTCCCAGCTGCAAAATGGGGATGATATTTACTTCATAAAGTGCTTAGAGATCTAGGAAAGAAAAATGCTACATAGAGCTAGATATTGCTATAAGGGTAACTTTACATTATTTGCTTATTGTCAGAGGCTCCAGTTTGAAAATGTTCTTGATCTCAGTGCGTAACAGTGTTCCTGGTATTTGTAAAATGCAGATGAGATGGCCAGGCTCCTGCTTCCAGATGGAAAAACCTAATGAAGGGATAGGGGGTGAGAGGAGGGAAAAATGCATTTTTTTTCACAATTATTCTTTTGGGGGCAGGTGAAAAGAGTATAGGGGAAGTCACCTTCTCCCATCCTGAAACCCTGCAGGTGCTCTGTGGTGCCTGATCAGCTGTGGAGCTCCCTAGCCTCCATGCAGCTCCATTATTTTTGCTGAGAGAAAGCAGCCGTTCTCCAAAGTTGCATGGCTTTGGCCTGGCTTTTCTAAAGTTCTCTTGCAGCCTAACCACTTGAAGGAATGCATGAAAACGACAGGGTGGTCAAGGGCATGTATGAATAGAGGATCTATCTCTGGACCAGTCACATGTTGACACCCAACCTTCTTCAAAACTCTTAGTAAGCGCCCCTTACTTCCACCCCAGTCCTTGTACATGCAGGGAACAGCTAGTTCATTCGGATCCACAGGTGGATAGCAGGTGTGGGGAGGGACATTGATGGAGAAGAGTGGGGCAGCCATTTTTTTCATCTTACCTACCTGTGTACCCTTTTCTGATGCCTAGCAAAGGCAGACCATAGCTGTCTGTGCCAGGTGACTGGCTACCCTGTCTGAATGGTTAAGCTCTGTAAATCATGCCAGCTAGCTTGAAGTGTAAGAATGAGTACACTTCCCCTGCTGAAAGAGGCTGCATCCTGGGACTTGTTTTTTAATGGCCATTTAGTGGGACAATCCTTCATATCACTGTTTTGACACAAGAAAACAGAGGGTGGTTGATGATAAATAGGGTAATTAGGGACGATTAATGGAGTAAAGGGTCTTTCAAGAAGACAAAGAAATTGCTTTGCCAACATCTGCAAAGAGGTGTCTTAGTCACTTCTGCGCAGATTGCTCTAAATACTCTTTCAACGGCAGGGATCAGAGGCAATGAAGGATAACCCCTTTTCTTCTGCTGCAGGTTGCTGTGAAAGGTTTTGGTGGGAAATCCTGTGGATTATGCTCAGACCACTGTTTGGCTTTTCATTATGTTCAGCAATAGAAGTCTGTAATTTAGGCCTGTAAATTAGTCTTGTAAATCTGTAATTTATAGTGTCCTCTGGCCCTCAGGCTTTTATTTTTTCTATTTCACGTAATACAGTGTTACCAGAAATGGCATCTTCCAGACAAAATATTGATCTCTGTGGCATCTAAGTAGGGATGATGACACTTCAGTGCTCTAATGTCTTTCAGGAGTGGCAGGAAGGAGCTAACTCAGTATGGAGTGTTACCTTGGCCTTCAAGAACTCTGTTAAAAGCGGAATCCATCACCTACCATATTGTTCCTTGGGAGGTAGATGTTGATGCTATTTGAGAGCTAATATCAGGGCTAATAGCTCCAGAAAACTTGTATGTATCTGATAAAAAACACTTGCCAAAATCTGACTTACCTTTATTTCCCAGGTTAAACGCCTCACGACCCACAAAGAGAAATCTGCCTTTAAGACCTCAGGTAAGTGAGGTGATAGTGCAAGGGGATAATCAATTTCACCTAAGAAATTTGGATATTTGATCTTGATTCATGGGTGGGCCAGCATCAAGCACTATTGAGATCCCATGCACAATAGTAAGGAATAACAATACAGCAATCAAAAATCCTCATTGCCGGTGCCCCATGCATTCTGCTGAGAATTCAAAGCAAGTGTCCTATCAGCAGCTCTTTCTGTGAAGCATTGAAAATGATATAACATCTGTCACAAAGCAAGAGGTTGCTTTCCAAATCAGGGGCTCTAATTAGGTGCGTGAATTTATTGAAGATCATGGGAATGTCAAGTATTTTCCTTTTGTATTAAGCTTCACTCTTTCAAGGGGAAGGATAACTCTACTTCCAGCAGGTGAGTCTTGGGGAAGGCTCATGTAGCTATTTCTGGCTCAAGAGAATATACAAATTTGTCCCTCTCTTTGAGGGCAATCGAGAGTAAAAAGGGATTGCTTCCTTCCATGAGTGGCTGCAAAGCCTCTCAAAATTAATGCAAAAGATAGATTCTACATAGTTGCCACCTCTCCCTCAAAGTTACATGTATTTTTAAGTTTTATTACTGAATCTGCCCAGGCATAAGTAACAGTATTAAAAAAATTAAGTGACAATGTGCTTAATCCTGCATGAGTTAAAATTTATGGAGCTGCCAATCTAAATGGCACATACAGCAAGGTAGATAAGAGAAGCTGCACTCGGAGACCCAGAAGGTTGTGTGTGTTATCTTAGGTCTCCTTTATTTTAATCTTGTTTTATTGGCACAGAGGCATCAGCTTGATATGGGCTAGTGTTTGTGTGCTCTGTGGAAGGTGAGAGGTTAGAAGGGATTTAAATGAGGAGAGGGTCTGAGCCTGGTACATTAGGAATGGAAGGTGGCAGCATGCACAGGGGACAAGGAAGAAGGCACCTAGAAGGGACAGGAGAAGGAAACAAGGGTGGCAGAAAACATTGCGATGGTGGCAGAGTGAAGAGGGAGCTTAAGAAATAAGATGCAAGGCTGGAATTAAACAGGTCCTTTGATGGCAATGATGGGCAGTGTGGATTTGAGATGAGGGCATGGGGTGAGGAGTCATTGGGGGATGAAAGTTGTGGGCAGGGGATGGACGAATCACTTGATGATTACCTGTTCTGTTCGTTCCCTCTAAAGCACCTGGCATTGGCTACTGTTGGAAGACAGGATACTGGGCTAGATGGACCATTGGTCTGACCCAGAATGGCTGTTCTTATGTTCTTAAGTACCAACTGCTAGATGAGCCAGGGAGATAGCTTTAGTGTTCTGGATGGAAGGCAAGTGAATCAAGGAAGGGGATAACTAGAGGATGGACCAGTGCTTTTTTTAATGTTTATTTCATTATTTCAGTAGTTGGCACAAAGGAAGAGCCAGATTTTTAAAATGTGAAAAGTGGTTTCAAGCTTTGAAGAGAGTCTCGGTATCTGGGCCAAAGAGAAAATACAAAACATGATCCCAAGTGTCGGAGCCTAAGTTATGGTTATGGGAATAAAATGGTGGTGTGTGCAGCCCCTAAGGAGAGAGGAAGAATTAAAGTGCTTCATTAGGTCATGGTTGTAGTCAGCCAGCCATCCAGGCTGACCTCGCAGAGAGAGAGCTGGATATGTGGCATTGCACAGAGACAGAGTTAAGACATCTGAGCCATCAGCAGAAAGTTGATAGTTGGATCCATGTGAATGGAGGTAGTTCCTTAGGAATAAGGGGTGACAGAAGGAAGAACAGACCCCTTTCACAAATGCATTAATTCCTAGAAGAAATAGTGTGTGTGAGATTATGTATTTGCTGGCTACACCTGAATGCATTAGAAACCTCAAGGCCAGCACAACAGACTATAAAATTAGTCTATTTTGGGTTTAGCTAAAGGCTCCACCTGAGTGCCAGCTACTTCTCAGGAAAGCTATTACAACTAATTGACTTTATCGGGATGTTTTAAGTTTTCCTACCCTTTGCTCAATAGAATTCTACAGGCCAAGTCTGCTACGGAGATTATTTTCCCTGAGAACTTAGAAGCTAATGTGGTCTGATTCAGCCAAACTACCTAGATGGGAATGTCTGAATTCACATGCTCTCTAGTAGTGGAATAGGGGTGGGTTCATACAGTATTGAAACATCTATAGTCTTGTGGCTTTGGCAAGATGAACTTTTCTAAAGGAGCTATCAGAGTTCCTCTGTTTTTTTTTGTTCAGTGTAAGTTGATGAAAATGTGCTCCATTTCCCTTTGTCCCTTTTTTTCCCTAGAATAGGCATCCACTTTTGTCTAACTCAAGGAGTCTGACTCATAATTTGTTCATTTCCCCCCTGCTGGTTCAGACATGAGGTTGACCTAAGAGATGGATGTAAGACTCTGATCAAAAGCCTGACATGATTCTTGAGTGCTGGGGTCTCCCTTTCCTTCTGAAACTGTTGGGACATTCCATTTCTGCTTATTTTGGCTTCTCTAATTTATTTCCTTTGCTCCTTCTGTAAACTAATTAATAATAATGAGGCCCAAAGATGATGTGCATATTCGTAATCTGAGAATTCCTGCTGTGACAGCCTGGACAACTGAGGAGTCCTAGAGGGTGTAGCTACACTAGACTTTTTTTGTTTTAATCTTTTAAGTTAATATGGATGAGACCCAGATGTTTGTTCTTTAGGTAGGGAATCAGCAGATTTGCCTTATTGTCAAATTCTTTAATGCTTATTTTTTTGCCATGTAACTTTGAGGATTCCTACAATCCCCTATTGTTTCAGGAATTAGCTTTAGCCTATAATCCACTGTCTCCACTCAACCAGTCAGATGGATATTCAGCACAGTATTTGATCGTTCAATTAAAAAAAGATGCCTGTAACTGTTTATGAACAGAAGATAGTATACTCATAATTATAAAACTCATGCCAGGAAGCCAACTGTATTCCAATCGGTACATAAACACTCCTGGTGTCTCAGAAGAGCCTATTTCCCTCTCCTTGTTCTTTCTGTACATAGACCTTCCAGTGAAAGCAATGAGATTGCTGCATTTCATGCATTTCCTTCAGCAGCTGCCAATACCACTGCTATTTTTCCACTAAGTCCCACCTCTACCAGCGAGTGAGGAAAAATCTCCCAGATGATGGCTGGAAATGGAAGAATCAAAAGTGGGGGTGGGAAACTGAAAGAGCATAAATGAAGCAGAAGTTCTTAACAACCAAAAAGATCTGTGTAGTACTCCCCTCTTCGTAAGAGAAGGCTCAGCTGGGGTAGCTAAAGGAGTAAAGCTGAGTTAATTTCTCTGTTTAGTGTAATAATATGATTAATCATGATGAACTGTTTTGCTATGGAAGTTGATGAACAGTACTGTGTAATTCCATAGGAATTCCATTGTGGTGCAGTATTAATGAACCATTGCTGTTACACTTCCACATAATGTTCACAATACAGTAAACGGCAAATCATGGACTTCCTATGCTGTTGTGACAGACTGAATACCATTCATGATGAATTCTTCTGGCACTCATATGGGTACAATATGTAATTCTTTAGGAATTCCATTGTAGCTGGCCACTAAATTAATGCCCACTTATTAAGTATTACATGGACTGCTACTGTACAGTAGGCTTTTAACTGGATTGCATACACACTATAATCTTGTTGACATTTCTGAGCATTCAAAAGATATAGCTATACAATCTTTTTAATGGACACTAACGTTGTAACATGCTGAGTTTGCCTTGGGCTCTGCTGTAAAAGTGTTGTCAAACAAGATGGCCCATTGCACAATGGTGGTGGAGGAGAATTTCAATTCCAACATTATCCATGAGCCAAGATTACTAATAGCTCTTTGTGCTGAGGCCAACACACTTCTCACTTCCACCATGTGTTATACATTTCTCCAATTTCTGGTGGGGTAGCAGGTGCTGATTTTTAATGCCTATTTTATTTTGTCTCCTTTCACATCAGCCTAAAGACCATGCTTTTTTTTTTTTTTTTTTACACTGAGTAATTTAGTCACACACAAACTTAAAAACAGAAGCTGTAACGTGCTGTTAAATCAGTTAGTTATTGATAGGAAGGAGATAAGGGGAATTCAGAGTTAGGCCAGCAGCACTGTTCTTTAAGCAAGCTGTTGCACAGAGGCTACCCATGAAACAACTACATTTTTACTCCCTCCCCTCCCAACTCCGAAAGGTGGCATAATCCTGTATGTGCTACAGAGACGTCTATAACTTGTAGTTACAGGTTTTCTATGAGGCAGTGCCACTCTCTGCATAGTGTAAAATGAGCTGCTTCATACACCATAGCTATTCTAGCAGCTGTCAAAGTTCTTAGTCTGATACCTTTGATATTGTGTCTGAAGTGCTAAGAGCTAAATCCTTGGCCAATGGGCAAGGTTCTTAGGGTAAGGGGATGCTAATCAAGGAAAGATTTTAAACAAACCCCTCAACCTCTTCATCACACGGTGGCTGGGCCATCAAAGCATCTGAAGCACTATTGGTATTAAAGGGCTCAGCACATCTGTCGATAAACCATTAGCCTTAAAGTCAAGAGGACTAGCTATGACACACAAACACTCAACTACCTTTTTTCATCCAAAATCAATGTTGTATTTATCTTCATTGATCTACAAGGAAACTGAATGTTTAAAATTACAGGGGCGCAGGGGGGAGGTTGGGAGGGGGAGGGAGGGAAACGAGATACAGAGTCAAGGAAAGAAAATAGTAGCAGATGGCTGAATTAACTAGAGAGTAAAAGCCCAGGAAATATAAAACATGGATACTGAAAAATAAAATAAAGGATGGGGAAATGGTACAGCAAGTAAAACATGGCAAAATTTACATATGAGTGAAAAGTAAAATTTGAAATAAAAATAAAAATCATTCCAAAAAGCCAGTTCAAGGCAGAACCACACTGCAACAAACATTTGCTTATGGTCTTCATGTAATAGAGATAATACATCAGGATTTTTTTTTTAAATCAACCATTAGACTTTTTTGCACTCCTAAAATTCTACTTTGTCTTGTATACAGATTCCAATAAGAACACTGCACAATTAGCACAAGGGGTCCACGGAAAATTGTCCTTGCTTGCCAGCTACCCTGCCCAAAACAAAAAAAAAAAAAAAAAAAGGAACAAAAAAGAAAAAAAAAAGGAAAAAAGAAAAAAAAATTAAAGAAAGGGTCTGCCGCATGGGTACTGTGCCAGTTCCATCTGTTTTTGCCATCTTGAAAAGTAGGAAACCAAAATCTCCTCCCAGGAGCGTCTCTTCCTTGGTGAACTGTCCCTTGTGTTTGTACAAAAAAAATGCAGTCTTTTTTTTTTTGTTAAACACAAGCATCCTTCTTTCTGTTCACATGCCATTTCCATTCTGTCTCCAGAGTTGCAAGTTGTTTTGTTTTTTTGGGGTTTTTATTTTTTTTTTTTAAATCTTCCTCCCCCCAACATCCAGTAAGACCTGCCTCCAAGTTCTTGCATAGTTGAAGTATATATGCTGCACTCAGTGTGTATTTCTGACTGTGACAAGAATGAGTTGTAACCATGTTAACAAATAACCCGAGTGGTTCTAGAAACCTTTTTTTTTTTTTTTATAAAGTCTACCTATGTTAAGAATTTAATATTGGTGTACATTTATATTAACAGAATATTTACAGTTTGTTTTCTTTGTTTGTTTTGTTTAAAACAAGAAGTCAAAAAAAATTCCTCTTAAATTTCTGCATAATATTATAAGGCAAAAACCAAACAGTTTTGTACATTATTATTATTAATAATAATATTTTAATATATATCTGTAACTTCGGTTCCAAAGTACCAAGATAAGTGATCAATTGGCCTCAGTTAGGGAACCTCACAGTGGACTGTAAGAAACTACAGTATTTCCATAAATAATACTTTAAGAAACCCTGGGTCATTTTCTTAAGGATCTGAGGCATTTTAAATGCAAATTTAACTAAAAGCAAAATTTCTCTTTTTTTAAGTGAATAAAGAGCACAAAATTAAAAAAATTACAAATCCATTAAAAATGTTTCTCACATTTGGGAAAAAATGTACAAACTTGATATTTTTAATAACTAATTTTAGCACAGAAACAAAAAAAATCAATACCTATATATATTAAATTCCCATTCTTAGCAACCTTCTTGTTGGAAAGTTTGAAACCCCATACCCCATTATTTATGGAACTGTGCTTAACTTCTATAAATTTTACATTAAAAAAAAAGGTTACAGCAGTGCATTTTGTAAAAGATTTTTGTTGTTCTATATACAGCCAAGTTTAAAATTCACCCTGTTGGGGACTATCGTGCCTCTACTTCTTTGGGGTTCCTAGAGGGGGAATAGTCCCTGGACTCTGAGTTTGTGAGTGGGGTAGTCCTGCGTGGGGAGGCAGGCCTAGTACTGCTTGCTGGTACCAAAGGGGGCGGGGCACTCAATGCTGCGGTTGGTGGGTTCCTATTTAAAATTCCATTGTGCATGGCAGTGGATGGACTGAGTCTGGGGTAATGCATCCCGCTTAAGTGAGGCATGAACGATGGCATGTGTGCCAGATGACTTTCGATAGGGGACGAGTGCAGGTGGTGCATTCTGGCACGTTCAAGTTCTTCCCGTAAGTGCAAGCGCTCCCTCTCCTCCACTTGCCGCAACCGCTCCTGCTCTCGGCGGGCTTCGAGAAGGTTTTCATGGTTATAGTCGTGCGGTTCTCTGTCTCTGTAAGAACGCTCATGGTCATAAAATCCAGAAGTGGTAGGGAACCTGTGGATGGGATCTGTCCGGAGCTGGAAGTCCATTCGACGATGCAAGTCTAAGCTCCGGTAGGCATCTCTCAATGGGTCCCTCACTGGGTCCCAAGAAAATCCAGGATGTGGCAGTCTCTCCCTTCCTGACAAAGGATTCATGCCCATGAGAGGGGTCATCATTCTGCTGCGGTCTAGAACATTCATGTTGTTCATCTGGTGAACGCTACTCATGGAGAGAGGCATTGTGGTGGCCATAGAATGGGGCAATGGTAATCCATGCAAAGAAGGTGGTGGCGGATGTTCCACTGTTCTGGAATGCTGTGAAGGTTCAGATCCCACCACCAGCACATCACTGTCCTCCTTGCGCTCCTCTTTGACCTTGATGTCATTCTTAATCTTCTGGAGGTCACTTGGAAGCTCTGACTTTCTCTCTATATCTTTGTTCATTAAATTGCTAAGTTTCAAGCTCTCACTTAGTGCAGGTTTGCTGTAGGGAGATACAGACTGAATTACTGGCTTCGTGTTGTCCTCGGAGGGTCTCTTATCATGGCTTGGAGTTTCCTTCCCGGGGGAACGGCTCTCTTTTATCTTGTGTTCTGTTATGGGCGGCTCTCTCAGCCGCTCAGGGTGCTCTCTCTCTGGTTCTTTGGACCTGTCCCTTTCACCAATGCTAACTTGCCTGATGGGATCGCTGGAGGTCTGAGTGTTGTTGCGGATGAGGTTGCTGATCTGATGGGTCACAGGAGCTGATGCCGGTGAGGATCTATTTGAATGTCTGTTTTTATCCATGAGATCCCTGTGTAAACAGAAAATAGCTTACTGTTGGTGTGTGCTTGTTTACACCAAACACCTACGCCAACAATGAACAGAACTATATTCTAGTCAATAAAGTATATGTTAGTATTAAAAGTGTGAGCCAACATAGACCTTCTGAAAATGAGGGACTGACAGCTTTGGCGAGCAGCAGGCATAGTAGTGTTAAGTGCTGAGCACTACCTTGCAGCCGGCTACTCCAGCTATGGCTGCTCATGAACACTTGTTTGGTGACTTGCAAAATGGAACATGAATATGAGAACCAAAGTTACCTTTCACAAGTGACCTTATCTCAATTTAAACTTTAGTCTCCTTAAGAGACAGGCTAGTGGAAGGCCAAAAGGATCAGTAGATTATTTAAAAAATATTTTTCTAGACTGTGCCAGCCAAGGAAGTAGTCATTATGCTATCAATCAATAAATACAATTTATTACCTAGGGATATTAGCCATGAATTGTCTAAGATCTGCTTGAGTTACCTTGATAGCTGCACTGATGCCATGTATCCAAGACAAAGAAACTGCATCCGTTGGCAGCTTAGTCTTGAGTTCTATGCATATTTACACTAAATTCTTCATAAAACAAATCCATCTTAAACTCTCCTATCTAGGAGCTTGAGCAGCCTGGACACGAGACAACATTTTTCCTAGTTTTCCTAGGCAGCAGCAGATCTGCTTTTTAGTTCAGTTTAGCTGAGCTCAGTGCTCCAATTTCAGCAGTTATATAAGCTGATAAGAAAAAAATGCCAGGCACGGGAGATATATGCACATGACACTGATTGACCAGACTGCCTTTCAAGAAGGGCTGCTGTGAGGCAGACAGTTTAATGCACTGATGCTGACTAAACGAGGCAGGTCTCTCACACAAGCAGGGATGATATTCAATGTTTAGAGTGGGAATGGGAGGCATGAGAGTGGGGTTGTATTCCCAGCTGTGCCACAGATGTGTTTTGACCTTGGACAAATCAATTAACCTCACTGTGCCTCAGTTACTCCCATCTCTAAAAGGGGAGGAAGGTAAGTAATGCTCACCCTTTTCAAAGCACTTTGTGATCTTTGGGTAAAAGGTGCGCTAACCACAAAGTACGAGACAACTGAGAAATTTAATGATGTTCAAACTTTCTGTTGGGTTACTGTCATGAGCTGAATTACTTTTGGTGAAAACTAATAGGTGCTCTTGGAGTTTTATGAATATTTATCTCCTTTTGTTTATTTTTCAGGGCACTGAATTTTGGCAAACCTTTGGTTTTAGTTCAGCAAAAGGTATTAGATGCTGTGGTAGACAGACCTGGTGATGTTTTTCGGTCAGTTAAGCTGATTTACTAATGGCCTGCCTACATTACGGACCCTATGGCATACTTCCATAGTGTAGACATAGCCTACACAGACAGACAGAGCTTTTCTATTGGAGTAGGAACACGGTCTCCCCAAATGATGGTAGCTACATTGATACAAACATTCTTTAACAATATAGCAGCCTCTGCAGTGGGGATTAGGTTGGTTTAGCTGTGTCTATCATGGGTGTGTTTCTTTCATACCTCTGACCAACATAGTTGTTGGCCTAATTTTAAAGTTTAAGCAAATTAAACCTCTTTCTGGATGGTCTCACTCTGAAGTAAAGTGGTCTTTGTTTGCTTTAGTGAAGTGAATTAAGCTAACGTGACCTAATGCCACTTTACTTTGAAATGAATGTCCAGATAGGGGTTTAATGCGCTTTAACTAATGCATTTTGAAATTCATACCTTTAGTTATTTTGTCTTAATTTCTTCCCATGCAGACAAACTCTAAGTTTATATGCAAATAGATTCTTCTTCCCCCTTACAAAAATGTGTGTCCGTAAATTGTATCAGAGACTATAACTCTATGCTATTTAGGATTCTGGGACAATTACTCCTATACAATCTTCCTGACTTTGGTGCATGGGAGTAAGAGGTCAGAATTTACCCTCGCCACTGGTGAAACAGACTGCATAAATACTTCATTACAAATGCCTTGAGCTAGATTTTCATCTCCAACTCACCAGGTCAAATCCGGTCTAGGGTGGTAATAACAGAGTTGTCAGCTGAAGTACCAGCAATACCCTCCCAGCTCAAAAATGTTCCAAGTAAACAGAAAGGCCCTGAAGGTCAACAAAGTCTGACTGTGTGTAGAACAAGTGAAGGTGGAAAAGCAATTTCCAGAGTGGAGGGCCTTCTGTAGAATGTGCTCGCATCAGGCATACAACTCTAGGAATAGTTGGCTAGTATCAACGGCCAAGGTAAAACACACATACTGAGTTAGCCACTCAGATAACCTAAGACACAACGGGCGTGTTAGATCAAAATCATACACCTAGAAGACGAAGCACTACGTGCAGTACAGGTGAAATATTCCACTCATCACTTTAAAAGGTTTTACCTACACTAGTACTGTTTTAAAACTCAAATTAATGGATTGGCCCTTAACATGAGTTCACTAATACTCCTGCACACGCTCTGCAGACATTTGCATTTACCTGGTTAGTATTGTGGGACAAACACTTGTGAAGTATCCAGACTAGCATGTGTAAACGTTAGTGGACTCAAGTTAGTGGGCAGTGCTAGCTGAAATTGTTTACAAGCATTCATCTCATAAAACTATCACCTCATTTTTGGAGCAGTTGGTACGCTTGGGCTCTCTGTGAGATTGCTAACAGGATCCGAATGGGCCATGGAGCCTGAGCTCCACACCCTGGTCCCTTTGAGTCAGGGAAAGGAGCACAGAGGAGGGTTCCAGGCTATAAGGGACCTCTTCTGTGGATAAATGGAGTGTATTTGTCTGCAGATCGGTTCTCTTGATTCTACAGTTGACAATTTCCCTTGCAAGCCTCATGAGAGAGATACTGATCTGGTTTAGTTCTTTTAAATTTCTTTTTCACTGGGCCACTTTTTCATAGGAGTTGAAAACTGCCTGCCACGGATAATTTCATCTCCGAGCATGTTTCTAACAGAATTAAAATTGATGACTTATTGTTCACCTCTTGGTTTATGCATTAGCATCTTTGCACTAGGCCAGCAACAGCTAAAGAGGAATCCCACATAGGCTTTTTCTTTTCTGGATCCTGCCAAATCAATCTCTTTTGGTTTCTCAACAACAGAATTGTTTGGGTTTTATTTGAGATACCTGGCTAGATTGGAGAGGCATTGCTCTTAGCTCGGTGTATGGGAGTGAGAGAGATCAGATCACAGTATCACAATGCAGTTTGCAAACCTTTGCTTACCTGAGATGTTTTGAAAGACAGAAAACACTGTAGCCCACAGCAGCTCTCATTCACCATGCCTGTGTATTAAGAGCTGTCTAACGAGACACACTTTGGGAATAGAGTCTGCCTGACAAATGGCCTAGTGGCAAGGAAGGACAGACTTGTTCACCATGTTGCCACAGAGAGTGACATTCAAGGATGGTCTGTTTGTTTCTGTCTTGCCAAAACATGCCTATGGCAGTGCTGAGTGGAGGAGGCGGTCTGTTGACAGCTTCAGAGAGAATTTGCTCACCTCACTCAGCAGCAGATTTACAATTATACCAAAATCAAGGCCACTGGAAGGGGAGTTGAAGATTAAGGGGTACAAGAAAGTGCCCAAAGTGTTCCTGCCACATACCTCTCTTTCTCTCTGTCGTCTTTATTCAGTGAAAGATCCTTCTTCTCTGACTCCCGCTCCCGGTCTCTGTCATGGTTGGTTACTGAAGAGCTCCGTTCGGAATCCCCCGGCTTAGGCCACTGTGGAGGTGTTGGGAAGGAAGGTGGGGTTCGATGGAGTCTGTTCCATGGCTCGTGGGGATTATTAAAGCTCTGTAGGTTTGGACCGTCTTTGTGAGCAAAAATGCTGTTGTGAGCTAGAACAGTGGAAGGCAAAAGGGAACAGATTTTTTTCCTTCTTTTGAACAAGAGTTAAAAAATAATTCACAGCACATTATCCCAAATAAATTCTGTAAAGTGCCAATTATAACCATAACTATCCTTTCAAGGCTTCTCATTTTGGGGTCAGGGAAAGCTCTTAGCAGGAAGTTTCAACCACCTCTGATATCTGGTGAAAGACACAGCAGCTCTTAAGACTGTTTGTGGGGGAAGCTTTAACTACAGATCTGAGTAACTCCTGTAAGGTAATGAGACCATTAACAGCACGAGAGATGATTCAGAATTGCCCAGCTTCTCTTTCTCTCCCCGCCACCATGGGATCCATCACAACCAGTACTCACTAGCTCCTGTCACTGACCTAAACTAAAAGGTTGCAGGTAGTTACAGCAAATCAGCTGCCTGCAGTGAGGACTAAGGGCCCTATTTGTTAAGGAAAGCATAGGTGATGTGTAGTTGTAATTTTTTTTTTTTTTTTAAACAGAGCTTGCCGTGGTTCACAGGCTCCTTTTAGTATGATCAGTCACTTGATTTTTGTCTACCAATCCAGAATTCATCTCGTTCTGCATGAGATGCACATGCATGCTCCCCTGCGTGTGTCTGCCAAGCATGCCTCACCTGCCAGTAATGTACTTTTAAAGGAAAATCCTTCTATATGTGGAACTTAAAATTCAGACCATGGGCACTGGCAGGAGGGGGAAAGCCTGCACAGCAATTTAGGAGAGAGATCAATGGCTGTTCTACTGCAAGTTTTCGCCGTTGAAGGGTGTCACTTTACATGCCAGTAGGGTAGTAGAGCTCAGTGGAGTTTCACGGCTCTGGCACCTCTAAGAGCACACAAGGCAACAATCTTGAGCGGTGAAGAGATGCAGAAGCACAGCTACTGATAACACGTGACATGCAGAAAAGCTCCCACCGCAGAGACCTGGAAATCTTAGGTGCAGTGTTTTCAGATAGGATAATGGAGGTTAGGAAATAACTTTTTTAAAAACTACCACCAGCTGCTGTAAATATTAGCATGTGGCTTTTTTGGAAGGGATGTTTGTCTGCAGTAACCCAGCCAGTACTTACTCAGAGCATGACTGCCTAATCCTCCAAAGGCATTGCTGCCTAAGTTCCCAAGGCCGCTGAAGGTGCTTGACCTGCTAAATGGATCTGGAAAGGCAAACAGGGATTTAGCAGGCATTTAGCCAAGAATGTTGGAGAATGAAACGCACCCCTCCCCTTTTGAATGCTCTGAATCCAAGTAGGATTAGGTCAGACTTTAAGCTGATCCTCCTTATTGCAAGGTTTTTTGCACGGAAAATTCCCAGCATGTTAAAAAATGGAGAAGGGATTCAGTGCTTACTACACAAACAGATGCTGTCAATGTTTGTATGCCAGTCAGAGGGGAGCTAGAAGTTAAGTTCTAATAGCTGAAATTGGGGTCGCAGCTACAAAGCTACATGTGGCTATGAAGAGCTATAAACTGTGTTCTGGCATGAATGGGCCTTGCAATAACCTTGTGAGGACATAAGAATACTTCGATACACTTTTTGCTCTCCAGCTCCTTTCAGAGCCTACTCTGGGTTCTGTGCCATGTCACAGCGTAGACATCAATATAAAATAAAGCTGTGACAAAACCCAGCAGCCTTGGTATAGGATAACAAAAGGCTCCTGCATTAGTAACCCTACACCTGAGAAAGAATGAGGCAAGACACAAATACCACAATGCTGCTAGCTGATATTTCGGCAGCATTAGACAGTTAGTGGAGGAACTAAACATAAAACCATTCTAGCAAGCAGGGGGTTGATGACATATATGACAATGCTTTTTGATACAGATGAACTTTCTTTGCTCACTACTATTATATTTCAGTTGCCTTGAAACAGGAACTGCAGGAACTTTGGTGAGTGGCCTGAGCGGTCATCTTGTTTCACTATCGCTTTTGTATGCATCTCGGTATTGTCTGCTGTGTAACCTTTTCACAGACATAATCCTAAGCGAATCACTACGGACATCCATCCCTATAGCAACAGGAGCGGCGCCAGGGTTTTTGGTGCCTTAGGCGAGGGCCTTTCTGCGCTCCCGGTTGTTGGTGGCAATTCTGCGGTAGTGGGGGTCCTTCCGCACTCCCGGTCTTCGGGGCACTTCGGCGGCGGGTCCCGTAGAGAGTGAAGGACCCACTGCAGAATTGCCGCTGACAACCCAGAGCGCGGAAGGACCCCCTGCCGCCGAATTGCCGCCGAGGGTGGCAAAATGCTGCCCTCCCAAATCCTGGTGCCCTAGGTGACCGCCTAGGTCGCCTAAATGGAAGTGCCGGCCTGTATAGCAACTATACACCTGGGCCTTTTGCACTAAAATTCCTTGTACAGAGCCACTAGTCGCAGTGAAACTGGGAGAGCTAGTGTAGACTAGGGGCTATTGTGTGTCAGCCACCTGGCGTTTTAGACCTGCTCTGAGTCAAGTTAAATGAGCGGTTGGCTAAAATGCCAGAGAAGGGTCTGCACTACCGCTACAACTAGGGTGGTAACCATAGTTGAGAAATGTTAGGGGAAAAGTGCTGCTGTAGAGTCAGCCTCAGAGGATTGTTTATCCTCACTCACTAGTGTGAAAGTAGACCACAGTCGTAAGGCCTTGCTAAGTCAGAGGACTAAGTTCCCTCACCATAGGTGCCGACTTTCCCTCTGCTCCGTGGGTGCTCAAACCCCATGCCTCGGCTCTGCCCCACCCTCGTCCCAATTCCAACCCCTTCCAAGTCCCCACTTCCTCCCCCGAGCATGCTGTATCCCCACTCCTCCCAGAAAGTCCTAAGCGCCGCCAAACACCAGTAAGGCGGCGGGCAGGAAGCGCTGGGAGGCGGAGGAGCAGGGACATGGCACGCTTGGGGGAGGAGGAGGCAAGGAGAAGGTGGAGGTGGGGAGAGCTTGGCTGCCGGTGGGTGTGGAGCACTTGCTAATTTTTCCCTGTGGGTGCTGCAGCCCCACAGTACCCATGGAGTCAGTGCCTATGTCCCTCACTACACCGCTACCATTAAATTCTGACCAGATGTAAAACATCTTAAATAACATACAAGAGCTGGGTGAACACTACAGAGTTTTCCACAAATACATCAATTAGAATTTTTACACTACTTGACTCCATGTTTGCACCCTACTCTTGTACTGAATATTAGAGTGACTCGTTTCCAGAAATAGTGAATTTTAATTGAGTGTTGGAGAAAATTCAAAGAAAACAGGTTACCATGGGGTTTTTGCCCTGGAAATTGAATTCAAACAGGTCATCATAGGGCATATTCTGTTCACTGACTGGATGAGAGTAAGGGCTTGAGACACATGAAAGTTAGTACAGAATAAGGTAGGATGTGAATTTAAAGTGGAATGGACATTCCTGAATAACTCTGATTCTGAAATACAAATGCCTCTTTTCCTCAAATTATCTTAATCCACTTTGGAAGTGGATTACGCAAAAAACAGAAAGACACACTTATTCCTGAATAACTCCACGTGTAGAAAAACCCTTATTATCAAAACTAACCAACACAGCTTGAACTCTAAGTGATATAATGAACTGCTAACGAGCACTATGTCGAACAAGAAAAACTAATTTTGTGTATAATTTAGAATGAAGAAATTTTAGAAAATCAGGGTCTGCTTACAGCCAATTAGGGAACAGAAAAGCAAGCAAAATATATTGGATAACCGTTCATCCAGCTCTAATAAAAAACCCAGCCAAGAACTTAATAGGTGGGAAGGGATGTGGGAGAAACACATTTTAAATTATGCTTTGTTTGAGATATATTTTGCCAATGACTGGAAGTGCTAAATTATTCTTTTTCTTTTGATCACCTTTTGATAAGCCTCCTAATTTCTAATTATTTATCCATCTAATAGCACAAATTCTTATTGTTTCTTTGAGCCCACCACACACACATTTAACTACAGACTGGAATAAACCTTTACATCTAAGATGTAAGTGAGCATGCACAGTGGCTTATCACTCATGGAGTTCCACCTTTCTGAGACTCTCCATCCATTGGCAGTGGAGGCATCTACTAAGCCTGCTGACCTTAGGAAGTAATTTGGAGGTGGAAAAACAAAGGCTGTGTTGGGGGAATATTCCTACATAGCTTCTGTTTCCTGTGGGGAGTTAAGCCCCCCTAGTGCGACAGTATCTCAGACACTGCTGATCCATGGAATCAGGGAATGAATTAAATAGAACAATAAATGCGAAAGCAGTGTTTACTTACACTTACCTGCCAAATGGCTAGTAGGCAGGAAGCTGCTGTGATGAGGCGAGGGTCCAAAAGGGGTGGTGGCTGGATGTGCAGCACCTGTGACAAGGGAGTGATATGTTTTTAATCCAGCGATGCGTAAGTGTTTAATATGAAAAGCCAAAGCTCCTGTCCATCAAGTCCATTAGGTAGATACAAAGGCACGGGACATACTTAAACACCACAGAGGTAGTATTTGAAACCTGTTCCCTAAATCAGGGCAAGAGAAAGGGTGAATGTAAGATCTTGCATCAAAATTTACTAATTCTCTGTAAAACTCTGATCTTGATGCCTTTTTATAAAAGATTCATGTAGCATGGTCATTTATTTCACTGTATGGATCACCCAAGATCATCACTGGGCTGGGTCACCCAAGGTCACAGAGCAAGACAGAGACCATTCTGAAGTGGGACAGCTGATGGCAAGGATGCATGTGAAGCAGCACAACACCAGTCATCCCTATCCCAGGGTATTTGCCTTGAGGTTCCCTGAATGCATGGCATGTTACATTTTGAGACTGGCATTAAATCACATGAGGTTCCCCTGACCATTTATTGTCGAGTTTGGTGATGTTGTCCACTCCCAGCTGTGGAGCATCACGCCAGACTTTGCTGAGTTGCTGGGATTCAAGGTTTCTGGGACCTTGTCTATGGTAGAAAATCTTTCCTAAAATTTCCCATCATGGCTAACGGTTAATTCAGCTCAACTGGTGGTCTCAGTGGTGGGAGACCTAGTTTATATAAAGGCCCAGGCAGCTGCCATCATTTTAAACACTAGGTTGAGTAGGCCAGCTCCATGCAGGGTTAGATGACACGCTGTTTAAAATGCTAGTGACCAGCTGGAGGCCCTGCCTGTGCTAATATTCCCACTATTGCAGCTGAAATGCTGGGAGATTTTTAAGACAATCGTTTAATGTAAATATACCCTCCTGCCTTGCTCAAAGGAAACAAAAACATATCTACCCCTAAAACCAAGTGCCCCCATCTCCACATTTTATTATGAACTAATGGGACTCCACTAGGCACTGACAGAACCGGCACTTTCTTGAGACCAGGCTTAGCTGAGCCCAAAATTGACCAAGAACTTAGTACTGCCTTCAGGTGCAGCGCTTTATTGCTTACTTTTCTCAAGTTGCACTGTAAATGCAGTCAGTAAAAAGTTAACTTTCCCACCTCCATTAAGACTGGAATAAGAAGTAGGGTCTGTCTACAGCACTTGGTACCCACATGGCCCCACAGGGATATGACACTACTAACAGTTACAGTGGGGAGTAATTAAGACTTCAGAGCAGAAACTGCTACCCAAACATGGCCAATCCCCACCTCCCTAAAGTGAATACAACTTAGTCCAAACCAGGACATGGATGTACCTATACATTATCTGTGGCAGGAACTGGTGCACAGAAGGTCATTGTTAAACAGAGTGATGTCCCATGAACATGAGCAGACTTTAAAGCCCCAGAGACAGACATGCGAGTGCCACACCAACTTGGGCACTGCAAACCTAAGCAGCCAGAAAATGAATTAAGGAAACTTAAGAGAGACCACAGCAACGAAACCTGAGGTTATCTATAAACATTCCAACTGCTCCACTGCTTCAAGATGGATGGAGACTGTCATCTATCTAATCCTTTAAGATTTCAGAAGATGTATAACGGATGGGAGATTTCTTCAAAGGAGATGGCTTACAAACTCAACTACACGGGCTGATAATAAAAAATCCTCTAGAGAAAGGCAGGAGCAGCACTGTGGGCTGTCAGGTAGTTATTAAATATAACGTCTGCCAGGCAGCTGAACATTCGTCCTGAAGACAGGTGGCCCTAAGATAACTTATGTCTCCCACAGTAACAAGGCAATGCCGCAGAACCAATGATTCACACCAACTATGCACTTGTTCAATCAGGCGAAAAGAATGCCTCAGATACTGTAGAGTAAAAGATTTATTTATTCTTATATTACTGCTGCAATGTTTGTTCACTCTGCTGTTCTCTGATAGCACACTTTACCTAGATTTACGGTTTGATGGCTGTTGTGATTAATATACTCCCAGACTAGTTGGTCTAAGTTATTTATCTCCGTTTGAAATAAAGGATTCTATTAATTTGCCTTCTTTAAACAAATCTATTCTATGCTACTTCTCTTCTTGCTCTCGTTAAGAGATAAGCTTGTCGTTATTAAATCATTAGAGAGCTAGATACTTTTCAGGCACGTTTGCTTCCTTTAAAGAAATGTCAAAGATAATAACTGGACAGCACTTTTGCTGCAACAGACCGTTTCTGTTTATGACCACAAACTGTACTATGATACAGGCCTTGCGGCAAAACCAGAGCTCATGTGGGCATCTTTAAAAACAACAAGGGTTTGATTTGAAGATAATGGGAGGAAGAGCAGCTCCCACAGTTAAAGTAATCACTATCTATACACATTCACACATAAAGACATCACCATAGTATCTGGGCACCTGTACCAGACACATACCTATGCAGCGTGCATCATACAGCATAAAAATTTTATGATGGGCACATTGCTTATGTTTGGTGAGGTCACCAGTCACTCCCCCTTTGTAATTCACATCCACAAATCATTGCAGACAGATAAACAGGTCCCAGTTATGCAGGCTGAAGGCTACCTAAAGCCGGTGTTTGAATCTTAACTTGATGCTGGATTAGTTTTCTTTTTAGGATTTGGGCAAAAAGTCATGCTTCTTTTAACTACATGAATTTTAATGGAGTTACACTGGGAATAAATTTGATTAAGTTGGTCACAAATATACACAAGTGATACTGCAATCCTTTGCTCTTGGTGGGAATTCTGTGCCAAAAAATTACTTTTTCTGCAAATTCTGCAAATTTTTACATATTTGATTTGTCAAAATAAAGCAATATAATCACACCAGTTTCAATTATTTTGGTAATTTATTTCAAAATACCTGTCAGCAAGTATGTCTGCAACAATACAGACAATAAAAAAAACTCCACCAGAAGTAGAGATAAAGACACCTCTACCACAACCCAGTTCCTGTTTCTCTGTTATGCTTTTGCTGGGTGCCTCGCTTTGAGTGCGTCACCTGTGCCAGCTGGACATATCTTGAGGGAAAACTACCCCACAGCCCCGAGCCCAGAAACTCACACCCCCCAGAGATCCAGATTGAGGAACAGCCTGATGCTGGGTCCTGGGCTTGTATGCAGTTTCCTGCACGCTGCCTCCTTCCTTCAGTACGTGCTGGGAACCCCAGCTACCCGGAACCCTCCAGCTCCCACTCCCTCCTCCCCCACCCCAGGCAGTGTCCTGTATTTGTGAGCTAGAGAGCCAGGCTCTGCTGGGTCCAGCAGTCCCTAGTGGCGGCCAGCAGCTCTGCAGCACCAATTTTGCAGGGAAAAATTAAATTTAGCACAGAACATTAATTCTGCACAAATTTTGCATTGTGCAGTGGCATAGAATGCCCCCAAGAGTAATCCTAAAAATAGAGTAAGGTGAGGAAAGAAAAACACCATGTAAATTACCCACTAATTAATTATATAAACTAAAATTATATTCTGTCATCCTATCCAAGTGCACAGCTTTCAGTGACTGCAGCTAGAAACTGCATGCCTAGCTCTGAGGGCAGACTTAGATATATAACATACGGAAATAGTCAGAAGCGGGTTGGGGGAAAGAAGGACCATAGAGGGAGAAGAGAGAGAGTATTCTGCAGCAGGAAATATTCCTGAATATAAAACAATAACCATACACAGTAGAACATCAGAGTTGTAGACTGTTTCAATCAGAGCTAGTGGGAAGAATTCAATGTGGATTATATGATTGTAGATTATATGGTGTTTTGGTTTAGGGGAAAAATATATTTTAATGAAAAATTGTCAACACTGAATTTTTTGGTTTTCTGTGATTTTTTTAATCAAATGTTACTGAAACTTTCTGTTCTCAGAAAACCATGTTTTCGATAGACAAAAAACAAAAATGTGGGGGAGTATAATACAGCATGGACAACTTAAATAAAACAACAGAAAATGGATCCATTTTAAACCCTCTGTAATGGAAACAACTGAATTTTTTTGCAAAATCATTTTTTGACCAGCTCCATATAGCATGTTAATCCGGCATGTGGAAAACTAAACTAAAAGCTAGTTAGATAGACCAAATTCAAGAAGCAATTCCTATCACCTCTTGTCTTGTGGGGTAACATGTATTTCCATCTGTATTAAAATAGGAAGACCGAGAAGAACAAATGGATCTGTTCTAAAAGTACAGTTTACCAATATTCTCTAATATTTTCAAACCATTATGCAGACTAACATTGTACTGCTTTAATTTTTGATACATAATAGTGAAAGGGGAAAACATGAAATCCATTGAGTGCGTGACATTTCTGCAAAAATGATAATTCTCTCCTTACCTGTTGTGGAAAACAGAGGCCTGGCAAGGTCTTGTGGGTAATGGAATCCTGGAAAAATTCCAGGGGCAGGAGGTCTGCTGAACAGGTCAAGTTTACCGCCTATGTCTAGCTTGTGGGGATCCAGCTGCATCTGCTGTCAAAGGATACAAGAACAATCTCATTATATATTTCCCTTCCTTATGGGGAGAAGAGAGAGTTCAGGTTCACTGCTGCTTAGTACTGCCAGGGCGAGTCAGTGAGTGTGACGGCAGTGTCTCTGGTCAGATACCGTAGTCATAGTCTGACAACATCTATAAGGCCATTTCACTCCACAGCTTCTCAGCTGCCTGCCTCATTCACATGAATAAGGTCTGAAGTGAGCTCTTAGCCCCACAGCATACACAGCAGAGCATGCTACATGATACACTAAGAGCGCTGCACCCTAGGATCAGTCTGCAGTCTTGACCTGACAAAAAACATTCCACAGGCCGAAAGCTACAGAAAGAACCAGAAGCCTTAAGAGTTGACGACAGAGTTCTGTGCTTTGTTGCTCCAGTCCAGAGAGAGCGAGAGAGAGAGAGAGAGAGAGACTTTCTCAGACTATTCCTTTTCTACAGCTAGTAAGCACCAAATGAAAGGGCTAGGGAGAGAGAAGAGATGTGGAGGAATGAAGAAAACTGCTTCTGAGACGCCGGATGAGATTTTTAATCTTCTCCTAGAGTATGCAAGGCTACTAGCAAAGAGCCAGACTGATACATTGACAAACTTCACCTATGCTGAGAAAATAAGTCTTTTTCTAAATGTACAGCTGAAATGATACTTTCACGTACTAAAATTTACATTTGCCATTTTAATGGCATTAATTAAAAAGCCTCAAGTGAAAGCAGTATATACTCATTAACAACTGGATAAAAACTAACTGTGGAGCCATGAAAAAAAAAATCACTAAAGAGATTGTTTTACTGTGGTATCTGCTATTCTAAGTGTAGGCACCTGGCATGGGGAATGTCGAGTTTGCAATGGCACCCAATGTACCTAAGCTTGTTACCTCGTCAGTTTTTAAATTCCCTCCCATCCCCCCACAGAATCAAAGAAGAAAACCCATCCACCTCTAACACAGTAACTATCATTCTACTCGCCTGCTCTATGTTTTGTAAAATGTCCTTCACCGTATCGGTCATTTCATTCTGAATAGGATAATACTCCATATTCCACAGGAGGTACTAGTGCAGAAGGGAAATGATATTAAACATGTATGCTTCGTAAAAAGCTGGATCTTGGGCAAAATTACCCTCCCCCTCCCACTCTTCCGAACTTCCTCTGGCTTCATACTTAATATCTGCTGTGTGTTTTTGCTACCATTCAACCCAATTTCCGTGCCCTCAGACAAACGTAACAGTTTCTGCCACAGATGTTAAAAGTTTGAAAGCCTTAGTTAATCTATACATCATAAGCTGAAGCATCATCACTAGTATTCTGCATCCTGCTCATTAGTCACTAGAATTTAGCCTATAATAAGCCAGAAGACATGGCTTCATTGAATAAACTGGCTCTGTTACCTTTATCTTCTGCTGGTGATGGTAGATCTGCCAGGCAATCTGTACGTGAACTGCACACCACTTCCCAGGTTTCTGCAATTGAAAGGATAAGAATATAGCTTACTTTAGCGCTTACGCTCTACGAATATCTGATACAACCACTTACTTCCCTTTCTTTAAAACAGTTAAAAATGAGAGAGATTAAGTTGGCAGAGGGAGGTGATCAACATTTTTTGGTGACCTGAAATTGATTAAATGTCTTTTTTTTTTTTTTTAAATAAAGGGGGATTGAGAAGCAAGGTGTAATATTTTTCTAGTTTCACTACCACTCCTATTGGGAGTGGTGGACATCAGCATTCAGGGTTGACACCCTGGGCTCCAAGAGCCATGCTTTGTTCTTTCTGACTTACGTATCGCCACGCTAAAAAGCCACAATAAATGGCATGAAGAATATTATTACGTCTATTAACTATAAGTTTCACTTTATCATTGTTCCATGCAAAACAAGACTGGGTTTTAACCTGAATGATATTCCTCAGATGCAGCTGAGAGCTAACTATTACATGTGTCTTCAAGTAAGGGATGAACATAAGACTTATGCTGTACATGTTAAGTTTCAAAAGCATGTGAACTGTACTTAATAAAAACGTACAACCTCCCCCTAACCCTTACTTACTCTTACTGGAGGTCTATAGGGGTCAGACACCTATGAAGAAAGCAGAAATAAAAATCAGAGATTTTTCTGAAGCTGACCAATATATGGTAGGATAGGGAACTTCCTTCTTCTGAACAAACATAAAGAAAGGCATTGTTCTAGACAAGTCCCTTGTGGTATAGCAAACCCCAAAAGGCTTAAGAGAGGAGTTTTATTAAAACTTGTGTCTTTCATTTCTTGCACCAAACACAATAGGATTTTATGATAGATAAAGCAGTTGCATGCCAGCAACCAAACAGTGCCAAGGTTTTTCAGAACCAAGTAATCCTCCTACAATGGAGTGCATTAAAAACTGCTTCTCTCTAAACAAGGCAAAGAGGAAAGAGCTTAAAGGGTTTCCCACTCCACTTCCGGTGGATTTTGTTTAAAGGAGTCTGTAAATCCCCTTGCATTCATGAACTGTTGGAGGTTATTGCCATAACAGCAAATTCAATCTGCAAAGGCTGTTCTCTCTTTATTATAAACAAACAAACTGTTCACTGGAATTAAAAGAAGAGTAAAAGAAAGGTTGCAAATTGTTGCTTTACCCCCGGAGTCTTCTGCAGAAGAGTGTGGTGGACTGTGCCAGGTCTACCTGCTACATCAATTGGATTTGAAGTCTAAAAGAAAAGAAAATAGCATGAGTGACACTGTACTGTACCAGCAGCACACTTAATATTTCTAGCTATAGTAAATGGCATTAATTAGTCAATGTTTGTACTGTGCTTTGACATGCATATTGCTATATTAGTGCTAAATGTTCTCTCTCATTGGCTCTCAACCAACCATGTCATATATTAGTGTTTATTTTATTGTTTCCCCAAGGAGGATTAAACACTTGGGAGTGCAGAATCCCAGTTACTACTCCTCCATGCTGCCATTTGGATTTTCTTGGTTCTAGACTAGCTCACAGAACCTGCCCTTGGCTGTCTGCAAGAGAGGCCCAAGACCTGGAATTATATGTAAACAATCAGTCTTTGACTCCCCAAACAACTTCACCTGTTGCCCCCAAAAAGCTAATTCCCTGGCTGGCTGTTTTACTCAGAATTTAGGTCATGTGACTGTAGATTCCAAACAGCCAGATTTTAGGAGCAATCAGTAAAAAGGGGTTTTTTTTTGGTTTGTTTGTTTAGTTTAATTTTCTCAGGTCAAGTTGTTAAAACTATAATATTTATTTAAGACAATTCTGAATTGTCTAAGTGATGAAGCACTCCCCTGAAAGACCTGCGTTCAAAGGGCTCCTAGGGTCTCTGTCAGCTGAGGTTTAGGGAGAAAACAAAAGTCACAGCTGTGATACAGTCAAGAGTCTTGGGATCACAATGCATTAATGATGGAGTGTCATTCTGTCCTCCTTTCCCCTGAGGACAGATGTGAATGCTTCTCCCAGCAAAGGAAATTGAATACCTTTGACCTTTTCAAGTCCTTAGCTTGTGAGAATGGCTTTTGGGAAACTCACTCAGAAGTTTATAGTCAGTCTGGATTTATGTGAGTGGCTTCATACACCAGGCCTAAGGCAAGTGACATGGGAGAGATGGGGGGAGAAACATGGACAAAAGCAAACTCTTTGCTTTGTAGGACAGGGAATGCTGAATTCTTTGTGCCAGAATCAAGCCACTGGTCTGTCCTAATTATCTAGAATTTAATCAAATAGCTTGGGAGGAAGGGGGCGGGGTAGGAGGTGACAGTATCTTGTGTGGCTTCACCCAGAGGCTCAGCTCCGTCTCCTCTAGGGAACTGGAAGAGAATGTGACAAGTTGTGGATCAATTTTTCATCTCGTTCATGTCCCTCCAGATGTTAGCTTCCCTGTAAATATAGCACTGTCCAGTGCCCACACCATGTTCCTGATTAACCATTGCAGCAGACTGTGATCTTGCGCGGTTTAACCTTGAACCAGTGAGTGTTCTATTTATTTCTCTCTAAAATAAATTAAAATCTAGTTACATAGTACTTGGAACTGCTTAGAAATGTGAAAGACCTGTGCTCACTCCTTCCTTCTTATTGCAGAACAGTTTCTCCTGTAGTCTCATGGTATTTTACAACAAGATGGTATTATACAGTTTGGTAATGAAGATGGAAACCAGAAGCACACACTATCAATGTATCAGAGGTTGTCTCATTACAGGCAGCCTTGTAGGAAAACTGTACTATCTTCTGATGTCAGAGGTGTTCTACAACAGTGATAGTTCCACAGGGTTTGTGCATCTTTTTCAGATGAGATGTACAACTGAGGACCTGACCACTTGTGGAGTTCTTCGCAAGAATAGGAACTTTAACCATGGTGTTCTGGCCAAATTCCAAGCTAGGTCATTACAGAATTCCTTCCTAAATTCCACCCCCTGCCCACCCTTCCACCTGGATTCAACTGGAGAACTTATTCTTCCATTCCTGTACTTAATTTGCATAATCTTCTAGTTGAGATAGTGTAGAATCCATAACAAATGACCTATTTACAAAAAAAGGCTCACAGAGGCTTGATAAACCACTGAAAAGTTCCTTTAGCTTCCATTAAACTATCTTGTGAAATCCTTAATCATAGTGGTAAGTAGTTATTCACTTCCATCGACTTCATGTGAGTAACTGCTCATGTGAATAACTGTTCACCAGTGCGAGTAAATGCACACCCTGGCCCCACGTTTCTTGCTGGTCTGTTGCAAAACTGATCTTCCAAAATGCAAACAGTTCATAACTGACACAGCGCTGGTTCCTGAAGCCCTTTAATAAACAGTGATTCCGCAGATCATTTCTTATCTCTCTGCAGAGATGTGTTTAGAAATGACAGGAGATCTATAAAACCACGTCACTTAGGAAGTTATAAACATGCTTTATCACAACAAGACCGAGTGTCACTTTTATAAGAATGTCATCAATAATCTCTGTGTACTATGGATTTTTTCTGTTGGAATGGATGTAAACGTTTTCAGTACACTTTCTAAATTTAAAAAAAGAATGTTAAGTTTGAAAAAAGTATGTGCCATGGAGTTTTTTTTAAAAGTTAAAATGGCAACATTTGCAAGTTTGCAATCTGCACTAGTTATAATAATACTTTGCAGCTGTACTCTGTCTTTCATCCAAGCATCTGAAAGCACTTTACAGACATGAAATAAACCTCACAAAACCACTGCATGGTAAGTATGTAATTATCCTCATTTTATAGACGAAGAGGCTGAGGTGCAGAGGGGTAAGTGACTTGCTGGAGGTCAGAAGGCAAATCAGTGGCAGCACTGGGAACTGAACGCCTCACTCCTGCTCTAACCACTACAAAGCATTCCTCTCTATGGTTCCTGTGCTTTGATAGTCAGTTCCATCCCCACAGCTGGCTGCTATCTAGCTGGGGGAGTGACCCCTGTCTATCAGTCTGTTTAATTTGCAAATTGCTTTGGGATTCATCAGTCTGTATTAGAACTAAATAATTTATTTGACCCTGAGCTTCTGCTTAGCTGGCTTTGACTTAGGGCATATCTACACTACAAAATTACGTTGACTTAAGTTATGTTGTCATACAGCTGCCGCAGTAATTAAATCGCTTTTGCGAGTCCACACTATGCTCCTTGTGTCAGCGGTGTGTGTCCTCACCAACAGCGCTCATACAGATTGTACTGTCAGCACTGGGCACTGGGGGATGGCTTCTGAAAGCCAGTAACAGTCGACGTAAGCAACGCAGTGTTAGTGTCAATCTCACTACATTGACATTGACTCTATGCCTCTCACACAGGTTGCATTATTAAGTCGCCGTAGCGGGACAGTTATGTCGACAGGAGTGAAATTTTAGTGTAGACACGTACATAGTTAGGCTGATGTAAGCTACCTTGCATCGATCTAACTTTGTACTGTAGACCAGGCCTTAGACTTCCAAGTGAACAACTGCACTCCTCTTTAAAGAGCAACCCCTGGGCCCCAAAAGCATCTGAGCTAGTCAAAAAGGTCATTCATATAATCATCGGAAGTACAATTCTGATTACCCATTGAAGAACAAAGCCTGTGCTAATACACCAACAATACATTTGTACCTTCGGTTGAAATGCTCCCTGAAGTGACCCAAAAGGTCCTGAGTGTGGAAGCATCGGTGGCATTCCAGGCATTGCCGGAGGATAGGTTGGAAAGAACTACAAAAAAAAGAAGACAAAATGAACAACAGCCAAGGCAGGAGCTAAGCCTGTCAACCACTGTTACAAAATTTTTAAAAGCCAAAATAAAATGTGAAAATTTGCATATCTGATGCATTTTATTGTTAATTTTGAACATGTTGGACTATACAATTTGCTGTATTTTTGAAACAGACAAAGGATCCCTCCACCCCATTCTCTAGAAATGGAAAAATATTGTTTCGCTTGACTATTTTTGAATAGAAGCAGTAAATCTATAACTAATCAATCCTATTTAGAAATGTGTGAAATCGCTTCATTCTACAAAGCAAATATGAACCCTGGATATATACTCTGCTATTACAGACTAACTGCACAACATGTACATAGCCTGGTGAACTGTATTAAGATTTGCTTGGGCCTCTCCTGAACGCAGACTGTACACCAAGTACCAAAAATGTATGCAGTTTTGGTGCTGTGGAGAAATGGGGAGCAGGATGCAGCCACTTGTCCCACTTTGGATATGTCTACACTGCAATAAAAAACTCACAGTACCGAGTCTCAGAGTCTGGCTCAACTGATTCGGGTTCACGGGGCTTGGGCTGCTGGACTAAAAATTTGCAGTGTAGACATTTGGGTTTGGGCTGGAGGCTGAGCTTTGATACTCACCCTCCCTGCAGGATCCTAGATCCCAGGTTCCAGCCTGAGCCCGAACATCTACACAGCAATTTTTAGCCCTGCAGCCTGAGCCCTAAGAGCACGAGTCAGCTGACCTGGGCCAGCCACTGCTGTGCCATGGGTCTTTCATTTTCATGTAGATGTACCCTTTGTCTTGTGAAAGGACCGTGCTCTCTGTGGCACTGCATTGTGTGAAGCTCTGATTGCACCGGGGCTGCAGTAATCCACACTATGAGAAATCTCTGTGCACCCCCAACATTCCCAGGCACAGCAATTTAAAGTGAAAGTAAAGAAAATGCAGAAGACAAAAGTTGAAAAGTACAAGATTTACATTTACAAAAAATTCAAACAAAAATAGGAAAACTTTATGGATGGATGAATCGAAACCGCCATCTGTATCAATTAAAGACATTTAAGCAATGCACTAGCAAGTGGAAGCATAAAGAGTGGAACTGTCTCGAAACATCATCACTCACGTTGGAATGTCGAAAGTAAGGGTTGTCCAATTTGGGAGCGTACTTGTCAAACTGGAAGTAAAAGAGAAAAGAAAAGTTGAGTTTGCATTCCACAACACATAATGAACCCAGATTTCTCATACATAAGTGAATCATGACCCCTTTGTACAGCATTTAACAGAACATGGGAGACTGACTATTCCACACTCATTCAGGAGGGCGTGACCGGTTCTCCCAAAGCCGTTGATTAGTAGCGGTAAAGTTATAGCACCTGGTTGTTCACTAGCCCCCAAAGTACCTCTTTGAGTAACAAACTTTGCACAAATTGGTCCCCTCCTTATTATTGATACACACCTCTGAATCGGAACACTCACTCCATCAAAAAAAAAAAGTAGGGAAGTTGTTCCCAGATCCAAATCTGGCATCTCTAGCTATGAGCTGAATTGCAGCGCTAAATTAGAATGCTGGGGAAGTTCAGATTCTAATCCAGATCTTACTTCTGCAACTCTGGCCCAGCTCTAATTGTCAAGCTAAGAAAAAAACAAATTATCTAGTGCTGCCAGCAATTTCCCCTTCCTCGTTGTATGGGCAATGCCAATATGGCTAAGATAGCTTTTTGGAAAGGGTCCCAGGCATAGAAATCATTGTATTAATCCCCCCCACTCCCAAAAAAGGAGAGGTTCAGTGCTCATGGGAGAAAGCCTGACTCTGAACACGCCCAGCCTGCCAGCACAGGGCTTTAACACCTCCACGCATGTGATCTGGGTCCCATATTTATTTTCACCAGCATTGGTCCTGAACATCTTTTGAAGAAAATAATGCATGTGTTTCATCTTTGAACAATAAGTATTCTGGTGGGGACCAGGGAGGGCAAGGGACAGTGAGCAAGGACCCCCCCCGGAATGCTGTTCATTCGGCAAGTCAGCTGCTGTTACACGCTATCCTACGTGCAGGAGAGCAGATTTGTAATTTCATTAATTACAGTTATTACTGGAGCCATGTACCCACCAGTGTAAATAGCATAAATTACTAAACACATGCAGCTGGAGATTTCAACACTCCTCTCTGGCATTAGGGTTAATAAACCTTATTTAGTGAAATATAAGAAGATGTGAGTAAAATACAACAAAAGAGCCTTGCAAACTGTTTTCACTAGCAAGTCTGACATCAACAGGGCGTGAGTGGGCGGGGAGGGAGCTGTCAGCGGGATCAGATATCAGGGTTCTCAAATAACACACCAGGTTTCAAGGAATGTTTAGAGGGTTGTTTTACACAGCAGAAGAAAAGAGAAGAAGGTATTTGCACACGGCTATGCTGTGCAAGCACCTGGGGCCCAATCTGGGGTGGGAGATATTACTTCCATTGTTCTGTCACTAAGCGGATTATCACTGAACAATGGCATCATGTAACTCACACCAGGAAAGAAAGGCGAGAAATATTGTTTCCCATGAATCCTTGGTAGTTTTCTCCAAAAGTTGCCTTTCATGGTTATTGCTCAGTTTTGCCGGTCCTAGTAGAAGAGGACTCTGTAAGTTTTAGAGGTGGCATGCAACTGAGGAAGAAAAAGCTGAATCTTGCCTTTTCAACCTAACAAAATAATAATTGCCAGGGACGTATGGAGAGCGTGCTTAAAAGAACTGACAAAGCTGGTTTATGCCAGATACTCTTAGATTTTTTAGCAGCAGCAGCAGAAAGCACTGTTACAAGCACTGTCAGTGACAAAATGACAAAGCTTATTCGATGGCCACAAGGTTTTGTCCCGTAAGAGCCAGCCACATATAAATTAGTGTTTGCTGACCAAATCAAATAATAAATACCCAAATTGCCTTCTAGACACAGTATGGGGAAGTAGAAAATAAAACAGACAGGACAACACTGAACTCAAACAGTGCAAGTACTGTGTTACAGTAAGAACAGCAAGCAGACCTGCATTATATGCTCCAGTATAGAGAGCCAAATATATTGTTCCACAAAACCTTTCTTGACATTTTATATTAGAAACCTCTATTCTTCTGGCATCTCTGTGCATGTGTGTTAAGGAGCTGAGCCAGCTGATGCAGCTCCAAGGATGGGTTGTTAATATAAACAAAAGTACAGAGCTGACAGTTTACCATGAAGGAGAGATAAAGAGGCCTGAGAACCACACAGTGTATCTGTTTATTGGTAGGAGCACAAGGGAAACGGGATGATAAATGTTCTTGGTTCTGAATGGAAAGGAGAACATCCTTCAAGAATGGAGGGGCTTAATTAAGTCAGGAGCAGGGCTTCTTGGGGGATGGGAGAGAGAGAAGCTGGTCTGAAATAAAGAGGACTGATTTTGGTACGGTGGGTTACGCTTTTGCCCCAAGATTCTTTACTTATCCTCACATTTTGGGCTGGGGTATGCACCATGGGAGGTGCAGAGGATGGCATGAGCGGCGTCTGGGGTAAGCTGGATGGAAAAGGAGTGAATGTGTGTTGGTGGGTGTGCTGGTGCTGGTGGGTGTGTTGGTGCTGGTGAAACTCCGCCCTCAGTAATGGCACCGGGCCAAGAGAGGCACCGGCCCGGTCCGAACTCTGAACCAGAAACCGGTTGTTCAGCTCTTGCCTGAGCAGCTCATGATCTAAAGGAGAGAGAGAGAGAAAAAAAAAAAAAAAAAGACACAAAGGCCCATTGGCCTGTGAGTTTCACAAAGATGTAGAAGAGAGTCAGATATTCACCTGGCATTCCCTGTTTCTGCAGGTCATGCTGTGGTGGTTTTCTACGTGAGGACTCATTGGTGGAGGTAAGAGAGATGCCTGTGACAAAGTACCAATCAGAATCCCCGAATGAGGCTGGCAATACATGATTGGTTGGTTGAATGATATCAACAGGCTGGTATCTAAAGACAAGAAAGAACACCATGAGTCATCACAGCAGAAAACACAGTGGGGCTTCATAAAGCATAAACAAGCTTGCCCCTCCCCGCTCCCCCAACCCAGCCATGAATACTGAGGTTAGGACACTTTAAAAGGGACATTATCAAATTAAAAAACAAAACTGGAATGACTCACTTTCCTCCCAACCCACAACAGACTCTCCTTCCCTAGTCTACAACCTCACTTTACATTATCAACACTGGAAGAATTATAAACATCTCCCCTTTTTCTGTTTTGGTGCATTAGCCTCATCTGTGACAGTGAAAATAAACTAGTCAGTCTCACATCCAGCTTTTTCCCGCACTAGAAAAAGGCTGCAATATTTGTGTTGGGAGCAGTGCAGAGGAGTATTGGATGGTTTTAAAATAAACAAGAGAAACCTGTTCCCACTGAAATTAAAAAAAAAAAGGTTGGGGAACATTTGCATTGGTCTTAAGTTTGTTAAATTCTCTTTTTTGGCCACATTTGACTTGTCGGTGTCCCTTTGAAAAAGGCACTTTAAAAACCACAGCAAAGGTGATGGGATGGAGAAATGACAGCGTATAAACTTCACTATCCCTCCAAGGAAAACAATGGTTAATTCACAGAGATACACAAACGGTCTAGCATGACTGGCTTCACTGGGTTCTCTCTGTGTGTGTGAAGAAGCCAGGTTAGTGCCTGATAACAGGATAGCATTTTTAAGTGTCTCCTTTTGCCAGGAGGCAACTCCGCAGGCCTCACTTCAGCTGGCAAGATTTGATCCACAGTACAGTGAGCCTCAAACTCTGGGTTGTGACTGAGTTTGCTACCTTCACTTTACTCCCTGGCCTGGGAGGTGAAAAACAAAGCTGGGAATCAAGCTGGGGCATACCAGGTGACTAATGGTAACCATTAACCAACCAAGATGGGCTGAAAATACCACAAAATTTACACACTTCATTGATTGATTTGTATTTAAGCACGTGGACCTGTGAGTTCAGGCTGATGTTCCATAGTAGCGCCCACTGGCTTGGCCATGCTCTCCTCCTTTTGATATAACCAGTGGGGGGAGCATGCACTGTGTACCCGAGAACACTTGGGCTGAGGACTCTGAAGCCTCAGATACCTGTTCCAAATAATGTACCAATTCCGGGAGAGGTTCAACACCTTTAATACTATATTTCTAAACATGCCATCTTTTCAGATAGTAATTGGAATTTCTCTCTCTTCTGCCTCCAATTTATTTTCCCATGCGAAAACTGGGGGCGGGGAGCAGACGGGGAGAAGGAGAAGACACATTTCATTTCACTGGGTCAAGATCTGAAAAAGGTTGCAGCTGCTATAAAAAGAAAAATATTCTATTATATGATACAGGGTCTCCCTTCAGTATCAATATGGGAGGGTAACTGACCCTTGGTCCCCAGATGGGGACAGATTTTCAACAGCGCTAAGCACTCTATGTGCTGAGCTCTTCTGAAAATCAGGCCCTTAGCCCAGCATGCATATTTTTTTGTTCAGTGTAATAGCTGTCTCTCCCTTTCTTAGCTAGCACCACTTTTGCAAAGAGACCCTGACATAGTGACTGACCCGTGAGGCACAGAGTACCGTCCGCTCCCATTCATTCCAACACAAGGAGCCTAGGGCACTCTGCATTTTGCAGGATCAGGCCCATAATAAGAAAGACAACATTAGTTACAAAAAGGCCCCCTCCTAGAATGGAATAAATGTTTAGAGCTTTTAACTTGCACTGAAAAACTAGTTTCTGGATAAAGCACTTTAAGTGACACCTTAGCTAGGTGTCTGATGTTTCTTAGTTGTAATTACTTTGGGCCATGCACAGGTCTTGAGCTAGATTTTTTGTTATTGAGACACTGTCGGTGAAACTCACAAGGTCTATGGCATGCTTATGTCCCCTGAAATCTTCAATGCCGGATTAACATGGCCCTCTGCAAAGGAATGAATTTCACCCACTATGAAAATTTCAGTAGTTTACCCTGAAATAGTTGAGGTGGTCTGGATATGGGTGGGAGGTAATAGGGAGTGGAATCAATTTTAGCAGATTTATCTCTCTTCATTTCCTGTGAAGTTTCTTTATGCATTTGAAACATGCTTCCTTTTCCACAATGTGTATGTGATATTAGCATTATCCCAAATGTTTAACTTCTGCATCTGAAAAGCCTATGAAGTGGTTTCCATGGAACAAATGGCTTTAGATGAAACAGGTTCAACAATACTCAATTTGTAATGAATAACTCAATTAAACCTTCATCTTTTTGTTTTTGGAAGGGGGAATGAACAGGATTCATTTCAGATTTTAAATCAGATTTACCATTAATCCAGGAGATTCCTGATTATTTCTTATTTAAATGTTGTCTAGAATTGTAGAGAGCAGGTGGGGAGATAATACCTTTTATTGGACCAACATCTTTTTGGTGAGAGAGACAAACTTTTGAGCTTACACAGAGCTCTTCTTTGGGTCTTTTAGACTTATGGAAGATACTGAAATGTTATCAATCATCTGCAGTAAATAGAATAATGAGAGCAAGCATCCTCTTCATCTGCCACGTGCTATGGTAGGTATGTCTGACAGGCATACTATAATTATTCATTATTTCCATTGCAGTAGCACCTGACAGCCCCATTTCTGGATCAGCACTCCATTGTGCTAGGTGCACACAAAACAGCTGCTGTCCTAATATCAAGTATGCTGATCTCACACACACACACATGCTGCTGAAGAGACTTGTGTCCTGATGTTCCACTGGTTTCAAGAAAACATCCCATTTAAGATGCAGCAGAATCACAGAGAGGGGAAAATGAACCTTTTGACATTCTAGTTCACCTGTAAGGGTCAAATGTTCAACAGTACCCATAGATGACTTAGGTTCCTAAGTCACTTTTTAAAATGGGACTTAAGAACTAAGCCTCATTGAAAGTCAATGGGAATTTGGCTGTTAAATGCTTAAATAACTTTTGAAAATACGACTTAGAAGCCTAAGTCATTGTAGGATACTTTTAAAAAACTTATCCTAAGAGTCTAGGAGCCAGTGCAATCTCTTTTTAAAGCACTATTTATTTACATACTACAAGAATATTAAATAATAATAATAGATTAACACATGGGCAGAAATGGAGAGAAACCAAATAAAACTACTTGTAATATTCAAGACTTTGGTACTTGAATGCAAAGAGCCTACATTGAGATTTTCTTTGGACGAGCACTAAACTATACTCCAAATAAGTGTAATTAAAATCGAACCTCTTTAAAGACAATGTAGTTTGTTGAAAATAAAATACATTTTTTTTTAAATCTGGGCATGATTCAAAGAAACTGGATCTCTCTTTTAGCATCAAGATAATCCACTTCATGTTGTTTTTGGAAGGAGGGATAAAAGAGAGCTGGCAGCTATAAGTGCCTCAATATCCAATTTCTTTAAGAGACTTGAAGTCAGTCTGGTGGATCTGTGGCTGGCTCCAGACTTCAGCCCTACACCGCAACTTTGCCTTTATCAGTAAAAGAACAGACACTGAAGAGCCTGGAGGAGGAGCAGGTTGGAACACCTTAAGACGCTGTCTAAAAGAGACTATCAGAGTGGGGACACAAGCAGTGTCCCAGTTGCAAATTGGGCTTTAGAGAGTGGCATCAGGACTAGTTATCTGTGCCTATCAGTGATGCCTGTTACAATGGGTTTAGCTACACAATAACACAGCTAGCTATGCAGTCACTTGTATTACCACTAAGTCCCTAGCACCCAATAATTAGTGTCTCCTGTGTGTGAGTACACTTATGGCTGGGACAGGGAGAGAAGAACACTAACGGCTGCCATTTTGTTTTGCTAATGTTGTTAGTACCCCCTAAATCTCAAAAGGGAGGCCTAAAAGCCTTGGCTAGCATACATCAGGGTCGGCCATGGAGCTCCTGACCAGCAACTCATGTGGGGGTCACTAGTACATTACCTACTCAAGCTTTGGGTTTCCAGAGAAAAAGATGCTAGTAGAAGCATATCATTTCCTTGTTACACTGATATGCACAGACCTAACTTATTAGCATCACTGACATATAAATACTGGAAGTCAATGTGAACTCTGCCTCCCTGCCTAGGAACTGGAGCAGAAGTGACAAAGGGCAGCGGTTACTTTAAATTTAAAGGGACAAAAGCAAGCAGGTTTTTTTCTAGATAGGGAAAAGAAAGAAGAACTCAAAGAGCCCATGTTCCCTCTGAGCGTCTCTTCTAACCTGGTGCTTTTATTCAGTGCACACATGCGACCAAGCAACATGACACCATACTAAGGACAACATAACTGGTAGGAGTTTGAACCTAGCACTCCAGAGGTGATTGGCAAACCCACTGCATCACTTATTTGTTAGTAGCAGAGCTCTTGTCTTTTGTTAGCAAACTACTATATACAAGCAGGCCACTTCATCTTGCTCTTACTGAAGTCAATAGTGAAAACTCCACTTGAGTTCAGGGGTGGATGCAGAACTAGCCTGTCAGTGACAACATTCTAATTTCCTCCTTTCAGGATCTGTCTGCACTAGGCCAAGATGTCTATCGTTGGGACTCTTAAGTCTCTTTGCCTTAAGCAGGGGAAGAAGAATAAATCCCCACTGCGATGCCCAAAGTGTCCCCTGCCATGCGGCTGAAATTCTAGACAGGGCCAGGTCCTTGAAAGCAGGCATCTACTAGGATAGCCCTGGTTGGGATCCAGAATATTTTGGTCTAATGTTGTTTTGAGAGTTCATTTGGGGGTAATTCTCATTTCCACCCCTTCAAAAGAGTAATTCGAAATAATGGGATATTGAGCCCCTGAAAATGAAAGTGGGATGCCAAGTCATCAGAGTTTCTAGCAGTAGATCTTCCATCTCCCTACTCTCATTAACTGGCTATGCAGGAAACAGAAGGGTACATTTTTGTCAGTCCTTGTCCTCATTAATCCCTGTTGAGTTAGTTATAGAGTCAAATGCTGGAACAAAAGGAGGCCCAGCAAGTCAGAGTTTCAGGGAAGTCTCCATCTGCCAGACTCTCCCACAGGAACAGCTACAGGCTAATGGTGGCACTATCAACGGGGCATTTAGAGCAGAAGTGACAATAGGGACGGAAAGGGGAACAAAGGAAACGTCTCAAAAAGGCTGCAAAAATAACAATAAAAAGTCTAACAGCAGAGCTCGGAGACTTTAACACTGGGTAGGGGGGTGTCTCACTTGCCAATCTATTTTATTATTCTGCCGCTCACCAGAAAAATTTTCTTCAAATAAGGTCTAAACTGCAGCTTCTTCCAATGCAGGTGCTGAGTATCAGTCCTTTATTTATTTATTAAATGCATTAAATGAATGAATGAATGAATGAATGGCACAGCTCAGCATACCTGGCAAAACCCAAGTGATGGTGGAAATGTATCACTGGACAATCTGCTCCCTCTAGAAAGTAACTAATTTTTAGCAAACCATCCTAAAGCTTATTACAAAGAGCACATGCTCCCCTCCCCATACTGGGTAACAAAGGCAGCAGCAAAAACACAAGACTGCAACATGTTTAAATGAGAACATAAATTCAGGCTGGGAGTTTCAAGAGTGCCTAAGGGATTGTGGTATCCAAATCCAGTTGGGAGCCCAACTCCCTTAAACTCCATGGAAAATCCCAGCTTCAATAATAGTTTATACTCAGATTCACTTCCCCTCCCCCTCTTCTTTTTGTCAGAGAATGCGGAATATGCAGCGATTGTCCTGCAGGTTAACCTAGGCCTCAGCATGCTGGGCCAATTCAGTGTCTCTCATCTGTTACAAGACTACTCTTGACTATTTCAGGATATGTTTGCATTGGGTTTTTTTGCTTATACATCACTTAGCCCCACTGTAAATACTGTGCATGCACAGGAGCCCAGCCCTGATGAAAAGAGCACCTACCTGCAGGGTGTCCTGGTATCACAAGGCTGTTGGTGGGTAACGCTGGTGGTGGTGGTAGCGTTGGTGGGGTGGCAAACATGGCCGGATGGTGCTGGTGTTGGGTCTGAGATCTGAGAGGGAAGTGTGAGGTAGCAAGATTAGAGATGGAGAGGGGCAGGGCTGGGCCAGAAGAGTGGTGAGGAGGGATCTGGGGGGAGAGGGGAAGGTGTTTGGGCAAGCTGATGCTTGTTGCACTGCTGGCGCTGCTGCTCCTGCTGTGGGGAGAGAAATGTGGAGAAGAGAGAAGAGAATTGTGTTACAATACACCAGTCATAATGGCACAGTGTCAGAGACAGCCAGGCTCTATAACAATGACCTCACCAAGCAGAGGGACATGAAACCATGGCCCTTTCTGCCCATTTCGGGGAGCTGTCCACGTGGGGGTTAAAGATCTCAATAACCTTTCCAACAAGGCAGGGTATGGCTCGGGTTCTTCTGGGTGACACTCCCTTTCATGACTGAACAGGTGGCAGCTCTCAGAGCTGTGTGTGAGTTGACTGAGATGCTGTAGTGGCAGCTGAATTTATACCTTTATTTAGCCTGTGATGCCCTTCCAATGCCAACACATTCCCTTGTGATCACAAGGCTCGGTGATGGTTACTCTGTATATTCAGAGTGTCATGGTATGAGCTACAGCAATCATATTATGCCTGCCCTGCATTCCGTACAGTGGTATTGCACTTAATCAATATGATATATCAGTATATATTATATTATTTTAATTCTATTGTTTTAGAAAGCTTTTTATTATTTCTGTTGCACAGCACTTTAAGAGCTTTGTTGGGGGTTGTGGAAGGGTAATGTCAATGCAATTATTATTATTAACCATATTCTCCCACAATACCCATGTCTTGCGATTATCTAAGCACTCTGAGATACCTGTGTGTTTGTTTGAATAGTGCCAATGTGATGTTGTTATTAAATATTTATATTGTGGTAGCAGCTAAAGGCCAAAACCAGGGAGGGGCCCCACTGTGCGAAGTGCTAGACAAACTGGTTGTAAATGACAGTCCCATATCTTGTTCTTTATGCAGCTAAAAGGTTACGAAACGATGCAAACATTGTTCACTGAATTAATCTAATTCAACAGGCTGATTTGGGGGGAATGGTGTGTTTTCTGCACCAACAAAGGAACTGTCCATGTCCCCGTTTATTCCTGTGCATTGACTCCTCTCTCGCCAGCTCACCCCCATTTTATTTCTACTCAAGAAATATAAATCTTTGCATTTTACCCACTGGATGAAAATTATTTGAAAGACAAACTGAGTCTCATGCTAGCCCTACATCTATGATGAACGAGTTACTTTGCAATATCTTTTTTGCTCTACACTGAGAGTCGTACTCTGAGGCTGCTGTTAGCTGATGCATCCTCAGTTTGAATTGTGCTTCCTGCAAAAAAGTCCAAATGGGATGTGGAATTTGTTTTTTTCCAATAGCCCAATATCCCACTAGCTCTGGTGAACCAATTAAACTGCACCAATGTCATATGAACATATGTGACCATGCCAAATCCAAAGACTGCCTATGGGTTTACAATTGGAATCCACCAGGGGGGAAAAATGGTTTTGTTCAAACTCAAACTGTTTCCCAATTACTAAATCTTCTGCTGACTGGTTCTGATGGAAAAAATTGCAAATGCACTGGAAGCTGGACCTAGAAAGTTTTGCGCCACAGCCACGCAGCCCCTGTTCACTGGGGACGCTCTAGTCACAATCTCTTTCATGCAGCTACCCAACACAGCTGGAAATACATGGCTATGTGGTGTGGGCCGAGAGGAATACAATGCATCTCCCAAGCAGAGCACCTTGCCCAGGAAACGGGAAAGCCTATGGCCTATTCCAGAGAGATTTTAATACTTTTTCAATTAACTGTACCCTGGAAGTAGGGTTTGAGTATTTCACAAAGAAGCAATGCAAGTACCCCTTCCTCCTACCTGATATTGAGTCCGTTCTGGGCCACCTGGTGATGCACTTGGTAGTTAAGAGGGGGAGGGATGTGACTCTGAGGCTGGGTCCGAAACTCAGGTATGAGCTGAGGCTGAGACTGTGGTCGAGGCTGAGGTTGTGACTGCGGTCGAGGCTGTGGCTGGGGTGTGAGCCTTGGCGGTGCTGGTGCTGAGATCACTGGCTCCTTCTTCAACAGCGGGCTTGCCCTGGCACTCGACGTGGGTGCAGAAGAAGTGGAAGTCACAACAGCAGCAACTGGCTGGGGGCTGGGAATAGGCAGCACGAAGGGCACGTCGGTGCTCAGTTCCCGGCTGCGCTCTAGCCCTGACACCTTTGGGATGGTCGCTGCTTTAGCTTCAGGTTTGTCATTCAAGGTTGGACCTTACAGAAAAAGAAGAAGAAAAGTGGCATATTGAAGCATCTCTGTTTATTTTCCAATTTTGCAGAATATTTGCCCGGTAAGAAGAAAGTCATATTTAGCTCGCGGGAGTATCATCACAACACGATGGTATGTTCATCTGTCAGTCTGTCTACTACATGGCACTTGTTCGAGTGTGTGTAAAAGATCAAAGTGTTGTCTAGGGGGTGCTTGACGCAAAGAACATATAACCCTTACTACGACTACAGAACACTAAATACAGCAGGAATGCTTCTCAAGTTACTGCTAATGCATTTCCCACCAAATTTAATTTCCTGGAATAGATGATAAATCCCACAACCGTAAATCTGATCACAAGAGTTTTGGTTCATTTATTTTCTCAATGGTCTTTCAAGGTAACCTGCCTGGCATATCTTGCCATTTGTAGCTATGGGGATGGTAACTAAACATTGACGAGAGCATGCTTTAACACCCATCAGCATGCTTTCTGAGATGAATACTAAGGCCTTTTATGAGAGAGAGGATGGCACAATGATTGTTGATTGGATGCACATTCACATATGAAGATGGAACATAAGCAGCCTAGGAAAACCTACAATGAGCACAGTAGGGCAGCCCTGTTCACCCTAAATGTTCTGTGGATATCAAAGAACATACTAACTGCTGTAACATATGCCAAAATCATAAGTAATATGGTAATGAATGGCTAATAGGTGCCAACCAAAATGATTCTTTAATGTGTTAAATTCCTCTCAGATTTTTTCTGAGTACAATGCTGAGTCTTCATTTTTCCAATGAAGTTTGAAGCTCCAGCCAGTAGAAGGGATTAAATAGCAGCAACAACAACAAAAAATCAGACCAAGGACTACAAAAAAAAGACCTAAAATAAGAAGAGAAACCACATGCAGCATGCTGAATACTCAATTCCCAAAGATAACTCCCTTCTAACATTATGTACATATCCCTGAAGTGCAGGGATGCTCCATAAGTCCACTCAAGAGGAGCCTTCCATTGACTGAGTCTGTCGTTCATTTGCTTCTCCAACACACATGCATCCCATTAGATGTATAAGTGTTAAGTTTACTGTACATGTTTTTATTATATCATAATAATTTTAGAGTTTTATTTCTTATAATCTTCAGCCCAACCAAGCTGCCGGAGAGAATATGACAGAGAAACATGTGAGAAAGGAACACGACACCCACCTATGCATGCTCCCAACACTAACATGGACAAATTCCACTTACGAAATTACCTTAACTCTTAACCTTAAAAAGGGCTGGGTAGCACTGAAATATATTCATGATGTATGAACTGTGGAAACAGCAGCACACAACATGCAGCAATTTCTGCATTACTTATTCCACTCTGTGTCTGATTATCAGCGTCTGGCTTCAGTGACTTCACTGGAGTTACGCTGGCATGAAACCAGAGGGAGGCAGTACTGAATCAAGCTTTCTGCTTCCCTGTAATATGCCAGATCATTTTGTATTTATAAAATATACATCCAATAACAGGGTGATGTCAGATTATTTTCCTTCTTCCTTTGGCAAAATCCAATTTCACACATATACCCACCCACACACCTTCAGAATACAGTGGGAGAAAGGCACTGAAATAAACAAGCTATTTTCATGAGCTTGGGAAGGGTTGTGACTGCATAACTCATGAGTGGCAGAAATGTGTGGGAATTCCAAAGAAATTCCAGTGTTTTGGGTGGATCAAATGGTAATTCAACCCCGTCAGCTGATCCCCATTTTGAGACAATCTAGAGATGTCCCAAATCAATTACTATATGAAGTACTATATATAGTCAGTTTCACTGTATTTTTCAGATGTGATTTGATTTATGGACTTAAAGATAATAGTAAGTAGATTTTATTGTAGTTAATACATAAAGTGACTGTATTTATTTCTGAAAATTTAATTTTCATTAATCTAACAGTTCACTGATTTTTATTAATGCATCTAAATCCAATGGGTGACATCCTCGCTAAATTTAAGTCAATGGGAGTTTTGCCACTGATTTCAACATGCCACCCAATATGCTTATCAAAGGAAGCATATTCACAATTATAGATACCATGGTTATCTAGAGGCATCCCATAAAAAACACTCAGGTTCCATTCCTGACCACAGGTTTTATGAAATCCTATTAGCTCATTCCATCCAATAGGCCTATTCAGAGTCAAACTTTAGACAGTGTAATTACAGGCAATATAGACTAATGAACACACTGACACCATAAAAGTTAAAGAAGCTGAGTTAAAAAATAAATCAATTGGATCCAAAACAAATCAATGAAGTGTTCTATTAAAAGCAGCTGTCTGACCAGTTTTATATACAACTATTGATTCCCTGTGGTTCCAGCATAAGATCTCGTTTGCAAGTTTTCCCCAACCATTCCCTAATTGAATCTATTTCCCCATGTTAAGTACCCTCACTCCCTCTATGGGTCATCTCGATTATCACTTCAAAAGTTTTTTTTCTCCTGCTGATGATAGCTCATCTCAATTGATTGGCCTGTTACAGTTGGTATGGCTACTTCCACCTTTTCATGTTCTCTGTATGCATAAATATCTTATAGAATATCTGGGTTGGAAGGGACCTCAGGAGGTCATCTAGTCCAACCCCATGCTCAGTGCAGGACAAATCCCCATTTTTTTTTAAACCCCAGTTCCCTAAATTGCCCCCTCTAGGACTGAACTCACAACCCTGGGTTTAGCAGGCCAATGCTCAAACCACTGAGCTATTCCTCCCCTCTTCTTGTTGCATGTTCCAGTCTATGCATCCGATGAAGTGAGCTGTAGCCCACAAAAGCTTATTCTCAGATAAATTTGTTAGTCTCTAAGGCACCACAAGTACTCCTCTTCTAACTAGAATTGGTTATCACCATTCCTATTTTTCAACAACTGCAGTCAGAGGTGAAAGTAAGCCGGTACAGTACGGCATACTGGCAAGAGCCAGTACGCTGCGCCGGACTGGACTGGCTTGGCTCCTCCGGCAGTGATTTAAAGGGGCCGGAGCTCCGGCCCCTGCAGGGAGCCCTGGACCCTTTAAAGCACCGCCCGAGACCTGCTGCTGGAGCTCCAGTGGTGATTTAAAGGGCCCGGGGTTCCCCACAGCACTGGGCCCTTAAATATTGAAAGGCCCCGCCTCTTCCGGTTGAGGCCATGCCCCTGCTCAGGACTCCAGAGTACCGGTAAGTCCTTTAAGTTACTTTCACCACTGACGCAGTACAGCGTGCTGAAATAAAACCACTTCATGTATTCGATTTACTAGGGAGCGGGAAGGTAGTGCACATAACTAAAACTGAAAGCATAGAGAGAGACAGGTGGTTAGAAGAGAGCAGAGACTGGTCCAAGCATGGGCGGCAGGTAGCATAGGCAGAGGAAAGCTGTGCCATCCCAAACAGCCTTGTGTATCCCCACCTATGCTTTGCCCCAAAGCCCTCTCCTGCCTGCTTCCAGCTCCTTTCTTCTCTTCTGTGGCAGAGAGGCTGAGGCAGGCAGGTTGAGGGCCCGTGCACACAAGGCCCAGGGCTTGGTGCGCGGGGACTAGGGCCACACAACGCTGCCCACCCCTCTGCCTGGCCCTGGGGGTGCTCCAGCCGCACTGCCTGCTCAGCACTCTGGGGTTGAGAACACTCTGGTCACACCGCCCGCCCAGTGATCCAAGGCTGGGGGCATGCCGGAGAAGAGGGGAGAAGGAGAGGGGAGGGTTCAAAAAAAAGAACTAGATAAATTCATGGAGGATAGGTGCATCAATGGCTATTAGTCTGGATGGGCAGGGATGGTGTCCCTAGCCTCTGTTTGCCAGAAGCTGGGAATGGGTGACAAGGGATGGCTCACTTGATGATTATCTGTTCTGTTCATTCCCTTTGGGGCACCTGGCATTGGCCACTGTTGGAAAACAGGATATTGGGCTAGATGGACCTTTGGTCTGAGCCGGTATGGCCGTTCTTATATTCTTCTTATGAGAGGCCTTGGGCAGAGAGGGAGGGGTCGGGAGCTGGCCTTCCCCAATGGCAGGTTCACCAGCTGCCCATGAGTGCAAGCCCAAATATTCAGATATGGGGTGTCTTTGGATCCATGCTTTTGTTTCAGTTTGTTATTGAGATGCAGGAAAGTGTGAAATTTGGATCCAGACCCCAGCTTGGAAGTTGGATTCTAGACCTGCTGAAAAACCAGGGTTGCTCAGATCTAGGGATTTAGTCTCTAGCAGGGAGGACAGAGTCAGGCAAACAAAGGACACTTTTACCCATCTCAGTTTTAGTCATGTGTCTTTGTTAGATTTACAACATACATGTATTTCCACTAGAAAGGCTTACTTGGAGAGAACCCTTCTCACCAGAGATGTACATAGGGCTATGAGTAACCATTAGCTCCGCAGAATAATTTCCCTTGGGTATGCCCCAAACACTGGCTCTACAGGATACACACTAAGTTTAGAGTGAACAGATGTCCCACTTTTCTAGGAATGTCTGTTTTCCTGGGGCATCCAGGCCAATACTATCCAAAACAGTGCCCTTTTCTATTTGGTGCCCCAAACCGATACCCACTTATCACCCGTTAAAACCTTCCTGCATCCTCCCCAGCTACGCACACACAATTCTCCCCACATTTACAGTAAGATGTCCTAGTCACTACGGGCTTGGCTACACTCGAACATCCAAAGCGCTGCTGCAGGAGTGCTGCCGCGGCAGCGCTTTGAAGTGTGAGTGTGGTCGCGGCGCCAGTGCTGGGAGAGAGCTCCCCCAGCGCTGCAGGTACTCCACCTCCCCGTGGGGATTAGCTTGCAGCGCTGGGAGCCGTGCTCCCAGTGGTGGGGCACTGTTTACACTGGCGCTTTGCAGCGCTGTAAATTGCTGCGCTCAGGGGTGTGTTTTTTTCACACCCCTGAGCGAGAAAGTTGCAGCGCTGTAAAACGCCAGTGTAGCCAAGACCTAGCTAGGACATCTTACTATAATCAAACGAACCCTCCAAAATGCTTTACTTTGTTTTTTTAGACTTATTGATTATTAAGAAAATTCCTGGCCCAAACTCCCCCTTCCATTCTTCATCAACATGTGTGTTCATGTACATTTAGGTGGCACGGTAGAACTAAATCAGCTTTGTTCCAACTTCATGGAGCTCCACCAGAAAACTGGGTTTTTATTCTTTTGAGTGATTTCATTGTCCATCCAGAACAGTATCTAGAACTTCAGAGCTTTCCTCCGCAAAAAACACCTAAAAGACCTTCCAACTCACACTCTCTTGCTAAGGGATTTTTCACCTATTCTACACAAGTTGCCTTCACTTGATTGGAGATGACTGCTGTTCACATGTGGAATTGTTCCTTGGGCCTCTTATATCTTCTTTCAGACTTTCTGCACTGGGGTCACATACCTCAGCCCCCTCTGATCATACAGACCTGCATAACCAAGCCCGGCCTCTCATAACAAGACCTGGATTCACCATAGCACACTGGAACATTCTAGCAACAAAAATGTATTTATTTTTACCAAGTCCTAGAGTAGTTAATTTTCATGCTTAATGATAACAGGCTGAGCCAATTTGCCTAAGACTTGACAGTCAGCTCCAATAACTCAAGTTTAATTAAAGCTGAACGCATGTCAGTTCAGCTCTTCCTTTCACAGGAAATCTGACATTTACAATGATTCATGTTTCAGCCATGCTATGTCAAGGCTGGAACGCATCTGCCATTCCCCACCATGCACAACGTTACCCCTTTTCAGTATGCCAATTTTCTTTATTTTCTAACCACGCACATGGGACTTCTGCCACCAAGAGAGAGTTTTCTTCTGTTAATAAGACAGTTAAACACACCTTGGTTCTTGTGGGGTGAGTGGAGAAAAAGAAAGGAGGATACGATTGAACCTGGTCTAACAAAGGAAATAAAAATGATCTCATTTTCAGTAAGTCGTGTCTGCCTGATCACCTGCAACTGGTATTTGCAATGTTGCAAAATATCAACAGTGTGCTACTTCACTATTCAGATTTGACTTGGCTAAGAAAAAAATGTATTTTTAAACAGTAGTGAGGGCGTATGCGACTGCTTTCAGGAAATCTGTGAGCACATACAGTATTATCGATTTAAGATTCAAAAGTCTTAGAGGGACAGTCGACCAACACAGACAACTGTTTGTAAAGTAAATTCTTGAAGGGTTTATCTGAGCCCAAATGAACCTGTTGCACATACTTGATGTAAAATCTGATTGAATTTAAAATCTGTTATGAGAATAAATTTTTTTAAAAAAGTTGCCTCTCCACCCAACCCCATTGGTTAGTATCACCATTACAGACTAAATACGATACAAAAAGTCACAAACACAAATTAAACCTGTTCTATTACAGGAATTTGCTTTCAAGCTGATTAAGTGTTGCTCAAGTGCAGGGGATTAAATCTGCAAAGTCTGCTTTGAGGACTCCAACAGGTGGCTGCTGTTATACAAACCGTACTCAGGGCAATAGCATTTCCAGACTGGCTGCCCTGCCCCTTGCTCGTTGTGGCTGAACGTTGTTATTGAAGGGAACTTGTCAGCACATATACGATATGACTGGAAATTATCTCAGCTTGTCTGTGCATCTTTCCTTTGTTTCTTGAAATAAGAAAGTGGTGTCATTTGGACACGCTCTCTAGCCCTCTGCACTTTCTTTCTATGTGTTCGAAATGTAAAGATGATGGGATAACATGAGAGAGAAGTCTGCAACCCTCTCCATTCCAGGGCATCCTATAAAACAATCCAACAGCAACCTCTTTTAATCTAACCGCACCCCCATCACTCCAGTCCCATCATTCCTGTAGAGCACAGACCTAACCCATGCTACTACTAATCCTGAACCATACAAACACCATGGTTACTGTAACTGAAGCAAGCATATGTAGAAGCAAAGCAACCAGAGTTAATGGGACATAGATATTGAAATGAGTTCATGAGCCACAGAGATGAGCTCTTGAACTCATTGCATTAGGGAATCAGTCAAGTAAAAACAAGATTTTCAGCAACTGGAATGAATAAAGAAAATATCCAAAGGACGAGCTTATTTAATCGAGCTACACCACAATTTTTAAATAGTGCTTTGTATGTGTGCAGCATTATGTATGGTGGATATGTAACATCATCAGCACAAATATATACTTACAAGTGTGTGGTGGAGCAACGCATTTTGCTTTGGTGTTGGGACACAATACAGTAGCTGATGTTTGTAAAGTGCATAGAGGGTGAGAAGAGCTATGTAGGTGATGTCACTTCATTATCACGAGCTTTTTGCTTTTGTTTCTACATTCCAACCCCCCCAGGCTACTGAAGACAGCACTAATTCAAATATCAGTCACACCATGGATTAACCTGCTTGGTCTGCATATTTCAGGCTATCAGAGCAAACACATGGAAGTTGCCCAACATAAACGGCCCTTCATATATATCTAATAACTGCAATTCACTGTTAAGAAAATAAAGACTTGCAACTTATATCTAAAAATACAGATTATTTTCTTAATGGTATGTAAAATGTATTTAATATAGAAATACAGGCAAGGATTATGAGCCAGTAACAGAAAAGTGACCTGAAGGAGGGTAAAACTGCATTACTACTACTCAGGGACTATGTCTATGCAGTAACAAAACATATATGCCCTCGCACCTTGAGATAACATCTCATCTTTTTCATAATATCACTGAGTTTAACTGAGGAAAGGTGTCCTCATGGTTACAGCATAAAGCTATGAGTCAAGAGATCTGGGTGCAGTATGATCAGGGGCGGCTCCAGGCCCCAGCACGCCAAGTGCGTGCTTGGGGCGGCAAGCCGCAGGAGATGCTCTGCCGGCGCTGCGAGGGCAGCAGGCAGGCTGCCTTCGGCGGCTTGCCTGCGGAGGGTCCGCTGGTCCCGCGGCTTCAGAGGACCTCCCACAGGCACGTGCTTGGGGCGGCAAAATTCCCAGAGCCGCTCGGAGTATGACTAACTTTGTGACTAATTCACTATGTTACTGTGAGTAACCTCTCTATGCCTCAGGCTCTCCAGCTGTAAAAATGAGGTGATCTTGTTTTAACTCAGTAGGGCCATGCAGATTAATCATTAATGCTGATCCTTGGATGGGAGGAGCCATAGAATGTGAATTGTTACTATCACGATGCAAGACTAAATCTCCCCTGTGACTCTAATTATCTGCTCCACAGGCTAGTTGGTGTTATCCCATGCCATTATGCAGAGGAGTGTTCTTCCAAGGTGCATGCTCTTCCAAACACAACAGGCACCGAGTGAACTTTCAACAGATAATAATATGAAAGTCTTTTCTCATAGGGGAAAATGGGCCAAATATGAGCACAATCCCCATGCCTTGCTTTGAGCTTGCATCACTGGAACGAAGGAGCGAGGGAAGCGTTTTTTGTCATTGTCACTGATTCCCAAAGTTCTTCTCTGGTGAATGAGTTTTGCTGCTGTCTTTCAACAGGAAGTTCCTTTTGCAATCAAGTTGGATTCAGCTCCTATCACTCAGTTCATTTGTACAGAGCTGTCTGTCAAGTCAAATCGTCTTGCAACAATCTAAAACACCCTCAGAACAGCTGCCACTATCAATTACTCTTGCAGACAGCCTTGACTATCACGAAAAGAACTGGAGCGAGCACTTGCCAGTTTTAATAAACTGTGTTGCCCAAGTCATTTAACCTGCTAGATTGCTGTATGCTGGGGCTGTAACAAGCCTTCAGCTTCTCAAACTGGAAGAAAGAAACAGTGGCAAAAAGCCGTCAGCTCAGTCCTCAGAATTAACTTTCAAGCGTATCTTTTTTTCTGAAGCACCCAAGTTTAAAAGCAAGATCATTTAAAGTCATTTGCAGTATGGTATGATAAGCAAAGCATCTCAAAGTCTTAACACAGAACTGATGACCCACAAGCGTGAGAGTAGCAATTCTCCAACATTTTCATTCAAAACTAGATAGACCGCCTCCCTCAAGAGCATAACAATTTTCTTTGCCTACATAGTCACTGCATTACCAGCATGGAAGTACTAACTCAGCAAAGTGGTTTAGGAAATAGTGAATATCATATGCACTATATACACTGCAATCTAGTCTAATTTCCTGATAGGATTTACCTTTTTAACAGTGAACAATTAAATGCCTGTGCATGCTGAATTTATTCCATTAGCATTATCAGATTGCTATGTGAAAGATTTCCTTGAGAAATATATATATAAAATCAAACCATTTTCTGCTGAATATTTTTGCTTCCTAACCAGCTGTGAGGATTTTGGGAAAAACTTCCAGAACAAAGGATATTTTTTTTTCCTTTTCAGAAATGGTTCCTAACAGCATTAAGATCTATGGACTTGACGCTGATTTGCTGCTTTATGGTTCTTTAATGGGGTGTTTTATTCCTGGAGATTTCAAGCTTGTGGCGTTATATCCAGGCATGTTAGTTGCAAGCATGCATGACGACACTCTGAAACTGCAAAAGCTGCGTGGAAATGGGCACCAAACGTAAGGATTGGGGCCAGGGCATAATGAACAAGGAACATCATTCAAATCCTCAGAAAAGTAAGTCACATTGCAGTTTCATAGTAAAGTTGCTTTTGGCATGGATTCAATGCAAAGCTGAGGCTGTATTTGCAGCCCAGGCACCTACTGCGAATGCTGGGGTTGTAATGAGATTGGAAGTTTCATGTTGTCTTTTAATCCAGGACTATAACACTGGATCAAACACTGCAAGGTTAAATCCCTTCAGTCCTGTTCCGGATGCCAGCTAGCTGAAAAGCAATGACGTAAGGGGTATTCTACTGCCCTGACCACAAAACAATATAAGCATTTTGTGTCTACTAGGTAAGGGTTTTTTGCAGCATGTACTGTATTGTACATACAATCTTACTTTGAAGTGGTAGACAAGAAGCAGGATATATAGGTTATTAAGGAGCCTACCAGAAATCCCAAGAAAACACAAATATTCACCTCAAACTCAAGCAAACACAAGTATTCAACTAAAGTTGAAGCTTTTAAAAAGACAAAAACCCTGCTGTATTGTATATCAAGGAATCTTGTGGTTTTAATTAGTCTAGCAAGTGCAAATAACAAAACTATCAGTGGCTACACTATATGAGAAAACGTACTACTTTTGCTGTTTGAAATCCATATTGATTCCCGTCTGGCCCTGTGAGTGAGTTATTAATCACTTCAATTAAATCACGAACACAGGTCTTTACACTGAAATTGAACCCCCACCAATAGATCAATAGCTCAAACCTCCAAGAGGAATTACTGTTCAGCATCATAGAACAGCTTGTTATAGAGAGCTCCTTTCAGGCCTCAGTTCTCTACATTGTATTTTTCATATGCAGTTCGCATGTATATAATGTAAAGTATTATTTAGGATCACCTAATCTCTCACATCACAGAAGAAAGCAGATTTGCCGAGGTCACACTGGAAACATGATTATGCTTTTTCACAATTTGTTGTTATAGCAAAGCCCTGATGAGATTGAGCTACTGAAGTTCACACTGGTTTAATTTCAAGAGGTTAAATGCCAAATCCTTTTCTTATTGATACAAGAAAAGGATTTGCCAGGTTGTAGAATATCCTGTTCGGGCTAACGCAACAATTTTGTTTCATCTGAACAATCTTACCAAGATTTTGATTTCAAAAAAATGACATCAGAGAACCCTGAATGCACACAGAATCCTTAAAAGTAAATCTGAAAGCTAGATCTCCTCCGAAGTAGTCTGAACGATCTCTCAGACAATCTGGAGTAAAGAAGTTAAATCAATGGTCAGCTGAGGGCAGGTCTACTCTTAGATAGACACTGCATGCGCAGCGAGCACAGGTATAAACAGACGTGTGGACAGTGAGGCCCTGCCTAGGCAATCAGAGTAGCATAGCGTGCCCTGAACTCTAAGGTATATATCCTACAAGCGTCTCTCTCTGTATGCCCAACAGCGCCTCCCAGGTCTAAAATATTATTTTTAGCCCCATAGTGTCCCAACTGCCTTCCTACTGCTGGAGCCCTTCCCTCTCCACACCGCAGTGAGTGCAGATGCAGCCTGCCTTTCCTTGCAGCGTGTAGTTACACGTACCCTTCATGTCACCGCAAGTGTAGACAAGATCTGAGAAAGAGCACTCGGAGACCAAGAAAAAGAACTCTGTCAAACGGTCTCTTTTGAGCTGGGAATGGAAATCTTCCCCGTATCCAGCCAAACACGCACAGGGTCAAGGCCATTCTGCTTTCTTTGACTGGGAAGATCACTGACGCTTTTCTTTCCTCTCTGGCACCTCTGACCAAAAGAGGTAACAGTGCTGAAACATACAAACATTCCCTTTTACTCCCTCTACCTGCTCATTATCTTGTATTGCTCCTGATTTGTTATAATTTATCCATGCCACTCTGGTTCCTGTCCAAATCTGGTTTGACAGATCCAAGAGAGAGAGTCCGCAAGGGGGAAGAAAAAGTAATGTGACATTCCTCATTGGCGACAGCCAGCTGTTCGCAGCCTGAAGGTTACTATACAAACTCATTTTGATTAGTTTCATGGCTTGGGTCCATCGGCACTTAATTAACTGCCAATAGCTTTCCAAATGAAGGATGATAGATTGAACAGCTCAGGGGCCTGCTGGAAGGGATGCGCCAATAAGAATCATGCACCGATGCAGCAATATTGCTCTCACCTGAAAATGGACATGGCAACTAAGTAGTGAGGCACAGCAAAGTGTGTGTCTTAGCATGGATGGTTCCTCTTTTCATGCCATTCAGGGTAAGGGCACTTTTACAAGGGGGAGAGTTTATCCATCTCACTGCCACACAGAGAACTCGAAGAACAAGGCAGGTATCTTTTTCCCCAGAAGGCTGGAGGTGGAAAACAGAGCTGGGAAGATCAAATAAGGCTATTATCTCTTTTCCAGAATGTGGCATGCACTATGCATATGAAATGTCAGTTCAGGCTTCAGCTTATTGTACACACCATCACAGTGTGTATCGTACACATCACCAAAATACTTATGGAAGGGCCCATCCCCTTGTACCTGGGCTGCATTGAGAACAATAGTCATTCATTGGAGCCAAATTTTGTGTTCTGAGATGGCTAATCTATCACTTCTTAAACCCATTAGAAACATACAGCAAAACAGAGGACTTAATATGTAAGGCCAAATTCTGCCTTCAGATGCATGTACATGGCTCCAAATGGGCTTCAATCCAAGGAAAGAGTTTCACCCTACGTAATTAACCAAAATGCCAAAGCAAAGAGCAACCTCTCTCCTTTCCACGCCCGGGTGATCATGAGTTCACCGAATGGGATATTGTTTTATACCATTCCATTTGGATCTTAAATAGTGAATGAGTTAGCTGTAATACAGTGACTAAGCAGGCAAACTGAGCACCCATTATGCATTCCAGATCACACTCAAGCTAAGGACAAGAACTAGCTATGTGTAGGAAATCAATGTTTTCAGTTTGCAGAAATCTGTAGGAATCTTTTCTTCTGGTGGGGAGTGGAGGGAGGGCTCAACACACTATGAGTTTCAATTTGATACAGATCCAGTGTTCAAAAGAAACTCAGTTAAAGCAGTACCTACTGCTGGGTTTTGAGTTGATACATGTGAAATCACTGACTTGCATGCAATTTCCACCTGAAATGTAACTGGACCCAGGTTTGCTTGAAACTGGGTGCAGCGGACCTGGCTTAAATTTTGTTTATCAAAATCTGAAACCAGGGTAAAATGTTCCAAAGCACTTAAATGACAACAGCACCTAAATTCAATTTTCAAAAGGGATTTATGCATGCAGGAACCTGCTCTTCAGTGAAACGTAGGCCCCTTAAGTCACATAAGTGCTTTGGAAAATTTTACTCAGGGTGAGTTTGACCTGGTTATAGGGTCTTTATTACTAAGAAGATTTTCACAGCTCTAATTAGGACAGATCCTTGACCAGGTCACGAGGATTATTTCCTACTTTTTAAAAGAAAATTATACAGAATGCCATGGAATCATTAATTTCTACCTGGTTACTCACCAGAGATGGGCAGAAGGGCTCTCACTTTAAGATCTAACAGGAAAAAAGCTACCAGTGGAGAATACCAGCTGTCACCAAAATAATGCAGTATTACTTCCCTACTGATTTACCTTCAGTCTGAGTACATGGATATTCAGTATAGGACTTGAGTCCACAAACTCTCCTTTAAAAGCTGCCAGCTTCTCCTGGCTGTTCATGCAGTGATTTCAAAATGCAGCATCTGAGGCTGCAGCATCAGCTCTACAGCAATGAATTGTGACACTGCAAATGCTGGATCACGACATCACTGAATGAACTGGGCAGGAGGCAGCAGCTCGCCCTGCTGGGAAGCAATGACGGGAAAGGAAATACAGGGGAGGGACAAGGCAGTTTAAAGGGCTTTGGGTAAAATATTCTTCAAATAAACAATACAGGATCACTACCACCCCCTTACAATTCCTTACAGATTTGGATAAATTGTGCCTATATTTATGCTGGACATTTATTTTAAAGTTAAATAACCACCGCCTAATCCTGGACCCCAACATTTCTCCAGGAAAAAAAAATATACAAGGAGCAAGGCATGTTTGCTCAGCTGTGTAACAGCACCTGAAGCTGAAAGCAGCCTCTGTGCAGTGCTCCCCAGTTTACCATTCGTGAGCTGCTTTTATTCTGTAAATGCAAATGTGCAATAGTTAAAAATGAACTGTTTTACACCTTATCAATTGTTCAGCAGAGAGCAAAGTTTTAACAGTTTGTTCTGTAGGGTAAGGACAAGGTCCTGCTCTGGGTGTGCATGCAAAGTGAGCAAAACCAGCTTCTCTCTCCACTGTAAGTGACAGGGCAGGTTCTCTCTTTGATGCACAAGAAAGACATGACTGGAGAGACACCTAGCCAGTACTGCAAACCCCAAGCATGAAAATCATGAGATCTTCTAAGAATATCGTATTTGGGGCTCTTTTTCTTTACTTTATGGTTTCTGAGCCTTTTAGGTTCATCCCGCTCATGTTTACAAAGTTCTATGCAACCATGAAGGCTACAAACTGACTTTCCCTTTAACATGAAAGCAGAGATTCACGTGGCTGCTTTAAGACCACCACCAAACATTGCTGGATTCATGGCGAAATTATGTGAGTTGGCAACATTGCCTTGCTAATGTAGTAACAGTAATACTTAGCTAGTATATAGCCCTTGATTTTATAAGGAGATGTGGTCTGCCAGCCTGGGGACTTGTCCATCCCTATCCCCATAAGCCTCAACTGGCTAGTGTGTATGCTGCAGTCAGCAACCTGCACTAGCTGGAGGCATGTGTTTGCTTTTAAAGGCAAGGCAATGCAATGCAACGCGTGCAGGGTACCTCTGTGTAAGCTGAGTGACACCACTGTTTCAGTCCATTCTCCACACATGGGTAACTCTAAAACAAGGGTGAGATTCTGCCCTGAATATGTTGCATTCATTTATCATTGCAATGGCTTTAGGCAAGTATTTATTTCTAACCTCACAGCCCACAATGCATTGCCTTAATTAGATCTGATTAATTCAAAATGATTGTGCCTGATTCTATAAATTGCACTGGACCAGGCCTAGATATTTCTTGTGTTTATGCACCATGTGATAGAGCTTTTTTCCAACTAAAATACATAGTAAATTATGAAGGATAAAGCAATTCACGCTGGAGAAAAGGAATAGGCCATTACATGGAGATCATGAATACCCAGAATTATTACAATTAATGTTAACAAAAATGTTGTGGAAGGGATATCAAATCCCACTTCACGACAATCTCTAGCTATTAGAGATCAGGAACAGACCATTTCTGGGGGGCAGATTCTCCCATGTCTGTCTACTATGGGGCTTTTAGTCCTTCCTCTGAAGCATCTTGTGCTGGCCCGTCAGAGATAAGATACTGACTAGATGGATTTGGGGTCTTATCTAGTATGGCAATTCTGTGTACCAAAAAGACACTGTAGAACATTTGGCAATTATTTCTTAAAGAGCCAGTGTCAAAGTTGACAGGCCCAAAATTTAGTCTGCCTTGAAATTCATTTGTTTCAAAACAATCTTCTTGATTAAAAAATGAGAGCAGCAATACTGCTGAGCTGCCAACCTTTCAACTCACCTCAGTAATCCAGTCTGCGTAATCTTGATCTGCTTCCTTTAGCTAATGAGGGTAACATGCATGTCACACATGGAAGACTGATATTCTAAGAGAGTCATTAGTAGAGACTTCTTATGATACTTCACTGTACATAGAGAGGAGGAGATGTTCTGGCAGGGAAAATTTTGATTAGGGAATGCAAGTGGTTTCAGTTACTAGTTCTATCACTGGTATGTCTAGCTGTTAAGTTTGTCTTTAGCCCAGTGGAAATTCAAATTAAAATGCTCAGTCGTTTCCTGCTGATCCTTAGTTAGCCAACAAGGTTTTGGTACAATTCAGTGGATCTACAGCATTGGGCTACTCGCCCTCCAAGCTTAAAACAAGAGCCCATTAAAACCCAACAAAGACCAAGAAACTAGTAGGAAGGTTCTAATGGGAATTTCTACCAGGGAGGGTCCTGTATTATGTCATGATACTACTAATCTAACTAAACAACGGCATTCACAGTGACACTGCCCAAAGTCTGCCAGGGAAAATGATATTCAAAAAGTGAGCTTACTTCACATAACGAGGAACAGTTCAGAGGGACGTACATAGAGTAAACTTCTGAGTGAACTTTAAGCTTCTGGTATGGGAGACTGCACACACTAGTGAGGAAAGCTTACCTATGGAGCTGTGATAAGGCTAACAGGCCACATTAACTGGAGATTTCCCATGTGCCTTGTCTCTATCGGAATCCAGCACATTGCACTTTTGTCTAGGGGGCTCCGGGCTGAACTCTGTAGTTTCTATTCTCAAAGAAAACAAGAGAGAGACAATTGTTTCTAATGGGTTTAAATCTGAAGTGGTCTTTGTTGGATATCAGGGGATTGCACAAAAAGACCTGTCTTGTGTTTGCATGCTGTCATTGCCAGGGAACTCAGAACAAGACGGCAGAAGGAAGGGAAAGGAAAGGTTTGGAGGGTTTAGGTTTAGGAATCATCTTGATTTGGAAAGAAATAAGCTCAGTAATTTGCCTGACTTCTTAATCAATGATATGCAGGGACTTTGTGGCTTTGGTTATAGGTGGGGTACAGTGAAAATAAGAAACTGTGCTGAAGTCAACTTTGTCTTTGCCAAACAGAAACCAAAAGGAGTGATTTATCATGTAGAAATTAGCAAAATCCTGTCTTATTTGCTTTCTAAACCAGCACTCATGGTTCAATAATTGCTGTCATGTTAGTGCTAATATATTTATAATTTGAGAAAACACTGCTTGAGATTCAGCAGTAATTGAGAATGACACATTTCCCTTCCAGAGCTGCCAAGCACACTCACCGTACCCCCATCCCTGCACAGACTCAGTTGCAGCCAAGCTGCATTCAGTCATTCCCCTCACTCAAATTTAGTAAGAGCCACACAATTCTCCTCCCTATATTCAGTAGCAGCCAAATACCATTTGTCTGTCTGTTAACGAATCTGTGACCATCATCTGTCTGTGCCTTCTCTGATGTGGTGGTAGCTGTGCAGTTGCACTATTCCTCTACCTCACATCATATTTGGGGATGTAGATTTTTCTGTGTGAACCAAAACCATAAAATCCCTGCATATCATAACTGCACTGTGATACTCCAGCTATAGACCCGATTGGACTCATGTCTTAAGAAAACTGGGATATTGAGAAAAATAGACTGACTATATACAACATTTCAAGTTGCATCAAGGATAATTAAAATATTTAAGGGACAAGCTGCACATTGTTAATCACGGAGCATTTATTTGAATGGTGTGTGCCCTTTGGATTTGGTCCCTATGGCAACCAAATATTCGCTCCAAAAGGATGTGCTAGAAGGAACATGTCAAGAGCTGCCTCAACATTTTAGTTCACTGAGTAAGCAATGAATAAATGCAGCTATTGACAAGCAGAGCAGAAGCAGTAAAGGTTTGTGAACAGCATTAGGAAGCCACAGATGGCCTTTTGCTATCTAAGTCTGCAACAGGTACATTTTCACTTTAAATGCATCTGCTACGAAGATCAACAAGATGCTACTGTGTTGTGTGCCGGGTGCTGTGCCACATGTACCGGCTGCAGATAATATGTACTCTGTGGTGCTTGAGCTTATTTTCAGTTTCTAACAGCTAAATCCTGCTGGATTGCAATCACATGCTGGTTGTAGAGCTTCTCCGTGAAAATCTGCCCTTTTCCATTAACTTGTTCCCATCTTTGCTGGCCCTCCAGGAATAGCTTCAAAGCATCCTCATAAAAGGAAGAGGAGTATGGTACAGTGACAAAAAGAGGCACCTATTCTTGGTTTATACCCAGTATTGTGGCAGCACCCAAAGTCTCTCATCATGATCAAAGCCTAGTGCATACATAGGAGACACATTATAGGCAGTTTGGAAAGCTCCTTCCACATGGCCCCTTTTATGCAGGGTGGTGTCCTCAAGAGGCTATGGTAATGCTGGAAATACTGCCACCAGAAAGCAGCACGGTACAAGAGACCCTCTATATTCCACAGCCACGGAGTTATCCCTTGATGCAGAGTCACACTCCTGAATCTCGGCTTCCATTAAAAAAAATGTTTCCAGCCTTTATGGTTCTTGAGGAAAACCTCAAAAATGTCAACATAACAGAAGCCCTGAAGCCGGCCTGAATCTACAGAGAGCCTGAAACAGTAACTCTAAGAGCAGCGAACTGACTCATTTATCTCAAATACGCTCTTCTCCACACTAATCTCTGCTGTCTGGCCTTGAGGCCAGATTCCATAGTAGCAGGGATCTCTGGACTGCAAGTTCCACAGGAATTGCTGGTTTGGGATTGATTCCTATTCTGAGGGGTACTCAAAAGCATCTGGAGGATCTCTGTGCTGTTTGTGTGGGTGAAGAGCATTTGTTTTCTAACCACTGATAACGACCCGCTGGGGTCATTAAACGGAATAGTCTGGCTGAACCCCGGACTTATTTGGCTTTTCTTTTCAACGGCTTTTGCCGGAATGCACAGAACTGTACAATTTCCCCCAACCAGTCCCTGAAATTAGCAAGCAGCAGTCTTAAAAATGTCAGTAATCTCTCTCTTCTTTCAAGCTACACATTCTGAACTGTAATTAGGCAGGAGCTCTGATGATACTAACAGGGTTCCCAACTGGTAAACCAAGTAAAAATACAGTACATTAGTGAACACTTTAAATAGAGGTTTCTAGCTAAAGTATAATCATAGCAAGCACTTCAACTTAAATTGATTCATAGTTATTTATTTAATTTTGGGTGAAAGGAAGGAACAGGAAACCAGTTGTTTTGGCCCCTTGAGCTTTTTCCAAGATAATAATTTCAGAGTAATTTGAATGTTTGCTCTCAATTGTCTGCCGTGTGAACGAAGAGACTATTTATTTATTAGTATAAACCTTGCCACTGTCGCACACATTTTTTCCTAACAAAAACTTAGATGGTCTCATGGTAGGCAGCTGCTCTGATTTCAACAAGGATGCTGCATCCTGGAGTCTTGCATAGTGTGAGAAAATGAATGGAGTCACTGTCAGCACCCAAGACAACAATTTCCACTCACTGTGTCTCCATTTTTTTTAAGGGAGTTTTCTCTGAAGTGAAGGTGGAACTGACATTCATGTACTCCAACCTATCCTGAGACTGGGAAGAACTAATTCTTCAGGAATATCCCAGGCAGGAATCAAATCCAAATCGCAAACTCAGAAGCAAGCACTAGAATTAGTGAGCCATCTCACCTCTTATGGCCGATCCTTGCTCTCTGGTTTTAGGATTCATTTGGCGATATACTGCAAAAGTGCTTCCCTCTCAATTAGTAAGGGTTCTTAGGTAATAAACATTTGTGATGATTAAAAAACCACCACACAATTAGAAACAATTTATAGTCTCCATCCAGGATAGGCCCAGGAACAGAACAACAGCGGTGTTACGGTCAGGCATGACTTGTATTCGTATAACTTTTCTATGGAAATCTAACTGTGTATTGCTTGTACTGTGACTGCCTCTGGCCAGTTCCTCATATTCTTAAAGTTTAAGTTAATTTAATCACATTAAAAAGATTTAAGAGCGACTGCCTGCATTAATTCAAATGGAGATTAAACCCTAAATACTAGGCACCAGGATTCCTTTTTGTGAAATACATATGCACTAATAGACCCAAAAGGGTTAATAACGTCAGTGACTATAAATAAAATGCTTTATAGCTCAGTCTAGATTCATGGTGCCATTGTGCATGTGGTTTTGTTTTGCAGATGATCCTGAAAGTTGCCTCTGGCTTGCTCCAGCAAATAAAATCTAAGCCATTCTTCTGACTCTTAATAAGGGGCAGAGTATTACTTTATTATTAGGGCCCTCCAAATCATGGTCCGTTTTGATCAATTTCACGGTCATAGGATTTTAAAAGTCTGAAATTTCATTATTTTAGCTATTTAAATTTGAAATTTCAAGATGTTCTAACTGTAGGGGTCCTGATCCAGAAAGGAGTGGGTTTGGTTTTTTTGGCAAGGTTATTGTACGGGGAAGTTGAGGTATTGTTACCCTGTGCTGCTGCTGGCACTGCCTTCAGAGCTCGGCAGCTGAAGAGCAGCTCTCTGGTTGCTCAGCTCTGAAGGCAGTAGTGCCAGAGGTAAGGATGGCAGGGTATGGTATTGCCACCTTTACTTCTGCATTGCTGCTGGCGGGGTGCTGCCTTCAGAGCTGGAGCCAGCCACAGCCGCTGCTCTCCAGGTGCCCAGCTCTGAAGTCAGTGCAGAAGTAAGGGTGGCAGTGCCGCAACCCCCCTAAAATACACTTGTAACCCCCCCTGCAACTCCCTTTTGGGTCAGGATCCCCTATTTGAGAAACACTGGTCTCCTCTGTGAAAACTGTATAATATAGGGTAAAAGCACACGAAAGACCAGAATTCACGGTCCATGATGCATTTTTCATGGCCATGAATTTGGTAGGGCCATTAGTGCATATGCATTTCACACAAAGGAATCCTGGTGCCCAGTATTTAGGGGTTAATCTCCATTTAAACTAATGCAGGCAGCTGTTATGTACTAGACACCTTATTACTATTTATTTTTATTAAAATCAAGACTGGTCCCCCATTGTGGCAGGTGACGTATATACACAGGATAAAACAGTCCCAGTCTGGCTTTTACAATCTAAAAAGAGACAAGATAAAGGGTGGCAGAAAGGAAGCATCACTGTTGCTGTTTTACAGGTGGGGCATTGAGGCAGAGAGATTAAATGACTTGTCACAAGGTCACACAGTAGAACTCAACCCACATCTACTGGGTCTAAAACACTGCCTTAACCATGAGACAGTTCTCCCTCTCCTTCCATATTAAAGCAGAACAAGACACTCCCTGCTTACCGGTGTTGGATGCTCAATGTGTGTCAGTTTAAGGTCCCTTTCCGTCTTAGTATTAGGCATCTACTCTGCCTCCCACTTTCATTTTATAAAATACCAGCATAGACGTTTAAATGTTCAAGGGTAATTTGAACGCAGCATTCATGCCTTGGGCATTTTTACGCTCTACAAGCAAAGAAACAAAAGGGCCTCATTTAATACCTCTCTATAGTATTCTTTGTTCTGGCTCTTCCCTCATGAATCCAACACACCAATCCTTATTGGTATAATGCACTGCATCTCCTTTCTTTCTTTCTTTCTTTCTTTCTCTCTTTCTTTCTTTGTAAGACCAAGACTGGCTTTTCAAACAAACCTCACTGAGCAATTGGAACAGGTGGCAGAGTCCTTTAAAGGACAGAAAAATCATCTTTAATAAAAAAGGGGGGGAAATTCTCATTCCTTCAGCTCTATTAAGAACCAGGGGGAGTAATTCTGGACGCTAGGCACATCTGCCGCTTCTATGTGCTTCAGCAAACCCTCAGTGCAGGAGCTGTGAAGCTGCAGGGCTGAGAGAATAAACTCTCTTCATGCAGCTGCACACTCAGCTTCTCAGAGACATCTCAGCTTGCACACTGATGGGGAGTTTTATGAACTCAGTATCAGCCCCAAATCTTGATCGTCTATGGATTGTCCCCATCTTCTCCAATAGGTCCTCTGTCCAGAAGGCCTGAGATTCAATTTAACAGAAGCCTCAGAAATTTCTAGGGGCCTGTCCACATACAAAAGCAGTGTCGCTTTAACTATACTGGTATACTTTTGTCAACATAGCTTTGTCTTTGCTGGGGGTTAGGTTGGCAAAGTTATGTTGGTCAGGGGTGTACTTTTTCTCACCCTGACCGATGTTGCTATGCCAACATACATTTTCAGCATTAACAAGGCTTAAGAACTGTGAGTAGGCCAGGCCCAAGAAACATTTCTTGGGGGTTTATTTTATTGCTTTTAAAAAAATCTCTCTCTGCTTTTCTGGTCCTCCTTTCAGGAGGGAAGCTAGTATAATCTATAGCATTATGATTAACATGTGGAGACGTTTAATTAGGACATAACCTCTGAGGCAAAGCTGCAGCAAGCTGGATTTGCTATGACAAACTTCAAGACTGAACGTTTCCTAAAGAGTGGAAGAGAACTGTCACATTTTAATAGGCTAGCCCCAACTCCTTCCCCAAGCTATAGTTATGGTTCAGAGGTATCTCTCTTCTTTACTGCCAATGCAGCACTTCAAAGAAGAGAAAGAAGACAAGAGGGAAAGAAATGGCCAAGATCAAAGATCAAGAACTAAAAGGACTCCTGCCAAACCCAAAACAATGTTTTATGATCCTTCTATGTATGGAGCAAGAATATGTTCCCTATCCTAGCCAAGCGTGAGGGCGCCCAAGCCTCTGCTAGGAATACTTGAGAGAATCCAGGTTGTTGTCCAGCTCCTGGGCCAAGAGCAAATGTTAGAATGCAGACTTATCTGAATGTGATCTCCTATGATGTGGCCACTGTAGTTGTTTGTTCAAGAGTTAAAAGGAAGCAATATTTCCTCCTATGAAATGAAACCTGGAAAGGACTCCAGTCTCTCCCCTTTTTCATGATGGGTTTCTCTCCACAGGGGAGGGACTTGAATTTACTCCAAATGCAACTTCCTTTTCCTGCAGAGGTAATTCATAAAGAAAAGGGTTTGAAGGAAACTGCCACACATAGCTTCCAGGCCTTTTAGAAATATCATAGAATATCAGGGTTGGAAGGGACCTCAGGAGATCATCTAGTCCTCCTCTCCCCTGGCTCAAAGCAGGACCAATCCCCAGACAGATTTTTGCTCCAGATCCCTAAATGGCCCCCTCAAGGACTGAACTCACAACCTTGGGTTTAGTAGGCCAGTGCTCAAACCATTGAGCTACCTTTCTCCCCCCACCTATGTAACATTTCTCAAGCATTTATTTTTTTGCCCCACTGCAGCCTGCCATGAAGTGATTTAACACACGCACAAATGCCAATTGCTCCATTACTCTGACATGCTGCTGGTAAGCACCTTTCGGGATCCAGCCCTAAATTAGCATCACTATAATCCAGAAACAAAAGGAAGTCAAGTTACAGAGGAAGGGTAGAAAATCTGAGGTGTGTTCTTACCCAGTGGTCTGATATTTCATGTCAATAATTTCCCCAAGACAAGCCCAGAACTATAGTGACACAAACCCACCTCATTAACCTAGGGTTAAGACTACAGAGTAAATAAGCCTCAATCTCATGTATGTTTGGTATATTTATCATCCTGAAGCTGAATGAAATTTGTCTTTGGGGCAGAATTTCAGAGGTGCTTAGCACCCAAAGCTGGGACTAGACATTCAAAAGGGCTCAGCTCTCATTCAGGCACCCAAATGAAGTGGCCCCACTTTTAAATGTGCTCAGAGCCCCCAGCAGCTCCCATTGTTTCAATAAACATAAATAATACCGTTTGGTGCAATTCGGGGCTCTATTTTATTAATCCTTGGCTGTGATCTAGTGAAGTACCAATTTAACATCTGATCTGTCCTCTCTTGAGGGGGATAAAGCTTAAAATATCTAATGGGCCTTTTTCCATTTCTTTTACTACTGTTGTCCTATGACAACAGAAATATTAACAGGTGAAGGTACTGGAAACAAATACAACATATTCTGCGACATCTGCCAATCCAAAAGTTTTACGGAACACAAGGCTGAAGGCAGAATGGTCTAAGAATGGTCACGGAACAGTGAAATGGTGTCATAGCATTCTCTCTCAGATCTGAACTTTAGAATTCAGAAAATGAGATACTAGCACCTGAATCCTCTAAGCTTAATTATCAGCTTAGATCTGATAGCACTGCCACCACCCAAAAATATAGTGTTTTGGGGCACTCTGACCTCCCCAACGTTCCCTGAGGACCCCAAGAACCCAGATCCCTTGGGTTCTTAAAATAAGGAGAAATAAACCATTCCCCCACCTTTCCCCCTCCCAGAATTTCCATCCCTGGGCTATCCTGAGAGATACTGATCCAGCCTCTTAAATCACCATACAGAGAAGCATCTCCCTTCCCTTCCACAAAGAGGCAACTAGATTCAAGGAAAACAAAGAGAGATTCTCTCTCTCCCCCTCCCGGCTCCCCCCCACCCGTCCTGGTGAGTTATCCCAATCCCCTGGAATAACACAAGCGAAACAAGAAAAAAAAAATCAATCAGGTTCTCTAAAAAGAAATCTTTTAATAAAAGAAAGGAAAAAGTAAAGAATTATCTCTGTAACTTCAAGATGTAAATATTACAGGGTCCTATAGCTTACAGACACCAGAAAGAGACTTTCCTCCCAGTACCAATACAAATCAGAATATTCCCAGCAACTACACACATAAAAGTTAACCAGCCAGATCCACAATTGCATATAGAGTAAAAAAAATCAAAAAGCCTAAACCGCCTCTTTTTACTTACTATATGAAAAGAAACTTAGAGAGCCTGTAGTAATGTCTGGTCTCTCTCAGACCCTCCGAGAGAAGAGCCCACAACGGACAAAGAACACACAGAAAAGCTTCCCTCCGCCCAAATTTAAAAGTATCTTGTCTTCTGATTGGTCTTCTGGTCAGGTGTCCCATTCCCTGCTTGTAACCCTGTACAGGTACAAGAGATATTAACCCTTAACAATCTGTTTATGACAAATGAGAATCAGAAAATCTGGCTTCCGCACTCCCCTAAGATCAAAAACAAGTTGCAGCCTGTTTCCCCATCTGAAAAATGCAGATACTAAGCCTTACTGACCTTTCTAAAGTGCTCTGAGATGCACAGGTGCTGTAAGTGCCAAGTATTGTTAATCAGTGAGATTTTCAAAGGCACAAAGGGCAGTTAGTTGCCCAACTCAGGCCAGGTCTACACTACGTGTTTAAACCAAATTTAGCAGTGTTAAACCGATTTAACCCTGCACCCATCCACACAACGAGGCCCTTTATATCGATATAAAAGGCTCTTTAAACCAGTTTCTGTACTCCTCCCCGATGAGAGGTGTAGTGCTGAAATCGGTATTGCCACGATGGATTAGGGTTAGTGTGGCCGCAAATCGATGGTATTGGCCTCCAGGCGGTATCCCACGGTGTACCACTGTGACCGCTCTGGAAAACCATCTGAACTCTGATGCACTGGCCAGGTAGACAGGAAAAGCCCCGCGAACTTCTGAATTTCATTTCCTGTTTGGCCAGCGTGGAGAGCTCACCAGCACAGGTGACCATGCAGAGCTCATCAGCACAGGTAACAATGCAGTCTCCTGAGAATCGGAAAAGAGCTCCAGCATGGACCGCACAGGAGGTACTGGATCTGATTGCGGTATGAGGAGAGGATTCCGTGCTAACAGAACTCATTCCAAAAGACGAAATGAAACAACATTTGAAAAAATTTCCAAGGCCATGATGCAGAGGCCACACCAGGGACTCAGTACAGTGCCGTGTGAAAGTTAAGGAGCTCTGACAAGCCTACCAGAAAACCAAAGAAGCAAACGGAAGGTCCGGGGCAGGGCCGAAAACATGCCGCTTCTACGCTGAGCTGCATGCAATTCTAGGGGGGTCCACCACCACTACCCCACCCGTCCCTGGATTCCGAGGTGGGGGTGGTAATCTTAGCCATGGCTGAGGATTCTGCAGACGGGCTTGCAGAGAGCACACAGCACTCCGTTCTCCCCAACAGCCAGGAGCTTTTTCTCACCCTGACGGAATAACCCTCCCAGCCCTCCCAAGCCACTAGCCCAGACAATGAAGCCATGGAAGGGATCTCTGGTGAGTGTACCTTTGTAAATATAAAACATGGTTTAAAAGCAAGCATTTTTTAATGATTAATTTGCCCTGAGGACTTGGGATGCATTCGCGGCCAGTACAGTTATTGGAAAAGTCTGTTAACATGTCTGGGGATGGAGCAGAAATCCTCCAGGGACATCTCCATGAAGCTCTCCTGAAGGTACTCCAAAAGCCTTTGCAGAAGGTTTCTGGGCAGGCACTTGACCACGCCATGCATGTAGCAAGTAATCTGGTATCACTGCATGATAAAGCCTAGCTGCGTATGATCCCAGTGATTGCTGGCATTCAAGGAACATCCGTTCTTTATCTCGCTGTGTTATCCTCAGGAGAGTGATATCGTTCACGGTAACCTAGTTGAAATTCAGGAATTTAATTAAGGAGACAGACATGGCCATTCCCACTGGGCTGTTTGCCTGTTGCTTAAAAGAAATCCTTCCTTGCAGGTAGCCAAGCAGGGGCGGGGATTGGCGCTGAGCTTTTTCACGTTTGGCTAGCAGTGATCTTCCATGATACCAGCCACGCAGTGGGGGGAGGGGTAAAGCGATCATCCCAGAGAATTGGATGGGGGGGTGGTTTCTGCTGCTGCATGTTAACAGGAAAGAAGCAGCACTGAACGGGATTTGCTTGGTCTTTGGAAAAGGAAGGCACTGTGTCTATGAAGGCTGCAGTATCTGAAAGACAATGGCTTACCATGGACACATGCAAGCTGAATTCTGCTGCCCGGACCTGTGTCTGTGAGATCTCTAACACCAGAGCCGCAGGCACTCAATAGTAAGATGCAAAATGCGACCTTGTAGTGAAATCACATGTGCTATGTAAGGTGAATAGTGTTGTTCACTGTGAAAGAGTACAACCATTGTTCTGTAAAATGTATCTTTTTAAATACTTCTCTCCTTTTTTTCCCTCCCTCATGCAGCTGCAAATTTTTCAAGCCTCCCTACTCCATCCCGAAGGCTCTCTCAGATAAGGCGGTGGAAAAAAAAAGACGCAAGACGAAATGTTCTCGGACATCATGGAAGTGATCCACAATGAAAGAGCTCATCTGAATGAGTGGAAGGACGTGGTATCAAATTACAGGAAAGATGCCAGTGAACGTGAGGACAGGAGGGATGCTCGAGATGAGAGGTGGCGGCAGGAAGATCAGAGGTGTAGGCAGGAAGATCAGCAGTGGCGGGATGCAACGCTGGAGCTGCTGCGTGATCAAACTGACATCCTCCGACGTCTGGTGGAGCTTCAGGAACAGCAGCAGGATCACAGAGTGCTGCTGCAGCCCCTGTGTAACCACCCTCACCATGTTCCATATCCTCCTCACCCAGACGTGTAAAAATGCATGGGGGAAGGCTTTGTGCACCCGCCCACTCCACCACCGTGGACAGCCCAACCAAAAGGCTGTCATTACTTTGAAATTTTTTTAATGGCCTTTTCCTTCCCTTCTATCCTCCTCCCATACCACACCCGGGCTACCTTGTCAATTCTCTCCCTCTTTTTATAATAAATTAATAAAGAATACATGATTTTTAAATGATAGTGACTTTATTTCCTTAGAAAGCAAGCTGGAATCGAAGCAGGAAGATGGGTTGCTTACAGGGAATGAGTCAATCAAGGGGGGGGGGTGTTCATCAAGGAGAAACAAACAGCAGTCAGACCGTACCCTGGCCCGTGATTAAACTCGTTTTTAAAGCTTCTCCGATGCGTACCGCTTCCAGGTGTGCTCCTCTAATCGCCCTTGTGTCTGGCTGCGCATAATCAGTGGCCAGGTGATTTGCCTCAGCCTTCCAGCCCGCCAAAAAGGTCTCCCCCTTACTCTCACAGAGATTGTGGAGCATACAGCAAGCAGCAATAACAATGGGGACATTGGTTTGGCTGAGGTCTGACCGAGTCAGTAATGTGCGCCAGCGCGCCTTTAAACGGCCAAATGCACATTCTACCACCATTCTGCACTTGCTCAGCCTGTAGCTGAACAACTCCTGACTACTGTCCAGGCTGCCTGTGTATGGCTTCATGAGCCATGGCATCAAGGGATAGGCTGGGTCACCCAGGATAACTACAGGCATTTCAACATCCCCAACTGTTATTTTCTGGTCTGGGAAGTAATTCCCTTGCTGGAGTCGTTTAAACACAGAGTAGTGTTCCTGAAGACGCGAGTGTCATGAACCCTTCCCGGCCATCCCACATGGATGTTGGTGAAATGTCCCTTGTGATCCACCAGTGCTTGCAGCACCATTGAAAAGTACCCCTTGCGGTTTATGTACTGGGTGCCCTGGTGCCAAGATAGGGATATGGGTTTCATCTATCACCCCTCCACAGTTAGGGAATCCCATTGCAGCAAAGCCATCCACTATGAACTGCACATTTCCCAGAGTCACTACTTTTCGTAGCAGCAGCTTAATGACTGCTTTGGCTACTTGCATCACAGCAGCCCTCACAGTGGATTTTCCCACTCCAAATTGATTCCCGGCTGACCGGTAGCTGTCTGGCGTTGCAAGCTTCCAGAGGGCTATCGCCACTTGCTTCTCAAGTGTGAGGGCTGCTCTCATCTTGGTATTCTGGTGTTTTAGGGCAGGGGGAAAGCAAGTCACAAAGTTCCATGAAAGTGCCCTTACGCATGCGAAAGTTTCGCAGCCATCGGGGATCGTCCCAAACCTGCAAAACTATGCGGTCCCACCAGTCTGTGCTTGTTTCCCGGGCCCAAAATCGGTGTTCAGTTGCTAGAACCTGCCCCATTACCAGCAGGATCTCCAAAGCGCAGGGGCCAGCAGTTTGAGAGAATTCTGTGTCCATGTCCTCATCACTCTCGTCACCGTGCTGCCATAGCCGCTTCCTCTTCACCTGACTTTGCAGGTTCTGATTCAGCATAGATTGCACGAGAATGCGCGAGGTGTTTACAACATCCACGATTGCGGTCTTGAGCTGAGCAGGGTCCATGCATGCTGTGCTATGGCGTTTGCACAGTTCACCCAGGAAAAAAGGCGCAAAATGGTTGTCTGCTGCTTTCACGGAGGGAGGGGTGAGGCTGTACCCAGAACCACCTGCGACAATGTTTTTTGCCCCATCAGGCACTGGGATCTCAACCCAGAATTCCAAGGGGTGGGGGAGACTGCGGAAACTATGGGATAGCTATGGGATAGCTACCCACAGTGCAACGCTTTGGAAATCGACACACCGCTGAATTAATGTGCTTAGTGTGGCCGCATGCACTTGACTTTATACAATCTGTTTTTAAAAAACGGTTTCTGTAAAATCAGAATAATCTCGTAGTGTAGACATACCCTCATACTGAAAAGTCAGGGGGAGCTGGGTACCTGACTTTTATTTGGGCTTTGGAAAATCTCCCACATAAAGTTGAAGAGATAGGCTTAGCCCTGTTGTACAAACAAGCAAGGTAACTCCATTCACTTCACTGTAATCTTCACCAGTGTACCCTGGGAGCTTTTCATAAGCAGATGCAGGGATGACAGGCATTTGTTGTTTGATTGAATACGCCCCATTAGCACATTGGAAAGTAATCAGCTATACCCATTACTGGCTTGTTCAGTCTCTTACGACTTCTTGTACCCCAGGCACATGGCAAGAGGAAAGCCTCTTTAATAGCTTCCCTTTCTCTCCTGCATTTGTCTTTGGCCCAGAGATAATTTCCTGCTTTAAAATGTGATGCATACAAAGAAACAGCACTTCAATGCAACCTGAATGTTAGAATTCACAGATAGAAGAAAATGGCGCTTTACTGGAGGGGGAAGGAGAGAATTGTACTATGTAGAAAACCAAGCCCTGCAATCCCACGTTCCTCTCTGAAATCCAAAGAGAACAGATGAGCAGCATATCTGAAATTAATTACAGTAAAATCAAACTGGATTGTCCCCCTCCCCTCCATCTCCTTCACTGAACTTTCTGTGCAGTGTGTATATTTTCTTAAAGTCACCAGAGCCAAAACAGTACAGCTGAAGTCAAAGAAAGTGCAGAGAAATTTGTGTGTGTGGGTACAATAGTTCCTTAAGAGCACACTCTCCCTCTCCCCCCATCTCTAATGAAGGTTTGGTGTCTGTCCACAAAAAACAAACATCAATCAGGCAACAGGCTGTTTCTTTCCCCCTGTTGCTGGTCTGAAATAACAGTCATCCCACCGCTGGGCTCGGAACACCACTTCCCTGTCCAGCACACATACGGAAGAATAGAGGAGGGAAGAAAACTCGCTCTTAGGTGCCAGAATACACTGTGAGCTGTGCTTTTTGGAGCCAGAGAAAACTTTGGCATACAACAGCTTTTGCTTTCCTCCATCCCACTGGGCACATTAATTATTTAATAGTCGGCTTGTGAATGGAGGGGGAGAGGGAGGAACACAAAGCTCTCTCACCTTCTCCCCACCTAGCAGAATGTGTGTATGTGTCTCACTATCAGACAGGATAGAAGGCTGCTTAGAGCTTTCTGACAAGGACCCCCTTGTTGGCTTGTGACAACAGGAGCATTTGACAGCATGCGACAGCATCTGCAGCAAATGAGTTACAGAGCAGGGGAAAAACAACTGCCCTGTGTGTGCTCCCTAAGGAAGCCAACGTTTTCATGCATTATAATTGGAGGGGGACTGGTGTGTTTATCCTGGGTTTCAATGTTCTTGGAGTGGAGATGCAACCCCATGGCTAACCGAGATAGGCTTATGGTTTGCAACAGTGGTCAGCTGCATCAAAAAGTTATTTAACGTGTTTTCCAGCAGTGTAATGTAACATTTTTGGGAGTGTGTGGAGAGGGGATGTAATTAAGTCTAATTTGGACACAGATGACTCGCAGATGTTAAGAATCTTTTGGATCAACAGCTCTGCTGGCACCGTGGAATCCATAACCTTGATTGCTAGCTGAGTAAGAAAGAGCTGGCAGCTCCTGCCTGTGTGTAGGAGAATCATAGCACTGCCAGTCAATACTTCAGCAACGACAAAATCAGAGCGATCATATTAAAATACGGGAGGGGGGAAACTCAAATCAAATCCGAGCCTTTCCCCTTTGCAGAACTTCTAATACTGCCTGATGGGAAAACTCTCCCAAATCACAACCTACCAATTCTGTTTATTTAAAATTAACACACTGTGGTGGGAGAGTCCAGTCATGAGCATGGTAGGGTAAGCCTGCCAGCAGCAACAGAAGCAGACTCAGCGAGAAGCAGCTTGACACAGGGACACCTGGGTGGCATGTTTAGTAAAGGCCCACAGGAAATGATGCAGAAAAAGAAGGTTATCGCAGCTGCCTCCATTCAGTGACGGAAATGTTTGCAGCAGGCGTGGGTTTAAACCAAAAACCTGGATCCAATGCTCCCGAATTACTGGGGCTGTTGGGGTGTTTCCAAATTCAGATTTTGCAGTATGGGCGGATCTGAAAGCAATATAGGTCCCTGAAGAAAAAGTGAGCAGCACAAACAATCCAGTACTTTTAGCTGCACCAGGGCTCACCTCCAGACCTTAGTGTAATTTAAAGCCGCTCTAAATTACTCCTGGCTGCAGTGAACTGCAATGAGGCGCTCTGGTGCTATGGACGGCTGGAGCCATGCTCTTTCTCTTTCCTGAGACACCCTCTCTGTGCCACAGAGCTGATACAGGACTGACTGTGCAAGCTTTATGCCAACTGGGGTGTCCCCTTGTGCTGGTTAGGATGGCCTTACTGTGACTTTATGCTGTTGGAATGGCACAAAGGGGCCAGGGTCTGGGACAGAATCTGGCCTCTAACACAGAAACCTTCCAACCAAAATGTCCAGTGTGCCCACAGAATTGGTTATAAAAAGTATCAAATAATCAACTTTACCATATCAATTCAACCAATCAGTACAGATTTTAACTATCACATTCTAGCTGTCTGTTTCAGGTTTCTATCTGGCTTTAACTGCCAGTTCAATAATAAAAATAATAACAGTCAATGTTCACACAAATGTTAAACTCATTCAATCAGGATGCTTCGTAGAACCCCCACCCCTGGAGCCCATCACTAGTGTCTGGAGAAGGCCAGCCGCATAAAAGGTCAACTGAACAAAGGCAGCCCTTCAATTTGGAAGCCAAGCCCCATAGAGCAGAGAGAGAACTAAAATGCTGCCTATTTGCCTGCATGAGGTTGGCCCTCTCCTATCAACTGTGCTTTGTGCACAGGTTCCCAGGGTGCAGGTTATTTTTTGCAGCTTGGTGTGCAAACCGCAACCCATTGCAAAGCCTGTTGAACTTTAATCTCAGTCTAATTTGGTTGGTGCTGCCTGCTTCTAAATTTCTTTCTCATCTGTCCCAAACCAAGTCACAGGAGAAAGGAATCAAGTGCCAGAACGGACAAGCCATACTCTTTAGGAGACACTGTTAGGCTGCAGGAAGCATAGTCCCTCAGTACTGGATCATCAGTGAATGCAAACAGATGCATACGCAGTGAGCAGAGACTACAGCAGCAGATGCAGTTTCACGGATGTCTGGCTACCAGCAAAACCATGTTTGTTGAGATCTAAATAGCCTTCCTTATGCAAAATGAAAGAGAGAATGAAACTGAAGGAAACTGGCAATTACATAATTTTACTTCTTTTTCAGCCCACTCACCTGTCATTGGGTGGCTCTGGGCTTGCACATGAAAGATACAAGCAGCAAGATGCATACATACACAAAGACGTTTTCATTTAATTAGATAAAAATTACAACATTAATGCCTGGATGGACTGGACAAGCAGAGCTGGCTGTTTTCAGGGGTCCTGGAACATGTAAACTATCACTACACAATATCTTAAAATACAGTTTGTCACCATGCTGAAAACCTCCCCATAATTCCAGGAGTGCAACTACTACAAACAAGCAGAAAAGAGTTCGGTGGCACCTTATAGACTAACAAACGTATTGGAGCATGAGCTTTTGTGGGCTTTCACCCACAAAAGCTCATGCTCCAATACGTTTGTTAGTCTATAAGGTGCCACAGGACTCTCTGCTGCTTTTACCGATCCAGACTAACACGGCTACCCCTGATACTACAACTAAGGTTACTTTCAGCACCGACAGCTGGGGAGGAGTGGGAAAGGGGTTATAAAACCAACAATGGGAGTAATGATATGATGTTTTAAAAATAACATTTCTTTAACCCAACCAAGATGCAGGGACTGTGATGGTGAGGGGCCTGCCATTTAACAATACTAGTAAATGTACTTTTTCTATCTGAGCTTTCTTCGATTTGTAGCTCACCCTGCTGTTAGACGTTTCAACAGAGCAAAAAGTTAATGCCCATTTCACTGGGGAAAGAGATCCACAAGTCTGACTATTACCTTATGGATAAGCCCTATAGAATTTATTAGTGATTAAACCAACAGGTTTCTTCAGAAACGTAATAAGGGGTCTACAAAATAAGTCTAAAATCCCTTAAAATTGAATGAAAAATGAGAAACTTTCCACAAGCTTATGGCACAGAATCCCGTAGCAGGAATATGATTCTCTAATAAGCTCTACAGGACAGTTTTAAAAACCCTAAAGTTTATATTCCTATTAACTTCAGTAGGACTTTTACATCACGTGCATTAAAATGGAATTGGAGATAGAGAGTTAAATTCTAAACAACACAAACACTAGCCAAGTTTAAAAACAGCCATTGTGGAAAAACAGGGCAAAAACAAAAACATACCCATAAAATACCAGTCTCAGCTATGCTCCTATAAATCCAAGTAAGGTCAACGGAATTACTATGGATTTAAACTGGAGTAACTGAGAACAGATTCTAGCTCACAGTACACAGGAAAAGTCTGAGCCCTGAGTGGTGGGGAGGGAAGGGAAGGCCTCGTGCTGCAATTCATGTGGCCAGCTCAGGAACAGCATTAAAAGACTCTGCAGGGAAGAGTGTTCAGCCCTTGTTAACCAGAAAGGGGCAGGAGGTGGGGCAGAGAGAGAGAGAGAGAGTGTGTGTGCGCGCGCGTCTAGCATGACTTAAAGGAGAAATAAAGTGGCAGGAACCTTCAAGGCTTGAAGGATGCCTCCTTGATATTGCCTCATTCTCTTGGGAGAGGACAGGCCAGGCTGCTGTTAGTGATTCAGAGATTTACACATTTCAAATGAAGCTAATATGAAAATCAATTACCGAAACATACAGCATGTCAACTCCAGAACTGCTGTGGAAAATGAACTGTTACTGTTTGCCACATAGATTGATCAGGATAGCAAGCATCCTGCTCACCAACCTCATGCCCTGTGCCTCCCCAGATTAGGAGGGGGGGCCTTAAATCTCCCGGGGGAAGGGGCAAAGCAGCAGCTTGCTAATGGTATTCTCTACTCATGACGGAAGACCCTGTTGCTGGAGGTCGTTGACTCACTGGGAATTACAGACCACACCAGCTTTCTGCACAAAAGAGCAACCAGATCCATTTGCAATTAAAGAACACATTGTGGTCTCATTGATCATTTTCATTGATTGCTCAGAGGGAAATGCAGGATGACCTCAGGGTCAGTTCCAGCTTTCCCCATGCACCCACCTCCTTACCCTCCTGCTGACTTGTCAAATTACTTGCCAATTGTCGGTCTGGCCTCTGCTATGCTAGTGACCTGCATGAAGCACACAGTTACTGTGTCTGCAGGAGTCCCTAATGAGCTATTATACAACCCAGGACAGCTTAATATTGGCCACCTGTCAAACTGCTTCTCCCAAATAGAAGTATGAAGCATAAGGGTGGAGGAGAACAGAGAAAGGAACATCAGAGAGCTATAAAAAGATCACAAACACCTGGTGCAGCACGCATAGAGAATGCATATGCATTGTATCAAGGCAGTAGAGAAGGATGACACTATTTTACTAGGAACAGATCTGAATTGGATCAGGACTTTCCTCAGAAGGCCAAAAGCATTCATACCCCACACATTGGTTCCAGATAGTCTAACACTGATTAGGCACTGGTTAATTTAAAGGGGCATGGTGGATTTAGACCCAACATTTAGTTTTCTGATTAACAAAAGCTTTACAAAATTAATACTAACAGTGTTTTCAAAGTTAAAAAAAAATCAAGGAAAAAAACTATTAAAATGGATATTGTATTTGGGTGGCGGTGCTTGGATTTAAGCATTAGCACCCTATTAATAGATCAGAATCAGAATGAGAAATCAACTGGGAACAATAATGGAAACTGACCTGTTTCTCATTGCCCCACCAGAGAGAAATGCAGGAAGTAAACAAACAGAGGAAAGGATGCAAAGGATACCTGATTTTTTTAAAAACCTTTTAGCTTCAGTAATTTGTTACTAATAACCAGTAGGAATTTTTTTTTAAATGTATGATTTATAATCTGAGGGTCTCTTCAGCTACTTTTACGTGAACTCGGAAAGTTAAAATGTGCCTAGTGAATCACTACAGTTTATGCATGAATATGCCAGTTATATTTTCTTTGCTTTTAAAAGTTCTTTTTATTTTAAATAAAAACTATAATTAAAGAAAATAAACCATCCTTTTCATAACATTGATACATCCAAGACTTAGTTTATTTTATTTTTCTTGGTAAGGCACTGCATGCAGTTAGCTCTCCATAATATTTAACAAAGCTGCATTTAAAATGTAAAATATTTAAGGAAATGAACAAATCCTGTGGAGGAAGGGCAGTCGAGCAAATAGATTTTTACATTACCCTAGGCAATTGTGTGTGCGTGCATGTATATGTGTGTGTGTGTGTCTCTCTATTCCAAAAATATATCCATGGCTTGTATGCTTTAAATCAAAAAGCAATTTCAGTCTGTAATACTCAAATAAATAATTAAACACGTTTTATCTCTCACAGTATTGCTTCTATTCATTCCAATCCCACTGACAGGAACACAGCTACAGACCCCCCATAACCTTAAAACAACAAAACAACACACATGACACCAACCAGAAGGCCTAGAAATGTTTGTAATTCAACTTTTCACCTCTTGGCTGTAGCCTGACAGCACAAAGAAAGCTTTATCCTGGCAGACTACAGTGGAGGTGGTTGTCTTAACTGACCAGGGGCGGGAGTGGGGAGAAATGGTACTAGCAGAATCTGCCTACTTGCGTTAGACAACAGTAAATTTCTGTCTATATTAAAATCATAAATTGCCCTTCTTCGTAGCCCACTCGCCTGATGACATTTCTGGCTGGTGTAAGTCGAGCTTTACTAAGCTAATTCAACAGTGGCGGTTGGAAAATGGTCTCTTCCATGTTATTGTGACATTTTCCTTGGACTCACTATAGAGAGATGATATGGTGTAGACAGCTATTAAATAAGCCTTACATACCCCCCCCCCACCCTCACGCAGATGCATTTTCAGTTATAAAAAGACTGCAGAGTGCCTTCCAGTGCCTGAGCAATGCAAGGATACCTGTAGAACCCCACTCTTAATGGCTGTTGTTCTTACTTGGTTTTCAAAAAATGTGACTAAGTAGCTCTGACCTATGGGATTGTCATGGTTACCCAGATGGTTTTTGAAAAAACAAGAGTCCTCCTTCTTTCTAGACCACTATATATTATACATGGATATATGCATACACGTTCAAGGAAGCCCAATAGTAGGGTGACCAGACAGCAAGGGTAAACATCGGGACAGGGATATGGGGGGGGGGGGGGAATAGGAGCCTATACAAGAAAAAGACCCAAAAATAGGGACTGTGCCTATACAATTCGGACATCTGGTCACCCTACCCGATAGCTAATGTATTAATTAATCCAAGGAGTGGTTAGATTAGATTAGAAATTTTAGAGAAGGAAAGAGGCAGGAGGCCATGGATGGTTCAGGTCCTGGATCGAATTATATCCCAGATCCTGGTGTGTGTCTAGTATTGCCCCCAAAGCATTAAAAAATTATGAGATGGGCTTAAAAATGAGCTTTTAAAACATAGTACATATGAAGTATCAGGGGGGTAGCCGTGTTAGTCTGGATCTGTAAAAGCAGCAAAGAATCCTGTGGCACCTTATAGACTTATGCTCCAAAACGTCTGTTAGTCTATAAGGTGCCACAGGATTCTTTAATACATATGAAGTTCTTTTTAACTGCCGTCTGGTTTTTGAGTGTTGGAGGAGTGTCACATTATCAAACTTTTCTTTGTAACCAAGCAAGCTAGAAACTTACTACACCTCTACCTCGATATAACACGAATTCAGATATAACGCGGTAAAGCAGTGCTCCGGGGGGGCGGGTCTGCACATTCTGGTGGATCAAGGCAAGTTCGATATAACGCGGTTTCACCTATAACACGGTAAGATTTTTTGGCTCCCAAGGACAGCGTTATATCGGGGTAGAGGTGTAATTTTAACAATCAAAACAGTGTCTCATGTAATCACATGACTCCAGAAGCTAGGGCTTAAAAAACACCAAATAATGTGAGATTTGTGACAAAAGAGATGAGAATACTGGTGGAGAGGGGCTTTATGAGCAGTCTCACCATCTAGTGCATAGTAAGTGATATACTACTAGTAATGCTTCTGTTAAAAGATTTCGCTTCTTGCCTGTGATTAACATGGCCTCTCATTCGCAAATGTGGCTCTAAATCATCACCTTTAAATTCGGGCTGCAAACATCATTGGACTAGGTTTAACAAGCATCACAGAAAAAAATGCTGACTCTGGAATTTCATCAAAGCCTGGGTACATTACAAAATGGGAAATAGGAAGTTGGAGGAATCAGTGGCAGAGCCCTTAGTATCTGTATTCCTGGCTCTTCCATTGAACTGGTGTATGACTATGAACAAGTTTACTACACTTTTCTGGGCCTCAGTTTACACACACACACGATTCTGCTACTTACCTCCCTGAAAAGGGTACTGGGAGACTTGCTTAATGCCTACAGATCACATCAAGATCTTCTGGTGAAAAGCTCTACAGTGTATTATTACTATTACCTAGTAGCACCTAGAGATTGCCAAGTGAGATTATGACCCCAGTGGAAAAGGCTTTATATAATCACATAATGAGAGAGAGTCTTTGCCCCAGTGAGTTTACAACAAAAACAGAACAAGAAGTGGGAGCAGAAAGAGATGAAGTGACTTGTCCAAGGTCACACAGCATTATCAGTGGCAAATCTGGGACAGAACCCAGGTCTCCCGAGTCCCAGTTCAGTGCCTTATCCATTAGATAACGCCTCACAATGGTGTAAAGCATCTTACTTCAAGAGCTGCCCTGCTAGGGCTGGTTTCCACTTCACTGGCTCACACAGGCTCTCTCAGTAAAGAAATCATCTGTTTCCAACCCTTGTCCCTCACCCCACCCCACCCCAGTTCCCACCCCCTCTTGCAATAAGCATCAGTTTTTAACAGCATGTTCTACTCTGGCGATTTTGTATTTCTAGCTTTTAAAATGATTTAGTGTGACAGTTTAGTGCAGAAGGAAAAAAAAACAAGAAAAGAAAAAAGAGAAAAGAAAAAGGAGAGACAGTCCCCTTAAGGCAACAATATTATGCAGCACTGATCTCAGAGGAACAGGGGTTCTTTTTTCTGGTTCAGATGCACTCGTCAGGACTCTGAGTTGTCTTAACAAGAAATCTCTCTTGCTGGCCCATGGCACACTTCTGTGGTCAAGAGGACAAAATATAAAAGAAGGAAACTTCAAAGAGTTATAAATTGCATTAATCCAGGGGGGCTGGTGGTAGTGATGCATCCCATGGCTGACAATTATGGCCTGCATGCCAAGCAAGCCTGTCTCCCTCTTGTCAAAGGGTTAAGACACAGACCGTATGCTTTAGAACTTTGGGTACATGTACAGTTCACGATGAAAGAGAGCACTTCAGAGCTCTATGCCTATATGTTCAATGAAAAGTGAGAGTGTATGGTAAGCAAAGAATGGAAAAAAGCAACAACAACAAAAACTCAAAACCTATTTTCACTTATTATTACAGTGAGAACAATGCTTTACATACTTTACTCTCCATAAAACCTCTCAATATAGGATCTCAAAGCACTTTATAAACATTAATTAATTAAGCCTACCAACAGCTGGTGTGTCAAGTATTATCCCTCATTTTGTAGATGTGGAGACTGAGGCACAGAGGTTAAGTGATCACCCAGCAAGTATGTAGCACAGCTGGACAAAGATCTTAGGAACATGGATTCCCAGTCAGGTACTCTATGCGTCAGACAACATTGCCTGCCTAATTCAAAGTTTGGGCCCGAGCCCAGCAGATGTTGAGTACTCACAGCTCATATTGACTTCCTAATCGTCCTTGATGGCTGTTCCGGGCCCTGTCCAAAGTTGTGGTGCTGCACTCAGTCTGGTTCCTAGTGAACAGGTGGTCATCTTACAAAACCACATCTGGCAACCTTGCTGGAAGCTTTGGAAGAGGTTCCAAGGATTCAGTGGACAATGACACTGAATTCCCATTTCACTTCTACAAGTTATTGCTCCAGGTCAGGACTGAAGCACATTGGGAAGGGTTAGTATGGAGAAACTTGCACTGAAGCTGTCCATGCTCCACTTGCTCTGGGGATAGAGGATTTCACTAACCAGGACCATTTACCTGGAATGTTTCACCAGCATTAAATCCACTGAAGAAACATCTATTTTAAAAAGCCCATTCATACTGCAGTACTCCTGGTGGCTGAGGAAGGAGCTGGGTTCAAGAGAGAACTCGGATCTCCACAAATTTTCTCAGCATTAGGATCTTGGTTTCAAGGCTTATTGGTAATAAAAGCTCTCCTTGTTCCTCTGGCACCTTACTGGTTATCTCACTGAAAGAAACGACACAGGGCTGGCACTGCATGGACTAGCACCACTGGGGATCACCAAATAGTAGTTAGGATACCTGCACGTAACATAGGGCATAATCATTTCCCTCCAATGAAATGGGAAGAAGGGACTTGCCTAAAAGTGAATCAGTAGCTGCAGTGAGTGCATCAGAATAGCTTTCAAAAACTCAACACCCCTAACGTCAATACACCAGCCAGACTGAGGTCCCTTTGGGTGTTTAATGGGCAAATGCTCCTCTGGCCTGCTGCAGGCTGACAGACAAATCTGAATTTGTGTCAGAAGCTCTTGCTTGTTTTCCTCTTCTCAGTCTCTCCTATCCCTTTGGCTAGCATGGAGCTTTGATCCAGCCTGCCTCTGCACTTTCGTTTTTCAGGTCCCTCCAAGCTCTCCCCCCGCCTTTCCCCCACCAGTGACTGGCTGGAAGAACCCTGCATGAAAAGAACAAGGTATCAGAACAAATGGGCCTCTATGCTTTTTATTGTTAATTGCTATTTTCTTGTGTGGGGTGTTTAATCTCTCTCTCTCTCTCTCCAGGAAGCTCAAAGTCCTCTAATTCGCTCTATTTCACAGCTGTGACCACTGAGGTCACTTTGGGTCAAGACACCTCCTCTCCCCTGCATAATGGCAAAGGTTCCAGGGAAGCTGACTGTACATCTGTTGTCACACATCAACTTGTGTCAAAAGAGGGGCACAGCAGCAATGGCTTTCTGTTGTAAGGAGGCAAAGACAAATGTAACACAGGGAAAAGTAAACAAAAGATTCAGCATCTAAGACCTAAGCAGCATGGTAAAAAGTTACATTTTACAACTATTCCAGACATGGAAAAGTAAAGGCTGCCCATCTTCATACTTCATTGCACTGTTAATCTATTGGTAAACTAGAATGACATTAATAAGTTTACTGCACCAAATGCATCTTTCATGTAATTGTTCAGAAGTCAATGGTGTTACACCAAGAATGAATCTGACCTACTGTGTTTAACACCCGACCCCCAAAAAACAACAATCATGTAAAAAAAGGCAACATAGAACTTGCTAACTAAGAAATTAACCTCTACAGAATTCTGGGTGATCTTCATGAAGAAAAAATGGAATGATAATATATTAAAATAAAAACCTTACTGAGAATTTACAAGCAGCGAGTGCGTAAAGTGTTCTGAAGAAAGAGGGCCCTCTCCCATAATCTGAGCAGTACAAGCTTTGGCAAAACAATGCTTGAAGTGCACCCCTCAGTGACTTAGCTTGATTTTTAATTTTTGCTTTTCGCCTGTAATCCCTTGCAATCCTCCATCCCCGCCCCAAACCGAAGCACAGATTTTCAAAGAAGGGCACAATGCGAATGCCTGCAAGAGAAATGTGCACCCGTTGCACCATATGTGTGTACAAATCAGGAAAGTGTACTTTTAACTAATCTTTTGCCTGCACAATTGCTCACACCTTTGAAAACTTAGGACTTAAGTCAATTTTGGTATCTTATTAATGGAGTTTGAAATGTCAGTCCTTGAAGGTCACCTTCTCTCTGCCCATATGGCATCACAAAGGCTTCATCATTTAACAGTGCCTTTAATTTGCATATACGAGAGATAAAACTCTGTTGTAATCACATAGCAGGACTTGTAAAATTAACCAGCATCAGAATTTAGTGCTGTTCAAGCTTCTCCATATAGATGAACCAATGCTACTCAATCGGACCTTGCAATACAACTGCTATGCTATGCCATGCCAATACTAAGGTAGCCCTGAGCACAGTCTGCCAACACAGTCTCAATCTTTGGCAAGCAGCATGGTAGACATGTGTTTACTCCAAGATCTATGTAGAAGCTAAAGATGAGTCACAAAATTCATATCTGGATTGAAACTTTCCCAAAGTCTGGTGATATCTGGATCCATGGCAAAAAAAACAGTAATAATTTTCAGCTGCAGTGATGTAAACACCAGAGAGTAAATGACTCCATGCCGTCAAGTTTACTGCCACCGGCACATGATGGAGAGCAATCCATGTTGCTGAGTGGCTCTGAGATATCAAGGTGGAAAAAACCATCAGACTTCAATAACTGCAGGAGCCAACAAAGCTGCTGACACTTGAATGTAATCCTCTAAACTAGATCACTGGGCCACATTTTCACCCATGCTCCTGGAGTTTTTTGTTTTGTTTTTAAGAGCAAGCGAGTTGTATGGGATTTGGACTTACCAAGGTTTGGCACCTAATATACACAGTAGGGTGGACAGATGACAAATGGTGTCTGTCCCCCTTCCCTCCGCTCGCCTCCTCTTCGGCCCCTGCAGTTCTTTGTTATTTTTTTCCTGATGAAACTGCATAATTTTGTGAAAACATCTGCAAATGTACTAATGTCACACACTTACCATCAGTTTTCACATTTACCATTTAAAGTTTGCAGGACTTGGAAAGAATTTGTGGCACTTACAGCCTCTAAAAAGGCCAGCCCAATGGTGCCTGGAACCAGCCTGAGACACACACAACAAGTAATAACCAAAAAGCCTTTCCTTGGCTAGCTCCTATTCCTATACAGTAGTGAGGTAAACGAGTCCTCTCTTGGTCCTCTTGAAATAACCTTTTCATGCTATAATTTCTTATTAATGAGCCTCATTTTCCCCCTTCAGGACATTTGTGTCTCCCTAGTAGTCATTATTGCTCTGAAATGGTTTTTATTCTGTAGTTCAATAGAAGGAACACTGCAGAACAGCGTTACTTACTGGCAGTGTATACAAAGCCATAATGTCAGCCTTCTTGCACGACAGAGCAGAACCATTCATAGCGCATAATGCTTTCAATTGTACACAACACTCTTCTCTACAAGGCTGTTCCTTAATATTTTTTGTCCACAGCATTCAGCCAAGAGTGAGATTATCCATAGGAAGCTGAGCAACAAGCCAGAGTAGCCTTGTATTACCGGCAGACTGAGTCCTAAAGGGAGGGGTTGGTATATTTAAAAATATATATACCCAACTCCCAAAGGAAATCTGAACAGGCCACGTCTCTTTGCAACACCCAGTGTGTATCACAGGTAACTCTCATTAATACTAATGGGAACTATGGGCTAGAATCCTGCAATATACTGGGCACCTTAAACTTCACTTTGGAGGATTGAGATCTACAGATATAAAAGTTCGGCATGCTGGTGGGTGAAAAGATATTTGAATCCTTGAGAGAGTAATATAGATACACAAATATTCCTTAGTTTTTTTTTAAAAATGAAGATTTGCTTGTGGCAGCTCTGCTATAGAGTTGATTTCTGCTTTGTCAATAAGCTCTCTCGTTAAGACATTTGCTACAAATCTACCATCTGGAAGGGAAAAGAACCCAGCCTCATCCTAATACAAGGTGGCAGTGAAAATTAACATAACCATTGCAAGCCTGTGACAATATGAGGTGTTCTTTTTGACAATGCTACGTGGCAAGATTGAAGTCACTGGCTTCCTGTTAAATTCAATTTGTGTTACACACACAAGCTTATGCTCAAATAAATTTGTTAGTCTCTAAGGTGCCACAAGTACTCCTGTTCTTTTTACGGTTTCATACACTGAAGGAGTTTCTTGTTCTTACGGCAAGATAAGAAAAGGAAAGTGTTTCTCCGAAGCACCTACCTTTATTTGCTGCAAGGGAAAACAGCTTTTCGGAGCCCAAAGAAGCCTGAAAACAAAACAGAAAGAGGGTTACTGATTCTAAAAGAGAATCTAGGAGTCTCTACCAAAAATACACAGTCCTTACAGAACAAATCAATCATCATAACTGCAGTTACACACTGAACCTGGAGGGTGCAATGTTGTGCTATTTAAGAACAAGCAGGAATCTTGAGTAGAGGAAAGAAAAGCACATAAAAGTACTGTCCTGTTCTCACTCAAGTACATCCTCCTGTCTCTTTTATTTAGGCACCCATGCAACACACAAGCTATTTTATTCATGATTCTTCATATGAAAATACAAATGAATTGGCTATTAAGCTGAAGTAACAACATTTCAAAGTCTCTCTTGTTGAAAATAAACCTCTTCTCTTACCGAAAACACAAATCGTAGTTGTGTAGTGACAGTGCAAGCTATAGCCATATGCATCTGCACAAACAGAGGTGTTACATATATCATATCAAATCACAGACACAGCTGCTATGCAGCTGCTATGGTTATGAAACAAAGCAACTTCTTTCTATAGGAAGCCTGTCTCAGTATAATGCAGCCCCGTTTACAAAATTTGAACTCCATCATACTGTACTTGTGCTCTTCACAGCTATGGGAAGTAGTTAAGAAATCCAATTAACCTAAACCTTGTAAACAGCTTCATGATAATCGGGGTCACTATGTTGCAACCAGGATGATAATGACAGACATTTAAAAAACGCTTCATGGTAAATAAAGCTTTTATTGGCTAATTTGATGACTTTTTTCCAGCTATCAAAGTACGTCTACTTCAGCATAAACAAATTTATTGTTTATCACTAGCTGATTATTATCTGGTCAATAAAAGGGTCCATAGAGAATGACAAGCTAATTTTTGGACAGATGGGCATTATCAACATGTTACTCATCTCAGTGTGATAATTATTACTATATTCTCCAAGTTTGCATCAAACTGAATAAAAATATGATACAGACAGAACCAAACTGGAGAAGCTAAATATATATATAAAAAACCCCAGCCTCAATACTGCTTTAAAAATAATTAATTCAACTCAGGGCTGAACTAAGTTGATTTTCTTTTTGATTTTACTGATTTTATTCTAAGGTGCCCCTGGGAGGTTTGCATGATAAGTGCGCTATGACTTGTATTGCGCTGTTACATATTTTAGACAGTGATTTAGAAAGAGACAGTAAAAATGCAGCAAGATCTGCAGCAGATATAATAAGAAAGAGTCATCTCTACTACTATTATTTCTAAGGCCTTGTCTACACCACGCGTTTAAACTGATTTTAGCAGCATTAAACCGATTTAACGCTGCACCCATCCACACAACGAGGCCCTTTATATCAATATAAAGGGCTCTTTAAACTGGTTTCTGTTCTCCTCCCCAACGAGAGGAGTAGCGCTAAAATCAGTATTACCATATCAGATTAGGGTTAGTGTGGCCACAAATCGACAGTATTGGCCTCCAGGCGGTATCCCACAGTGCACCATTGTTGGCCTCCAGGCAGTATTCCACAATGTACCATTGTGACTGCTCTGGACAGCAATCTGAACTCTGATGCAGTGGCCAGGTGGACAGGAAAAGCCCCGCGAACTTTTGAATTTAATTTTCTGTTTGCCTAGCATGGAGCTCTGATCAGCACGGGTGACGATGCAGCCCCAAATCCAAAAAGAGCTCCAGCATGGACCGTACTGGAGATACTGGATCTGACCGCTGTATGGGGAGACAAATCTGTTCTATCAGAGCTTCATTACAGAAGACGAAATGCCAAAGCATTTGAAAAAAATCTCCAGGTTATGATACAGAGTCCACAGCACAGTGCTGTGTGACAAGTGTAACGGAAAGCCAAAGAATCAAATGGACGCTCCTGGAGGTAGGGAGGGTGTACTGAGGACTCCAGCTATCCCACAGCAGTCTCCGAAAAGCATTTGCATTCTTGGCTGAGCTCCCAATGCCTTTAGGGTCAAACACATTGTCCGAGGTGATTCAGGGTATAGCTCGTTAATTTACCCCCATCCCCCCCGTGAAAGAAAAGGGAAAAACATCGTTTCTTGACTTTTTTCAATGTCACCCTATGTCTACTGCATGCTGCTGGTAGACACGATGCTGCGGCAGTGAACAGCAGTATCCTCTTCCCTCCCCTCCCCGGTGGCAGACGGTACAATATGACTGCTATCCCTCGTCATCATCAGCCTGTGAGTGCTCCTGGCTGGCTCCAGGTGAGGTCGGCCGGGGGCGCCTGGATAAAAATAGGAATGACTCCCGGTCATTCCCAGTAGATGGTACAGAACGGCTGGTAACCGTCTTCATCATAGCAACTGGAGGCTGAGCTCCATCAGCCCCCTCCCTTTCACGTGTAAAGAAAAGATTCTGTCCTGCCTGGACTATCATAGCAGCTGGAGTCTGCCTCCCCCTCATTTTATCTCATTAACAAGTCAGTGTTTCTTATTCCTGCATTCTTTATTACTTCATTACACATATGGGGAGATACTGCAATGGTAGCCCAGGAGGGTTCGGGGAGCAGGGAAGCAACGGGTGGGGTTGTTGCAGGGGCAGCCCCTAGAATGGCATGCAGCTCATCATTTCTGCAGGATCTGACAAGGAGCGGCTGTGCTCTCTAGTACACTGGTTCTCTAGTACACTTCCCCCACATTCTAGGCAGGACTGACTCTATTTTTAGATACCATAAAGGAGGGATTGACTCGGGGAGTTGTTCCCATTTTTGTCTTTGCGACCCTGGCCGACCTCAGCCAGGGGCACCCATGACAGCAGCAGAGGGTACAAAATGACTGATAACCGTCATCTCATCGCCAATTTACAATGGCATGGCAGATGGTACAGAACAACTGATAACCGGCTCTGCTATCTTGCAAAGGCAAATGAGTGCTGCTGTGTAGCGCGGCAGTACCGCGTCTGTTAGCAATATCCAGTAGACATACGGTGACAGTAAAAAAAAGCTGAATGGGCTCCATGGTTGCCGTGCTATGGCGTCTGCCAGGGCAATCCAGGGAAAAAGGGCGCGAAATGATTGTCTATCATTGCTTTCACGGAGGAAGGAATGAGTGACGACATTTACCCAGAATCACCCATGACACTGTTTTTGCACCATCATGCACTGGGGTCTCAACCCAGAATTCCAATGGGCGGGGGAGACTGCAGGAACTATGGGATAGCTACCCACAGTGCAACGCTCCAGAAATCGACGCTAGCCTTGGACCATGGACGCACGCCACCAAATTAATGTGCTTAGTGTGGCTGCGTGCACTCGACTTCATACAATCTGTTTTACAAAACCGGTTTATGTAAAATCGGAATAATCCCAGTGTAGACATACCCTAAGGAACACAAAGTCACAATCTGCAGTGATCATATTGAATGCTATAAAAAACAGAGGGAAGGCAACATGAAACAATGCTGAGGTTGAGACAGCAACCCACAAAATAAGTAAGGCGGTTCTGACTTGAGCCTGCCTCTTCAGTCTTGGTGTGTATGGCCACTGCATACCTTCTATCAAAATGATCCAAGATGATGGACCAAATTCTGCCTTGAATTACACTTGTATCACCTTTGCTGCATGGGTGAAGCTGAGGGCAGAATTTACTCCTTGACTTTGGCTAGTTATTTACCACTACACCGTAATGCTGCAATGGCAGCAGTGTATAAAATAGTTTAGCGCCAGCTCTGAATTTATTATCCATGAGTAAGACCTTCTTCCATATATTGTCAAACAATATACACCACCACCAGACAGAAAATAGGAATGCATCTGAATCAAAACCCTGGGTCTATGCACTAGGAATGTTTGAAGTTTGGGCTGAATATTGCAGCTCAGTCACTGCTTCTAAAACCAACAACTTACAAGACATAAACCTTCATACCGAGTGTTTACATTAAGATTTGCATGAATTTATAGAGATCTTTGCCTCCGGATCAGTACTGTTTTTGGCTTAAGGGCCATTTCTGAAACAGTAAATGCCTGCACTACAGTTTATTCAAGGAATTACTCTAAAGTCAGTGAGCAAGTTGAGGAAGGCAGAAATGAGACAGAATTTGAATACATCATTCAATTCCATTACTCACCCTTTAAAGAAAATGGACACAAAAAACCTATGGATCTGAGCAAGCCCACTAATGAGTGCAAAAATCTAGCAAACCAAAGCATATGCTAAAGCCATTGCCCTCCCACATTTTCTGCTGTTTCAAGCAATTAATTTGCATATGTTTCAGAAGGAATTTTTTTTTTTAAAAAAAGCAGAATTCCTCCCCTGAGAGCAATTCAGCCAGTTAAGAGCCCTTTACATGGATGGCTCAAGCCATCCAGGAATTCATGTGTGCGAGTGTTTGGTTTAGGAGCATGAAGCTAAGGGATTTCCTTTCCTCCTCTCCCCACCCACCTGAAGCAAAGTCTCAGGAACGGGGGAGGGCAGTCACAGGGTTACAGAGCAAAATGGTTTGTGTACCCCTGGAGTCTTTTGCTCCTTACTAGATTTTATTTTCATCACTGGATGATGCAGACAGACATTCTCAGCCTGAAGCCTACAGACTGAAGACACTTCTAGTCTTGCTTGTACATTTGGTGCTTGTTCTCCTCTTAACTATTCTTCTCTTTCATTTGCACTGGATACAGCACAGCTAGAGGAAGATATGTTTTATTAAAGCTGTTGCTTTGGTAAGACCTCTTTCTCTATGAGATAGGGGGCTCTATATTTTTCGTGTATTGTAGACTTTTTCTCTGACTCTTTCCCCAAAATAAGCATGCATGTGCAGGGCTTCCCAGAGGATTCAGGGGGCCTGGGGTCTTTAGCGGTGGGAGGCCCCCGCCGCTGAAGACCCAGCACTTCGGTGGTGGGTCTCGGGGTGGAAGGACCCCCCGTTGCGGGTCTTCGGGGCACTTCAGCGGCGGGTCCCGGAGCGGAAGGACCCCCTGCTGCCGAACACCCAGAGTGGAAGAAGCTCCGGGGCCCAGGCCTCGAGAGTGTCTTCCGGGGACCCTGAAGCGAGTGATGGACCCCGCTCCAGGGGCCCCAAAAAACTCTCATGGGGGCCCCTGTGGGGTCCAGGGCAAATTTCCCTACTCGCCCCCACCCTTCTGGGCAGCCCTGTGCATGTGCGCAAACGCACAATTTCACAGGATAGTAAAGAGTCTTCAAGGTGGTTCACACAGCTGAATCACATCAAACTTTTTAAGATCCTTCCAGTTCCATTTAAGGGAGCCTGCAGATTTGTACCATGCCTTATTTTTTTGGGGCGGGGAGGGGAGGAGGCGGCTTATTCATCAGGGTTGCTGACAACTGCCAATTCACCGCTGCTGTTTTGATTTGATTTCCTTCTCCCCCTCCAACGTCCTACCTTCCCCAGTTCTAAAGAGGAAAAGCATCCACCCAGCTCTGTGGCTTAACTTTAAATGGTGTTGAAACTACTACACATAACTACTCTTTCCCACGCCCACCCCCAGAAATAAGAAAAAGAAAACCCATGCTCCGTTTCCTCATTCTCTTGCTCCTTGTGCACACAAACTAGCAGCAAACAGAACACATTGTGGCTCATGTTTTCAACTCTTGCTAATAGAAGCCCCAGCAAAGGCAGTTTTTGCTTTAATAATGGAAGGTGGAAACCACAAATGATGCAGCACACCCTTTCTCCCTAAAGACAAATACTGAGGTACAATAAAATCCATGCCTCATTTATCCCAATTCCTGCTAACACAGGACATCTGAAAGGTGTAGCCCTTTTACAGATTAATAATTTAAAGATTATATATAACAAAGAACTATAGCATCACACAAAAGACAGCACAATAAAACCATGTCAGGCCTCCCAGTAGTTACTGATTTCCCCCCCCCAGCCTAAAAAAATTGTTAACGGGGAATCAATGCTTGCTTGGCATTGAAAATAAAGGCCATATAGATCTTCCTGGAGCAGAAAACACCAGTTTCCCAATCCAGAACTGATTCATCAAACAACATAGCTCTGCTCTACACTGGCCCCAGTCTTGCTGCTTCAAGCACCTGACCACAAGGCACTTTTCTGCTAGCTAGCTCCAAATTTTGGGTTCACAAAGAACAAAACTGTATGGTGACAAAGGCCGGGTGGACTACTTCTGTATATGTAAGAACCAAATCTTTGCTCCACACTCAGCCACATTTCCCTTTGGGGGAGAGAAGAAAGAAGGTTGTAAAATGTAGCTTAATTTTCATTTTTGGAAAGGCTGCACACCTTCTGTTGCAGCTAGGATCCAATCTCAAGACAGGCTATTCTCACAACAACACTCACAAAGCTGAAACCAACGAGTGCTGGAAATCTCACAAAAAAGGGATCTTCTTGGGAGGCTTCCAAACTAAAAGGGATGGATATGTTCTGAGAAGCCTCCAGAGCAGACCTGCAAGATTTGGAGGTTCATCAATTACTAGGCTGTCTCTTCCTGCTTTTCATCCTCCTTTTGCGCTTTTTTCTTTGATTTTATCCACCTCTTCTGAGCTGCTGTGGCTGCTATATGGCTTATTCAGTGGAGAATTTCACCATATGTGGGTGGCTAATCCTTTTGCTCAATGCAAGTTGTTTCTGGAAGTCCCTTTTTCCTGCTTTATACCAAATTCCTTCCTTCAGTGCTAGGAGCAGACAACTAACTAGTTTTTCTAAAGTAAATGGAAATTGATACACATGGGAAGATGCAAAAGTAGCTTGGAGCTCCCCCAAACCGTCCAGTAAACAAGGAAGCATCAAACACAGGAAAGGGTACAGGAGAAATGTAATGATCTGTGGACAGCATTGCATATATTTTGAGGGGACGTGTAACATTTGAAGAAGCTGTTAGAACTTTGAATCTTTCAAAAACGGCACCCGCATCTGACAGAAACTTCTGATGCATTAATACAAATAAAATAAACAGAATAAAGTCAGCTAGAAAAACTATGAAAACTGCAAGTTGATAATTTCGCACAACATCACAAGAGAAATCAATCTGAGGTGCAAAGCATGTGACTGATCTTTTCTTGAAACCTTCTAGGAAGCATTATTGTTGATGGGGACAGGGCTAATTAACTGATCAATGGCGAATATTAGACAGCTGTGCTGCAAGAAGAAACAGGATACACTACACACACTCCAGCTACATTTTGCTTTTTGATCATCCTTGGACTGTGAAGACACTGTCCCCATGTGACCTTTACATAGAATTTATGGTCTAGATTTTCAGAAGGGCTCAGCACCCAACAGTTCCCATTTGGGGACCTAAATAATGGGAACCCCTGGCCACGGGGCACTTTTGAAAATCTTCTTAGGTGCCTAAATGGGAAATAAGCTCTTTTGAAAGTGTAACTCCAGTTGCTGAAATGGAGAACTTGTGAAAAGCTGGCCACTCACCTCTAAGCCAAAGGCTGTATCTATTTAAATGCCAAGCTCACTAATAATAAATGAGAACCCCTAAGCAAGAAAGAATTCCAGATTTGGGCAATATTGGCAAAAGAATGCATTGTGCTGATCTATCTAAAACACAATACAAAAACTTTTGCCGTGCTGCAGTCACCTGATAACACACTGTGGTGAAATCTGCACTATGAACTACACTCAACAGGCAACTCGTTGATAAAGTGACCGCCTTAAAATAGCCTAAAGGTTTCCAGTACAATCCTGACCTTTCATTAAAGGCCTTTCTATGAGCAACTGATAGGTGTTGGGCACCAGGGGTGAAGGTTCACTTTAACAGAGACTTTACTAGTAACAGGAAGCTTCTTGGACTATATTCTGTTCCTGTCAAATGTCAAGCAAAGCCCCAAAGTCAAGTTAATTGACAAAAGTAGTGCGTGCACGCAGTAATATTGCTGTCACGGAAAAGGGCACTTCACAGCACACTTTTTTCTATTCAAAAAGGCATCACCTCTGCCCCTTTTCCACTTGAACGTTTTTATTTCTCAGTAGCCCCAGAACGCCAGTGAGCACGGATTTCTTGTGTTTAACTTCCTTGTCCTTGGGCCAGCATCCTCAATGTTGGCGCAGTTCTGGGACTAGTCAGCTGCACTAGGCTGTGGGGAGCCTGAAAGCACAGGACACAGGGGCAGTTCACTGCTGAACTTCACTGTGTATACCACACACCATGTGCCTACCAGTGCAAAGTGGACCTGATCAGAATAGCAAGGGAACATTTTACACCCAGGTTGCACTTACGTACATGAGTGCATAAGCTGCAGGAGTATGGTGAATCAAGCCCATAATTTTGAAATGCAGGTCCTATATTTATGGCTATTTTTTCACGCTACTCTCTTGGCAACAGAATGGTGTGTTGCACAGAAAAACAAAATAACATTTTGAATCCAGAGCACTTTCCCCACCGCTTTACAATCATTCTGAAGGTGGTTAAATTATTTTGGATTAAACAGTAACTGTAATTGTACAACATGTGCCACTCAGATCTCTCGGTTGCACAGACGCGCCCTCCTTTCCGTGCTGGAAGAGAAGTCTTTGCTGACATGATGCTCTGGAAGCAGCAGGATGCCTGACCTACAAGCATGTCTGTTATCAGAGCCTCAGGGCAGAGGCCTGCTAACTTCTCTTCCCTCCCTGCTCCCTTCTGTCATCTCCCCCACAAACCCACCCCTAGAGAGCATCTACAGCCTACTGTTTTCCCTTTCCTATTCCCTCTATTAGCCATGCTTTGTGATTCTGCTTCCTCTCAGCAATTACTACCTCCCAGAGGAAAAGGCCAAACTCCTCCTCCGCCCCAGCCTCGCTCCACAGCACTAGCTTTGTCTCTGGACAATATAAGTAAATAAATAAATGCATTTCTTTAAAAAAGGTCAGAAAGTTCATGGGGCCTCGACAAGACTGGTCCTGCAGCTGTGGAAGGCCCCCTAAGCTGTTCTCAGAGACACTGAGCAGAGAGAAGCATTTCCAGCTGTCCTTGTTAAACACAGCCCAGAAGCTTCACTTTACATTTTAGCCTGTGTGTCCTTAGTTACTTTAATTGCACTATGGGGTAATATTCTCTCATCTCAGTACCCTTCTCACTGAGACTACCTCCAAGCCCTGCTGGGGCTCATCACAGTTTTACACTCCTCTTTTCCTTTCCTAATTGGCACGGGTATTTTCTTTATCACGTGCCCATCCACTGTGTCTTTCAGATCTTCCACACCAAAGACATGCCAGATAATCAGGGGAAAAGCCAATAGTTCTGGAGGTGAAACAGACATTGCGCTTGTTTCTTCTCCAACTCTTTCCAGTAGGAAATTATTTTAAATTGTGATAAATGGCAAGATTACACTTGGCTCTTCTTTAGGCTCTCTTCTTAATTCCCTCCCAGTGGCTAAGAGCACCAGCTCTGTCTCTGGACAATATTTGTCTATGAATTATAATAAGGGGAGAGTTTTCTGGACATCTCATTTGACCAGGTTGTGTCCTCTCCCTGCAGATTAGTGATGGGAAAGACTCACTATGTTAAAGTCAGCTAATCCGCCCCACAGCCAGTGCAGAACTATTCCTTATGGTGCATTTTTCCAGTGTTTTGCCCAGCCTACTTTGAAACATCTCAGATTATGGTGCTTTGAAACCTTCTCCTGAAAGGCTACTGTACTCCATGACAAGAGCTCACCGTTAGGACAGTTTTTCTGATATTCAGTCTGTATTTGCTGTCTAAATTTCATTGCATGACCCCCATGATGCTGAAATATAGCCATAGAGTTGGCTACTGTTTCAGCTTTCATTACAAAATGTAGGAGGAAACTTGTCTATGACTAGGAAAGGTTGGGAACATTGTAATAATACACTACTACACTAGTTTGTATTATTGTCATTACAGCTTGCAACTATCCAGCCAGGTTATCATTTGGCTGGGACACAGATTTTATTTGCATTAAATCAAAGGAATCAAAGGAAAGGACTCTGTAGAATTACCTAAAATTTCTTATAATTCAAAGGCTGCATCACGGAGAGGAGAGACGGGGGGAGGGCAGGAAATGTCTTGCAAATGACAGGTGGCAGACTGTTGTTAGGTACCCACCAAATTACTCTGCTGCTCCCAGGGCTGAGTTGGCATTTCATTATCCCAGCTCTTCTGGAAGGATGCAGACATAAATTCACACCTCGTGTCCTGGTTTCCATCAAACTGAGTAAGGATGCAAATGCTGGCACCGATGGGGAACGCCAAGCAAGGCTTGGCACACTAGAATAAACTCCTAACTGTGGTCCTTGCCAGCTACCTGCATTTATCATTGAAATGGCCTGCCAGACAGGACTTGGCAACCAAGGGAAAAACGGGTGGGAGGGGGAGGAAAAGGAAGGGCCAGATCTGCACTGCCAAGCAATTCATTTCTGTACCTCCTGCCATCATTGTAAGGGCAACCTTAATTTTAATTTTCCCCTTTTAACCAATCATGGGTCACCCAAATCCCTCCTGGAACCTTCAACTACACAAACTGCTGCAAACCACATTCCGGAGGCCGAGAGGATTTTGCAAGACATCTGATTTCATGTAAAGTTTACGGTCTGAGAACGGCTGCAATTCAAAAAGGCTCCAAATAACAATCTGCATTGGTAGGCAACAAAGGAACAGCTTCTGTGATCTGCCACATGTTGTCATCTGTCCTCAGATAACAGGAGTATTATTAATGAGGTCAGCAATGGAAGAGTTACTTGGATTCGGCTGAACTAAGAAGCTGATACGAATTCAATAAAATATTCCTCCCTTCAATTTTTAGGAATATATCCTTGATTACATAAAAAATAAAAATAATATATGTTAAATGAATGGGAATGTTTGACTGTAATCACCCTCGCCACATAAGCAAAGTAAATGCTTCTCATTTTGGCCTTGACTCACTCCAACTTGCCTAGCTTTCCTCCATGGAATGGAAGATCATACCTAGCTCCCTTCAGAGATCGCTGCAATCCTTTATGGGTCTGAATTTTTTGGCTTTTGAAGTTAGAAGAAAAGTTATCTTTACATGATTTGTGTAGAGGCTGGACACATACATATAGTCTGGCATTTTATATACGTGCACTCACACATACATTATCTATATTTTAGGGACACACAAACTTACTTATTGGTACCCCCTCAGATATTTTGCATTCCCTTTGCATCCAGCCACTTTGTGCAAGTTACACTTCCTGCTAAACAGTCCCATACTGAGTTAGCGCCAAATCTACGTCTAAAGAATCAGGCTAACTGCTGTAAAAATTGGTTAGTGGAATTTGTGTGATGCATGAAAGGATTTGTGTAGTTCTACTAGCCAGATTCATGGTGTATGACATGTTCATACCATAGACACACCACTTCTGGCAGAAGCTCCATTGTCTTTTACATTTGTGAGATCTGATTGTTATTTGGCTTATTCTGGGTTAGGAGGTCATGGAATTTATAAGGGGAAAGGCTATTGAAATCTGCTATATTATCTTCACCATCCCAAAAAGGAGCTTCTTTGCAGAAGGCTCTTTTTGTTGTTTCTAATTCACTGCTCCAAAATATTTCTTGGCTGTATCCCAGGGCTGTAGCCTTATCTGCCCATCCCCCATGGCAGACGTACAGCAGCTGTTGAGGCTTATCACGGCTGCCTGTCCACCGAGTTTACAAATTAACACCCTATCGAGGCTGCACAAGGGCTGATTAATCAGAGAAAGGCAGTCTGAGGACCTTTATCACGTTAAGCGGCTGCTGGGAGTGAAGTCACAAATCTCTCTGGAGGCCAGAGATGCCTTACAAATGAAAGAGCAGGAGGAGGAAGAGAAGGAAGATGAATAGTAAGGGAATCAGATATTTTAGAGATAGTGATGGCGGAGGCAATGGATTAGGGGGAGGGGATGGGCTAGAGGGGAACACCAGTACATTATGACAGCTAAAAAAAGATAATGAAGAGCCTATACCTCATGATTTTAGCTTTCCCTCCCCAGGCTATAATTTAGCCTATTGCTCCTTTGCTCCAGAGGACAATAAACATTTATTATGTTAAACACATAACTGTGCTGCACAAAAGCACTGTTCTTTCTGGGGTCCACTCCTTTCACAGCTGTTCAAACCAAAGGAAGGAAGGGGCATTTAAGTGTGTGTGGGGGGGGGAAGGTGCCACTTGTGTATAGAAAATAATTCAGTTTGGTCACAAAAAGCTCACCCAATGTTGAGGCAGGCTGGGTGTTGGGTTTCTAGACAACTGTGAGCATGTCCCAGACAATCCTCCAGGGGTGAAGAACACTAACCCTTAAGAAGGTGATCTGACGTTGCATTTTCCCTTTGATACAGGAGGTTTTTCAGACTGAGCAGAGATCCTGAGTTGCCAAGCTCAAGCCCATAGCAGAACTTTCCCTCAAATTTGTGGTGTTCAGATTCAGTTTTTGGTTTGGCCCACTATAGACATAAAAGACCAGTGACAACATTCAGACCCATCCCTATAATTAAAATCCAGTGGCCCAATTTTCAAATATGGATGACTCAACAGGATGCTGAAATCCCACACTGAAAGGTTCCTGGCTAAAGAGATAAAACTCCTTTCCCCTTGGGGGGCCGTCCATTTCCATATCTGTACATTTCATTCAGGGCGAAGAGAATACAGCGCTTCACCAGTGCTTAACATATACACAATGCATTCTTGGAACCATGCTGGAAGCTATGTTCCGGGAATACGCTAAGCCCCCTTGCCAAGCACAAAGGGTACATCTTTATAAAGGTGTGACCAGAGTGCTGGGATGAACGCCCACCACGTTCCTTTCTCACTCCTGGAGTTGCTGACAGCAGCTGCAACCATGAACTACAGTGAGAGTGTAACTCGGGTAGCTTTTGCTGCACATGCAATTTTTCCTTCTTTTTATTTCAGCAACTTCTAAACATTCCTAGTTGAGGTTTATTGGGAAGTTCCCAATCCCACCAACAGCATGTGTAGAAGAGATTCTTAATACAACGGGCATACTATGATACCATAAATCATACTAGAGTAGTGCTGGTCCTACCTGTTCTGAGCATTTCATCTATTGGGTCCTGGCAGAGGGATGGGAACAGTGGAAGATCTGATTATTCTAAGTGGCCAGTGGGTACATGTCTTTTCTTTCTTTACATCAAAGTTACTGGTAGCGCGTTCACAGTAGCCCCCATCTCCATGCCTGTCCTAGAACAATGCCAACACTCTAAAATCACTAGTTAGGCGCCCACAAATCATAAAAATAAAATGTTGGATTCAATTTCCCTTTATTTTCCGCAGAGTTTTAAGCCTTTAGGGAGTATATTTTCAAGCTTTTGTTCATAACTATGAGGGCTACGAACCTGGATTAAAAAAAAAAGTGAGTTGAGATTCTCATGCAATAACATGACTCCAGGAGTTGTGACTTTAAGAAAAACAAAAAACAATATCATGAGTCATGATAAAATGGTGAGACATGGCAATGCTGATTTTCCTGGGTCCTTTTTATTACACAAACCAACAAAAACCAAAACCCAAATAATTTCTGGATGAGAAATTTCTTTCAGCACAGCAGATTGCTACAGATTTAACACCAATAGGATAATTTTGATGAGCAACCCCCCTTCATCTTGTTCTAAGGATCTGTAAGGTCAGCATGCATTAAGTCCCATGGCCATTTTGAACCTCAAGGCTAGTTATTGCCAAACAATACAGGATGAAGCAAAACAAAAAGGAAACAAGGACTGTATATTGCAGTGTAATATATATAACAAAAAGAGCATGAGCTGCTATCTTCTCATCCTCTTGAACCCATACGCAGACCCTCTGCTGAACCAGCCTGCTTGTGTGGCTACTGATTACTGTAGGAATCAAGGCTTATATGTAATGAACTAAGCTAACTGGGAGTGGGAAGGGGAGAGTGGGTTGTGATTAGCAGCACAGGAAAAAGAAGCCAGCTTCTCTGCTCTAGAGCTCTCTCTCTGCCACAAGAAGCAGCAGGTGTGTAAGGACCTCTCATAGCCCTGCTCCACAAGCTGAAAAGAAAATGGATTTCAGCAACACTGAACCACCATGCTTGGTATTCAGCAGACCCTTGGGTAATTAAACTAACAAGCCACACAACAACTGCTACAACCTCCAGTCACACCAATCAGATAACATTGGTTCTATACGTGAATACAGCAGAAACTATTCAATATGTACACAATATGTATGTTTTAATCTTGAAACATGGTGAAACAGCAGAACCAGTCTCTCTCTGTTATTTTATGAGATACCTATATAATTTTATCATCTACCGTGCAGGTCAATAAGCAACAAACATTTCACTTCCTGGTATGTTACTCAGTCCCTACCCTTTAAAAAGCCTTTGTTCTAAATGCCACAAGCTCTTTCACCAACAGAAGCTGGTCCAATAAAAGATATTACCTTACCCACCTTGTCTCGCTAATATCCTGGGATCAACACAGCTACAACACTACAGTTCAAACAAACAAATATCCCGGCCACTAGAGGCACTTGGCTATAATAGGGACAGGACTGGGATTAAAAACCTACTAGAAAAGACCAAAAAGATTTGAAACTCCTGAAAAAGAGTAAAGGCCGGAGAATGTACACTATCTCCCTACATATCAAAACTGTGTAGGGAAATAGCAAAGTGCACAGACTATGTGCCTGAATTAGAGAAATCACCCTCTTCAAGAAGGTCAGGGCAGAGACATGATACAATGATCTGAACAGACAGGGAGTACGGAACTCCTGAGTTCTCGTTCAGGGTTTGACTTTGACTACTCCTTGGCCAAGTCATGTAAGATCTCTACCTCAGTCTTTCTATCTGGAATTTGGATTAAATATTTAGCTATTTCTCTGGAACGTCGGGCGGATTCATTAATGTTTGTGAGCCTTTCGGGAGACAAAAAGCACTGCATCAGCAGTAAACATTTTTATAATTGGAAGTGTGTTATCAGTGTCATACGGGGATTCAGAGTGTAGCAGCTTGGAAGGCTGCCTCTTTGGAGTTACGGTCGCAAAGCACAACTGAGTGAGGTACAATGTGTGCAGGAGTACAAGGAGGACGACACAGGTACCGTGCACTCTCAATGTGCTAAACAACAGGAACTGGGAAGGTTCTGCCCATGACAATTCGATTAAATATGGAATTTCCTGACTTCATCTTTTGGGGAGGATGGAGGATTGAGGGGAGGGGAGGGGAGATGACTTTTTCTCCTCTTTAAAGCAGACATATATAATCTGTCTTCTCCAATTAGGCATGCTTTGCAACAAGTGTGGTGGATCCATTTATTTTTGTACTGTACTAATGCAGATAAATCCAACTTTGGCTTCAATCCCATTGCTTTCAAAGCTGGGGCTCCGCATTTCCAATTCCTGCTTTTATTTTTTTCCCCTTCTGCTGCAAAATGTCACCAATTTACTTTAGCCTGGGGGCCCATTTTGAGTTTTACCGCTAATATACGAGAAATGCATTTTTCAAGCTGTTACCACTTAACTGTACTGATATCAGCCACTCAAGAGACACAATATTGTTTACACATCCTGCTCTATGGAATAAGCACGGATGCCAAAACTCTGCCTGGGCTGTGAAGGAGACGTTTACTCTCTGTTTTATGAGATTTCCTCGATTTGTGGCTGTCTCAATGGTCGTAAAAACAGCTGTAAATCAAAAGAGCACCACAAAATTGCAATAACAACTGTCGAACTCAGCTCTAAAGAGCATAACTCCCAGCAACAGAAGGTGGAAGGCTTTTTGCTGATTTAATACCAGGTGTGAGGGAGCCCTGGCAGGTCTGTGTATAGCACAGTATCTCTTAAATGATACCCATGCTTATCTGCATGCCAGCTCAGATGGAATGTGCTAGTCTGCCACTCTTTGCATCACTTTCTCTCTTCCACCAGGAGTTCTCTTTAGAAAGGCTTTTCAAATACCGTGGAGAATGCTTAAATAAATAACTGCTAAACACATAACCCTGTTTAAAGCATTAAAAACGGGAAAGTCAACCCAGTGTTCAAACATGATTGTGCTTTGAACTGTGGATGTCTTTGCAAAATGGCAATAGCTTTAGCAGATCACCTCAGCCACTACACGGTACAGGCCAGTTCCATGGCTACTGGCTTATCTTAGAGGGCCCCAAATTCTTGTAAAGCCTTGACGCCCAGTTCCTGGGGTGCGGAGGGAGAAAGAGGAGGGTTGGTGTGAGGTGAGTTACTAACTGTCTTCAGGGAGCTGACTCTAGCTAATATGGCTCCAAACCAGACAGCTCCATTTTACAGTTTCTGGTGAGAGCCGGCCAAAGGAGCGGACGCACAGGTCTGGAAGCTACTGTTACTGCTACATTGGTGGCTTATTTCCAAATCAGATGTGGGAGCAATTTTCTCCCAGTGGTGGAAGCAGGGCTTCCTGGATTTTATTCTTACCCCCTTCCAATTCCTTCCTCATCAAATTCAAGAGCCTTATCCTTGCCTTCAAGGACCTAAACCAGCAGTTCTCAAACTGTGGATTGTGACCCCAAACTGGGTCGTGACTCTGTTTTAAAGGGGTCTCCATGGCTTGCGTTAGACTGGCTGGGGCCCGGGGCCAAAGCCCGAGCCCAACCACCTGAGGCCCAAGTCCAAGCTCCACTGCCAGGTGGCGGGGCTCAGGTTATAGGCCTCCTGCCCACGGATGAAGCCCTTGGACTTTGGCCCCCCCCGCCCGGGGTGGTAGGGCGAAGGCTTTGGCTCCTCGGCCCGGGGTGGTAGGGCTCAGGCAGGCTTAGGCTTCGGTCCGCACTTCTGGGGTCATGTAGTAATTTTTGTTGTCAGAAGAGGGCTGCAGTGCAGTGACGTTTGAAAGCCCCTGACCTAAACTATACTTAGCTCCCTCTTCCTTTCACTTTCCACATCCCCTATGCTCACCTCTCCCCCTCACAGCATCCAGCAAGTCTAACAACCAATCCCTTTTATTGCCTTCTCATCTCCATGTGCTCAGTTACCATGGTAATGAACTGAGGCATAAAACTCTAGGTAGATAAATTAGCTTGGCCTCCTCCTGCATAGCATCCAAAGCATGAAACCCCTTACTGGCCTCTACCCACCAGGCCTTCATCCTCTCTTCCTTCACGTGTCTCCTTAAATCAAACTTCTTTCATGAGGCCTAAACAATCTAACCCTCCTCTTAGCAGCTGAAAGTGTCTGTATGTGCATATGCCAGACTACACAAAGAAAGGCAGAAGAAAAGCAAAGAAAAATTCAGATGACGCATTATTATGCCTGCACTGATGTCCTTTGCAACTGTCTTGTCATCCTACCAGCACTCCACCTCTAGTGTCTGTCTACATCCCTCATGCATATTATTTCAACCTTGCTTGCAAATTCTTTATTGCAGGGGTCATGTGTTATCTCTCTGCAAAGCTACATACACATTCAGAGTGCAAAAGAATTAATACTCTTTCTGACTTTGCTGATGACTTACTGTATGGCTGTTGGGGCAAATCACAACAACTGGGATTTTCAAAGGAGGCTAAAGGGAGTTAAGTATTACAAAACCAGTTTCTCCTCTTTTGGTTTTCACACCTCAACTGCTAGAACAGGGCCTCATCCTCCCTGATTGAACTGACATCGTTATCTCTAGCTTGCTTGCTAGCACACATATATATACCTGCCCCTGGATATTTCCATTACATGCATCTGAGGAAGTGGGTATTCACCCACGAAAGCTCATGCTCCAAAACGTCTGTTAGTCTATAAGGTGCCACAGGATTCTTTGCTGCTTTTACAGATCCAGACTAACACGGCTACCTTCTGATATAAGTATCAGTGGGGTAGCCGTGTTAGTCTGGATCTGTAAAAAGCAATGAAGGGTCCTGTGGCACCTTGCAGACTAACAGACCTATTGGAGCATAAGCTTTCGTATTCACCCACGAAAAGCTCATGCTCCAATCGTCTGTAGTCTATAAAGTGCCACAGGACTTTTTAAAGGGAATTAGGTGCTCAAATCCTACTAAATTTCCTTGGGCACTAAGTTCTTTTCAACTCCTTTGAAAACCCTAGTCCCTCACTTCCCCATGCCCCGGTTATCCATCTGTAAAATGGATAAAATAAAAATAATATCTGCTTCATAGGGGTGTTGTGAGGGTCAATGGATTTAGTATTTGGAGATACGAAGATGAGAGGTACTACAGAAGAGTAAAAGTGAAAGAGATTAGAAATGAACACATTGCATATTGGTGTTACAGCTGGGGAGACAATATGTTCCTGCCAGTTTTACTTCTAATACATTTCCAAGGAGATGGACATGAAGATTTATTTGGTGCCTATTTTTCCGGAGAGGGTGGAGATGGGGGAGGCAGGAAGCCCTCCTAGACCTTTCCTTCATTTGAGCTCTCTCCTCTGCTATATTAAGCATCACATGACACCAGTGACAATTCCTCCATTGTCATGATGCTGAACAAAGCATAATTCCAGCTACTAAGTGTTTTGCTCACATGAAAATATCAGCTGCACTTTCCACTGCTGCTGTTTAACATGCGACAGCCGGCATGGCCCTCTGTCCTTCTTCAGGAACCACTGGTTTATTTTTAAACATGGTGTATATTTTTAAATGCTGCTTGCGGTTTTTACATCTGCTCTCCTTTGCACCTTTTTTCAGCAATGGGGTATTTATCTCGGTCCACCTTTTGGCAGGTGCATTGCTGTCGCCACCACTGCTTCTTCCCAACAAGAGTTGAGGGAGGAGGAATACACCACCAGGAACGGGGACACAAGGGTAGGGAATAGAGAGAACTTCTGATATAGAGCACTTCAAAACTCCTGGCCCGAAGGGAATCAAGAGAGGGATAGCCGCTTAATTTTCTCCAAATGCCGTGCAGCTCATGTCTATAGAACAGACATAAGCACAAATGCCCTCATTTGGAAGAAGTCAGATTTGAGGCTCTGAAGCATCTCATTAATCTTCTGGGAATCAAATGCTGCCTTCCCTCTGGGAGTTAAAGTAGACGAAGCTGGACCATATCCTAATCTGCCCCGAGACTGCCACACAGATGGGGTGAGCCGATTGACACAGCCTCCTGAATGGGTGTATGTGAGTGTAATGATGGAGACTCTGGAGCTCGGTCTCTTTCCCATCCATAATAGATTGAAATACCACTCTATGCGTCTCTGGAGTCCAGTGTTTTATTCTGATGTCTATCATTGAATTTTCTCAGCTTGCCTCACATTACAGGCTGTCCCCTTCCCCTTATCACTGTTTTCAAGAACATTTTAGTGCCCATGAATACTCCAGATAACTTCACTTTCCAGTTTAGTCATCTTTTTAATCTACAGAACAGGAACAACACAGGCGGTGGAAAACCAAGTTTCTTCACAATAACTGTCAATTCCCCAACCGCCCACAATCAAGTGCAGGAGGGAACTCCTCTAATCTGAGAGGACAGTTTAATTTCCATGGCCCACTTACTCTAGAGGGAAGAGACTCTACGACCCTCCTTTCTTCTAGTCTCTTTGCTGGTAGTATCCACCCCCTAGACTCCTGACTTTAGAAAACTGTCCATAGGTTGAGTGGTCTTTTGCTTCCAATAGGCTACTCATCTCTGTAATAAACACTTCCTTTTCCTATGATGCCTGCTGCATTTTCTGTGTCAATCCAACTCAAAAGCAAACTGACCAAAGAAAGAAGGCCCTAAACCTTTAAGGATTGTGTTACGAGCAAGTTCAAGTGGGGAAAGCCTTCTATATTCTTGCATGCAGTCATGGTATGGAGAATATCACGCTATGCTTTAAAAAGCTGTGTTTGATGGATGTTCTGGATATAGGAATTATAGTAGACAAAGCAAGGCTCATGAGGTGGATATCTGACCAATTACACCCAGACTGCTTTTCCCAAACAGTGATTTATTTCCTTTGGACCACATCCACTGTGACTGTCTGGGTGTGGATACAAAAATTAAAAAACAAAAAACAGTCTATCTCCAATGCCAAGCACCAGCCACTAAAACAGATGACTCCTCCATGCAGTGGTCATAAGCAACTCCCCTAGCTGTCAACCCAAATCTGTAACCAACCAGTTTAAACAGATGCATCTAGTACGATGTTCTAAAGCCTGCCACCCTCCTGCCACCTAGGAGAGTGAATTCTAGAGAGGGGTCTTCCACTGAGAATGCTCTGCTGCCACTCCGATGATTTCAGAAAAGGGAATTTCCCCTCCCCCCCCCAATGACAATTGCCATGACAGGACCACAGGGGTTCTCTTATTTTTGTACAAAGCATTTTGCTCTTCACACAGCTTTACCTGGCTGAGACAAACACAACTTGTAAACTTATGATAAGGCTCAATTTCCAGGAGTGTTTCTAACTCCATGTACTTCCGACTCAGCTTGAAAAATGTAGAGGGTGCCTGCTCATCATTTTGTTTTCTTTAAAAGTAAATATATCACACATTCTAAAATGCTCTGCAATTTTTGCACTTGGCCTGTTAATAGTGTCAGCGACTTGGCTTTGCTCTTCTCCCTTTGTGCTGATGTCAGAGGCAGACAGGCTCGTATGAGTCAGCAGCTAATGCTTTCCATGCTCAGTCACCTCTTGGAAAATGTCCAGAGTACTCACAGGCGTGGCTTTCCAAAGCGCCGAGTCATCTATGGAGCAGAAGAAACTTGACCCAGCAGCTTCAGTATGCTTGGTGCACATGTCCAGCCTGCAGTTTTGCACAGGTGATGCCCATGCCAGGGGACAGAACAGCAAGATGTACATTGTCTCCATTCAGCAGACTGGATGCACTCGTTTGCTGACATATCAATACGGTTGACAAGCAATTAAGGGGTTAACTTCTGTTTAAACAATAAGATCTTCAGAAGTTGGATAGTCCCTGCTCAGCTCTGATAGTTTTATCCCGGTTGATTTTCCTGTGGCCTCTGTTAATGGTAAAGGGCTGAAGTTTATGCCCTTTTCCATATGTATCTACAGAAGCTGTACAATGCCTAAAGCGACATTTAGCTGCAGTTTCCTGAGCTCAAGAAGGTGCAAGTGCATGTGGTTAGAAGGCTTTGTGACCTCAGCACAGACATGACCCTCCCAAACTGCTCAGTAAAGAGATGAAAAGGCTGTGATGAAACTAAAGGGCTTACCAATCCTTCATGTTAAAACACACCAACTAACGCCTTCCCAAAAATCATCTCCACGTACAGGACGCAGAGGGAGTTGGGTAATGAATCTCTACAACGTTTAAAATGCACAGAAGGCTTTCAGAGAGCATCCCCTTTCAAGAAAGCACTTAAGGCCGATGCTTAGCTTTAAAAGTGCTTAAATCATACTGAAGCCCACGGTGGTTAAGTGCTTCCAGAATTGGATTCTTGCTTTCTACTTCTATTAAAAATAAAATTATGGAGGAGAGTCTCCAAACTAAAACCCCAGATCTGAACAGTCCAAAGTTTAGGGAAAATTCTGATCTGGGTCTGAATTTCTGTGGTTTCAGCACAGCTGTAATATAAACTAGAAGTGTTGACTTTGGCAACAGAAGGGAGGAGGAAAAAAATCTGGAGAACCACATGGACTAATCTTCTATGTTTTATCAAATCCTAGTCCAAATTTATCCAACATAAATGTGTACGCTTTACATTTTTAAACAAAATAATTTCAGAGTTGGCCAAGAAACCCATTAAAGACAAGGATACCATTCAAAGGATTTAACCTATATACATGGAAATCATGATTCTACCGCTGGGCTTTGGCTGTGTTAAGATATAATGCTAGGAGGAGGAAATGAAAAGCTATAAAGCAGTGGACGTGTGTTGCATTCCTGATGTTGGTAATCATAACTGTTAGATTAAATCAATGTCTTGCTCATTACATTGCAGTTTTTTGTATTTTCTGGTAAGGGGGGAGGAAAAAATCATTTATATTACACATTTTAAATAAATTTGTATAAGTTGTAGCTACCTCCATGGGACAGGAGACCCAGCACGGCAGCGTGGCAGATAATCACAAATACAAAAAGGATGATACAAATCACCAATAACTACCACTAACTACTGTAATACAAAGTCAGGCTTGCTTCCAAACGAATGACCTCCATAACTCAGTGTTCCCTCTGGAATTCTAGATAGCGTCAAGTAAAAGTCAAAACCCATTTCTGCTTTCCTAAAATAATGCCAGACACACCTTGACGAAGTTGACACAGTGCAGCAAACCCATCTGTTTCTCAGTGTTGGGAAGAATGCAGAAAATAGGATTCTTCTTTTCTCATTTGCCTCCTTTTCCCATTCCTGCTCCCCACTCACATGCTTTCCGATTCCTTCCCCCTTCTTCCCTGGCTGGTGACTCATTGTTGGTCTTAGAGCAAATGGAAGATGGAATCAGGACTGCAGTTCCTTATGCACTCCAATGATTTCAGTCATACCCCAGCATCTCCTGACTAGTTAAGCAAGAACACTAAGTAGAAGGTACAGCAATTTTTGTATCTAATGAGCAAAAGCCACTTTTTTAACTCACTTCAAATACATTTTATGGATATTTCAGCAATATAGACACATATAACGAGCAAAGGGGAGGAAGAAGGGAAAACAATCTAGCCCCTTATTTGGTTGGTTTCAGACCAAACTGATGGAGTGAACCTGATTTCTGCCAATTATCCCTACAAAGCACTAGAACTCTGTAGAGGAAACCCACTGATGGTGGTGTTAGGTTTGTTTCTTTCTTTAAACACATTCATAATCCAATTTGCAGTCCGGCTCTTCTGGCAAATGTGGTTTTGTAAAAGATCACATGCAATTATACAAGACTGGCTTTGGAGTATAATAAAGCAACTGTTTGGGGCTTTGTTTTTTCTGGGATTCAGTGCATCCTGCTCTTGTTTTCTGGAGCAGAAATGGAAAAAAAAGAAAAAAAAGAGGTCTCTCTCTGGCCTGGTCTACACTACACGTTTAAACCGATTTTAGCAGCGTTAAACCGATTTAACACTGTACCCATCCACACTACGAGGCCCTTTATATCGATAAAAAGGGCTCTTAAATCGGTTTCTGTACTCCTCCCCAACGAGAGGAGTAGCGCTAAAATCGGTATTACCATATCGGATTAGGGTTAGTGTGGCCGCAAATTGATGGTATTGACCTCCAGGCGGTATCCCACAGTGCAACCACTGTGACTGCTCTGGACAGCAATCTGAACTCGGATGCAGTGGCCAGGTAGACAGGAAAGCTCCGCGAACCTTTTGAATTTCATTTCCTGTTTGCCCAGTGTGGGAGCTCTGATCAGCACGGGTGGCGATGCAGTCCCAAATCCAAAAAGAGCTCAGCATGGACCGTATGGGAGATACTGGATCTGATCGCTGTGTGGGGAGACAAATCTGTTCTATCAGAGCTCCGTTACAGAAGACAAAATGCCAAAGCATTTGAAAAAAATCTCCAGGCTACACAGTGCTGCATGACAAGCGTAACGGAAAGCCAAAGAATCAAATGGATGCTCATGGGGGTAGGGAGGGTGTACCGAGGACTCCAGCTATCCCACAGTCCCCAGCAGTCTCCGAAAAGCATTTGCATTCTTGGCTGAGCTCCCAATGCCTGTAGGGTCAAACACATTGTCCGGGGTGGTTCAGGGTATAGCTCGTTAATTTACCCCCCTCCCCCCCGTGAAAGAAAAGGGAAAAACATCGTTTCTTGACTTTTTTCAATGTCACCCTATGTCTACTGCATGCTGCTGGTAGACGCGATGCTGCGGCAGTGAACAGCAGTATCGTCTCTCCTCCCCTCCCCGGTGGCAGACGGTCCAATATGACTGCTATCCGTCGTCATCATCAGCCCGTGAGTGCTCCTGGCTGGCCTCAGGTGAGGCTGGCCGGGGACACCTGGGTAAAAATAGGAATGATTCCCGGTCATTCCCAGTAGATGGTACAGAACGGCTGGTAACGGTCCTCATCATAGCAACTGGAGGCTGAGCGCCATCAGCCCCCTCCCTTTCATGTGTAAGGGAAAGATTCTGTACTGCCTGGACTATCATAGCAGCGGGATGCTGGTCTCCTCTCCCCCGCACCGCTTAATGTTCTGCTTTGACTGTCAGAGCATCAAGAGGCTGCCTCCCCCTTATTTTATCTCACTAACAAGTCACTGTTTCTTATCCCTGCATTCTTTATAACTTCATGACACAAAATGGGGGGGGACACTTCCACGGCAGCCCAGGAAGGTTGGGGGAGGAGGGAAGCTACAGGGGGGTTGTTGCATGGGGCAACCCCTGTGAATGGCATGCAGCTCATCATTTCTGCGGATCTGACACGGAGCGGCTGTTCTCCTCTGATACACTGGTTCTCTAGTACACTTGCCCATATTCTAGGCAGGAGTGACTCTATTTAGAAACCATAAAGAAGGGATTGATTCGGGGAGTCGTTCCAGTTTTGCCTTGCGTCCCTAGTCAACCTCAGCCAGGGGGCACCCATGATAGCAGCCGACAGTACAGAACAACAGAATAACCGTCATCTTACTGCCAATTTACAATGGCAGCAGACGTACAGAACGACTGATAACCGTCTCTATCATGCAAAAGCAAATGAATGCTGCTGGTAGTGCTGCAGTAACGCCTCTGTTAGTGGCATCCAGTAAACATACGGTGACAGTAAAAAAAAAAGCTGAACGGGCTCCATGGGTTGCACGTGTTATGGGTCTGCCAGAAGCAATCCAGGAAAAAAGGGGCGCGAATGATTGTCTGCTGCTGTTTTCCAGGAGGAAGGAATGAGTGACGACATTTACCCAGAACCACCGCGCGACAATGATTTTTGCCCCATCAGGCACTGGGATCTCAACCCAGAATTCCAAGGGGTGGGGGAGAGACGCAGAAACTATGGGATAGCTACAGAATAGCTACCCACAGTGTAACGCTCCGGAAATCGACGCTAGCCTCGGACTATGGACGCACCACCGCCAAATTAATGGCTTTAATGTGGCCCGTGTGCCACTCGACTTTATACAATCTTTTTATAAAACCGGTTTATGTAAAATCAGATAATCCCGTAGTGTAGACGTTACCCTCTGTCTAATACACCCTTCCAACCATGGGACCAGAGAGCAAGGCAATTTATTGCTCAGCAGCTCTGGGCAACATATTAAGGCTGGCCCTCTGAACAGACAGTGCAACGAACATTCTTCTTCTTGTATCTGTAACTTTTTTTCCCCACTTGACTGTAAACTCTTCAGGACAGGGATTGCCTTTAATTTGTGTCTTTGAATAAGACAGGCCACATTATCAAGAGCTTACAAATAATAGGGTGAACACCTTTGCTTGTGCTCCTTAAGATTTTTCTGTTTAAGTAACTTTACAAATCACTTATGGTTTAAATTGTGATAACAAGCACACACACCAAAAATAAAAACGCTATTCCAGTCTACTTCTATAAGACACTAAAGTTTCTCAAAGAAACAGGCCACCAATGTTCCTTATCTGCCGAAACAACATTTTCCCCTAGCCTCATTCTTGGAAAAAGCTGAACAGTTTGGTTGAAACTTACTACAAAAATACTCAGCCTGAGGAAGAGATCCAGTAGCAAAGTTTTCACCCAAATAGGTACGGTTTGGCAAAGCACTGAAAATAGGTCTTATAATGGAAAGTATTGGGCAACCCTAACAATATATGGTGTTACCAGCTCCGTCTATAACAAATATAAATGTTAACTACAACTTCGACTAACCACGCTACCATAAATTGTATTATTTCTATATATTTTTCTTTATGTAACAAACATCTCATTTGGACATATTTTCATTTTCAGTACAAAAAAATGAGACATGTGGTAGAAGATAGTGGAGTTGATATAAGAGAGGTGGGATTTTTTTTCATTTATTCCCTACAGTGATTCTTATCCTCAGGGACCTGGGGGGGAGTTATATTTATTTTATTTATTTTTTTACAGCACAGTGCTAGCTAATAAATACAAATACAAGCTAATCACTTGTATCCATTTATCATCAAAGAGCCCTTCTAGTCTTCACTTTCCACAAAGTTGATTAACGATTGTGTTTAACACATACATTATAAATGTGGTGTGGGGGCGGGGGGGTTAGAGCCACATCCTTGTATATATTTACATACATTTACATATGGACAATAAAGAAATGCAGAGAGGAAGGCATGAAAATCTGTTTTTGCAAGTCCTCCTCCCCACCTTCCTTTCTAAAAATATGAAAGACAGGAAGGCTCCACCTCAGGCCTCAGTCACATTTCAGCGAGATAATCTGATAGTCAGAGAAAACAAGATAAAATATGCACTGAAACCGGTAGCACCAACCAGATTTGAAATTTGTAATAACTCTCTATGATCAGCCACATTATTAGTGAATGTAAATTAACATCAACATTAACTTTAAGAGAAAGGAAAGGGGTTAAGATTTAAAAGCACCGTTAGTCTATACTATTAGCTTACACAGCTCCTAGAACCATAGTTAAGCAGGCAATTAAACCAGATAATTAGCCCAATTAAGTGTCCCTCTGTGTAAAAAAGAAAAAAAATCTATCTTGTCATATCCATCAATACTGTAGGCTTTGGGGGCACAGGAGAGTATTGACCCCAGAGACTGGGAAACTGACATCTTGTCTCCTTAATACCTAAGGAAATCACAAATCAACCAGAGCAGAAAATGGGCCCAATCCTTGACTCCAGCTGAGAAAGGCTGGTGCAGATGGGGATAAGAGAGGAAATAATCTCTTTGCACAGCATGGGGCCATCCAGGGGCTTGGGAATTTCCCTGTATAAGACAGAGCAGCCTGAGGGCTTCATTGAGTACGCTGGGAGAGCTGAGGATCATCACTTGGTCAAAAGGCAATCCCAGCATGCTCTTTGTATTGGTCGCTAGGAGGGCGTGGCTTAGCAGTCTGCTATTATGGCTCTGTGCTATTCAAGGAGCTCTTATCTTCCAGCGATCCACCATGCTGAGTTTTTAGGCATCTTTGCAAGATACAGATTTAATTACTGTTTTATTAGCAGGGGCTCTAGCAGCATGCTGCACACAATAACATCTTGCACTATTCTAGGTGGACCATTAGGGTTGTGTCCACAGTCGCTTTGCACCGATTGAGTTCCCCCCAGGAGCAGCCGTGGCAGGCATGAGGGTGAAGACCAGGCTTAAAGCAGCTGCAAAAATCACAGCGATTAAAATGTACTTGGCCCCAGCAGCTTGGCAATCACCATTAATACTGGTGGGGCTGAAGCAATGGTGTGAAATGTCAGGAGAGAAATCTAGGGAGAGTGGGACAAGTTGGAGTTCTCAGGTTACAACAATATGGTGCCTTAAGGGGTCACACAATTACCAGGGTCCTCTTTTGTGCAATTCTCCTGCAACACGGTTGGAATTTTATCTGTGACCTCTGTGGGGGTCAGGACCCACAAACTAGAAAGCCCCAAACTAGTGCATGAGAACCAGACAATGAAACTCAGATCATCAAGCTGAGTGAAGTGCAAACAGGAAATAAACAGCACAAATGGTGGAAAAGTAAATTAGATTCATAAAATGCTTTAAGTCTAAAGAAGCTAAGGCGTTATTAACAACACAGGTAAGGACTAATTTATTTATTAAAAAACATGTGCTTCAGCCACTTTTGAGGTAAGTGGTATTTTCTTTAAAGCACCACCTCCTGGATTTCTGTGCTTCTGTGAGAATTTCAGCTTCTCTTTCAGAAAAGTTCTAACCCTTATGGTTGCAGGGGAAAGCTGGAAAACATAAACCTAAAGACTCAAAAGCCAGACGGCGAATAAAAACACCCCAAATTATTCTATTTTACAATCTCATATTTGAGGCCAGGCTCATAATTTTTGAATGGGGTTAACAATACTGTTTACCTCAACAACGATCATTTTATAAAGCAAAGAGAGAGAATGAATGAAAGAAAGAAGAGTCACAGTCTTCCACCCCTGGCTCTCCTTTTTAAATATGAATGAGCAAACTGCATTCAAAATGCAAAGATCTACCTCAACATTAAAATAAAGGTTACAGTTTGCCTTAAACCCACAAAATGGGGAATTCACAACACAACAGGGAGTAGCAGCCCAGACTGAAATTAAGATGAGTTAATGTGTACAACTGTCTCTTTCCTGCATCTTTTCCTTTGCTGTCCAATACCATCAGCTCTGTACACACCATGCTGTTTCAGAGCACTTCTGTATGCTTTTGAAGCACCAGGCCCTGAACTGAAATGGATGAGGATCATTGCCACAAACACATAATGTAAATCTGCTAGAGCCATTCTGATATATAAAATCAATTTTCAGTGACCAGAAGCAGTCCAGGAGGGAATTAATGACATGATATATGACAACACGTCCTCTCAGGTGTGCTAGGCCACATCACGCCAGTGCCAATTGTGGACTGGTCTATCCCATTATGGATATTTTGTTTTTCACATTTTGACACAGTGACATCTCACTACAGATATTTTTTTCTTGAAAGGTCTTTAGATGGATATTTTGGCCTCACTTGTGCATACACCTTTAAGATCGTGTGTTTATCATTCCAAAATGAACCTGCTAACTAATGAGAAAGAAATACTACCCCGCCAAAACATTACTTCATCTCCTAGAATAGTGAGCTTGTATCCCATCCCCGTTAGTGCATGCCTTCTTATAAACCTAACATCTTAATCAGAGAGAGAACAATGAAGTAGCCCTGTCCTCCTTCCCCAATCCCAGGCTCATTGATATTCACTGCATCTATTTGGCATCTGACATGGAGTTCTTCTGTGAGACTTGGGTCTATATCCAAGTTCTGATACAGAAGAGGGAAAGGAATTACCACAGTTAGAAGTGCCACTGTTCAGCTGGGATGTTAACCTCAGGTCCCTTCCACCTCTCTTTGGTAGGTGTCCAGGTGGAAGTTACAGTGGTATTTTTTAAAAATACGTAATACTGCACAATATTGACTCACTCAATAAAATGGGTTCCAGAGACAAAATTATTGCTCAGTGCAAAATGGCGGCTCCGTTTTCCTGCACCCATTTGGGGTTTGAAAACTGCCACAATAAAATCCAGTTCTATCTTCAGTGGTTTTGGATTTACATTATTTTATTTTCAAACTAATAAAATGAGGAAGACAGTCACCCTGAGACTGTTCAGCAACACACAGCTGGAGGCGAGCTGCAGTCACTACAAAATGCCTCATCCACAGGTGCACTCCAGCTAGAAAAAGTGACAACAGGCAGACTTGTGCAATAGCCTTATGGGAATGAAGAAACCGACAAACTGAACATGGAAAACTGAACACACTGTATGCCAGTTTAGGCACAGACACACTATGGAACCGAAATCAAAAAGCCAGAGAGAAACTCGCAACTACCTACAACGTGCACAACAAAGGACGATCCAGAAGTTGATGGACTTACTGACTGAAACAGCAGCTACTGTTATGGAACCTGACTCAAGATGACTGCCCTGGTTCAAGAGAAATGGAAATTTTCAAGCTCTCTTAAATACAAATGCAATGAGAACATGAGGAGTAAACGTGAGACCACTTTCACTCAGCATTCAGAGCAGAAGCTGAGTGGGATGGCAGCCATCTCTGAACTGTTCCTCTTGCTGGGAGGACGTGGTAGAGATAGAGTAAGAAAATATCTTAGTATTACACATGTATACTTTCTTTTTGTGATGGGGATGAGAAAGGATAGGAAAGAGGTGCAAACAAAAGGGAAAAAAGGAAGGAGATGCAGCAGATGATGGAAGAAAGACATGTCTAAGGTTTGTGAATACTTTATCTTGGATAGCAAGAGTCTTGTGTTAAATGCATAGAATGTGAGTAGGCCACACTACAGATACAACTATGCGGATGAACCACAAGGTAACTAACAGAGGGGTGTATTTAATCTGCACCTGATGCCTGTCCCTGTGCTTCTAGGGATATGCCAATGAATACAGAAATATGCTGCAGTTACACACTTGCCAGTGTGGTGTGTCCCCCGTTTTCAACGCATTAGCCAAATCCTTAATGAACGTGACTAAGAGGTGGCTCTGCCCTGCACAAAGACTGAAGTTTGCCAAATGGAAGGGTTGCAGCAATATCAGTTGAGAGCAGCAGCAACTGAGTCAGCCTTCTCCACTCACTGCAGAGTGCCACAGATCACACCAAATTCCAGTGTATGAGTTCATGTGTGTAATATATCAAATTAAATCAATGGTAGTATAGAGGAAATACGGTGCCACTTCCAACAATGCATATCTTTGTGCATAAAGTAGAAGATGGATCAAGGTTTATCACAACCTGCAGGAAAACGGAGTATGCTACACATTCCAAGTTTCACCCTGCTCAACTGTGACTCTCAAACTTGAATATTTCTCTCATTTTTCTTCTGAAAATATTGCTTGCCCTACTTCTAGGGCTACCAAAGCAATGACAAAAATACATCCAAACCCCAACATCAATGTAGTAAAATTGCATACATGAACATGCAGTAAAAACCATCATCCCCTATATCAGGGGTCGGCAACCTTTCAGAAGTGGCGTGCCAAGTCTTCATTTAATCACTCTAATTTAAGGTTTCACGTGCTAGTAATACATTTTAACGCTGTTGTATGTAAAGTAATAAGGTTTTAAAAATGTTTAAGAAGCTTCATTAAAATTAAATTAAAATGCAGAGTCCCCTTGACTGGTGACCAGGGCCTGGGCAGCGTGAATGCCACTGAAATCAGCTCGTGTGCTGCCTTCAGCACGCATGCCATAGGTTGCCTAGCCCTGCCCTATATTGTAACTACATAGAAACCAGCCAACAAACCTGCCATAACATTTCAAGAGTATTTAAAACTAGAAGCATGGGAACATTTCAAGAGTATTTAAAACTAGAAGCATGGGAACCTTAAATGTTTTGTAAAGTTTGGTTCAGATAAGCATCCAGAAATTTCTATGCTTATTATGATATAGAGGTCTCTGGTTAGTCTTTCAGCCCTCCAACCATACAACTCTAAGGACTGGGGAAAGAACTTCTCAAAATATACCTTCAGAATGAAAAGTTAGAAATCCTGGCTGAGACCGCAAAAGCCGCTTTAAGGGTACCTGGATGACCAATTCCTACTCGGTAAAATTTAGATATTATCTAATCCCTTTTCCTCCAATAGCAAAATGCATCAAATTAAGTATAACAATGCTCCTAAAATATTTCTGCTTTGACTGTAAGCTCTTTGGGGCAGGAATTGTCTTTTTTCTCTGTCTGTACAGCATCTAGCTCAGTGAAGTCTTGCTCCATGACTTGGGCTCCTAGGTGCTATGAGACAAATGATAAGTGATAGTAATTATTCAAATTCTTGAAGTTGATGGAGCATTCTACCCCAGACCATTCCTGCTAGCAGATGTCTCCATGAAAATCTGAATTTGAGGCTAAAATTTCACCTAAACTTTAAAACCACAACAAGAGTACAGGAAATATTTAACTGGAATATTGATACATCTTTAGTTTTATTAATATTCTAGAGATGTTTTTGTTCTGGCATTTTGAATAACAACACAATTTAACATCAATGTGTCTGCAGTGGTGTGTTTCACACACTCAAGGAGGATATACACAATACCATCATTGGTGAGGTGAGAGTGCATGTCCTGGATTTGGAAATTGCATTGCAACGGCTGCAATGATCATGTCACTGAATTGCACCGCTTAGAATTTTTAATGTCTGTAGAGATTAAAATGAGAACTGGCAGTATGGGCAAAGATACTGCACTCTGAATGTGTTATCTATAGTGATCCAGGCTTTCCAGAGCTTCAGCTGAAGCTGGAAGGAGCAGGCTTTTCGCGATGGAAGAAACTACATTACATTGCTCCCTAGGAAATGAAACAAAACAATAAAGGACGGTTAATCTCTTCTCTAATTCTGCTCTGTGGGACAACTCCTTCACCAAGCAGCGCCTGGCCGTATCTACCTGGGAGGGGGTCATTTTCCTTCGGCTTCCTCTTCTGCTTCCCTCTATCCCTGGGAGTGCTCTGTCTCCCTGCTGCATCTTTCAATGGCTTTATCAGAGCTTGCACCATCTCAAGCGTGAAAAGTAGCTCTGGGCCCAGCAGGGAGAGGTGGGGGAGTGTGTGTCTGTGTGTGTTTTAGGGGGAGACAAGGGAGGAAATGTTATTCTGTCTTTTGTCTTTTCAACAATTTCTTTTTAATGCAACTTGCAGAGCAGCCTATAATTAGGCGGCTTGTGGAGCAGGCTTAAACTCAGGAGTAACCCTTCTAACGACCTCAGCAATGGATAATCAGGTGCGCGGCTGTGGGGCACAGCACGCCTCCCCACCCGCCGCGCATCTCGGCCTCGTAATTAGAAGCCTCCACACTCCGCTGCATAAAGGCAGATTGCAAGGACAGCGTGAAGTCCTTGTTTGAAGCTGGGGGTACAAAGATTGCAGTGCCTGTGATGGATAGAGACAAAGACTCCAATACTGGAAAGCTTTCAACAGCCTCAGAATACTTGCAGCATTTCTGATGGACATTTTAAGGCTTTCTTTGAGCAGTGAGGTTATTCTCTTGCACTCCTCTTAAAATTCCTTCACAGCCCTGCAAATGAGGGGCACAGATGTAACACAAGCCCTCTGATATTTCCAATATTTTTAACCAGGAAAACATATTTTTCCCCCATCTTCAATTTTTATTACCTCTCATTCCTGACGAGAGGGAAGATGACTGTGCAATTAGAGATAACAGAAACATCTTGGCATAGTGACATATTGTAGGATGTGAGAATCAACTCCTCAGGAAAAATTCCCAAGGGGCACAAACCCAAGCCCATATGGTATTGTTACCAGACTTTGTTCATACTGGTTTGAAACTGTGGCAGCAGCAACCATAAATAAACGTGGCTGCTCTTAGCACAGTTTCCCTAACCACTCTGGACCTCAAATTAGGATAATGCACAAAAAGTAAAAAGTCCTCTTTTAAAAACACATGAAAAATCTCCTTCTATACTGACCAGAATCTATTTTTATATGTACTTACATGTGTGCAAACATACATGGCTATGACTACTTAGGTGGCAAAATACATAGGCTACAGAGAGAGGGAAGAATACTGGAGGAGAAAACAAAGAAGGATGAGAGGGAAACCCAGGGTTGAAGAAACTGAAAGAGCAGTGCTGGAGGAGGCGGCAATGGTGGTAGCGAACTGTGTGATGTATTCTCTTCAGCTTTGTCTACACTGGCACTTTTGTTGCTAAAATATTTGTCACTCGGGGGTGTGAAAAAACACTCCTCTGAATGACAAAAGTTTCAGCAATGAAAAGCGCTGGTGTGGACAGCACTTTGTTGGTGGAAGCTGTGCTCCCGGTGATGAAGCTACCGCCCCTTATTGGAGCTGGTTTTATTTTGTCACCAGGAGAGAGCTCTCCTGGAGATAAAGAGCAGCCACGTAGTGCATCTGACAATGGTGTGGCTGCAGTGGCACAGCCGCATTGTTGTAAGGCGTGCAGTGTACACATAGCCTTAGAAAACCCTCTTTGACTAGCAGCATTAGGCCCTCTATTTTATTCTATCCTGTTGAGCCTTCCACAAAACTATTTTCATGTTCTGGTAAAGTCTGCACCTCAGGCCTCGGCCACACCTGGTTTGCTAGTTTCTACAGTCCTTGGATCTGCCTCTCAAAGCAACTCTGGTTCTCCGCTATCGCTCTGGGGCTCCTGATGCTCATAGCCAGAAGCAGAGCAGCAAAGCATCTGGGGAGAAAACCAAGTAGCATGGTGCAGCTCAGACAGCTCGAGAAGAGCCAAGCAACACTGCAGAAAAGAGAAAAGCCAAAAGGGGGTGGCGGTAATAAATAAATAAAAGAATAAGAAATGCAAGGAGCAAAATTGTTAGAGCCGCTCACAATTCTGTAGCAGTTTCCATAGGGATTAGCCCCTTGGAAAAACTATGGGGGGGGGGAGGCCATCATCCCTTCTGAACCTACTTAGTGGAATAAAATAGCTGTTCTTCTCAGCATGAAAAAGACATTTACAGGAACTGGGAAGGCAACATAACATGGAAGGTGTCTTCAGTAGAATCTTCGGTGGCTCTGCTGCAAGGCTGCAATTTGTGTGTCCCGCCGCCCGCTTGTGAATACACATTTGTAGATATTTAAAGCCTCGGACGATCATTAACAGACTATTAGAACCGCCAGCAAAGGAACCCTAACTTGGACTCACTAATGTGTCTCATTCCTGAATAATGAAAGGGCAAAAGTATCCACAGACGCCTACCTGGCTATAACTGAAAATGCTATCACAGGAGAAACTGCAATTTGAGTCGTCTCTCTTACCTACCCCCTTTCCACACCACCACTAATACTGTACAGTACAAGAGAGTCATTCTCAATTCTCTCTCCCATTTCGCCTTCTCTGCACTCTCCCCTCTGCTAGGAAGCAGAGTAATTTCATAAATGCCACACTGTCCAACAGGAAAGCAAATTACTGACATACTCTACAAGCTTTCCTATTTTAAAAAAACCATGTAGCCTCTTTGAACAAGGAGCCGCAGAACCACTTTGGGACATGAATATTTTCTACATTGAATCCAAAATGCTCCATGGCCCTTGTGAAATCTGAAAACTTAAAACCACCCCACCCACAAAGAGCAAACAGCCGTGGACGGAGAGGGGATGCAGTATAGAAAAATAACACATCCTACACACATTCAGAATAACAGCTCTCCAGGGGCACATTTACCCTGGTTCCATTCACCTCACCACCAAGCTCCTATTATTCTCCGATCCTTCCCCAACTCACCAGCCCTTTATTTGTTCACAAAGAAAAATGCCAAATTAAAACTGCAACATGGAACTTTTTTTGAAACAACTGGAGCTACAGAGCATCCCTGGTGTAATGATATCCTATTCTCTCTCCTTTCCTTTTGTTGGTGTTTGTCGCTTTTGACACTGATTACTTACTTATTTCTTTTTATTAGGTAATGACTCGTGGTGCTAATATTCTCTCTCCTGCCCCCCTACTCCCAACCAGGCTATGTTTGCACTGTAAAAAAAGAAAGAAACGTGTATTAGATCAAGAGAGCTAACCTGAGACAACTCACTTGATGTAAAATCCTAGTGGATAGAAGAACAGGTAGGTATTCCTCGATGTTAACTAGCCCAGCTCAACCCTAACTCCCCCACCCCCCGGGAATGACCTTGATTAGCTAAATTGAAGGTAAAAACTATTGGTACCTTGTCTCTCTAGGATTTATATTATGAAAAAGCTATCTCAAGTTAGCTGTCTTGATGGAAATACTTCCCCCTACTCCCACCCCAAGTGAAGGACATAGGCTATGTCTACACTCCACAGTTTTTAGCAACACAGCTGTGCTGCTGCAGCCGTACTACTAAAAGGGGCACAGTGTAGCCGCTGTTTGTCGGCAGGAGAGAGTTCATCACTATCATGAACAAATAATTCATTATTACAATGCAGTGGCCACTGTACAGAAACATAAAAGCCAAGCCATAAGTCTAGCTTTTATGCAGGGATGTGTTTACACGTCAGAATGAAGTGGCATAACTTCATCATAATGCAAATCTGCTTGCCCTATGCTGTAGCAAGGTGTGTATTTACTGACATAGAATCTTGTCCTAAGACCTTACTGGAAAACAGAAATATAAACAAATTTAAGGAGAATGAAGGAAGGAAGCTTTAATGAGTTTTTGACGTTTTAAAAATGTTATGCAGATGCTTGGCATTTGGAATGTACCATAAAATGGACACTTCTCTATTCTCTTCAGTTATCATGCACATTCCTGTTGCAGAGATTGTTGCCTCAAACTACTTCATACATGCCTGAAATTACTTAAGAAAACATCTCTGACAGCACTTCTCTTTCAGCCCAATTTAGAGCCATCACAAATAGTTTTCTACAGCTTTCATCTTGGGAGGACACACACTGAATTCTATTAACCTGGTGTGAATTCACAGCAATTCCACCCAGGCACTGTATTTTCTGAACACCCCAAGGACGGACCCGATTTTCAGAGTTTGCGCAGCATCTCTGAAAGTCGGGCCCACAGAATTTATCTGCTCTTGCAGTTAGAAATGAAACAATATAGATAAAAGCTGTCACAATGCCTGTCACCCTCAGAGCCACCTTCTGTTGTAAACTGTTACACAGAATTCAATGATACTGGACAAGGAGTTTAATAAAGAGAAAGCCAAATATTCCAGAAGGCTCTTCTGCTACAGAAGTCATGTTACCATTGCCTCCTTCACTGTGATTAACTCGACATCCTTCTCCCATTGACAACTGGGGAAGGACAGACTGAACTTGGTGACTAATTTACCAGCATACCTCCTCTTCCCGAACCCATCCTTCTCCTGCCCCCATCCATGATCTTTATGGCTCAGTTCTATATACAAGCCACATTTTCTCTGCAACAGCCAACATTAGAGGCATTTTGGCTAATCGCTACATTAACAATATCTGAGTTTAAACCCACCCCTCAACTTTTGTGCCTGGGAATGGAATTCTCTGAAGCCCTCATTCAAATGATGCTGATTAGACAATCTCATAATTCCAGGCATGGAACAGGGAGGAAAGAATAGTAATAGGAAACACTAGATAAAGCAACATTAAATCACCTTTCTTGCAGTCATGTTCCTGCGATTTTTAATATTTGACGCTGCTGGAGAAGCTCATGCCGGCCAACTGGGGGTAGCGCAGCACATTTTAAAAAACGAAGGGGGAAAAAACCCTGAGAAAGGAAATAGGAGTGAAAAATCTATCGGTGTTCTCCAGGCTTATGCCGAGCCAAGAGGCCCTGTTCTAAAAAGCTGTAACTTCCCAGTCATCTGCTCTGCCGGACACTCTGGGGACCCCAGCACAGCAAACTACAATTTCTAGTAAATATATCCCAGGGACACAATTAGTTTGTCAGCTGGGGGCATGATAAATTGGTCATGCATAATTCAAGGCCAGAGCAGGCTGGAATATAAACTGCTCCATGGCGGCTTCCAACTCCCCGACAGGAGAATGCAAATAGGCTGCTGGCACAGAGGTTGATGGACGCTGCTAACACTGCTGGTTTCATTTTACATCTTTGCTTGTTCCTGTGTCCATCAGCATGCACAACAACCACCATTTTAGCCTCTCCTGGCTATTATACTTCCACAGTGATATATCCATCACTGTCCAAATATCTTTTGGGATTGTATGTTGTTGTGATAACATACACGGTTATCACAACAAATGCAGAACAGTGCCTGCCCGTCTCTGTTTTATTTTTCACATCCAGATAGAAAGAGGTAAAGTCTTAACATACAGCTGAGGGCCAGGGTCTTCTGTGTTCTATTCTCAACTCTGACATTAGCCCACGGGCAAGTCACTTAACCTTTGCTTCAATTCCCCTAGCCATAAAACGGAGAGAGATTTACAACCACATGTTTGTGGGGATTAGTTTATGCTTGTAGAATGCATTCAAATGGCATTTGTGCTATAGGGTTGTCAAAATTATGGAGGATACTGAAGGTACACTTCCTAGATGATGATGGGGCAAAAAGGAGTACTTTACATACAACAATAGTTTAGTTATATATTATAGACTTTATAGAAAGAGACCTTCTAAGAATATTAAATGTATACTGGCACGCAAAACCTTAAATTAGAAGAATGAAGACTCAGCACGCCGCTTCTGAAAGGTTGCCAACCCCTGTTTTAAAGTATCCTCAGAGTTTCCAGTGCATTTTGTTTCACCTGTCATTAATCAACTTCTGTTAGGCAATGTGTTTTTCCTGTTCCGCGGGGGGTGGTCACTTAAGACCTAATTATTTCATTTATTTCTTGAGATTGAAATATCCAAGATGCACATATTCTGTACTTTTAGGCACCCTAATATACACTAACGATACCATTAAATCTCAGAGCAGCATTAAGATAATCACTTTAACAGGAGCCCAGCCAGCCACCTACAAAAATTAAGGTTTAAAATGTTTAAGAAGCTTCATTTAAAGTTAAATAAAATGCAGAGCCCTCCGGACCAGTGGCCAGGACCCGGGCAGTGTGCGTGCCAGTGAAAATCAGCTCGGGTGCTGCCTTCGGCACCCGTGCCATTGGTTGCCTACCCCTGCTTTAAAATGACATCTTGAAAGCAAAGGTTTTTAATGAAGCTTCACAGTCTACCCTGTGTACTTGGGTCACAAGCACATGACATATCCATTGGAAATCTCTACATAAATAATTGAAGTGGAGATCATTGTACTGAGCCTGCCATTTGCATTTTATGATCCAGGACAACAATTACATGTTTTTCATTCTACTTCATGAGCCACTAAGTTTCACTAACTCCAAGATGCAAAATTCTAAAGACAATTTACCAGTTTAGTTGCCATATTTCTCTCTTCAGGAATAGAATAAGCATTTTGGCCCACACTGTGGCAGACATTTTCAAAAGTACGTTGTGCTGAAATTTGTCGTCTTTCTGGAAAGATTTTGAGGGAGGAAATACAGACTTATTTGTTACATTTTTGGCAATAGATATGCAGACAGAGCAGCCCAGATTTGCTGAATCTTTAATGAAAATAATGCAGGAACTATTATTATTATTATTTTAAACAACACATTTTTTCCTGAACATGGCTGCATCTTTCCTGGGAGAAGCTGGGATTCCCTAGAAAGGCCAGCCTCACTGGTGGAGAAATCCTGACATAGGTATATGGGGTATCAATAAAGCAAGTGCTGAAATTACATTTATGAGACAGAATGTCCCCATCAGGACACAACCTGATGTAGTGCTACAAGACTTAAGGGAATTCTGAATCCTATCAAGTCAAGATAGATTTGTTGTCCTTAGTATAGTCATGTCATATTTTATTTTCAAATTCCTCATGTAATACTTTCCTGTATCTACATGGAGCTGATTTGGCTGTCTCTTTCAAACCCTGGAGCCATGGTCCTCCATTCTTTTGGCATGATGACCGTCCTAGGAGCTGGTCTCACAGGAGAATGACATGCATGAAGTGAGAATAGCTTGATTTTCTCACTGCATATTCATTAGGTACTTAAATATCTAAGGAACTACCATTATATAGCAGTTGTAGAAATTTACACCTATAAATCACATACCTTATTACAAGATACTTCTACATTTCTACCTAAGCTTCAGGCCTTCTAGAACGTTCTTCCCTACACCTGAGAACATGGAAAGTGTGTCTCTCTCTTCTAACTTCGAATTCAACCTTATAACTTACTTTTTCCAATAATCCTTCCTACCACCTTCTGATCAGTAACCCGCATAGCCTCCAGTGACATGGAGTATCTGGCATTTATTTGTCTTAGGCCTTATCTACAAGAGAAAGAAGCACTGGTCTTTAAGCCAGATTTGTTACATTGGGGCAAGCCTTTTATTTTGGTTTAAGAGGGACTTATTTTTGTTGAGTTTAAACCAGTGTTTCTGAGCTGGTGGGCCATGATTCCCATGGGAGAGGTCACGAAAAGCAACCAGAGAGACCAAGAGGCACTGAAAACTGTATTTGCAATCTAAAGCAAATAAAATCTTGCTCCCCAACTCACTGTTCTTTAAAGTCAAGTATTCTCGGCCAACTGCTCAAAACACCCACAACAATAAATTATATGGGCTTATCCTTATCAACAATACTTTTCTAGTATACATAAGGGGGAGCATAATTTTTTTTTTTTTACTTAGAATAAGAAACTGCCCAAAAGTTGAGAAATACTGCCTTAGCACAATTCCTAACTAACTTATACTAAGCCTGGTGCAAACCAAAATAAGAATGTCCACACAGCCTTTTGTGGCTGGTTTAACTAAAGCAGTTTAAACCACAACTTTCTCATGTAGAAAGGTATTATTAGAGCAAGAGCACATCTTTTCCTAGGGCCTGATCTTGCAAATACTTAAACTGCTGAGCATGAGGTGTATCATAGGCACGAGTAATTTTACTTATGAAGTTCATGTTTTCGCAGGACCAGGTTCGGTGTCTGCATTTTTGACATAGCAGTCCTTTTAAAATATATATTCATGACCTGTGACCTTTGCAAACTTTGTGTGCAAGGGCTAGTGGATGAACTGACACAATTTCATTGAGAACCCTAAATGCTGCCAAGTTAAACTCTGGGCTGCATGAGAGACTCTTAGACAGCAGGAGCTCAGCAACACCACTGCAGCTACACAAAAGAAGCAGACCAGTGAACTCTCAAGAAGTGCTCTAATTCCTCTGGGGTGGTAAGTACTCTCCTTTCCACCAGTTAAAATCTTTTAACAGCATTTGGAGAGTTAAGCAGGGTTTAGCAATGCTCAGTTGTGTCCTGATCAGCCCACTGTTATGACTGCATAAAGCCCAGTTTAATTTTATTCTCACTTCAGTGACTAGCTGAATTTTGTGTATCGTGGGGAGGGGGACAAAGTTGGTGAAAGATGTGGTTTTTTTTTTTTAATAAATATATTTCCACAACTTTTGACCTTTTCACCATTTTGATCTCATGATTTCTCAATTTTTAAAAATTTATTATCCAGTTTATACAGTCCAAATAGTTGTTCTGGCCTGTCTCAGAATTGTAGGTTGGGGGATGCACCAGTTTCATAACAATTCTAACTTTCTAGTCTGGGGAAAAGGCTGTAGGGGTATGCGGGCAGAGAGAATACGTATGGGTTTAGTAGACTGGACTTGTTTAAATGTCCCTGTGAAGAAGAGTATGTGTGTGTGTGTTGTAGTTTTAAGGAGGATGGGAAGCAGGTCTCTTACTCACAGTTTTACATACATGGTAAACAAAAACAAACACTTTCACACCCAGAAAGCTATCCTGACAGTGCAATATGTGTATGTGTTTGTGTAAGGAGCACGTGTCAGTGTAATACATGTGTGTCTCATTTATACGTACAAATACGTACACACGCATAGTATAGATTTATGTGTATCTACACACACATGGAGCACATTGTATAACAATGAAAAGCATTTTAGGAAAAGTCATGGGGCGTCATGTTGAAAAGAGAAAGTCATGAGTGTAAAGCTAAAAAAAAAAAAAAGTCACTTGTCCCAGCTATTTTTTTGAACTCCCAAATGACAACCTCTCTAGACGCAAAAAGAAAAAAAAACATTTAAAATCACAAGCAAAAATATTACTGCAAATTAAGACAATGTCAGATAAGGCACATAAACACCTTAATCCTCCATTAAAAGGAAAGCTGGCCTGTTCCCATCCCCTCATGGGAAAAAAAGGAGTAAGTAGGTCAAGTTATATGGCCTGAAGGCCAGTAATCCTCGATTCTGTTGGACCAAGTTGGAGAAGATAATTTTAGAGTCAAGGACCCTCTGCTAAGAATATACTTCTGTTAAGTCATAAAAATCTAGAGGTGGTCAGCAACAGTGTCCCAGATGTTCTCAACTGGTAAGGTAAAGCATGAGGAAACAGGCTGCTCCAAAATGCCAGGGCAAATCACTGCCCCTGTTGGGTAAACAATATAGAAGAAATTCCATAGATACATTTATTTATATCTCTGGGCTTTTCTACACTGTGGGACAATGTGAACTACAGGGGTGCAATTTCTAGAGCACACTAATGTGTTGCACATTAATTGGTCTGTGTAGACCCTGCTGGTAGGCACTAAAGGTTCCCTAGTGCGCTTTAAACACAGTGCTCATTAAACTGCAACAGGGAACCTTTAGTATGTATCAGCAGGGTCTATACAGACCAATTAATGCACAAAGTTAACGCACTTCAGAAATCACACCCCTGAAGTGCGAATTGCCCCACCATGTAGACAGGTCCTCTGCATCAAGGGATGTAGCCACATACATATATTGTGTGTGGACATATCCAGAGTGAAGGAGGGAGTATCCTATGGAAGGACAGTACACAAACAACACATTCTTGCACAGAGATTTCTTTAAAATATTTAAACAAAATCATATTCACAGCACACCACAAGCACAGCCCCACAGGCAAATTTACAAGACTGGAAAATGAGAACTGCAGTTTGTCAAAAATATATCAAAAAACAAAAACGGATGCAACCACCAAGCCAAAATCATCCCCGAACTGAGGCTGAGACAGTAATTATTTCCTGGGTTCTCACTGCAGATATATTAGATATAATACACCCCCACATGTTTAAAAAAGGCAATAGGAATTTCCCCTCCAGAATATTAAAAGTAACAACTTTTTTTTTAATTTATTAACAAACACTAATCTCAGATCATTAGCCAACTTGGCAACAGACCAGAGAAAATTTATAGCCGACGTGTTGCAACATCAGCTTTCATCCAGAAATGCTAATTTCAGTAAAATGAATAGTGTGTGGGCTTTTCATACTGCTTTGCATTTGGCTCCTCACAACCCTGTTTAAAGCCTGGGAACCGGCCATATAGTTAAACTGCACAGATGTTCAACAATCTGTACTTGTGTTAATTACCCTAATGTGAGCAGAAACTCAACAGATCCCTGCTAATGAAAGAGAAAGTTTTCCAGTGTGACTACCGTATGTTTCATTGTCACTGTATTACTAAGCTTCCCCCGCCCTGCAACAACACCCCCTCTATTCTCTCCAGCTCTTTTGCATTCACATTGCCCGCCTACCTTGGTGTGCATGAATTGGATCAACTAATGACTGCGTTCTTGCAACATGGCAGACACCATTAGGCTGATCGGAGGTGCAGCGGCTGAATTTTAACAGGCAATTTTACACAAGGTAAGGAAAACAGATTTATCAGGCTCCTGAGTCTCCCATGCCCACCCATCTGCCAAAGCATCAGTATGATGCAAATATGCTTCCCACACTGTAAAACATAAGCATATAAAGTGATAAAAATCACTATTGCTGGGTGATACTATTGAAGATGGAAGCCTGACATCCAGTTACATCTGGGAGGATAGACTAACAAGCTAGTGAGGGTGAAGTATATTTTTGTGGGTGTGTGCAATTCTGTGCTGGCAGTCAGCACTGTAGCTATAATATGCCTTGGGAGATCTCATCTGCTAAGCCTGCTGCTCCCATATTAAGAGGCTTGAGTCACTGAATTTCATAATGGTTGGGAATCACAAGAGCAGTAGCGTATGCACATGGGTATGGGAGGGGAAGATGGGGCTTCTGAAGAGTGAGTTAGGCTACACACACACGCACACACACACACACACACACACACACACACACACACGTAATCAGCTATACTAGTAGCAATGAAACAATGCTGAAACCCCACTTAACCGAGCATTAAAACACACTCGACCTCTAAAGGATGTTTCTCCCACTGAGGATCTCACTTTCTCTTCCTGCTTCTTTTCCCCAGTTCCCAGTTGCAATCATCATCTTCTATGATTTCTTCGAAAGCAATCATCTCAGCAAGCGGAAGGCACGGAAGGCTATATAAGGGGAATCTGCTTCCCCCCTGAAAGCACCAGGTCATCTCTAGGCTGAGTTAGATCATCTCACAGGTGCTGCCACATGACCATTAAGCCAGGTTTCATGTTAAATTGCATTACAGGTGTGAAGAGACTGACTTACCTTGCTGGACCTGGCCATGCCAGCACACAATCCACCTCCCTAGAGGCAGCAGCTTGGTCAACAGAATAATTCTTACATCGACCTAGCGCTGTCTACACCAGGGGTTAGGTCGACATAACTATGTCTCTCAGCTGTATGGATTTTTCACACCCCTGCAAGATGTAACTATGCCAATGTAAGTTCCCAGTGTAGACCAGCCCTTAGTTCCTACCTTGTACTCTTCATGCTAGGAAAGCTTCTTGTGTTATTCACAGAGCCAAGAATTTGTAAACACACAGTCAACAAGCATTTCCCTTTGGAGATGCAGCTGCTCCTTTGGATAACTCAGCTACCTTGCCATATTTCACATGCTCACTTCAACAGCAGCTTGGGTAAGTGTACTTTCAATTCTCTGCTTGCAGAAGCTCGAATTCACTTTCACAAATGATGTTCGTCATGAAGTGTGCAGAGAGGGGGAGAAAGAAGCACCACATGAAAAGGTGGGGAAAAGGTAGGGGGAAGGAGTTGGCATAACCCAGAAAAGAGTTGAAAATTATTTAGAGAGCACTTGGGCTCTTTTCTGCCCACCTCTTCATCATTAGCACTGGAAGCAACACAGCTGTCTAATGGCAACTTCAGGAGCCCATGGGCCAGCGAAGCGACATTTTCCACACTTAAATAACACTAAGCTGATTTAATTACTGCACTTAATAGTAACAAAAGATGTCTCAATTTAATCTTCAAACGGCCCTCCAAGATCAAAACACAGCTGGCTGGATAACAAGATGGCCTAGGCCAGCAAACAAGGAGGGCCAATTTGTTCAAGAGCCACATCCACTCCTTAGCATAAAAGGCCAAGGAACACTTGTGCTGCTGAACAAATCAAAGAAAGCTCCACTCCTTTCCCCCCATCCTCCCCTCCCTCCTTCCCACTTTTGTTATACAGAAAAAGGCAGCTGATTCATTGGTGAAGAAATGCAACATGATAAAAGAACAAATGATGTTTGGGAGAGAAAAAAAGAATTAAGAACCAAATTTTTAAAGAGGTTTGTTTTTATAATCCTCAGAGATTATTACAAAAGAGTGAATCAGATTAAAATTGCACAGGGACAAAGGAAAGTCTCTACCTCTATTATTTTCCTTTCTGTTCTGGACAGAAGGAGACAGCTCATTAATGAAAGCCCCCAGGATATGGCTCTTGTAAGGAACTCCCAAGTGTATGTGTGCGCGCGCATGTGTTGGGGGGAGGGGTGGTTGTTGGGGTGTTTTTGCACGTCTGTTGGGGGTTTAAAGAAGAGAGAGAACTTTGGATAAAATAACCATTTCTCTCTCTGAAATTTTCCAATAATTCCTAATAGGGAGTGGCCTTTATTAAGAGGGAAGTGTTTTGGTGAAAAGCTTTTCTTTTCATTAGTTTTTAAGTTCTCCTGCTGATCTATTAACCCTGTGACGCAGTGGTTAGGTCTCTCTCTACTCCCTCTTCAGGAGCATTAAGACTCTGCAGTTTTCATCAGGCTGAATCTATGCTACGGACCTTACAGTGCCACAGTTGTACCACTGCAGCTGTAAGGTTTCCTGTGTAGCTGCCCTATGCCGGCAGAGCTCTCCTGCCAGCATAATTAAACCAGGCCTAATGAGCGGCGGTGGCTATGTTGGCAGGAGAGCCTCTCCCACTGATATAGCACAGTCCCCACTGGTGCTTTGGCCAGCGCAACTTTTGTCCATTAGGGTGTGTTTTTTCACACCTCTGACCGACAAAAGTTTTGCTGACAAAAGTGCTAGTGTACCCGTAGCCTTAGAGTTTAGCACAGAAGCATTCTGGAAGGTAACTATGAAAACTAACTTGCCAGCCATTGTCACATTCCTGCAAGCCTCTGAACAACCACCACCAAAGCCCAAACACACTTTTATTTACCCATCATGTAATTTTTCCAAAAGACCCATCTAACAACTGCAGGTAACTAGACACATCTGGTCCAGTTTTTTTTCAATCTCACTTACACTGGTATAAACTGACAGTAATTCTAGTGCAGTCAACTCCACTGACGTCAATCTGTTGACTGCTGTGGAGTTCTGCTGGATTTACACCATTCCAAGGGAGATTACAGTCTGGTCCATTTGTAGGTTCTTCTCTGAATGGAGAATTGTGACTATGTGACTTTACACTCCCACTCTTTCCCAGGCTTTGTCGATATTAGACTTTCTTCCTTAAAATTTCCCACTGTTACAGCAACAGCGAGACCTTTTGTGTAAGACAATGCTGGCCACCAGCATTTTAGCCACTGTGTCATCTAGAACTGTTCTGAGCAGGGTTAGACGAGATGATGGTTAAAATGCTGGCAGACACCTGCCTCTTTATGTAAATTAGTGCTGCCACCACAGCTAGTTCTGATGGAGTTGTGGAAGTTATGGGCCAAATCCTATTGTTCATGGAAGTACCTGCAACTTCCAGTGACTTTGATGGGAGCTGCATGTGTTGCATCCAAGGGAAGAAATGGGACTTTTAAAACTCAGTGGATATCCACCACGTTGGTATGAGTGAGCATTACACAGTTTTTAATTTATACTACCACTTTGTTTCAGAATTGTGTTCAGACCTTGGTAGGGGATTCATGATTCCCAGTAGAGCGGCTGAGTCATCTGACTTTGCTTGTGGAGCAGAAATGTGGGTGCTCCAATACAGTTTTCAAATTGATGTAATTTAATATGCTTAAGCCATATGGGCAACCATTTCCCCAATCAGTATGAGCTCTGTGCTAGCGTGGAGATGCCTTTGAGAGGTCCTGCTGCTGAAGTTCAAACAAGCTAACATTTACAAATTTGTTTTGTTTTTAAAATGACAGAGATGGGTGTATCATGGGCAACTTCTTTAATTATAATTTGCAAGTGCAATCAACTAAAAAATAACTCCCCCGCTTGCTAGCAAACATATTCAAAGACTGAAAACCAGCTCTGCTCAGTGGACACTGGCACTCAAAGAAACTTTGGTTCAGTTTTAAACACCAAAGCATCAAGGGTGAAATCCTGTTCCCATTGCAGTCAGCAGCAAAACTCCCATTAACTTTAGTGGGGCCAGGATGTTTGAGCCTGTTTAGACAATTCATTAACTACTATTTCAAAGACACACCTTTTCGTGGGATTCCCAAAGGCCTTTTGAATTTTGACTTTAATGCTTGGATTATTTTTACAATTCCAGTTATGGGTTCTTTGTTCGGAGGGAGTTAAGCAACACAAAGCACACAGCAAGAGAACAATGGATCGTATTACCATGCATGATTTGCCTTTAAAAAAACATCCTCTCTCTTTTCACAAAGTTATAGATCCAATTTCAGTCTTCATTATTACTTTCCATTTAAGAAAGTGGCTCTTCATTTTAATAAAGGAAATGGAGCTCCATATTTCATCAAGTGCTAAAATACTCCCAGTAACACAGGAGGCAAAAAAAAACCAAAGCAAACCAAACCAAACCGGGAAAGGCTGTTTTGTTAGATCCTCTTGCTGCCCCAAGTTCAAAGGGAGAAGAAAAAAAAATCATATTTTCCACACTTAGAAAACTCTATTCATTTTTAAAAGCAGCAAAGAGTCCTGTGGCACCTTATAGACTAACAGACGTATTGGAGCATGAGCATTCATGAGTGAATACCCACTTCGTCGGATGCATGTAGTGGGTATTCACCCACGAAAGCTCATGGTCCAATATGTCTGTTAGTCTATAAGGTGCCACAGGACTCTGCTTCTTTTGCAGATCCAGACTAACACGGCTACCCCTCTGATACTACTCACTTTTGAGATTGATCCAATTGATGCTAGGTGGGATAGCACATAACCACATCTAGTGAGAACATGGGGAGGACTGTTTAGCTCCTTAAGAGAACCCAAGAGAATGCCTCATCAAACCCATATTATGTTTCACTCCACACCACCCTCACAAAACTCCTAGGCCAAATTGAGAGCAACACTTAACTTAAATGCCAAGTAAGTGCGTGTAAGTCAGTCTGGGTCTAAGCTGCCTTAAACCCCTGATCTTGCACCATTGAGATCAATGAGACTTTTGCCTTTGACTTCAACAGGAGCAGGCTTTTAAATTACATGCTGAATAGCCTGAACACAGCGTAAGAAGTGTGCGTGTGTGTACCTACCCTTTTCCACATCCAGCTACTAGCAGCTTCCTCTGCTACCTTCCTCTTTTCTAACCCCTTACTGTATAAGTTATACTGATTTAAGACTTCCTTGGATCCTGAAATTTACACCACTGTAGGCATCAGCTCTGAAATTGGCCCTCTGTATCCACTGACAAAATGCAGCATCTACCTCGAACTCTCTCCCTATGAGTCACTCCATCTCTTGTTATAATCTTTGTGTTTACCTTAGCATATGACTAACTCTACTCTCTTCCCCTCCTTACTGCATCACCGCAATGAATTCTACAGCAACATCCATACTGGCAACTTTATTGCCCTTTACTTGGCTTTGTTAAGCATTTTGACTGCCTGGTCTACTTCTCTCTTTAAAGGATTTTGTGGTATATCTAAAAAGATTGCCATATAAAGTTAACTGTATCATATTTGATGTTCAGGGGAACAAATTAAATCCAAACCCTGAATCAAAACTAATTAAACAACAATTCAGAGAGTGCTGTGCAGTTTACCTTTGAAAAAATGATGATTAAAGGCCTGCATTGCCACAACAGTTCACTCTTACAGTGAAGTTACTGTATTCACTTCAAAATGGACATTCTAATTAGTTTTGTTGGCCAGAACTTCTGATATATGGCAGCATTACTGAAATTGCATTTCTTGTCTAAGCTGACCAACAGCTCTATTACTTGGTAGCTTTTTCTATTAGCCCCTGTCTACATGCCTGCTGGAGACAAATTAACAAGATCCATGTTTACACATGGTTCTTGCAGGCATGGAGTGAACACGGTTTTGTAAAATGGTTTATAACACCACTCCATCCATGTGCGTTCTGGCCAGGGAAACCAAGTTAGTTACAACCTGAGACCACACATCATGTTTAAACATGGGTCAAATGAAAGTATAGGCAGGGATTTACTATAACATGTATTGAGTAGTAGATCTTTTTGTTTAGAATTCCTGTATATGGCATCCATGCTGCAAAACATGATATTGCATTAAGCAGATCCTCGCAAAACCAGGCAGCTCTGCTGTGGAGCCCATGGGGAGAGCTAAGAAAAGTCTTATGAGGCTCTCAGGACTACACTGCACAGTGGAAGACACATTCACCTGTTTCTGAATTCTCAATTCAATGCTGGCAAATGCAAAGTTTCCAGTTGCAAATGTTCAATCTTTTAAACCAGAAAAATTATAGTCCCCCTGACAACGCTGTTCCTTAAAAGCAGTCTCTGAAAATCATGCCCTTTTAAGGCATCTCAAGCTGGGCACCCACAAGCAAGTCACTTTTGAAAGACCTGGCCAAGGATCCTGTTATAACAGGACATGATTACCAAGGGTGCCTTTCGTGTCATTTTCTATGCTTGGAACAGACACTCAATCAAGGCTCACTAAGGGTACGTCTACTCTACCCACCAGATTGACGGGTAGCAATCGATCTATCTATCATGCAGCCACGATAAATCGATCCCCGATCGCTCTCCCGTCGACTGCTAAACTCCAGCAATTGGAGAGGCAGAAGCACAGTCGACGGGGGAGCCGCGGACATCGATCCAGCGCTGCGAGGATGCTTAGTAAGTAATTTTAATTCGATCTAAGATACATCTACTTCAGCTACGCTATTCTCATAGCTGAAGTTGCATATCTTAGATCAGTCCCCCCGACCCAGTGTAGACCAGGCCTAAGTGCTCTCTCCTACATTCCAAGACATCCACCTAACCTGCACATGCAGCTTGTTTGTGTCTTTGCATTTCCAAGCTCTTGGGGGCAGGGACTAAGTTATGTTTTTAACACTCATATCTGGCCCTGGCTATATTATAGGACTTTGTCACCTATAGATCTCAAACAATTTTGAATACAAAGATAAGTTGTGTTATCCCCATTTTACAGATGGGAAGACTGAGGCACAGAGCACTGAAGTGACTTGCCCTGCATCACATTGCAGGCCGGTGGCACAGCTAACAGAACCCAGGTCTCTTGACTCTCAGGTCCACTGGATAATGCTGCTTGTGTATTTTTACAGATGCACAAAGCTGTGTAGTAGATCTCTGTCTATCTTAACACTAACCAATGTGCTAATTCTGATTTTTTTAAAAAAATACATCACATTCTGACTCTTGCTAAAAGTAAAAATAACAGTAAATGGAGCTTGTAGTCACATAGGAGAGAGATTTATACTGAAACATCAGAATCTTGAAAATCGGCAGGACATTTCCAGACAAATCTCAAACCAGACCAAAAAGAAAAAGGGGAAAAAAGACGACAAAAAAAGCAAAAGAGCTTCTTAAACTGCCATTTAAATCTCTCAATTCTCTTGCATGCTATTCCTAGAAAAGGGTTTTAACTGTGATGAAGGGAGTTGTGAGATACAGAAGCACGATACGCTATGTTTTCATGCTTCTTTTCATGTAGCAGAGAATAAAATCCTTGTCCTTCTCTCTCTCCTTGGGCCATTCATATTTCCCAGATAATGTAAAGCCGTTCTCGCACCGGGTGGCCCTACTCTCCCAGGATCTTAAAATTTAATTGTCACAAATCAATTCTAATCTCGATCCTCACACTGCTATTCCTTCCTTCCTCTGTTTCTTCTTGCTTAAACTGATCGTAGCCTGGGATCCTTTCATGTTGTTAAATTCATCTTCAGACACACCGCCAAGATAACAAAGAGGTGGCAACACGCATTGCTCATTGCAACCACTATGGTGAGTGGACACATTGCCAGAAGGTGGCCTAAAAATTGTAATTGCGTATGTGTGTGGTCATGCCTCCTATTTTATTTTATATTTTTGTTCAGCTGGAATTAATCAGGAATGATAAACACTGTTTGTCTCCTGGAAGCAGCAATGGGGGAGATGAAATGTGCCTCTTACGCTTATCAGCTTCAGTGCCACTGACAGGAAAGCTGGCTTCTAAGCCCTGGGATAATGGGCGTCCTTTCAGGAAGGTATCAGAGGTCTCAGGAGGCGAGACAACACAATGGTGTGACCTTCAGCTAATAAAGCCAACCCTAGAGTCCAAAGAAGCTTGGGGAATATTGACAAAAGTTCATATTTACAACAGCCTGGATTCCTTCTAGACACCATTACCAATTTAGACAGCCAGAGCCAACACACACACACAAAGCCCATCTCTTTTCCTTTCTCTCTTTCTCGCCCATGCTAGCTGCAAAAATGAGTTGGAGCATGGCAATTCTTCGCTAACAAGGCACTGAAACCACAACCCTCCCTCTCCCCCATCAACGTCTTTTATAATGGAGTTATTTTTTTGACACAAAATAGAATAAAAATTTGCTTTCCACCTCACTACATGGTACTGTCCTCTACATAAGAGGGGGAAAGGGGGCCCCTGGCATGGATTCTCAGCGCACTTTTATAATGATCTAAAGAAAAGACAGCCAACTTATTTAAAAACAAGAACAATTTTTTTTAAATGGGCTCTAGCAATAAATGCAATCACTATTAGAATTAAGAAGCCAGATTTCTTGGGGAGCAGGGACTGACTTTTTGTTCCGTATCCGAACAGTGCCTAGCACAGTCGGGTCCAGATTCATGACTGGGTCTCCTTAGTGCTACTGCAATTCAAATAATGAATATTAATAATAATACAGACCTTGTCCATGCAGAAGATGGAACTGTGCTAGCCTGGCTGTTTCTGGCATCTCTCTAAAATTTCACAACAGCATGAGGGATTTCGATTCTGTCCCACCACCGTGAAAAATATGTTACTCTAACTGTTCTATAGATACTCTACTCTCTACTCCCCTAACAGTCAGGTAGCCTGCCAAAGTTTTATCTTTGATCTCCTAATTATCATAGAAGCTGTGACCAAGTCCATTCACCTGCAAATGCAGAACCTTATTCTCTTGATAAAGGATCTACCACACATTAAAACCAATATAAAATGAATCTTAGCCATTTTTTAATTTCAGCATATCACCACTAAAAGGGAGAGAAAATAAAAGCCACTTAAACTTCTTTCCAGATATTTTTCTACTACAAAGGTGACTCTGTATCTCTTGTGGTCTCATTAACAGCTTCAATATGTAATAGGAAACATCACTACACAAGTGTCTGGAAGATGGAAGAAGAAAACTCATGACATCTCCACACAACTCCAGAGCTAATAAAATGGCTCATTTATATTTCTTTCCGTCCCCGATGAGATCTATTTAAAATTGACATCTACATGAATAACACTTCTTCTCTGTTTACTATGGACTGGACAGCTCACAAATAGTCTTCCAAATCCCTCTAGTCATTGCATAGTAACCCCAGTATAGTTTCCTTAGCCATTCAATATACACTTGTTCTCAAGAGAGTTCAGAAGATAGAGCTGGGCTGTACTAAAAGTGGCCCAATTATACATTTATGCTGTGTTTATTGTTGTCCCACAAACAAGGTGACTGGTTGTATGAAGACTCTAATAAAATATGGCATACGTGGGCGCTAGACAGTTCAGGGGATCGATAATTGGAGAAAAAGCCTTCCGTTTAAGGTCACTGTTTCAAATTTGGCCTGGTTCTATACTGGCTGTTTAATGGCCTATCTGACATGGCATAAATCTAGTTCCCAGCAGATAGTTATCCATATCCCCAGTATAGATGGGCTGGCAATGCTGTAGTTGCACTGGCACTCGACAAATGACAAACAATGACCAGATTAGCTGCCCTCCATCCTCACTCTCAACATTTGCTCCAGAATTATTTGTACTGGTGACAAACAGAGGTGAGATGACAAAATCCACAATAATACTAACTTAGGAGGAGCCGCACATATCAGTGAGGATGGAGCAGTAATACCAAGAAAGCTAGCAAGTCAAACATCAGCAGAAAAATAAAGCTTAAATAGCTGGAAGAAAATAATCCAAAGCCATGATATTCCATGTGAAGAAAAACTCAGAAAAGTGAGATGTATTAGGTTGTGGAATAATTTCCTACGTGAAGCAGAGAGTGTTTCCTTGGGATGATTAGAACTGGGCTGGAGAAGGTACTACATGATATGCTATAGCAGACAACCCTGCATTAGTAGGGGAAAAAACTAAATGGCCCTTGAGGTATTTTAAATTAATAACTTCTATGACTGAAAGGAGATGTTGCAGCAGCTGGTATAAAAGATTCAGACCCCACTCCACACACTTGTCAATGTCACCTCATTATACATTGCTCCAAATATGAGGTCGGTCTTCTTTCTATACTGCTCCTATTACTGAGGCACTAAGTCATATTCCTCCCTCTCCCCAGGTTTTAGAACCAAATTGTTTATTTTCTCTATTTTTTAGGGCTTGCTGTCACGGGTGAGACAGTGATGGAAAGGATGAAATGCTGCCAGAGCAAGTGCTAGCACCACTGTGAAGACAATGTAGACCCAGCCTTTGGATATCACAGGGATACCGTTCTGCCAGTGCTCTGTAAGCAGTGTATATAGAACTACATCTTTGTTAGGATACGGACAGCCAGCATGTGCATATGGTTTATTTCAGCACTAAACGAGAGTCCCATGCTACCCAGGAAATACACCTCCCAAACGGTGAGGCACAATTACAAAAAGCAGCAATATCTATGGCATCTTTGAGACAAGAAAGGAAATAGTTTAGGGTTCAGGGATTGTTAAGAATAATGGATTTAATATCGGCCAAGACCAAGCCTGGAATCCAGAGGCAACTGTTTCCCTCACAGTTTCTCCTGACTGACTGCTAGGCATTTTACTAAAGATTTCTCTTGTGCAACTGCCTGACTAAAATACAGCACACCCTTACCATAAAGCCCTTTGTTACAACATCTCTGCTATAAAGCTGCAAAACCTTGGCTCCCAAGTACATTAAATCCTTATAAACATGCCTTCATTTCAACCGTGCAATATTTCAGCACACAAAGCGTTTCTTCTGAAAAATAGCACTTTAATGAGGAGAGGGGTAAAATGTATAAACTAAACCTCATTATAACCTAATTTCTGGGAGATAAGCAAGCTGTTACAAAATGAAGCCATGGCAATCGCATTTCATATGTCTTGACGGTTTAACTCTCTTAAAGAGCCCTGGCCACACTGATGACAAGTTTAAAAAAAAAAAAAAATGTATTGGGCCACAACCTGAATTTCGGCTCTGCTGTCAGCAACATATTATATGTTTTGTATACTGTCAGAAACTGTGATGTTAAACACTGCTGCAGCTTAACAAATGACCTGTCCACTGGAAGTTAGGAGGCTGATTACAAGTTATTATAGACACACATATCCTTAAGCCTTTCCCACATGCGGCTTTAACTATGCTGGTACAGTTAAAGTGGCAACTCCCCTCTCCCCTCAGTATATACACAGTTATATTAGTATAAAACATCAGTGACTTAAAATAAATTTTGTCACGTATAAACTGCCCTTATACCAGTATAACTGTGTCTATGCTAGGGCTTTTACTGGCATAACTATATTGGCTAAAACTAACCCCCTCAAATCACACACTTTGTTGACAACAGTTATACCAGTAACATTTTTAAAGTTTTAGGCCTTAGATTGTGAGCTTCTCCAGCCAGAGACTGTCTCTTCTAGCACTGGTTTGAGCATTGGACTGCTAAACCCAAGGCTGTGAGTTCAACCCTTGAGGGGACCATTTAGGGAACAGGGGTAAAAATCTGTCTGGGGATTGGTCCTGCTTTGAGCAGGGGGTTGGACTAGATGACCCCCTGAGGTCCCTTCTAACCTTGATATTCTGTGACTCTATGTCTGGATAGTGCCTAGCACATGGATTCTCAATGTGAGGCTCATAAACAGGTGTTAAGGAATATGACCATTCTGCTCTTTTCATATTGCAAAGTGGAAGAGGATGGAGGAGAGAGTGCCAGCGTGAGAAAAGTTGAACATACTGTGAGTGCTACCACAGACAAATACATAAGAATAAATATCTAGGCATTTTAATGTTAGACAGCTGTGCTAATTATATACACACCCCTCCATCCTGATAATCAACAAGAATGGTGAAAAGACAGAAAAAAAGTTGACGACCTTTTAAAAATAAGTTTCATAATAGGACAAAAATCTTCTTTCAGAGAATGAGCTATTTGCCTACCACAAAGAACACCCTGAACTAGAATGGTTTAGAGGACTCCAACCTTTTTGCAGTCTTAATTTAATCAAGAAACCATCATTGATTATAATTCTTCTAGCCCAGCCTGCTGGCTCTCACGGCTGAAAAGAAAGCTTAGCGATGATTAGGTATTTACTACAATCGATGAAGAAAATAGTGAAAGATTAGTGTAAAGGTAACTGGAGAGGAGAATGGCTTACAAAAAAAAAAGAAAACAGCTAGGAAAGGCACTTCATTCCGTCTTTGATTTGCGAAGTCAATATATCATCAGAAGATGGGAACGTAGCAATAGTTGAGGCACAGTCAGAAAATTAAACCATCCAAACAATGAAATCCACGAGGTTCTTTTCTTCCTGGATGTTCTGTTTTGGACAATAATGTAGGAGGATCAGAATTTCAGCAAAGGATAGTCTTGGTTCTTAGTTGCTATCACATGATCTCGGTCAACAGCAGGGTGAAACCCTGCCACTGTTACTATAACCAGGTTAAAATAATTATTTTCCCTTATCTCCTTGCTACAGCTCATAATAAATGAAATTCTGGACTGAAGGGGGCATATTTTTCCTGACTGATCATTAATACAGGTTTCAGCACTAAATACACAGCTCTCTCTACAGTAATAGACAAGTTTTTGCAATTGCAGCTTTTAGAAAAGAAAGACCTCCTAGGGGGACATAAGACCCCCAATACTCTGTTGAGCTACAGAATTAAAAGCAATAACCTGGCTTTGAATCCAGTCCCCATATACTTTCCCATCTTCAAATTTTACTGACAAGATTATCTCTACAAAGCCTACAGTGAAGGAACAAGAGATTTTTTCCCCCTTAAGTCACACAAGACTTATCCAGCTCATAATGACATTGCCACAGGAAAAGACTGTGGGTTGGACAAGTTTGAATCAGTCTGTCAGTGAAACTGACAAAAAAAAATCACAGAAAGCCTAGTGTTAAAGTACATTAGCATGTGTCTTCCATTAACTCAATGTTTCTGTTTACTTTCATAAATTTTTCCCCTTAACCATACAATTAAATTGGTAAAAACTATTATTGGGTGCAGACGCCACTTCATTTTACAGCGTTCCATTTTCGTTTGTTAATGATGGAGAATTTGGGGTTTTGGAAGGCTGACCTGGAGCACGTGACATGCCTGTAACAAGGCCCTGAGCTAACAAGTTAGCCTTTAGCTGCTATGGAACTGTCAACAGAGCACTGGCTTGGAGACAGAGAGGAAGAGCAAAAGACAGAAAAAAAGACCAATTCAGCAGAGAGAAACCAAGCTAAATCAGTCCCAAGTGCCCATGTTGGAGAGACTTGATCTCATACCTTGCTTGTTATCAAGCCACTCCTGATACGAGGCAGCTCCAGTTCCGTTGAGGTCTACAGACAAAACAAAAAGTTTCGTTCACATCAAACACAAATAGTAGAAACCTTGTTTAAATGGCAACCTTCCTGGAACAGTCTATTATCTGTGCATGGCCCTAGTGGTTTAAATAGGCAGCGCTGTGTCGCATCAACCCAGGGTGGCGAGTTTCTTTGTCCTTAGGAGTAAGTGCCTGGCACTGTTCCTCCAACCCTGCCCATCTGGTTCCATGCTGGTGAGGGGCTAGGGGATGGAAATAATGAAGGAGAGAAGAGGGATAGGGAAATGCCATACTGGGTATGTTCCCCAACCAAAGGAATGCTGGCATTCAAAATTTGCACCGAGTGTCCCTTTAAGGCCCACAAACATAATAAATCAGTGGTTCTCAAACAGTGGTCTGGAGAACACTTGCTTGTAGTTCATGGAAAGCTGGCTGGTCCCAGGGTGCTGGCTCTCCTTTTGGTTTCTTGCCACTGTGTCACATTAAAGAAACTAAAAATACATTATTGTATTTTTCTAACATTACTTTTCCCAATAAGCAATTGCTGTAGTTGCCAAAGACGTTATTTGATCATTAGTGGGCGGGGAGATGATCCATGAGACACTTACTCTATTAAGAGCTGCCTCACACAATGAAAAAAAAATGGAATCTCTTACTAACTGTAGTAACAACCAATCTTTAAAATAATCATTAGCAAGTATCAGAAGGGTAGCCGAGTTAGTCTGGATCTGTAAAAAGCGACAAGAGTCCTGTGGCACCTTATAGACTAACGAGGTGGGTATTCATCCACAAAAGCTTATGCTCCAATACGTCTGTTAGTCTATAAGATGCCACAGGACTCTATCGCATTATTAGCAAGGTTCTAAAGGTGCTCCCATATCAGCATGAAAAGTGAGAGAACCCCTATATACATGGGGATTCTGACTATATTAAATAACATGGTTTAAACTCCTTTATGGCAGAACCAGGTTCCAACATGGCTTAGACATAGTGTGAACAGATTCAAGTAGAGTTAAAAAACCCAAACAAAACAATGTTCCTATATGTTTTTCTACCTGGACATAAAATTGTTTGGCATTGATGCCAGCAATCTAAACCATATTATAATCCAATTCAGCCACAATATAATCTGAATAGCCCTTAAAAGCAAGATTGTAAAACACATCCCACAATCCTGTGTAAATCAAGGCTTTTTTGGACACCTAGTTACTAAACACAGGTAGAAACAAGGTTGAGTCCAGACATGGTGCACAGCAGGATTCCTCACAGTGTGAATGTTCCATGTTTAAACCTTGCTCATGAGCAGGACTGTAACATGATTATCAGGCAGTAGCTGGGATTTAACTCAGCACTGCTGTGCAAATGGGGCCATCTAAGCATGTCAATTGTCTCAACCTGGTTACACTTAATGTGGCTCTAGTCGCATGGCTGACAGGACCTCCACTAGCATAGTTTTAACTGTAGTTATTAAATGGCTGCATACATAGGATTTGACGTTAACACCCCATTCATCCCTACTATTTCAGTCTTGTTGTCAGTAGATACACAAGACAGCAGTGGGCAAATCTGTTTATGAAGGCATCCTTCATTGTGCAGAAGGGATAGGAAGGCTGCTCTCCTAGACAATGATTCCCAAACATCAATTACATTTCTGCCCCTACAAAATTTGAACAGCTCCTTAAAATCATAACACTCTGCTATTCCTTGCGTGTATTGCAAATGCAATTCCACAAAAGCTTCGCAAACAGCTGGCAATGGCTCCTGGCACACACACAGAGATTCAGACTGGATTTATAAGGTTTCACATTCAGCAATACTATTTAATGAACAAAAAGGAAAAATTTAAAGTTGCCCCAGTGTTTATGTTGTGTAAATCTGAGATAATAGATCTTCTCCCTAATCCTAATGAGGTCTTCCCATTAAAATCTTTATTAGTTTCTAGCTCAGCATATTGCCAAAAGGCTTGTCAGAGTTTTCCTATCGCTCAGTACCAAGATCTGCTTTAACTTTTACAAATAGCTCTGAGATATTTCCCAGCTTATCAGCATTGCCAAGCAGGCTGTCTTATCATTACTATTGCAGATAAAATAAATGAGCTCGGGATGATATGAATAATGGCATTTTCTGTAGTCTCGTTTCCCATTACATTTTCAACAGATTGTAGATCTAAACTTAAGCACACAAAAAAGCAGAGGGAGAAGATTTATTTTAAAATTTACCTTTGTTGCCTTAGTATCTAGCATGTATTTTTAAGCTTACACGAAAAGAGCAGGCAATTAATTTTGAAAGGGGCTAGAAAAGCCTCAATTCTCCTTCTCTGAAAATCCTCAAATGCACAATTACTTCTGGGACATTTCTTCAGCTGCATTTGGTGGATAGCGACAAGGACAGACAACATTGCACACTACCTAATGAAGCCATCTTCATTAGTATCTTCCTTTCTCTAGCTGCTACGTGTATCAATCGGACTGGGAATTGAAATCACGAAAGGCAACGGAATTGTATCTGAATAAAAAGACTGGGCAACGGAGGTCTCCAAAGCCTTCCTGTGTCTGATAAAACTGTGTACATGTGGCACATTAATAGTACAGGGAGAGTTTAACACAGCAAAAACTAGGGCAATAAAGAGATCAGAAAGCTGAAAGACCAATACATCTCTCAGTTTTCATGCCAACAAGCAGGGAGGTCATATTCTGATAACCACTTTTCATCTGGAAATCACTACAGGGTTAAATGCTTTCCTGTTCCCCAAATTCCTAGCCATGTCACAGCATCAAGGTTATCTATTATTGGCAGTGACAGGTGAAAATTAATCTCCTAATTATTTCCTGCTGCATAATCTGCACTGAAGAAGTAACACAAAGGGATTACAGTGCACCATCTATGGAAGGCTTTTCTAGGGAACCAATCATATAGTGGGATAGGAGGCAGGTGTTAAAGAAGTATTTGTGAAGGATTTCCAACTATTCTGCAGACAAACTACATTACAGCTTTATAACCTAGAGCTTTGGAGTGAGAATCTACTTGCAGGTGACTTAATGGCACAGTCTTTATTCTGTTGTTGATTACTTAAGGAAGAATAATGATTTGTGCATAATGTGTCTTCTGGGCAGGAGAGCGTTGTGTATCAAATGCTGGAAAACTATAACAAGTCACTGCAGGAGTGTAGTCCAAGTAAGAGATTTAATTTTCCCCACAGAAGCACTATGAAATTACTAGCCTATGGCCGCAAATAACCATCCTTCTCTCCCACACCATTTAATACAAGATAAAAATTCTTGTAGCTACTTGGGACTACAATCTAAGTCAATGATGAGATGAGGCTGGTAGAGGTTAGCCAGCCACATTTTCAATAATATATAAATGATCCTTTGTAACAAGCTTTCCACAAAAACACAAACTAAACTGTGTGCTTTTAAAAGTGAACATTAAAAAAAAACAAACCACCCTCCACTTTGAAATCAAAGATTTTCCTGTCTAGCTTGTAATGTAAACATCTCAGTTGTCTTGAAATGATGGAGTTACAGTAAACTCCATCACTTCAACTCACTTTGCATGTGCACAAAAGCAGGTTTTATTTTTAAAAGACCAAATGTTGTATTAAGTGTTAGCCTTTTCAAAGCAGCCTTAAAAGCAGAACAGAGTGGGTTTTTAAAACTTAATTTCTATTGCAATTTACGCCCTAATAAAAATACTCATATTTAAATAAGGAAACAAACAGCACATTTTTACAACCATCAAAAAACACTATAATGTCATCTTTTGACTTCTCCACGTTGGTGACACATGACTGTGGTTCTGATTACCATCCCTAAGCATTGTCGTCTTGTCAAGTTCCTTCTCCAGCTGATAATATTAAGATTTCGAGCCTCTCTGACGGTGGTGGTATACTTCTTGACCTTTGGTACAGGCTTCAGAAACTGCAGTAAGTCCTTCGTCTAACCTCTCAATGTTGAAGCCGGCCACTAATTTGCATCTTTTCAGAAAAGCCAAATCCTGTCCCAGCTTTGAAAATAATTTATTGATCCAACAAGCATAACCGCACTGATTTAAGTGATTTAACTGCACTGAATCACCTAACTTAGGACATGATAGGTAGATCTGAACAGATTGTTGACACTTTAAAGAAACACAAAATAAAACTATCATAGTATAGTAAAGTTGTCAGTTCCTTGAAACTGGGAGCCATGCCTGAATGAAATATTGTACTGTACTTTAATAACCACAAGGTGGCATACAAAATAAGAAAAAACACTGTCAAAAAAGAGTTGTAAGGAGGGTCTGGACTTCAAATAAGGCAACTGCAACTTTATTTCTAGTAAAAATTGTTTAACTACACAAATGACATAATTACCAAAATCACCACTGGGGGTCACTATACTGCCTTCACTGCTTAGAATTAGCAAGGTAACATTAGTGGTTGTTTTTGAAATAAAAATAACACTTTAATGTGTTTTTATCTGCAGGAAAAATACCTAATAATTTTTTTTAAACAAGCTATTTAAAAACCTATTGGAATTGCCAGTATAAGTAGAGATGTTAAATTAGCACTCAAATGAAAGGACTTCCCCATTAGCTATAGAGTTCTTCTGATTCTTCATTCTGTTCATCTGCAGATTTAAAAAACTTTAAAACCACATGTAATAGCATATATAACATTGCGATAGTCTAGATTTTCAGGTTCCAAGAGTTAAAAGCTCTATTTAGAATCTGAATATAAACATCTTGAACTGGTGAGAATGGGGAAGGGTAGAAATGAATAATTTCCTTATTAAAACAATTGGCAGTGAAACTTTAAAAATATTCAATTATTTCAACAATTATTTTATTACATAGGTGAAATTCAGGTCTTTGGAGGTCCTGAGTACTAGGACTCTGAAAACACACATCCAGCTAACTAGGCATATTAAATCAAACAAGATTATGCATACATATTTTTGATTTAAAGATGTATTAAAATTTTGTTCCTATATGGATAAAACCATTTGAGTTTACATCACTAAAGTTAGAGATTATCTTTTCATTCAGATCGATCTACCACAGATAAACAGAAATAACTTAATGAGGGCTGTGATAGAAGTAGAACCTTTTAATGTTTAACCTTTGGCACTAAATATGTCACCCAAAATTAATGACTGCCATTTCATATTTTTTGAAAGTTTTAATTTCTTAGTAAGTTACCAAACCTTTGTAAATGTAATTACTAAAAAGAGAGATACCCCCCAAAAATCACAAATATGCCAATTTTACTATCTCTGCCAATTTTTTACAGTATTGTGTCTTGTTTACAGAAGACTGAAGTATAAATTATTATGCATGGGCATTTAAGGAATATGCACTTCATTATGTGATGTACAAATTCTCCCAAGGGACACTATGTAATGCAATTTCTCCTTCCTCTCCCTAAGGATTATATTTCTCATTACATCTCCTGGTAATTGATCAGCCTAGGAAACAATTACTGGTAAATCCATACGTTTCCTTACCTGGTTCACTGTTCCCATCCCATACTCAGCATCATAAAAGATCGCAAGAAACAATAAATAATTTTTCCATTTGTGATACCAACGTGTTTTCCCTATTTTACCACTAATATCTGTTGATCAATGCTATTTGGTGACAGAGAACACATTTTGGTAAATAGCATGTCAAACTGACTTCAAGTCATTTTGTAATTTCACACAGTCATTGAAGTTAACCAGGATGTGTATTCTATTCTGATTATACAAATAAGTTAACTTTGAAAGAATCTTCTGTGATTACTTAAAATCTGTGTGAGAGAGTGTGACCCATTTCTGCCTCATATCCAGATTGGAGTCTTTGGTTATTATGGGTCATTCAATGCAAGGATGCTGAAAAGCAAGCCTAATTAAGGTATAAAATGAAGTATACATCAATGCTTTCACAATGTATTATACAGCAAAGATTAGTTCACTAAGGAATTAATTCCTCCAAGTGTAATTTTTGTCAACATATATTCCACTAAATCTCCTGCAGTTCTTTAGGTTAGGAAATAATCTAATATTTCCATTCTTTACCAAAGTTCAGTACTACACCTCATATTCAACCTATGTACACATCAAGGTCAGCAAATACCAATTCATATTAAATACACATAGAAGCAACAGACTTCTAAAGTATACACTGACACCCTTCCTACATTAGGGTACTGGACTTATTTGTCTTGCTGCTATTATGTTGAGCAAACATGTACTACCAGTTTGCGCTAATAGAATAACATGGGAATATATTTTGCTCATTTCATACACTGCTGTTCATTTACAAAAATAGACTCAGTGTCCCTTGCAAAAATAAGTCTTACGATTTCAATCAAGGTAATCCACCTTTAAAATAACATTTTTCAGATATAATGGGGCAGCTGTTTTAGAGAACTGATGTTAATGAAGGAAATTCTTCAAAAGAACATGAAAAAGTATATCATTTAGAGAAGTTAATGCTGTGTGTTGAAATCAAGCTTCCCTTCCTTGCAAGCCTGCATGTGGGGAAAACCGGATTTATACATATACATAAACCACTGAAGTAAACTCTGATCAGGGATGACCAGAGATTTAACTCCTCAGGAATAAGAACAGGAAGGTTCTGTTTCCATGTAATACTCTAACAGTCTTTTCCAGTTGAGCCGGACTGACTTTCAGGGGTGGATAATGAAGCAAATAAATCCAGCAGGTATTGTGGACGGTAGACCAACTCAGCAGTCTTGTGTTAGGCAATCTCCAGGAACCAAAGCAATCACTGGGAACAGTAAGTAACTTAGATATCTAGATGTATTTGTTCTATATGATGAAGTCAAAAGAATCTCTGATACTATAATCTTTCAGGAAATAAGGATATGTATAGGGGTTAGTTATTTATCAGCCTGATGACATACATATACAACTCTTCTGTAAGATTTTGCCATTAGTTCACTGTTTAAAAATGAATTAAAATACCCCCTTTTTTCCAAATTCCTTTTTCAAGACTGGTAATCTTTGATTACCCAGTGACTTCATCCCTAAAAAACTGATAACTTTTAAAGATTCAATCCTGAATTTTTAATTGGATTAAATATTTCTTTCCTATTAAGTAGATGGTGGGGAAAAGTAGACACACTGACAATAACATCCATCCAAGCAGTCAACTCAAACCCTGTGTTTCAATTTTGCCAACACAATTCATTAGGCTTTGCAATGCTGTTGGGGTGTTTGTTCAGCCAAATGACACTATGTTAAAATGGACAGATTCTTAAAGACCATTTTTAACTTCTTATCCTTTGTGACTAAGAAATTTTAACTGCACTGAATGAGTTAATTATCAGATACTTTATGCAGTTAAGAATCCTGCGGTACCTTATAGAATTCACCCACGAAAGCTCATGCTCCAAAATGTCTGTTAGTCTATAAGGTGCCACAGGACTCTTTGCTGCTTTTACAGATCCAGACTAAGGCCATGTCTACATCTAAAATTTTGCAGCGCTGGTTGTTACAGCTGTATTAGTACAGCTGTATAGGGCCAGCGCTGCAGAGTGGCCACACTTACAGCAACCAGCGCTGCAAGTGGTGTTAGATGTGGCCACACTGCAGCGCTGTTGGGCGGCTTCAAGGGGGGTTCCGGGACCGAGAGAGCAAACCGGGAAAGGAAACCAGCTTCGCCGCGGTTTGCTCTCTCGGTCCCGGAGCCAGCCAGCAAACCGCAGGGAAGGAGACCTGCTTGCTCGGGGTTCCGGGACCGAGAGAGCAAACCGGGAACGCCGCGGTTTGCTCTCTCGGTCCCGGAGCCAGCCAGCAAACCGCGGGGAAGGAGACCTGCTTGCTCGGGGTTCCGGGACCGAGAGAGCAAACCGGGAACGCCGCGGTTTGCTCTCTCGGTCCCGGAGCCAGCCAGCAAACCGCGGGGAAGGAGACCTGCTTGCTCGGGGTTCCGGGACCGAGAGAGCAAACCGGGAACGCCGCGGTTTGCTCTCTCGGTCCCGGAGCCAGCCAGCAAACCGCGGGGAAGGAGACCTGCTTGCTCGGGGTTCCGGGACCGAGAGAGCAAACCGGGAACGCCGCGGTTTGCTCTCTCGGTCCCGGAGCCAGCCAGCAAACCGCGGGGAAGGAGACCTGCTTGCTCGGGGTTCCGGGACCGAGAGAGCAAACCGCGGCGAAGCTGGTTTCCTTTCCCGGTTTGCTCTCTCGGTCCCGGAACCCCGAGCAAGCAGGTCTCCTTCCCCGCGGTTTGCTGGCTGGCTCCGGGACCGAGAGAGCAAACCGCGGCGTTCCCGGTTTGCTCTCTCGGTCCCGGAACCCCGAGCAAGCAGGTCTCCTTCCCCGCGGTTTGCTGGCTGGCTCCGGGACCGAGAGAGCAAACCGGGAAAGGAAACCAGCTTGATTACCAGAGGCTTCCTCCTTCCACGGAGGTCAAGAAAAGCGCTGGTGAGTGTCTACATTGCATTACCAGCGCTGGATCACCAGCGCTGGATCCTCTACACCCGAGACAAAACGGGAGTACGGCCAGCGCTGCAAACAGGGAGTTGCAGCGCTGGTGATGCCCTGCAGATGTGGACACTCTCAAAGTTGCAGCACTGTAACTCCCTCACCAGCGCTGCAACTTTCTGATGTAGACAAGCCCTAACACGGCTACTTTATGCAGTTAAAATTTCTAACGGGTTTAACTTTATTTTATTATAATTAATTAACAGGATTCTTGGACAAATATATCTGCTACATAGTATATTGGGACAAGGACAAAACTGCCAAGAAAATACCCAAAAGCGACAAGCTGTGGTACTGAAGCGTTCGTTCTAGGCACGTATGTACAGATTTGGTTTGGGTGGGTGGAATAAATAGGAGGTCATTTTGAGATCATGTTACCACTTTCATTCTTTCCTTACTTGTATATGAGGGTGTTTATATGGCACTTTAATGGGTTCAGTTTCTCTGGTTAGTTATGCTTGGAATTGTTGATTCTAATAAGTTTCTCAGTCAATATGCACGCCTTCCTTTGAGATGTTGAAGATCCCTTATAAATTACAAGAAGGTGTGTGCCTTGGGGCTCTGCTAATACAGTATTATTTATTGCTTGGATTTAATATGGTTCTCTACTTAAGCGTTGTTCTAACCATTCCTGTTTTACATGGGCTATGTGTGGAACCCTTGACATTTACCTTCCTTTCCCTGTTGTATACATCCTTCCGCAGACTGGGAAACTAGGCAATGAAACACATGCACACCTTTCCTTCTTGTACACAATCACTACATCTGCAAGAGAAATCTCCTTCCATGTCCCTTCTGTGAAAGCAAAGTTTCAAATGTTGGATCATTCCAAGATCCCTGATTCCGGCAGCCCTGGGCTGGAAATACAGCCCTGTGTATGCTGATGAAGGCAACAATTCACTATTTATTATTTCCCCCCTTCTTAAACTGAGGGGGAATATGTGGTTTGCACAGAAGGAATGCGCAAAACAGATTGAAAAACAGGCTGCCTATAAAAAAAGCGATTCACTTCCCAGCACATCTCAGAAGGCTCTTCCCTGCTAAGTCTGGATTAAACATTAAAAAAAAATAATAGCCCTCCATAAATCTGCATTGAGGATTTTTTGGTTTTGCCTATTTGTTTCAAAGCAGGGGGACGCAGTTTCTGATTATTTGTGCTTTTACGACGGATGCATCTGGAAAATTCACTCAAAGGAAAAAAAAGAAACCCCATGGAAAACAGTAGAACATGACGAGAAGGACAAAACCTGTGGTAAGATTCAGAAAATTAAACAACCTCGTCAATTTCACCGAAAGAGACAACACAACACACACACACACACACACAACCAACCACCATGCACCAGGCGGAAAACAGGGCGATTTCCTTCTCCTGTCTTACCGCAAAGCCACTTAACTCATCATCTCCTGGGGCAAGGGGAAAAATATTTCTAACCTTACTCACCCTCCCAGACAGAGGTGCAAAAACGAAACAATGCATGACGCCTACATGCTCTGAACTGGCCGCAGAGCAAAGACTGGGGTAGGGGTGGTAGTGGCTGGGGGGACAAAGCATCTTCCCCAACCTTCCCCCCTCCCAAACGTGCTTTTACTTACCCCAGCTGCAACGCTGCCCGAGAGCCGCTACAATACAATCACAAGAACAGTTGGGCAACTTCAGGAAGAAGGGATAATCCACAATGCGAAAAAGTAATAGATATATATGTATATACACATACACACATAAATCTACGTGTGTGTAAACACACCCCCGGGGTGTTCGGGCGGGAATCCAGATCAGTCTTAATCCATAGACCAAATGCGCTGATCAGCTCCGGCCGGTGCTAGGGGGGGCGAGCCTTGCTCTGTTTGCACAAAGAAGCACAAAAACCGGGAGATGCCCTAGGATCCCGTCTCCCCCTTCCAGCCCGCACAGCCGCCGCCGCTTCTCCTCTGTCCTCGCCGCAATCCTGGCCCCGGGAGCGGAGAGTTTCGGGCGCCAAGCAGGGATTCCGTGCGCGGGGGTGCAAGGAAAGGTGGAAAAGCCGCTGCTGCTTTTTTAAATTTCCTGTCCCGTCGTCGCCCCCCACCCCCCAAAAAAAATCGGAGAATTTTTTTTAAACTCGAAGTTTGTGTCCCCCCCTCCCCGTCTGTTGGGGGGGGTCTGTCTGATTTCCCTCCCCCCCACCCCGCGCTTGTATCCAGAAACTCAGCTCAGGAGCCGAAGCGGGCACATGGCACTGATGCAGGCAGCGGCGGTCATTGCAAAACCAGCCCGGCTCCGATCGGCCTCAGGCAGGCGGCGAAGGAGCGGTGGGGGGAGAGGAGAAAAGAACCCGGGCCCCCCCCGCCTCTAGGGACTCCCCCCGGCTGGAGATTTCTTCCGCTCCTTCCTGCTGGTCGTCAGGTCTTGGGAGCCATTAGTCCCACGCGTGGAAGGACACGGGACGCAGGACGAGCAGGGGCAGCAGCCCCCTTGCGGAGGCGGCGGCGCCCGGGCAGCGAGAACCCGCGCCGGCTGCTCCTCCGGCGAGCGCTGCTTCGGCGACGCCGCTCCGGAGGCAACTGCGAGCGGCTCGGTGGCAGCACTCGCTGTGGTGGCAGCGCAGAGCGGCAGGAGCCAGGCTAGACTAATCCAGGCACGAGAGACAGATCTCTCCTTCCCAGCGCCGGCGGGGGACTCCGCCGCCCCCTGCTAGGCGGGCAGTGTAGGGAAACCTTCCCCCCAGCTCCCAGCAGCTTCTGCCTCCCTTTCCCCCCCAGCCCCCGCCCCAGGAGAGCCCGGGGATTGTCCTCAGCAGAGCTGGAAGGGGAAGGCGTTCTGCAACCTCGAGTGTCCAAATGGCACCGGGGGACACGGGATAAATTCGGATCAAGAGGAGGGAGGGGGAATTAAAAACAAAACAAAAACAAGGGGATTTCTAATGACTTATGGTTCCCTTGAAATGAAGGTTCCGTTGATAAATGAATGGCAATCGGTATATTAGAAATATAATCATTGCCTGATTGATATATTTTAATAAATGGTTACTCAACTGTTAGAGTCTGATAGGCAGGTTGCTTATAACCAACAGCAATGCTTATAACTGTCTGTAACACTTACTATCATGTCTGCAACAGCTATTAATCATTGATTAAGCCTTTATAAACCATTTCTCCGTGGAAAGTGTGCAAGAATTAACAGCCATTGGGGGATGTAACTCCATTTTGGAAGAGAGTATGTATGAAGGGGTGTCAGATCACTGGGGTTCAGATCACCCAAGTAACTAGATAGATAGATATTGTACTCATATAATGACTCATCTTTATTATAAAGGGGTGTGTTATAGCCCTTTCTTCTACCCTTCACCTGTCCTCTTCCCTGTTTGTTCAATGCCCAGGGGGTGGAGGGGAAGTGGGGCAATTTGCCCCAGACCCCAAGCCCCACAGGGGCCCCCACAAGAATATAGTATTCTATAGTATTGCAACTCTTTTTAATGGAAGGGGCCCCAAAAATTGCTTTGACCCAGGCCCCCTGAATCCTCTGGGCAGCCCTGTCAATGCCTAGCACAATAGTGCCAGATCTTGGTTGGTCCCTACCATAAGAAACCTGATTAATAACTAATAGAGATGTTATCTCCAGTATCCGCCAAATCCTGTCTTATGTAATTATGTACTCACACCTAAATTCAGCCTGCAGTTTCACTCTGGATTACACTGAGAGTACCTTCAGACAGGAATGGTATCTGTCCAATGCTTTGTAGAGAACACTCTTGGAACAGCAAACTATTTTATACTTCTAGCCTAAAACTACTGTTATGCACAATAAAAGAATACTGTGTTCCACCCCAGAATGGGCTGCATTTCAGTGCTGGAGAAAATGTTCTTTACATATAATGTAAATATCACTCACTGGAATGCTCAGAGATCCTTCTGGTTCAAATGTAGTAAATATGTAAATTACTAGTATACTATTACATCATTAAGTGTGAGCATTTTATAATTATTAGTATATTATATTTCTGTGTATAGTTATTGTGACTATTATATTATTAAATCATTATGCATGACTATAGATGCAATAAGTACATTTCCAGGGATTTCTATGGACATTCAGACATTCACTGATCATTATTATTAAACCACATGGAACACAGGATTGCACATACAGATTGTGGGACCCTAGATGTATGATGTTTCATTATTTCTTGTGATTCTTAGATAAGAAGGGGGAAGGAGACCAGCTAACCTAAGTAAAGGCATTCTGCTACGCCCAGGGTTAATTTTTAAAAGCCTCAGATGCAGATGAGCTAGCTAACATAAGTTACAAAGAAACCTGTTGGACAAGGATATTCAAACCTGCCTGATAAGATGGAACCACAGAAAGAATACACACTTCAGGCCATATCTTGCTATTGTTCCACACATAGAACCTCCACATGCAGAACACTCATTGAAGTCAAAGGGAGATTTGCATAAAAATAGATATCAGGATATGGCCCTGGACCAGCATCCTGATACTGAAACTGTGATTTTCTTGTGCAACCTGGCTCCACTGCAAGTAATAATCACAGACACGTTCTCAAATGCTGCTGCTTGTGCTGCGGGGCAGTAAAAGTGTCTCAAACCCTTACCCCGACCCTAGGTCACTAGAGTTCCTGAATTTATGGTACAGCTTCTCATGAAAGAGCAGATGTTGGAGAGAATATACATCTGTATCTTTTCAGCAAGAGAACTGGACGCCAATCAGGGTTAATTTAGGATACATTTACAAGAGTGCACAGCATGACCTGAGGTACCTCTTTATTGCCCTGCTACAGGCCTGCTAAATAGATTGGCCTACTAACTACTACATGAACTTACAAATTCCAAGTAAATTTTACAGGAAGACACAGGGATAGAAAAAGGAAGAAGCCTGATGTCACAAATGACATCCAGATGCGAGAACATTGTAAATAAATATCAGAAAGCTCTTCCTCATTACTTATATTTCTCAAAGGAAAATACAGGGGAAAAGACTTATTTCTGAATTTTTAAATATAAATCATCAGTAAGGAATCTGATGATCCTGTCATCCCCGTGCACACCAATGGCTACTGACTTTAATGGGAATTATGCATACATAAAAACACATGGATCTGGTCCCATGTACATATCACAGTATTATCCTGTACACCCAACTTGTGATAAAAGGGGATGTGTGTCTGAATGGTAGGGAAGTACTTAAGTATGAAAAACAGAAGTTTAATTCTAATATCTCAGGTCAAGAGCACTGAAAATTCCACTACCAAAAAGGATGTATATAAAAATGTAGATTTAGATAAAATCTCTACAGCTATTACAAATTTCTGAGTGAAATCAATACACAAACAGTGGTGCCTCTAAAATGCATCAGTTGCCTTAAAACAGCTAAATAACGATATGCAGACAGACAGCCTTGGTATATGCAGCATTAAAGGTATTTCCTTGTATCAGCTATGCCAGTATAGTACAAGCGCAGATTCTTGAGACCATGAGGCAACCTCATCTTCAGAAAAGCTGGCGAGTTTTAAGGCCCATCTTAAAAATTGGGGAGGGGGCAGGAGAAGGTGCATAGTAAAGGGCAAAACAGGGAAAGATCCACTGTGAAGGATGTGCAGACTTTCCCTCTGTAGCCTCCTGACTGCCAAGAGGAAAAAATGAGAGAGAAAACTGGTTTGAAACGAGAAGGTAGGAATGTGAAGTAGAATCGGAAGGCAGGAGAATCCACATATCACTTTTCCACAAAGGAAGGGGGATTGAAGGATAAGTGGTGCACAGAGGTTGCAACCCCAGAAATTTATTTAGCATACTCAGCTCAGCCCCTAATGTACAAATCCAGATGATAAAATTGGGTGGTATTTGCTTAACCTTGCACCTCAAAGCAGGGTGGTCAGGCATCAGGTTGGAGGTGCAGTGTGAAAACTGAACTGAGATGAAGACGTACTGTTGTTTGTTTTCTTCATACAACATTGCCCTTTCAGGAATACCTTTTACTTATAGCACAGTATCAGACTAACTAGACCACAAGGGACTTTATACCATGCCTGTGATAATTTCCAAGGTGCTCACATAGGATATCGAGGAGTGGGTATAAGTGATCAGCTAGATATTAGATGACTATGACTATCCTTTTTACTTAGATTTATCTGACGCAGGCTTCAGCCTACTACAGCACTACCTGCATCAAGACTGCAGGATCTGACCTCTCAGTTCTAAAAATGACACTCGTCCTAAATAGAAAACATTTTCTATAGAAATGAATCTATCACACTAAAATAGTTCCTTTAAAGATAGCATGCAGACTGTATTTTGGGGCTAAAAGCTTCCAGGAGTTGAGACTCAGAGTACTGACTATAGAAAGAGAAAACATTTATCTTTATGTAACACTGTGGTTGTCATATCACGAGGAAATCAGGACTTTACATCTTTCTGTTTTATAGTCACTGGCAGGGGTGGGGTAGGAAAGTTCTGGTTCAATTTAAAACAGCAACAACAACAGACCAACCTCTGTCTATCTTCTTCACTGTGTGAGCCCCTCACATGAGCTTCTGTTGCGCTGAAGCCAGAGTGAGGTTTTACTGGATCTTTTATAGAATCTGTCTCTAAGCTTGTAACTGTGCTATACATTCTCATCAGAGCCTAAAAATATAAGTGAAGTGACACATACATGTGCAGTTAAATTGTTAAAATACGCACTAATTATTTTTTAAAAAATTGTACTCTGGTAGAGCAAAAAATTCATCTGAGTTCCGGAATGCTATATAAACACCTGAAGTTATCAGTTCTGCTACTACAAGGCGTACCATGGCCCTGAGTTCCTGAATGTGCAACCTCAGCTCCCAGGCCTGGTGTTTTCTGGTTTTGTGTAGCTGCTTTCTTAGGCCTAAAAATATACGAGGCCTAATGCTAAAACAGACGTAGCAAATCTATTTTAGCATTAGAGTATCATACTACATTCAAAATCTACAGCAACCAGGCAGCTTAATTTCAACATAGAACTCTCAGTTGCCAAATAGGAAATGGGGGGAGGACCTGAAACTGTCTAAACAAAAGATTTTTTGCCCCACTGCGCTTTAAAACCTTCATAAGCAGGCACTCAGCCTCAGGGCATCCAAAGCTATGGCTCCAATTAAAGAGAACAAGGATACAGGAGGTGGTACCTCAAGTTTGATTGCTCTTGCCTGGGGTAGCTAAGTCTCAAGATGAAAGAGTGTTCCCTCTAACTCCCAACAAAACAATTACACATTTGTTTTTAAGACTATTTCTTGAGCCTTTCCACTCACAATTTTTGTTATTATAAACTAGCCAGGATAGGAATAAATATCCTTGTCATTCTCTAAATGTCCCTGTAATTCCTCATGAACTTATATCTCTGCAGATGATACGAAGAAATGTATCTTTGAAATATATTTAGATTATTTGCAGTTAATTATGATAGAAAAAACCTTTATCTGTACATACTGCCAGATACCAGAGTGAAAGTCCCAAGAGTAAATTCTATTATCTTGGAATAATGGAGGCAGAATTAGATATTATATCTGACATTTCAGCATATCATATGCAGTGCAATGAAACCTCTCGTTATGACCACCTACTATTCATGGTCACCTGAATAAGTCAGCCCCTGCAATATTTATCATTTCCATACTAGCTCACACTCTCGCAAGCAGTCATGTGCCTCCTGTGTTTCCAGCTACCCTTGGACCTGCCCATGTGTAGAACCCGCATTGTGCCCAACCTGCTAACGGTGGCCAAAAAAGGAACAGTCTTCAAGATAAGGGATTTGTCTTTAGCCAGGAAAAACACTAGCTACCATTGTTTAACATCCGAACTGAGAATGGACAATTAGCGTTTATTAGGCCATTTTAATTTGTATGCTTATTGGATGAGCCTAAGCGAAAGTGAGCTGGATGGTCCCTTTTTTATTTTTTCTTGGTCACACTCCACAAAGCAACAGTCAAACAAATCTGGAATTCCAAGAAAGGCCATTGTTAGCACATTAATCACGATTGAAGGAAAAATGCCCCAACTTCTTATTTTGTTAAAATTTTAGAAAAATAAGTACACAGGCAAAAACAAAAGAAAACCCCAACTTCCCTCTAACAATGATGATGGGATTAATGGCTTATTGGGCCTTCCAAGAACATAATCATTCTACCCTCAGATAATTGACAAAAAAACATATGTGAAAGTTTAATAATGATCAGTCCTTTTAAAATATCAAACCCTAAACCGCACTTTTTGCAATTAGTACAAAACATTCTGGAAGAGATGTCCCCTGACCAGATTATTGTCCTCCTCATCACTGTTATAACAAAGAGAAAATGTAGAATGTGAGAATATATAAGAGATTCTGTTAGACTGAACACACAATGTGTGCACCTGAAAGTGAATAAGCAACAGACTAGTTACTGGTGTTATATATAAGAAGTGAGGTGCTGTGTAATGTCCCATGCTATTCTATTCTATTCAACAACAATGTATATGGGGAGCATGAGTACAAAAATAACAGATGTGACAAGATATTAAAACACAGAGTGGCATAGTACAAAAAAGATAAAAGGACTATGTATAGGCTCTGTAGGAGGGTTTATGCTGAATTGTGTAATTGGTTCTACAGCCTCTTCATCTTAAACTATAGAGCATGGGTATCGTTATGCGTTGCATAAGTAACATATACAACTTTAAACATAAAAAATTGCATTTTGCATGAGGGTTTAGCATAAGGAAATACGTACTGCAAAAGCCAAGATATTAACAAAAGCCCCTCCTCAGTTCTCTGCTGCCAAAATGATGTATTTCAAAATCAAGCTGAGGATGCTAATGATCTGTGAGGTATTTTAAAAGTGAAAAATCAAAGGCAATCTTTTAATTTGGAGGAAAGTCTTTAGGACAGATTTACCTACTTGCACCCAATAATGTTGGTGGTGAATTTGCTAAGGAATTACTTTATGCATGTTTCATTTTGCAGAACCTGCTGGTTGTGACTAATATTTTCTCAAAACAAAACATGTATACGACAAATGGAAACTGTCTCTCTTTTTAAAATGTATACCTCAAAAAGTATTTTATCTAACTGTATAGAAAGCGTGGGGGCTAAGATCCTGTGATTTCTACAAATTTCCACTTTTAACCAAGATTGTGAGTGTGTACTAAAAGGGTCTGAATGGGCTGGTGATTTTGAAAGTGCTATTTTGGCATCATAATATATCTACATTCCTTTTAAGGATGTTTTTGTTAATACACAAAATACAGACTATTTACAGAAAGTCTGAGCTGAAATCTACAGTTTGTGAAGCCATAATTTGTGGTTGCAATTGTGGTTAATTTAACAAAGAAAGTCTTTTGGTTCTCAGTGTACCATACTTACTATTTTTCATAAACTATTGGAGCAAAAAAACTTCATGTCAGATATATGATGATCCAGCAATGTTGTATTTTTCCAACTCTATTTTGTGGTATACCATACTATATGCACAGGAATGCTACATAATTTATTCTGGAGCACAACCCTGTAATTATTGCTGGCAAACTACTAATTACATACCACCATCAAATCTAACAATTTTCCCAACAGCAGCAACAACAAAAAATTTACTTTAATGTGGAATACACCAAATACATGTGTATGTGTTTTTGTAAATATATATATGGCGTTGATGTTTATAATACATGGTACCTGAAACAGTTTTACTATTAATGACAGACTCACACATTTTATAGTATAAAGCCATTTAGTGTTGTGCTGTATTAGAATTAGGTCTGAGTTGTAAAGTTTGATTTTGAATGTGAATTTCTTCAGTGTCTGTGGGAAGTGAATGTCAGATCCGGCATTTTGCTTTAGTCTATTATAGGGTCAGAATGTGAGCCACAAAGTTTGGATCTAGATCTGAACTTCTCCAAAATTCAGGTGCGTTGAACCTGGGGTTTTGGTATGGGGTCCATCTCAAGATATATTAATACCTTATACAACTATGGGCCCAATCCTGCAGTCAGTACCAAATAGAGTGGTTAGCATCTTGTAGGGTGACCAGACAGCAAATATGAAAAATCAGGACAGGGGGTGGGAGATAACAGGAGCCTATATAAGAAAAAGACCCAAAAAATCAGGACTGTCCCTATAAAATTGGGACATCTGGTCACCCTAGCATCTTGGGAGATTCTCCCATCGCCTAGTAGTGAATTTGGCCCTATGTCTATCTTAAGGTATTTTAAAATTTATGCCATGATTCACTTTGCAGAACCTCATGATTTTGACTATAATCATATCCAGGAAAAAAAAATGTACGTGACAGAGCTATCCAGAACATAAGCCCTCTTCTGAGTAGCATTCACAGGCTCAGACGCATAAATTGTACAGCTTGGGGTACTTTGTTATTTTGCTGTATATTCCCATACCATTACTGCCTGGAAGCATGAGGAAGGCCAGGGCAAAAATGTTGCAGAAATATAGTTAAAGCCATGAACACTATTATTTTGGACTTCTCTTGTCTAACATGCTCAGGAGTCATAATACATGTTTGCACATCACAGGACTGCTTGTGGATTTGTTAGTATTTCTAAAGGAGACACTATGCACTCTCACAAGGCTAACGCAGTATAAACACTGTGGGCTAAATTCCCCTGCACTAACTAGAGGTTGGCTACAGTGGAGAAAGGAGAGGGGGACCGAAGAGGGAGCAAAGTACGGATCTCTGAGTCTACAACATTCAATCTCAGCATCTATTAGAGCAGCCCAGGTGCTGCTTTAACTTAAGTGATGGGTGTAAGCGACCTAAGGCCAGAGAATAGGCATATAATAATGGAGGCTCAACTATACCCTCTACAATAGGGCACGCAGAAGGAGTGTATAAGAGGTGCAGGAGCCAATTTCTTCAGCTTTACATCAACAGAGTTCAGGGAACCTAGGGCCACCCATGGCTAGAATCTCTCCCCTTTGTGCTGCCCAAGTGACATAAAAGGGGCAGAGGCTAAACTAGAATCAGGCACTATGTCATCTAAAGCACATTATGTTTCTTTACTTGCAGAAACTGTGTTGTTTTGGCAGGTGGAGGAAAAAGGAGGAGAGAACAGAACCATTAATTCTATTTTCTTAATTAACATTTACCTTTTTGGGTGACCATTAATGATTTTTAAATGGTGTATTTATGACTAGTTGACAATCAAAATAGCTGAGAGCTTTCTCTTTCTAAATTTAACATTGTTTAGTTATGCAGTATCTTTAAGGACAACTTACTTCTCATATCTTCTATTTCAAAAGTAAAACACACAGAAAAGGACTGTAGAGCAAGATCCATTCCTGCTTATTTCAAGGTATGAAATAATATAAGAAGCTCCTTACACACTTTATTATCAAAGTGTGAAATTGACCAGTCAGGGGCACTTCTAAAAGATGTCAAAAGAAATCACACTGAAGTACAGTAATCTTCAAACATGAACAGTAGCACAGGGCACTCATTGCTCAACACAGGCAAACTCGCACATAGCTGCAATATCTGGCACGGCATGGATTATTTGCTTAAGCTTCTGGCATTTACTCCTCAGTGTTCTTAGCAGCTTAAACAACAATAAGCATGCTTTGCATGCCAAGCAAGTAGGCTGATCTTAGTCATGGCTTTGGTCAAATATAAGCAGTTTGACAAAAAATCACTGCAGCTAAAAAAAAGAATTAATTTTTAAAACGCTCACAAAATTCTCTGTTTTCAAATTCAGTATTGTATTTAAGGCCTGACATTCCTTGGGAACTCCCTATAACATTCATCTCACCAGGAATTCTCTTTCACTAACAATCCTTTTTTACATGCATCCGACGAAGTGGGTATTCACCCATGAAAGCTCATGCTCCAATACATCTGTTAGTCTATAAGGTGCCACAGGACTCTTTGCTGCTTTTACAAATCCTTTTTTAAAATTTCACAGATACAGAACAGGGATGGTTTAATACAGATATTTGACAGGTATGAGATTCAGCTGGTATGAATAACTCTGGGAAAGGAGATTTTCTTCCATGAGTCTACTTATAGGTTTGCTGCTTTCAGAGTCAAGGATTAGTCAGCTAATGTGGCATCTCTGTAAGATACATTTCCTTTCTCCCCCTGCAGCTAAAACAGCTTAGCTACTTCATGCATCAGAATCTGCAAAGGTTAACCAGATTCTCATGTCAACAATAGCTTCTCCTATTTATTCATTTATAGTTCTGCTTTCAATATCAACCTGGAATCCATACACAAAGGAAAAAGCACCTTAACCTGGCATGCCTCTAAAATATTTCTGTATCAAATGGATACTTTATTATTAGCTGAATAAATAACACAACAAACCGCCAGGTCAACCAGCCCATGGAATCCATTTACAACTTCTGCATGTGTTTTCTTCTTCAGTACATAGACATTTCAAGGATTAACTAGCAATGGAAAGTTATAGCTTTAGACATACTCTGTCTCAGTACCAACCACAGCACTATCTTTTCCACAAGGATTACTAAGACTACACCCCCCACAGCTGTCAGTCCCTCAGGGCTGTAATTCAGCTATCCTTCTCTTACTCTATCCATCACATTTACACAAATCCCCAAGGTGGACTGTCTCTAAATGTCTTTACCTTGTGCATTATCCTGGGGCTTAACAATCCAATATTGGTGCAGCCAAGGATAATTACTCTCCACTGATGATAAAACACCCTGAATCCTGTCAGGCATGGCAATTTGCATCTTACAGTGCCAAGGATCAATAGCTACAACAATGGAGTGAAACCTGATTAGACGCTATGTGCCTCTCAATGAAAAGGGAAGAGCTGATTGTTTTGCAGGGTTGAAGTCCTGGTTAAGAGAGAGCCAGAGGTTTCTCATTACAACACTGCCTCCAAAACCTACTTTACCTTTGGAAACTAACTTTTACAGAAGAAAATACGGACCCAATGAGAAAGTAGGTGAACTAACAACTTCATTCACATCATTCCTAGCAAATATTTAGTAGTAAAGTTGTGGATGTTGTAGTTTATTGGTAATTTATTTATGCAGGAAAGTACAGGGGACCTGTATCATCTGGGATTGGGTAAAGTCTTGCCTTTCCACTCAGTTTTACAGATGGGTTGATTTAACGAAGAGGTCAAGCAAAAAGCTCAAAGTCTTGTAGTGCTTTAGTGACCCAACTGGGATTAAAATCGTGGACCCAGGAATGGAGGGGGATAGGTCCTTCTTAAATTGTTCTTCCATCACCACGGGACCCAGTAAAGAGCTCCTACACTGTTGGAAAAGGGAAAAGAAATGTAATTTATATTTGTTTAAGGAAAACTTCTAAATCTTGTGATCAGTTTTTGGGTGCATGAGGTGGAAGAGTGAGATGGAAAAATTCTCCTAGCAATCCTCCGGTGTCACCATGGAAGAGCTCAGGGAAGAACTGTATGTGTGTGTGCGCTTGCCATGTCTAATCTTCTACATGTCCATTCAAATTCTTGGCCTCTCCTTCTGGGATGCCAGCAGGGTACAGGTGTGCGCTTAGTAGGGTGACCAGACAGCAAGTGTGAAAAATCAGGACACCCTAGAGGGTAGGTTTTTGAGAATGATATTATGTACTGTGACAAAGTTCCTCCTCTACCTTGGTGGGTCCTGCGCTTATTGGCAGATTTGTTCACCTCAGTGATCTTCCCCTCTTGGGGAACCCACAGTCTGGGTAACTCCTCCTGTGTCTGATCAGGAGTTGGGAGGTTTGGGGGAAATCTGGGCCCGCCCTCTACTCCAGGTTCCAGCCCAGGGCCCTGTGGATTGCAGCTGTCTATAGTGCCTCCTGTAACAGCTGCATGACAGCTACAACTCCCTGGGCTACTTCCCCATGGCCTCCTCCAAACACCTTCTTTATCCTCACCACAGGACCTTCCTCCTGGTGTCTGATAACGCTTGTCCTCCTCAATCCTCCAGCAGTTCACTCTCTCACTCTCAGCTCCTTGCCTTCTTGCTCTTCACACATGCTCCTTCTTCTCTGGCTCCTCCCTGCCTGACTGGAGTGAGCTCCTTTTTAAACCCAGGTGCCTTGATTAGCCTTCCTTGATTGGCTGCAGATGTTCTAATTAAAGTAGCTATCTCTACTGCCTTCTAGAAAGATCTTAATTGGCCCCAGGTGCCTTGATTAACCTGGAGCAACTGTCATTTGGTTACCAGGGTCCTAGGGATTTGTTTAGCCTGGGGCTAACATACCTGTTTCTCAGTACTTTACTGTAGCCATCTGGCCTTGTCCCATCACAGTAACAGGAAGTGGGCTGTAACTAACCCATTTTGTACATGATGCCAAACACCCATGAGTTTCCTGTGTATGTAAATTTATACTTTTCTCCCAGATTATGGTGCTGGAAATCCTCTTTCATCAGTCTCCTTGGAAGTACCATAAGTGCAGCTTCTACAAAAGCAGAGCAGTTCTCACAGAAGGAAACAGAGCTGGACAGACATCCAAATGAACCAGCAAGGCTGGTTCCTTTACAACAGCACTCAGTCTATCACATCCTGGGAATCCATCACTCATCATGAAGAAAGGGACATTATTATGGCTTTCCATCTGTCAGTTCAAAGTGAAATGTAACTTTGTATTGGACTCTCCACTCTGCAGTCAGGCATGGAAGATTTAGAGCTTGCTGCTATATTTTTGAAATGGGAAATTGGAATGAAGCTGCTGAGTCATGAGAACAGGGGGCAATCTCACCAGCCATTTCTCTCTGGGGAAAACCACTAATCCTCCTCGATGCACCTGGGTGCAATTGATTCTTCAGAATTCCAACGCACTTAAACAATCTCAAACTGTCAAAGGTGCATTGATTTGTTCTGTAACTGAGAACAGAATGGATATAATGGAGATGATTTTTTTAAAGGGATGATTGCTATGGGAGGGTGAAGATAAAACTGTATTAAATAAGCAGCCATTAGATCTTAAAACCAAGCAGCTCAATCATCCACTTCTGCCCTCTAAAAGGAAGACCATAACACCATCACAGGCATCTAACACAGGTGAGCAGAAATATAATGAATTCACACGGTGTAATAAACCTGAAGGAAATGGGCTTAAAATAGACTTGTGGTAATAATGAATCCTCTTGCAGAACAGTGCACTCAAGGACTCTGCTCTCATCAGAATGACATTATGTATGGTTGAAGAAAACAGAGGGAGAACATAGAGGGTCCTCAAAAACAGATGCAGCAGGGCCCGAATCCCAAACAAGAGTGTCTTATTTAAAACAGTGACGGTGAATCCTTAATAACAAATGCAAATTAGCATGGCTGGTATTCAGAGTTTGCCTAGAAAACTTCTGGTCAGAGTTATTTGTTTCCATGCAACTGGATTGGGAGGTGAAGAGGATTAGGATAAAGGCCTATTTTCCTATAATTTTATCACATCATTCCTCATATGAACACCCTGCTGACCAGCCTTCTCCCAGGGCTCCTGGTCTATTAACACCATGCTGTTCCTAATTGTAAATTTGAACAGGAGTAACACAAAGTTGTCAGCAGGGGCTTCAGTGATCAGAAGCGGCACAGCCAATTCTCACTATTTTCCTGTGTGTCAAACAAATGTTTACTGATAAAAGGCCTAACACTGAGATATGCTGATAATCCTCAAATCCTTTTGGCCTAGTGGGAGTTAAGGGTTGTCAGCACACTGCAAAACTGGGCCCCAAAATCTTTAACACTGGTGGACTCCAATCAGTCAATATTTATTTTCCAGAACCTATAGGACAGGGGTCAGCAACCTATGGCACGCGAGCCAATTTTTAATGGCACGTGGCTGCCTGCTGGGACTCCGCGTGTCATTAAAAATCCTGCCGACGTGGCAAGCCGCGGGGTCTGCGGTCCCGGGCCGGAGTGCCAGCCCGAGCACAGCAAGCCACTGCCACCTCTCCCGCCTTCCCCTAGAGCCCTGCTGCCGTGCGTGCAGCGCTCTGGGGGCTGGGGCTAGGCGGTCCTGCGGGGCAGCGTTTAGCTCCATGGGGAGGGAAAGCTGCTCCTCGCTCATCTGGAGCCCTGCTGCCATACGCACAGTGCTCTGAGGAGCAGGGCAGGGCTATGCGCACGGAGGTGACAGCAGCAGGGCTCCGGATGAGCGGGGAGCCTCATGGTAAGGGGGCCAGGTCCGGGGCCGGTGGGGGAAAAGGGGTTGGGTAAGGGGTGGAGGCAGTCAAGGGACAGGGAGCAGGGTGAGTGGAATCCCAGGGGGTTTTAGGGCTGGGGGTCTCTGGAGGGTGCAGTCAGGGAGCAGAGAGGGGTTGGATGGGGCATGGGCGTCCCGGGGTCTGTTTGGGGGGGTGGATAGGGGTCAGGGCAATCAGGGGACAGGGAGCAAGGAGGATCCTGGGGGAGCAGTTAGAGTGTGTGGGGGGTCTCTAGAGAGGGTGGTCAAGAGACAAGGAGCTGTGGGGGTTGGATGAGTCGAGAGTTCTGGGGGGACTGTCAGGAGGTAGGGGTGTGGAGAGGGGTTGGGGCAGGCAGGGAGCGGGTGGGGGGTTGTATGGGTCCAGAGTTCTGGGGATCCTGTCAGGGGGCAGGGAGCAGTTAGATAGGCATGGGAGTCCAGGGGGTCTGCCTGGGTGCGGAGGTGTGAATAAGGGTTGGGGCAGTCAGGGGACAGGTAGGGGATAGGGTCCTAGGGGGGCAGTCAGGAGATAAGGGGCAGGGAGGCTTAGATAGGGGATGGGGTCCCAGGAGGGGGAAGTCGGGACAAGGAGCGGGGGGGTTGGGAGTTCGGGGGAGGCAGTCACCCAGCCCTCTGCCCTGAACCCTGCACCCCCACACACCCCCAGGCCCCTGCCCTGAGCCCTGTACCACCCAGACCTCTGCTGACTCCTTCACACCCCCCCATAACCCCAGCCCTGTCTGGCACCCCCACACATACCCAGCCCCCCTACCCTGACTCCTGCACCCCCCTCACATGCCCCCATCTCTCTGCCCTGACTCTTGCACCCCCCACATCCTCAGCCCCCCCCACATCCTATGTACCCTGCCCATCCCCACCCTGAGCACCAAATGGGAGCCCCTGCACCCTCACTCACATTTCCACCTGCTCTCCTTACACCACATGGGAGCTGCCCAGGTAAGTGCCCCCACAACCAAACCTCCTGCCCCAAACCTGAGCCCCCTCCCTCATTCTAGCTGCTGCACAGACCCTTCACCCCCAGCCCTGTGCTCGGTCCACTCCCACCCTCAGCTCAGTGCAGAGAGAGGAAGAGAATGGGCCAGAACCAGGGAGAAGGTAGGTACCCACTGTATGTGGGCAGGGCTGGGACCCAGACCGGCACTGGGCTGAGCGGGTCCAGCAGCAGGGATCCCGGCTGGCAGGAGCCGGAGGATGGAACCCCAGACCGGCAGTGGGCTGAGCCGCTCAGCCCACTTCCGGTCTGGGGTCCCGGCCACCAGCCCCACGCAGTCTGCTGCCGATCTGGGGTTCTGGCTGCCAGACTCTTCCCAGCTGGGGTCCCAGCCGCAGGCCCCACTCAGCCCACTGCCGGCTTAGGTGAACCGAACCTCAGACCAGCAGCGGGCTGAGTGGGTCGGTGGCGTAAGATCAACATTTTAATTTAATTTAAATGAAGCTTCTTAAACATTTTGAAAACCTTGTTTATTTTACAATACAACACTAGTTTAGTTATATAATATACAGACTTGTAGAGAGAGACCTTCTAAAAAACATTAAAATGTATGACCAGCACGCGAAACCTTAAATTAGAGTGAATAAATGAAGACTCGGCACACCACTTCTGAAAGGCTGCCAACCCCTGCTATAGGAGTTAGGCACCCAGCTTCCACAGAAGTTCAGTGGCAATTAGCTATAATCCTTAAAATGTTAGCCTTAGTTGTGAAGAGCCTAATAATTCCCAGTCTAATGGATGGAGCAAAGAACAGGGAGCCAGGAACCTCCGAATTCTAATGCTGGCTTTGCTACTGATTTGATGTGCAAGTGCCTTTGGGCATGTCACCTACCCCTTTGCACCACCATAACTTCATCTGCAAAAAGGGGGGGATGATAATAATACCTACTTTATCATGGGGCAAAAGACTATTCAGATTGATTAAGATAATATTTATAAAGTTCCTTGAAGATGCTAAGTACTATTATTCAACGAGTACGTCTTGAAGCTAACATTAAAGGCAGTAAAGGCTATGCAAACTTTTCCCATTTCCACAGCCAGAGAATACAATATATTTGTAATACAGACTTACATCTTAAAAAGGGATTTTTACACTGGGGCCATTTTGAAAAGAGTAGCCATTTATGCTGCCTGCAAAGCTAAAGCCTTGCAATTACTGATGAGATATCTTTTTGAATGAAAACTTTATTTCCCTGCAGCCTGGCATCGACCTCTGCTTGACCCAACAGTGAAGTCATGATCCTATATTTATGAGATCACCGTCAGCTGCCATGGAAATGTCATGCACTGATGTGATGTCATAATTCAACCATATGATTCCAGCGCAAGAGCAAGTAGGCTTAATACCAAATATATCTGATAATTAGCAGAAGTGATACTACCATTACAGGAAAAGATGTGAAAGGTAAATGGATTTGGTCTAATGTAGGATATATTTTAAAGCTTCCTCCAGCCTGAAAGTCCCTTTTCAATACCACATATATTGCATTTTTCTTAAAGCAGCCTCTGTGGAATTCCAGTATATTGGCTAATAGGAAGAATGGTCATAAGCAGTTTTAATGCGGCTGGGAAGGCAGAGTACAATACTTACAGAACAGAATGAGCAATGTGCCAAAGAGCCATATGATAAGGAAGAAATGTGTTTTCGATCAAGGAAAACCAGTTTAATGCACTTACTGGGAACACAGTATTTTACACAGACACTTCTTCACTGGCCATGTGAATTTAAGGAACCCTCCTGCTGGTTACTCAGATTCTTTGCAGACAATCAGACCAGAAGCAAAACGTTATAAATTCTTAAGGTTCTGTACTCAGTGAGATTTACATCCTATTTTATACAGACCAAAAACAAGAACAGAAAAGATACCATGTAAGCATCTGAACAACCATACAACAAATGCCATTTCAAGCATCATTTATTATGCTGCCTTTCAGAGACTTTTACAAGCCTCACTATGGTTAGCAATTCCAGCTGACTCGTAAAGCGGTTTTAAAATTCATCATTGAAAAGAATGTTTATCTCTGTGTTTTCTCCAGTTCGGAGTAAAATTATACTCTTAAAACCTGGGGACGGTGTGTCTTTAATTTTGTTTAGAACAGAAAATAACTGTGATATGAAAGATTTAATGAGGTTAGAAATCTAAAAGGAAATGGAGTGGGAATAGATTATCAAGAGAAATAAAGCCAGCCGCTGGAGAGTACACTAATATTAAATATTAGGTTTCTAAACCAAATATATATAATCCATTTAGGGACTTAATGGTGGTTCTCAGAAGCACATTTATCTACAGCTTATGGTTCAACAACCAATATTATAACTCCATTTGTCATTGTTAGGCTAGGGGAATGGATGTCAGGGAGGGGAGGGTCAGCAGAGAGGGAAGAGCTAATTCTGAACAGAAGAGAGACAGCCACCGTATGTTACAGAATTATGCTCTGAGGGGTGGAACTGGACTCTTGACTTTTGGATCCAGAGTGAAAAAAGTCCCATGGGGCGAGGGGAATCTCCTTTAAAAAAAAAAAAATCTTTCCTCCAAGATATGGGGTTTATTTATTTATTTTTTGCTGCCCTACAAGAACTAAAGTCACCATTTACCACATGGATTTGCCTTAAGTTAGGCTTCTAAATCCATATTTAGGCTCTAATTTGGCAAGATGTTTGAGCATATGTTTCAGTAAGTATGCCAGCAGTTCCAGTGATTTCTACGGGACTACTCATATGCTTAAAATTAGCTACACTCTTAAGTACCTTGCTGAAGTGGGGCCTCGGATGCCCAAGTACACATGGTCTGAACACCTTTGAAAATAAAGCCAAACTTCCTCAATAAGGATTTAGAAACCTGACTTTAGGCAGCCAGGTTCAAAAAATATATAGCAAGGGCAAATATCCTTAGCTTGACTTGTGTATATGAACACCTACATAGGGATCCTTGCTTTGGTGATTGACACAATACTCATCTTGCCTCTTCTCGCTGCCACTCAGAGTCCCTCTGTCGTAAAGAGGTTCATTCCTGGGTAGTACAAGGTAGAATGAATAGTGACAAGGAAGTTTGCCTTCAGCAACTCCAGTCATCTTAAAGCAGCCCCTGAAGGTGTAGAAAAATCTTTCATGCTTAAGAGAAAATGAGAAATTAAGAGATGAAATGATAAAAAACAAAAATTCACATTCCCTCTCCATTTTGACTTAAAAGACAGCAGGAAAAAAGTCTAATTTCGATTAGCAATTAGCTAATTGTCGTCACTAGGGGAGATGTACATATGAATTAAAAAACAATTCCATAATGCTGGTTCCAGGTTTATCCAAACAACAATTATGGACTACCATATTAATGATGGAGAAGAGAGATGCAGCTACATTTTTCACCTACAACTGAGATTATTTAATTTCCCATTTTATATCACTTTACTATTTTATTAACTCTGCTTTTTTATTTGTTTTTAAGAACGCTCTCACAGAGTCTCTTACACAATTCAGCAATTCCTCTTAACTTCTAAATAACGGCAGGGCTTACCAGCTACAGAATCCACCACCACTGAATGTAATCGGTAACTCACTGAAGACTCCATCAATTTTTTTGTGTAATTTTTTTTCCTGAGTGGGGGATATGGAGGAGAAAGATATAACAGGGAGTGCAACATTGTTCTCTTTTTGTTTAAAAACAGATGACAATAAGGACTTCAAAAACGTCTCTCTTTTCACCAGGGAAAAGTACATTTTGGACTCTTTCTTCCTAGACTGGGAAACTTAGAATGCATATAGGGTGTCACCAGGAGCCAGTGGAGCTTACCTAACTAGGTACCAAACAGGCCAAAGCTAAAAAGCAAAACAGGACAAATAGAGAGTACAGCAGCCCATTTTGGAGAATACTTTTCTGCTGCCACCACCACCAGTAGTAAATAATCTAAATACTATTAATGCTAATATTTTTTACTACCAGTGAAGTTTCCTGAGGTCTAAGGCCACACCATAAACTGTCATATGTTGAGCTGCCACTCTAATCCTATGCTGAGTATTAAAGTGCGGTCAGAACTAGAACTGTTGATATTATCAGAGTGAAGCGACTGCATGAGTCAGAGATTCATCCTGTGATCCATATCACCAAATTTCTTTCCATCGCCTACTTTAGCAGTACTGTGCATCTCTGTCACTCAAGAAAAACTGGTTTTGGCACTACAAGTAATTTTAATTCTGATGAGGCCTGATTCAAAGACTCCCATTAATTTCAGTTAGCACTGAATATGGCTCCAGTTCAGTAGAGCACCTAAAAGCATGTATCTGAAGAAGTGGGTGGTAGCCCACGAAAGCTTATGCTCAAATAAATTTGTTAGTCTCTAAGGTGCCACAAGTACTCCTGTTCCTAAAAGCATGCTCAACTTTAACAGAAGTCAATGGGACTTGAGCATGTGCTTAAAGTTAAACACTTGCTTACGTGCTTTGCTGAATAGCAGCCATAAAACCAAGTGGATGGGGCTCTCAACAGAGATCTAAAAACTGACCCAAGAATATTTTTTAGGATTTTCAAGATCAAGGGATTGGTTTGCAAGGGAGAAATCTTGGTAACATAATAAACAACACTGTTTGTTTAAACATTCATTACTTCTTAAACTGCCTCCCTAGCAGCTACTGTACCTGTTATTTTCAATAAAAATCAAGATGTATGGCTATTTAAGCATCAAACTAAAAAATTAAAAACAAGAATGCAAAGCATAACAGAGTAAGTTACATGTATTCCCATTAGTATAATGCAGCTATATTAGCAATGTTCTGAACCTGCCACACAAGAGAGAGAAACAGCTACAAGTATTCAATGGAGTTATTCAATCCAAATTCGTGTAAGGGCACTATGTCAAAATGTCTTGCAATAACAACATTACTGTAGCTGTTGATACTGGAAGAGTCTGCTAGAGCTGTCTGCAGATCCATATGGAGATATTGCAAGGTCCAGAACTCCTTGACAGTGTTAATTCTCAAAATTTTATCACAAGTCTTATGATACTTGATGCTTTATTGGAGACTTCCTTTCTCCAATATGTTCATTAGTCAATGAAGATGGTATTAACAAAAATCAAATAACTGTAAACAGCTGGATTAAAATCTCTCTCTTCTCAATTGCTCAACTCTCCATCTCTTGAAGTCATAATTTTGTGAGTTCTCCAGTAACTAAAAAGTCTTTCAAACAAGACAAGACCTGAATTTCTAATTTAAAAAAGCAGTTTTTTTAAAACCAACCATCCCTTCCCATCATGCAAACTTTCAGACTTACTTTATACATTACAAAAAAAGTACAAAAGCCCAATGTGTTTTTGGGCTTGTCTACATCAGAAAGTTGCAGCGCTGGTGAGGGAGTTACAGCGCTGCAACTTTGAAGGTGTACACATCTGCAGGGCATCACCAGCGCTGCAACTCCCTGTTTGCAGCGCTGGCCGTACTCCCGTTTTGTCTCGGGTGTAGAGGATCCAGCGCTGGTGATCCAGCGCTGGTAATCCAATGTAGACACTTACCAGCGCTTTTCTTGACCTCCGTGGAAGGAGGAAGCCTCTGGTAATCAAGCTGGTCTCCTTCCCCGGCTTGCTCTCGCGTTCCCGGAACCCCGAGCAAGCAGGTCTCCTTCCCTGCGGTTTGCAGGGTGGTTCGGGGAACGCGAGAGCAAACTGCGGTGAAGCTGGTCTCCTTTCCCGGTTTGCTCTCTCGTTCCCGGAACCCCGAGCAAGCAGGTCTCCTTCCCTGCGGTTTGCAGGGTGGTTCGGGGAACGCGAGAGCAAACCGCGGCGAAGCTGGTCTCCTTTCCCGGTTTGCTCTCTCGTTCCCGGAACCCCGAGCAAGCAGGTCTCCTTCCCTGCGGTTTGCAGGGTGGTTCGGGGAACGCGAGAGCAAACCGCGGCGAAGCTGGTCTCCTTTCCCGGTTTGCTCTCGCATTCCCCGAACCCCCCTTGAAGCCGCCCAACAGCGCTGCAGTGTGGCCACATCTAACACCACTTGCAGCGCTGGTTGCTGTAAGTGTGGCCACTCTGCAGCGCTGGCCCTATACAGCTGTACTAATACAGCTGTAACAACCAGCGCTGCAAAATTTTAGATGTAGACATGGCCTTTGTTTGCAGATCACCTTTAGAACTACCACAGACAGGCAACATGAAAGTTTATTTCATGCAGTTTCTGCTGGTCACAAGTATTGTAATTCACAAAGTTTGAGAGTGTCCTGGATACTGAATCCATCCCAAATACAGATATCAAGATTAATGCCAGCAAAGCATCACATTTCTTATAATCAGCATATGCTTTAAGTAGATCTAAATTCCTTTTCAGTGCTGTTTTATTCAATTTGTTGCATCAGACCTGGTTGTTTTCAGGTCAGATACCAGCAGCCATTTGGGTAACTGAACACCTACTTAATTCCAATCAGAAGTATGCAATGGTAATGCATAGCGATAAAAGCCCTTTTATTTTCTGTTATTTTTCCCTAATTTGTTTTAATCTTTCAGCTCCCTGAAAATTCTGTAAGGGGATCTCAAGGCCTTTTAGACAGCAGTAGAGGCCTTTTAAAGCAGGACAGTATTAACATTTCTTCCTGCATCACAGTAAGCTAGTAACATATTGATAAATTACCCACACCATGCTCAAAACTGGCTGAACCCGCAAGTCAGAGCAGGTACTGTACCACCTATTTCTAAAGTTGTAACTCTGGCTTAATAATTTGCAGACTGCCTTTACCATATGCCAAATATTTTTTGACAAATATATTAGGTTGAACCTAAAGTAGCTTCCACCAAGGTACTGAACATCTTTTAAAGAAAAGAAATTATGGATTCTGTTGTGATGACGTAGCCCCTAAAAGATGTTTCAGGGTCACCAGCTACCTTATATAGGCAACATCTGGCAAAATCATACTGCATCAAAGAGGGAATCACTGGTACATGTTAAAACTGTCTGCAAAAACCAGATGAAAACTATAGTATTCCAGATTCCTTCCAAAAACAGTGTCTTTTCATCAAGACAAAAGAAACAGAGTGATGCTTTGGCGAACAATAATGGAAACTTCCATTCTCAAGTAGTGATATATGAACATTTTTGCTCACTTTCAGATGCATGGACAGAATAGTTTTCTGTGTTAAGAGTTCATTATAGTTTCAGCCCTCCTACTGAACTGTTTCCTCTGAAATCAGAGGTAAGATTAAACCTGTTGTAGCAGAGTGCTTTATAATGGCTCTGACAGACATTGTTTTTCCTAGGCCTCACATCTGGGAGTTAACCAGCAGGGCACTTGAAACCAACCAGGTCAGCTCTTTAGTTGAGTTTTGTGTCTAATCAGCCAGGAAGGCTGAGGCCTCAGGTCACACATGGAAATCACTAGAGCTATTTAAGTCGCCAGAGGTTATTAATAAATCTCCCACTATTTCCTTAAGTAAATAATTGAAGGCCCATCTTTCAAACAAGTTATGTCTGGCCATGTTATGGTACCAATTTTATCCTTCCTTTTTTCCTCTCACCAAGCAGGAAGAACAAATCTCTGGTGACAACAATGGCAAAACTGTGAATTATAAACATCCATGTGTCTCTCATTTGAACGCCTCCTCGAGTTTCCTTGACAGCTGGGAGTGAGAGAGAGGCTCTTAGGCTTTCACTAGAGCCCTCGCCACTGAAGCTGCTCTCAGAAACACAGACTTTGTGGGAAAGCCATTCAGCTGTTTCTTACAAGGAAGCTTTACGTACTCGGTGAAATATGAGCCATTCTATTTCTATTAGGTGCTTTTAGGTAGCCGAGTTCAGATTCTTTTAGGCTCCCATCAAGAAAACAGGAAAGGAACCTGACTATGAAGCAACGCTGGAGCCAAAGCTCAGGGATTTCAGGAAAGGAAAATGTGTTGAGGGACAGACACGTTTCGACTCTGACTCTTCACTTCAGAGGCCATGTGCAAACACTGAACCCTGACTGTGCAGAGAGGCCCAAACACTGGCCCTGATATAAGCGGGCTTTGAATTCAATAGGAGAGGCAATTGCTCTTGCTGAAGCTGAATTTGCCTCAGAATCACAGTAACGAGCATTGTCCTATTGGAGACCATAACTTATTTCTTCTGCATCTGTCAGTCTTTCAAATTCAGAAATAAAGGATTGCTTAATTCTCATTGTAAAAGTGCCAATTATCGATAGCAATGTGTATGTATGTGTGTGTGTATACACATGCTTTCACTATATGTAGATATTTACACATATATTCATATATACTTAACATCAAAAGCGAATCTAGCAGCACTTCTCTACTGACACAAAATGAGGGGAAGTCAAGGCAGGGTCAAGGCGATAACTGTAGTGCACGCCAGTGCAGAGATTCTGTGCAGCTTCAGGTGGCAGGGCAGCCCAGGCAAGGTTGCTATAATTTAGAGCAGCTTCCTAGGCTAAGTTATGCTGCAGGTTGTTCTGACCCCCAACAAACCCAGAATCCCATGTGAGCAAACATGGCATAAAGTCAGCTTCGCCTTGCCCCTACCTCACGTGCTGTGTGTGCTTGGCCTCCTGGGGATGCAACACAGCAGCTCTCTCAAGTTCTTTAGGGTATTAAAATTATGATGTAGTTGGTTTCCCCCAAACATCATTAAGAAGCCACATCACCACCACTACCAGAGTGGTGGTGTTCACTGTTACAGAGTTACAAGCTCATTGTTTTTGCCTGAGCTTCGTTCAAGATATGAAACAAAGTCTCTGTCAGTGTCAAAAAAAAATTGTGGATGCTTTAAATAATGACAAATGTGAATTTTACACACACATCCCTAATCACTGATGCTACTTTCAAGTTTGCCTCTTCAAATTTTAAATCAAAAACATAGACACACGTTCTGAATGATGCATCAGTCAAAACAGCAGGTTTACAGTCATTACATCACCTATCTGATCGGAAATTGATGGGAAAAACCCCTACAATGAACTGGGTTATTTTGGATATCTTAATAAAATAAGAGATTTAAAAATCCCAACTACATGTTAGGGCTCAGAAATATTAAAAATACCTGATTATATACCTGACTGAACGGAATGGTAAATTACACATTGTATGAAAGTAATATGATTCCGAAGTGAAAGCCCTGGATTCAGTTCCAGCTTTATAAATCATTTAATGAACTCGACCTTAAGTATCGCCTGTGAAGCCCTGGAGTTGACAGCTAACCTATAGACTTGATTCAGAGGTATTTTTGCTAGTCCATTTTATATTTTCTCTCATATGCTATGGGTGAGTTTTATCAACTGATGTAAAAAGGTGTTCCTCTATTGATCTATGACCAATTTAAACAAGTTAGGGAGCTGGCCCTATGTTACTTACACACACATGCTATCCTCCTGTAAGTGCTCACAGGAGAGGGTGTGGGGAAGGTAAAGGAAACCTTACAAAGGAGTCTCAAACTATATTAGCTCTATTCCAGCTGCTCCACAGAGCTTGGTGGGTACTTTAGGCTTCCCTTCCACATGACAACCCCACTCCATGTGTGGATCCCCAACCCTCCAGAGGTAATAAAGTAAGGTATGAGGTAGGAAGAAAGCAATGCTACTTAGGAGACACCTGATACTGCATCCCTATCTTTACTTAGGACTGGAGAGGTCCACATGGATGAAACCGTCCAAAAGGCGAAAACTGGCCAGATGATCTGGCTTGAGGATACCCTAATGAAGAGAATAATACTAAAATAACTTCTCTAAAATCACAGTATCACTCAAGTGAAAAAACCAAGTGGAGTCATGAGTGAATCATAATACCATTCCAGATAAGCAAAAGCCTGAAGAATTAGGGCCTCAAACCAAAGTAAAACTCTCATTATCTTCAGTGGGACCAGGATCAGCCTGCATTTCCACTCTGGAGAGATTTTTCCCTTTCAATTCAATGAGCGTTTTCTATTCCCATTCACAGACGACCGCTGTTCTTGGTAACACCTGCAAAGATTAATGTCCAAAACTCTGGGTGCTAGTCTCCCGCTTGCAAGAGCACATTTTCAATTGCTAGATTCCTATTGACAGTTGTACACCTAATTCCCTACATGTTGTGCTGAAAACTTACCATGCAAGTACCACATGAACTGTATTTACATACATATACGTTTACAGAATCACTTGTACTATATTTCTGAGTGGAAGACTAATATGTTCCTTATAGTGAGGTGGAGGTGTCTGTATGGGCCGCGTGTTTTTGCGGGTAACACAAATACAATCTGAAGTTAATGGTCCAAAACATGTCCTTGAACTCATTGCGAGTTGTGTGCTCATAGCCAAAAGCATAATTTGAGAGAGAGTGTCTAGCATGCAGCTTATTGCTCAAGCGCTGAAGAACGGATCTGTTTGGAACGTGACTATTTTTACATGCACTGAACCATTTTTTCTTTGCAAGATTCAGATTCTAAAGACTTTTTCCTTTGTAGTTTTCATTCATGACCTCATAAATAAAAATATTAGGCACAAAGTAACAACTGTCCATCTTGTAGTTTCCAAGTCCAATGGCTGATGTGTCAAATGTGCATAAATGGGTGGTGGATCACCTCCTTCCCTATGGGACATTACCCTCCATTTGCTAGTTGACAAATTATTTTCATTTACATATTGATCTACTTTCCCTCACTCCTTTACCCTTCCTTCGCCTGCAGTTTAATGTCATGAAACTGAATATTTGTCATTTAAGGAGAGGCTCTTTCTTGCAGCTTAATTGCTTTATTTGACTTTCAACTGTTCAGAAAGGGCAACTTTCGGCCATTTCTAAAAGGGCTATTGAGTTAATGGGATATAACTTCAGCTCTGAATCCCAGAGCAGAGCGCAAGTTTGTATTGCTGCTACTTACACAGCACCTTGTTGTGGATATGGACTTCACAGTCAATCCAGTAGCTTTCATGAGCATTAACTTCAATATAAACCCTCCCCACAAATAAACAAAGAACAACAACAATAACACTCACATAAATTACACCAGTGGCATCTCCAGCTCTTTCAGATGCAATAGAAATCTTTATGTTCACACTAGGCCAGGCCTGGGGAAAATTCCACTGGCAGATGTGAGGAATCCCAAGACAGGTTGGTGCATTTCCTGGGTTACTGGCAGCTGATCTTTGTTTGAAAAGCAACATATTGAGTCTGTGTGCATGTGAATGGGGAGGGATGGCGGGGGGTTAAGCAGGGGAGGTTAGGGAGGAAATGGGGAAAAGGTGAAGGCAATCCAGCTCCTCAGCACTCATGCTGTCACTGAGGCAGCACTGATGTGGGAACTGGAGGGAGATGCTTGCCAATCCTTCTGGAAGGAGAAAAATTGCTACAGATGGCAACTGCCAGCAGGGGAACGAAGAGCAAAAATAGAGGAATTCATGACAGAAATTAGAGAGAGAGAGAGAGAGAGAGAGGATTTCTAATGCAATCATTTTATCTTTTCATTTACAGGAAATCGTGAAATCAAATAGCCACAAACAGAATGGGCCAGATACTGCAAATGAGTGTAGCTCCACTGAAGTCAACAGAGCTACATCATTTACACAAGCAGAGAATTTGGCCCAACTACCCTAAGCACAAAGTGGAATAAAGCCTCTAAGCCCCATGACATTAGCATGTGCCTTTTCTTTCCCCATGGCAGAAGATGTCAGATGAAGATATTTCCTATTCCATCCACTCAGAGGCAAAAATAGAAGGAGAAAAGAAAAGAAAAAAGCATGCAGACACACTCAAAATGAGTTACTACGGCTGGTTACTCAATCCTTTCAGCCCTGCCAACACTTTCCTGTGATTAGTTAGTAAATCGGACAAGGTCTGCATTTGTTCACAGCTTATTGACAGAACTGTATCGATAAAGCAATATCCAACCAGGGGCTGTAAGGGGGGATGGGGTGGGGAAGAGAGGGAGAATCTCATTTTACTTTCTCAAGTCTTTATTGTACAAAGGTATTTTTCCTGGATGAATTAATTTTCTAGAAACTGAAGTGTGAATTTTCTCAGACTGCAGCTCTTATATCATTGCTTAATAATTATTTATTGACTGGGCAGACATTAAACATCGAAGAATAAAAATACGTCACAAAAACTTATTCTTATAGATTTTTAACCTGACGCTGCAGGGACATTTTGTGTTGAGTTCTTACGAGTGCTGAGAAGTGTGTCTTTGTGGATTTTCTTTCTTCTGGAAAAGCTCTTTGTGCTACTGATGGGAATCCTCCGATATTTTCCCTCCTTTCCTAATCCCTTCCCCCTAAACCCTGGAGACCTTGAGTCATGCCACTACCCTCTGGAGGAAAAAGACTGAATGGGATTCCCTCTGGAACCTGTTAGTGGCACTCAGAAATCAGCCACATGGGTACATGCTGACCAAGAAAGCAAGGGACTGGAGCTGGAATAGAACTCAGGTTTTCCATACAGCAGTAGAGAGAAATAATCCCCAGACAGTTGCAATGCATGGATTTTCAGTGGTCTTAGGTTTGGATTCACTATATTATAGAAACTAAGAAGGGACAGAATTAAAAGTAAAGACATTTATATTAAAAATATACACATTATTAAAGCCTAATTGGAGTCTTTTAGGCCCTGTTGAACTTTATGAGTCTGATAAAGCCAAACTATCAATAAAAAGCAGCACTGACTCGTGACTGAATGAAAATGAGGGGAAACAAGCTCAGGATCTATCTTGGGATAGTCACACACAGACAGGCAAAATAGTGGTATACAGTACAGGCGAGGGGCTGGGTAAAAAAGATGCCACTGCATTAATCTATATGCATTTCCATTTGGCCATATAATACAGTGGCACTTATGACCAATGCAGGTGGTTAGTTGCTAGTGGAAATTTCTGAAGAGGAGAACTTTTTGGGAGGCAAGGAGTAGAAAATGGTGGGACCCAAATTCATGCCATTGTAGTGGGGAATGGAACGTTATAATCAAAACAGAGTGATTGGGAAAATACCTTTATCAGTTAAGTTAGATCATCATCAGTGTGGATGACATAGTTCAAAAATTTCTCTAGGCTTCCTCTGTCAGTACAAATCCACAGACTCCACTCCAGCCTTCTCTATTTATTAGAACTTTAACCTTTCTCCCCGTAACAAAAATACAAAAAACAAACAAAAAATAAACAAACCCACAAGTACTGTCAACAAAAATTGCACAAGCTCTAAAAATACAATACTTTACAAATAACTAATTTTACAAAAATGGGTTGAAAACAATAGTGCAGTATACAAACATCTTCAGAGGCTATTCTCACTTACAGAAAGCTGGCCTGCATATGTTAAAATAAAGCCTCCAAAATTTATGAAGGCAGAGAATAAAATGGGGAAGAAACAAATTACAACTCTAATTGAAAATCAGGCAGAAGCAACCTAGTGCTAGGAAGAAGCTAATAAAATATACTTTAAGGAATGACATTTATTATTAATGAGTAATCACACTAGTGCTTTATTATATAATTCTATAAAAAAAGTTTTTTTGTGCAGACGAGAGAAAGAATTGGAATTTGGATGCAGTTGTTCTGTGGACTGATTGTAGGACCAGGAGCTAGGAAGTCTTAAGTTCTAAACCTGGCTTTGACACAGATAATTTCTGTGGTTTGGACAAATCCTACCATGTCTTCCTTATTATCACCATTTTACTGATGGGGAAACCAACACCTATGTCCTGACCTTGCAAGTGTATTGAGGGAATGAGTTAATGTTTGTGCAGAACTGTAAAGAGGCAGAGCCACTTTCACAACTGTATTTACTCCAGTTTTATGCCAGTGTAAGGGTATGGCTACACTAGAAACTTCAAAGCGCTGCCGCGGGAGCGCTGCCACGGCAGCGCTTTGAAGTGTGAGTGTGGTCCCAGTGCTGCGCGTACTCCACCTCCTCATGGGGTTTAGCTTACAGTGCTGGGAGTCGCACTCCCAGCGCTGCGGCACTGTTTACACTGGCGCTTTGCAGCGCTGTATCTTGCAGCGCTCAGGGGGGTGGTTTTTTCACACCCCTGAGTGAGAAAGTTGCAGCTCTGTAAAGCGCCAGTGTAGCCATGGCCTAACTCCAATTCAATTAAAACACAAAACTGAAGTAATGCAGTGAGGATATCAGTCTTGAGAAGGGAATTACTATTATTTAGTACCCTTTTGTTGTAAGTATCCAGTGGTTAGTTCTTTGAAATGCCATGTGGGAAAGATAAGCTCAGTTCCAACCCACAGTCCCTTGCTTTCTTGGCTGGCACATAGTCCTCTGGCTGATTTCCCAGGACAGGAAACAGGTTCCAAAGAGTCCCATTCACTCACTCTTAGAAACTGGATATGGTAACATACAACTTAAGGTGTGACTCAGAGCCTCTGAGATTCCATAACTCCTGTTTTAGTCCATTGGGGTTGAAGGCCCTCAATTTTTAGGGCTTGTCTACATAGGAAAAAAGCCTGCAGTAACTGGTGCATACTAGCTACTCTGCACCAACTTCCCGTGTGCACTTACTGTGCACTCGGGATACCTTTGCATACATTAGCTTAATGCACTTTGGAAGCGTAGTAATTTAAACAGGCTGAGGGCACTCTCAGTTTGTAGTAAGTGTCCGCACAGGGAGTTAGGGTGGAATAGCACTTTAAATTCACACCTTAGCTTCCCTCAGTGTAACTGTAAACATAGAATCTGGGTCCATGTGGATGGGTGGTGGAGATAATTTGTCTCTGTAACTGGATGTTGGGGATTATTACGTTCTCTAAGGATTTCATTCCACAATCACATCAGCCTCACAGCAAACCTTGCAATTCATGACGATTTTTTAATAGAGTTAGTCAAGTGTTGTATTACAATAAAATTATCTGTAATATAGTCCACTGTGGCACACATCATTAGGTTGAAGAGTGAGAGAGAAAACAAGCTGATAGGTACAGGATAGCAGCAGTAAAACCATTCACTCCTTCTCTGGAGGAGCCATTTTTGAGCAATATAAATCACCAGCCTATCAGCATTCAGAATCCCTTAACATTTTCTAGTTAGAGTGGTACCACTTCATGCTTCTCTGAGAAAGACGGGAAACAGGGACTGGCTGATTTTTTCCTGAAGGAATGGTATGCTCCATTCTGGTATTCCTTATTCTCATAGAAAACAGTGAAAGCACAGTGGGATTAGGAAGACTATCTGTGCCACAGATGTGCTGTGTGACACTTGATAAGAAACTTAACACAATTTTTTTTTTAAGTTGTCCACTAATTTTGGGTGCCCATCCTGAAACATCTAGGGCCTGATTTTCAAAGGATCCGAGCACCTACAACTCCTACTGAAATCAATGGCAGAGGTGAAGACTTCGCAAATCTGAAAAGCAGACTCACTGTGATCTAAAGCAGGGCACGCAAAAATTCAGCCACCCAGAATGTCTGGGTGTTAACAGAGCTATGACAATTTACATCAGCTGAAGATGTACTCCATTGAGACACAAATCTCTCTCTACAGCCTTAATAAAGCCAAAACTACTAATATGGGACATCTATTGGAAGGGAGTGATTGCCAAAGCTGAAGATGAATCATTTAGACTGGTACTATAGGGGTGTAATGAGGAACTGAACTGGGAACAGGACAATTAAGACTTCATGGGCCTGATTCACATTTACACAAACGGCAACAAAGGAGTGATTTTGCCACTACAGCTTATACTAGTTCCCTAAACAAAATGACTTTTTTTTGCTGGTATAACTGTGTCTACACTAGGACTTTTCCCAGCACAGCTATGGTGTGTGTGTGAAAACTTGTAAGTGTAAACCACACCTAATACAGATACATACATCAAAATATAAGGGTCTAATAATGAAAAGTGCTTGGTCACCTCCACCTTAATTATACACATGGCTGCCAGCTCTTCCTATAATAACCAATATACACTAACCAGCATATATAACACTATTACCCAGAATACTAACTTGGGTGGAGGGGAGAAGGAATATATATACTGCAAGCACACACACAGAAGAGGGTTATATTTCCCTGCCACATGCACTGGTTTAGAACTGAACTGGAGATGGATACCAAAGTGACCCTTTTCATCATCCCTAGAGAGTGTGCAACATTTGTAAAACGAGAGAAAGATTTCCCCACCCCACCCCGTCCTTCCCAAAGAAAGCATTGGCTCTCTTCTACTTCCAGTTTCACCATGGCTGCACATGACTAAACATCAATTTTGACACTTATATGGAGTGGTGCTCTGCTCAAGCTTTGGTCAGTCTGCCTGACTTGTCGAGAGATTGTAAAATCATTAATGGTGTATTTTACACCGCATCTTTTTTAAAACCATAATTACCAGAAAAATTATTCTCCTCTTATTTTAGATTTATTTTTTTATAAGACATGTGTTCACCTTCTCATACCAGTCAAAATGAGGTCAGTAATTTGAACATATGTGGATGTGTGCACTTTCTCCTCCCACCAGAAATGACAAAGCAGAGCTTGGCAAGGCAATAAAGGAACGGCTACAAATCAGCCAGGATTATCTGACTTCCTTTAAGAAAGCTATAAATTGTTTACAGCAGCATTGGTCTTTAAAGGCAGAAGGGGCCGGGGGTGAGGGAGAGAAGGGGAATGCTTTAAACTGACAATTTCAACATGTTGCCAAAGTCCTTTCTTATAGTTCACAATTAAACAAACAAACAAACAAACAAAACAAAGCTTCTAACTTATGTCGGCTGGACATTTTATTTTCAGGGGGAAAAAGATGCCTCCCATTCCCTCACTTCTCCCCCATACAAATGGACTGGGATGCAGAGTTAGCATAAGTTCTAAAACATTTAAGTGTCTGAAAAAAAATGTTTCCAAAGATTTTCATACATGGAAATCTCAAGAGAAACTGGACAGAGACTTGGATAATACACAGCAGCTCCTTCAACTTAGCTTCATGGGGTCCCCTGTGGTGAAGGGCCCCAGGCATTTGCTCTGCTTGCGGCCTCCTAATGCTGGTCCTGGCTTTTATATGCAGGAAAACAGTTGTTGTGGCACAAGTGGGCCGTGGAGTTTTTACAGTATGTTGGAGGGCCTCAGAAAGAAAAAGGTTGAGAATCCCTGGTTTAATGCATGGGGAGATGGAATCATTAGGATTCCAGCTGCAGCAGGGCTTTATCACCTCTGGATTTAGGCACAACTGTCCCCAGTAACGTATAGGCAAAGGGAAAATAAGGATGAGGGGTGGGTTTTCTGCAATTGTTGACACGATGAGAAACAGTTCAGTCCTTTTAGATTGCCTACAATTTTCTGAACATGAAAAGACACCAGAGCATTTCAGTAATTCTAGAGATTGAGCAAAGACGCAAAACTTAGATGTGGATCTCAAACCTCCTTTGCTAATACAAAGTTCAAAGTTGTTTGGAATTTTGTTACTATCTGTTTGAAAGATATGAGCCAATTGTGACATTTAGACCCATACCCGGACTTCTGACTCCAAATGTCCCCAAAGTCTGAGGGTGCTCACAGCCAGAGTTCTGGTTTGTGCCAATCCTTACCACAGTTTTGTATCTTTTGTTCCTGAAGGCCATTCAAAACCAAGGTCAACCATTACTGTATAAAGCCCAAAAATACACAAGTCTAGATTGGCTGGAACTGCAATTCCCAAACTCCTGTCATGTAGTACCTCTCATCGACAGGATACATCTCAGGGTTTGCCTACACTACAAAATTAAGTCAACCTAAGATAGGTCGATGAACAGCCACTGCAGTAATGACTGCTTTTTTCCATGTCCACACTACCCTCCTTCTGCTAGTGGTGTGCGTCCTTACCAGCCTCACAGCTGGAGCCCCCCCCCGTCTTGAGCTGTGAGCCCTGTGCGAGGCTGACAGCCAATAGGCGATGTAAGTAACATAGTGTCTACATGGACACTGCACTGCCCTAACTACATCGACCAAGGAGCCATGCCTTCCATGGAGGTGGAGTTATTAGGTCAGTGTAGTGGGTGGCTTACATCGGCAGGAGCAACACTATAGTGTAGATTACAACGCTGCCTTACGTTGCGTAGTGTAGACCAGGCCTGAGACTTACTGAATGGATGCTGTTACCCGAAATGCCATCCCCAGACATGGTACATCATTTCCAAGCTGCTAAGTAATTCCTGGGTCACATCCCTTATGGAGGATGTGCGCCTATAATAAGAATGAAGTAAAAATTATGACAGAGCTCATGTTATTCACGCAGCTCAGGAACAGCAAAATACCCATCCTAAGCTACTGGCTTTTGAGAACTGGAATGTTTCCAAATCTGTTTATGTCATCACCTTATCTCCTTTAGCCTCACATTTTCATCTTGCTTTTTCACAGGTGCATTTGCTTCCCAGGATGAAAACAAATAATGAACCATCTTCTTTAATTGTTATTATTAATAATAATTATTTTTATTATTTAGTAGTACCTGCGAGCCCATGGCTTGGGCTAGAAACCCTTTGTGTTAAACACTGTACAAACACAGAACAGAAAGATAGTCCCTGCCCTAAAATGCTTACAGTCTCTTTTCCTTGTGCCACTCTATTTGATAGAATGCACAACGCCAAGTCAAAGTTAGTTTTCCTAGTATTGTCAGGCAGATTGCCAGCAAAGGTCATGAGACACCAGTCTCACTTTTTGGGAAAAAATGAAAATTAGTTCATGACTATTTACATAACCACATCCATCATGAACATCATTTTCAGACTTTTCTATGCCAAAACTAGATCTCTGTTGAAACCTGTGTAATGAACCTTGGTAGCAGGTGTTGATCCTTCTGAGAAAGAGTTCTGTGGACTCACAGAAGCTATCTGCTTATTTCCTCACCCAGATGTAAGGAAAGTAGGAGTGGCTCTCTAGAGGGAGAGGATCCAGGGTGTGGGCTGAGGAGTCTGGAGAGAGGAACTCTAGGAGCATTCAAGCTTGGGGAAGGGTTAAGCTGAACTTTATTATTTTGTTGTTAATTTTAATGTTAAGAAAGCCCAGGAAGAGGCTGAGTTTGGATTCTATATAGCATGTGCATCATACTGGAACACAGGTAGGGAAAGATAACTGCTCACATTTGCATTTTGGCAAGGCAAAAGTTGGCTAGCTTAAATGAATTTCATTTTGTGTTTGTTTGAAACCCCACACTCAGGGGGATGAAGTGAAACCAAAACAGATGATGTGAATAAAAAGCACAGTTTTAAGAGTAATATGCTCACCTTTACTGAAAAGCCTCTCTTTAATAATTAAGGTTGGAAAATGACCAGTATTTTTCCAGAGACTAACAAGGAAGGTATAGAAAGTAAAGACAGGACGCTGTAAGTAAACAGCACAAAAGCAAAGAATGAAGGAGAAAAGAGTCCTTTGTGGACAGTTTTAATCTAACTCTCAATTTTGTGTCTGGAGCCTAGCTTTTGAGGGGCTAATTAGAAATGCAATAGGTAGATATCCTCAGTTCTCCTCAAACCCTCACAGCAGCTTCAGTATCACACATGGGGGAAGCTGTGTTTGCTAGGTAGGCAAATGATTTTCTTGTAAAATTTGTATAGCTCTTAGCATGGCTCATTTTCTCCTTGAACCTTGACTATTGCTGCAGTTCCTCCTTCAGAATGAAATATAACACCCTTCAGCATCTTAATGATTCTTTAACGACAACAGTTAGAAAAACAGAGTGCAGAAGGCAGGATATATACAGCTAGTAAGCCTGAGCTCTAATTACAGCACCTTGCTGTTCTTTCCAGGTATAGTAACCCATTCCTGAACCCACTAGCTTCCTTCTCCTGCAATTTACTATCCAAAAAGGGCGAGAAAGGCAGCTGAAATCAGATGCTGCAAAACAATAAAATACTAACAATGAAGTAAATAAGTGTCCTTTTTTTTCCTTACTGCTCAAGAACATGCAAGATAGTTGGGGGGGGGGGAAATCCTTCTCCAAGTAATTCAGTCTGCACTCTTGTATCAGACATTCAATGCTAATTTGGAGTCCTGTCTTATCGCATTACAGACAAACACAGGGCCCCTTATATCAAGTGCAACAAAATAGCTACACTTGGCATTATTAATGAAGTAGATGGATTAATTTCCTATTTATGAGAAGCTAACCAACTGGCTAGCTTGCTGACAGCACTATTAATGATCCTTAATGCCCCACAGGCAGTAATGGGTCCCGCTGGGAGATCTAGGAGCTCTGCAATTTGTATTGAGGATTTAGACATTTAAAAAAAAAAAAAAAAGGCAGCACTCCTGGGAGCAGGCAGTTGATCAGCAGGCGCCCCAGCGGAACACAGCAGACAAATAATAAATGACAGCCTTGCGATTAAATCAAACCTTCTACTTTAAGTGTTAAAGTGTCTGACTGTCACTAACAATCTAGTGCTTGTTAAAGCCTCCCGGGGCCCCCAGGAACAGACGCAGTGAGCTGGAAGGTAAAGAGAGAGGGGGGGGGGGAAACCCAGCAGCAGGAGCCTCGCTGTCTTGACAAGTGAAGCTACATTAAGGCAGAAATTTAGAGAACTAAAGTACCTTGTGCTCTGGTTTTAAAGATACCGCAAACCTGTAGAGTAGATGTCTGCTACTATGCATAAGCTTTTAAAGAAAGTTTTCGCATGTGAACAAAACAGTCTGAAGCCTACCTAATTCAAGCTTGCTCAGAACCGTGCAAGCCTGCTTACAAACAGTGCTCTCAACCTAGTGACCAGCTGAGATGACACCATGCTTTGGGAAAAATGAATGGCCTTGTATATGGTACCTGGGAATTCTGGTTTCAATTTATTTGTCTGCACATTCAGCTGAGAAACTGGAGGATTGTGCTTTTAAATTCAATAAGGTCAAGGTATGAAAAAAAAAATCCCAAAGGCAGTATGCTTTTCATTCATTTGGTGTTCCCAGTAAAAACAGGTCTAATAACTCAGCCATCCTTTTACTTAGTCTCCTTGCAGTCTTGATCAGATCTCATCCCAGGGCAGGACTAGGGTTTGCAGACATATAAACCTTTCTCCTCTGAAGATCTGGGTTCAGACATAGATTAGAGATGGGCAAACAGGCCAGGAAAACATAACTAGTGGACTGAGCCTTTGCTTATCTCCCTGAGTCATGATTCCTTAGTGATATGGATTCTCTGATGATTAGAGATATTAAATCCAACCCTATATCTGATTGGGAAAATGATCTCTCTTCCTCTTTGTGTCATGCCCTCTCCCATGCCATGCCACATACATCTTCCTGCCTTTTTGTCACCTTCCTCTTCCCATCCTTGGAATACTTCAGTAGGTTCCCCCCATCCATCCACTGGCAACCTCCCTCTGATCTTTGAAGGCCCCATCATAAGCCACAGCAATTCCTCTACTGATCTCCAGCCACCACTTCTCATACAAACTGATGTGTGAAGCACTGGTATGTGCAAAGGAGTAATTCAGCATCAGATAATGCCAACTAGAGAGCCTGCCAGAACAGCTTGGCCCTGATAGACACTTCACAGTTAGTATACGTTTTTGAAGGGAAGGAAGCACCAGATGGAACAAAATAGCTGTGGTTCATTGGAAGATTGCAGGAGGCAGGAGGTAGTGTATTGGGGGAGGAGAATATGGAAGCAGTGTGGCCCAAAAGAGAGGGAACCGGACTGGGAGTCAGGAGACCTACTAAAAACAATTTCTGACTCATTGCGCAACCTGGGGCAAATCATTGCACCTCTCTGTGCATCACTTACCCCACATATAAAGTGGTGATGATAATATTTGCCTTTCTTTGTAATGCACGTGAAGACGTACAGTACAGAGTGGTATATCATTTATCTAGAACAAACAAAAAAGGCATCTATGCCAGATCTTGGTGTCCTTCACAAGTATTTAAAAACACAAGAGCTAAGTAGCATTGTTATTATTACTGGAGGATCACAGGGAGGGGACGAGAGTTAGCACTCCGGAAGCCTCAGTCGTTTGGATAGGCACCCAAGCATTAAGGATGCTTCTTCAGACAGAACAGAAATGCCCCATTTCCAGAGGTTTTCTTATCACCAGTGTAGATGAAGGCACAGGTGGAAAGCATTTGCTGGCCTCGGCCTTGCCTCTGGAGGACACTTGTCTACATCACAAAGCCACTACGTTTGGTCTAGAGAGGCCTAGGATTGGAACACAACAGAATATTTGCAGAGGACACTTGCACCTGCTTAAACAGATCAGGGTGAATTCCATTAAATAACACTAAGTTCGCGTTTAAAAGCAGAGAACTAACTTCCTTCCTCCAAGAAAGGAGAGATTTTTCATTTTCAGTTACTAGAACTGCATATATTTAAGGTGAATCGTATAACATTGGAAGTTTTATACAAGATACGTTGAGATTTTCACAAATGTTTATGAAAGAAGTTATGTTTTCAAAACATTTTATATGTCATTTAATACAGAACATCAATATATGCTAAGTCCTATCCCCATTTTACAGATGGGGAAGTTAAGGCAGAGAGGTTACTGTCTTGTCTAAGGCCACTCAGTACATGAATGGCAGAAATGTGTTCCTTGTTTCCTTTCTTGTGATCAATCCACTGTTATTGATATTATGGTAATTCCTGAATGCTCTAACCAACATTGGGTCCCCATTGTGCTAGGTAATGTACAAGCACAAGGGAAAGGATAGGCAGTACATGGAAGAGCTTACGGTCTAAAGAGACAAGACAGATAATGGGGGGAATGGAAAGAGTGACATCAAGAGGTGAAGTGACTTGTCCAAGATCACACAGGAGGTGAGTGGCAGAAGAGAATCCAAGTCTCCTGAGTCTCACTCCAGTGCTCTTTTCCACTGGATCATAGCAACTCCTCCCTAAAATACTCTGCATCTCTATCATCGTTACTGCAATGCTGGAAATAGCATAACCGTCCTGAATCAAAGTCCATCAAAGTCAATGGGACTCTTTCTGCTGACTTCAATGGGTTGGGATCAGTCTCAACACCTTTTTCTTGGTTTTTTTTTTTTTTGGATAGGGGTAAGGGGGGAGAAGAAGTTACAAAACTGAAATTATTATAGGGGGGAGAAGAAGTTACAAAATTGAAATTATTATAAGGGACAACTGTTTTCAGCCTGATTCTGAAATGCTCAGAATTAGTTTCCAAGATAATCTGATGTCCTTGCACTCAATTTTAGAGAAAATACTGTTGAGAGCAGCTTGTGTCAGCCCTACAGTGTCCAAGGAGGTGACCTATCTCTTGGCAGACATAAGGAAACCGGGCCGGCTCTAGTGTTTTTGCTGCCCCAAGCACCAAAAAAAAAAAAGAAGCTGTGACTGGTGGCAATTCGGCGGCAGGTCCTTCGCTCAGAGAGGGAATGACGGCCCTGCTGCCGAATTGCCGAACAGCCGGATGTGCTTCCCCCACTTCACTGGCCGCCCCAGGCATGTGCTTGCTACACTGGTGCCTGGAGCCGGCCCTGTAAGGAAAGCACGACTACATTCTCTGCATACAGGTCTTTGAACCTTAAATGTTCACTTCAGTGGGTAACGCAAATGTCAGAGAACTGAAAGTTTGTGCTCCCCCTGCTCATTACTCCCTCACCCTGTACTTCTGATCTCCACAATAAATACATTTTTTCCCTGCATGCTTTTGCAAAAAACAGAAGACTCCTCGCACCCATCCCTGTATCCACTATACACCAATGTGAGTGGTAGGCAATACCTGGCCCTGTATTCTTTGAGGAGGTACCATTTACGGTGTATTATCTTATTACTGTGAGGCGGCATGATAAAATCTCAAACAGCTATTTCTTATAAATCACTCCACTGCATTTTTTTGGTCAAAGTTAGTAATTTTTTCCTCTCTTTTTAAAGATATTCTTTCACCAACAACAAAAAATCTACTGAAAAACTACCCATTTAGAATAAAATGTTCCACTGTGTGGAAAACACATCAGCCAATGAGAATTTCTTCACTCTACAAGAGCTTCATGAAAGGACATGTAATGAAAAAAAGAGTGCCTGGGAACTTTGCCAGACCCTAGATACTGATTGGCTGGTGAGGACGTAGTGTCTTATAGCTATTTATTTATCGTTCAGTTCATACAGGATGCTTCCATTGTAGCCTCCGGGTGCAGACACATCAATTTTAAAGTATCACACGTTAAAGAATAACCAGTCTGACAAAGAGTCAACTCAAAGACAACTCTACATGCAGGGGAAGCTTACTGCACTCAATGCATCCGTCCCCCGCCCCTCAGGCAAAATCTCAGCAGATAGACAGGTCTTGCAACGAGCCCTCGAGGTCCACAAAACCAAGCTCTGAGAATGGTGTGTGTGTGTGTGTGCAGCAAACTTCAGACTTGAGCTGCTGCCTTCCCCTCCCCACAAATACTTTGCCATAGGTCAAGTTTGGGAGCTATAAGCAAAAGTGTCTCAGCTGATCTGAACTGCGGAGATGGAGCCTGCAAAGAATGCCAGTCTCTACATTTGCCAGCACCCACATCATATACCAATGTATAGATCACCTGGCATTGAACCCCCAGCCGTATTAATAGACAGAAGCATGAAGAGCACTTCCAACTGAGCACGGGGAGTTCTGTCCATCTGGAAGGTCACTCTGATGTGGGACTTTATCTAGAAGACCCTTCGAAAATGAGGAATTTTTTTCTGAAAGTTTCAAAAGCTAATCATGAGCCTCAGTCAACAGTCATGCAGCCAACATCTATATTAAAAGTAACAGCACTGTGATGTTCCCCCTTATTAGATTACAAATGTCTGCTGCTTGGGCCTTTTCTTTGAACCCTGTCTTGCTCCAAGACTCTGCCACCCTAGAGTGACTGGACAGCAAGTGTGAAAAATCGGGACAGGAGGTGGGGCGTAATAGGCTTCTATATAAGAAAAAGCCTCAAATATCGGGATTATCCCTATAAAATCAGGATATCTGGTCACCCTACGCCACCCTGCCAGAGGAGCTGTTGGTCAGAAGTCCGGGATAAGAATATGATACAGAATGCTTTCAAAAGTCTGCACTGAATGTGTGCGTGCATGTCTAACTGCCACTAAACAGAACATGGGGTGGCAAGCAGATGTTGAACAAAGGACAATTTGGTGCTTTGGGCTTCTGAACCCACCTTCAACTCCTCCTTGCAATGGACTGTCCAATACATAAATCAATGGGTTAAGCAAAGTCCTACCACAGATATCCCTTGGATGAGCATGAACCAGCAGACAACAGAGGGGGGTAATTTACATGCGCGTGAGTGCAGCAAAGCCAGCAGCGACTGCGAAGGAGAAAATGCCCACTATCAGGCATCTTCCTCCCATCCACTGCGCGGAATTAAGGCACGTTGTTATTTTCTTCTGCCTGTACTCGTCTGTGTCTCTCTTGAATACTCATATTAAAATTCAGTCCTGAGCCTTGTTTGTTTGATCGTGCTTCTCCTCCCCCAGCCTTTCCACATCCCCCATCCTCACACTGGTGTGGAAGGGGAAAATAACAGTGACAGTCCTCTCGGGAAAGCCGATAGGCCCTAGCAAAGTGCACCGCGAAAATGAACACGCCTGCTCACTCATCACATTTAGCATTCGTTCTGCCACTCGCTGTCAAATTAAAACGCGGCCAACAACTCATTTCTCCTGCTCTCACAGTTACAAATTAGTCCATTAAGCTGTCTGCAGCAAGCCTCTTTCCCTTTTCCCAGTAATGGCCTCTGAGAATTCCTTCATAATCGCCAAGTTCTCCTGGGATGCCCATGGAAAGCAGACGGAGAAGCTCCTGGATAATACATGGCACTTTTTAACAACACAACATGCTGTGTTTGTGTATTTATTTATTTATTGTCCCTGTTCTCCATCCCCACCACCCCAGCTCCTTCTCCCCCTCTTTATTCTGCCAGGATAATTTAGAATTTTAAAAAAGCAGAAAAGAGGAAGAGGAGCGACTGAATAAGAGATTGTGCTACTGTGTAAAAGCTGCAGGCTAGAGGGATGAAAAAAAAATCAGTGTTTCAGCACCCTAATTAAAACATCTTAATTGAATTATCTTTATTAGAAAATTAGACCTTCCACTGGAAGCTTAGAAATCTGGAAAGATAGAGACGATAGAGTCCTTTTGTAGCTGATGGATCTGCTTCGCTTAAAATCTCATCTTCCACACCCGAACAGTATACAAAAGAGAACTTTCTCTCTCCAGACTGTCTGAAAGAGAATCGTTCATGACAGAACAAGTTGCTTAATGAAGAATCCCCTCTCTTAAGGGATGTTCTGGAGAGCCAAAAGGACTTGAGTGTTTATTAGCAAGTAAAGGGCTTGGATCAGCTGGGAGCAGCTTCTATTTTAATTTATTTATTTATGAATTAAGAAGACTGCCTTAGAGTGAGACACCACGATAGCAGTGTGCCCATTTAGGTGGCATGAGAGAGAAGGGGCTGACCGTAGCATTGGTTAGGGCACTTAAAACTCTCCCCCGATCCCATTCACCATGGATATCACTTAATAGACAATTTTACCTTAGAACATTGCTGTGCCTAAATGCAGGGCATTCTGATTAATATCAGCATTTACGCACATTGATGATGCACAGAGAAAATGATACTGATCAAGTATAGCAAACTGCATTCTCATTAACGCTTTCAATTAAAAAGCCTTGCAGCAGATAAGGGAGAAATTAGAGCAATTCCCCAGCCCTACAGGAAAATTCTTTTCCATTCTACCTGACGCTGCAAATGCTAAGTCTTAGAGATGCCATCAGAGAGCTGTAGTTCTTAGTGTCTGGTCCAAAGCCCATTGAACTCAGTAGAAGCACTTTCTTCCACTGACAACTACGGCCTTTGGATCAGGCCCTTGCTGCGCAAAGTCAGGGTCCATACTGTAGGAAAAGGGCTGCTCTTCTCTAGTGTCTGCATCGGCCAGAGGCAAAGCTAGAAAAGGGGAAGTCACAGGACACTGCAAGGTGGCAGAATGACATAATCAAATAAGGTAGGAACTGGTTGGATTCTGAATCTCCTGCCCAGGAAACCAGGGGACACAGCCACGCATAGTAGCATCCTCAAGTCATTTAATTATTTGGTTTAAACTGAGCACCCCGGTATGGAAGTGAAGAACCCCTGGCTATAAAGATACTGGGAGATAAGGGGCTGGCTCATTCAAAGGACTGGTAATGGACCACACACTACAGAGTCTCTCTCTTCTAGGATACTTGTTCAAATCCAGTCCAGGCTGTTACCATCTTATTGTTAGTTGGAAGCCTACATGAAATTAGTTTGGTAGGTCTCAACCCAGTGCCCTGTGAGCAGGTGGTCACATCACAAGACCCACCACCAGCACTGGCGCTCGCTGTCCTCATTTTTTTGGCAGTCTCAGCAGAAAAAGCCAGATCTGAGTGGGCATAGAGACTTAGGCTATGTCTACATGATACCTTATGCCGGCATAACTTATGTCGTTCAGGGGTGTGAATAAATCACCTCCCTGAGTGACATGAGTTACATCAACGTAAACGCCGGTATGGACAGCGCCTTGTCAGCAGGAGAGCTTCCTCCACCAGCAGAGGTGGTTTTATTACGCTGATGGGAAAGCTCACTCCTGTCAGCATACAGCATCTTCACCAGATGCATGGTAGTGGCCTTTAAATACAAGTGGCATCCCTAAGAGGTGGTCCTTCCGGTTCAGCTGAGGCAGTGAAGGAAGGGTAGTACTGTCAAGGCTACACTTGTTCTGTCCTGAAAACAGGACTTCAGCTTCCAAGCAATCAGCTCTCTTTCAAGAGCAATCCATTCATTTGGAAACTTAAAACATACATAGAAGTTGAGGGAGGAAGAAGTCAAATATTTTGTAATTTTGCTCATCGAAGAATCTCTGTGAGGCCTGGTCTACACTGGCGGGGGGTGGGGGGAATTGATCTAAGACATTCAACTTCAGCAACGAGAACAGCGTAGCTGAAGTTGACACATCTTAGACTGACTTAGAATCACTTACTTCGCGTCCTTGTGGCGCGGGATCGATGGCTGTCGCGCTTCCGTCTCTCACCATGGTGGAGTTCCGGAGTCGATGGCAGAGCGATCAGGAATCGATTACACTAGATGTGATAAAATCAATCCCCGATAGATCGATCACTACCCGCTGATCAATTTTTCTATTGCAGAGCAAACTAGCACTGGGAGTGAAGGACTCCAAGCTGCTTTCATTTGAGTTTAGAAACAGCAGAGATAGTGTCACATCAACATAAAGCTGAATGCTGAAGAGTAATTATCCCATACTGTGCTTTACTATTCAAAACCGAAGAAGGAAAGGTCTACGTGCATGAAGCTATTGGAATAGAAGGAATTATCAACGGTATTATTTGTCAGCCTCAAATGTTCAAAAACCACGAGCGAACCTCCTAATCGAAGGATTGGTTTAGCAAATCATGAGATTTTGCATGTAAATAAATAAATAATCCCCTCCCATTTGCATTATGATTTTTCAGTCCTTACAGTGCACTCAGGTCACGTTTCCATGTTTTCCTGTGCAACTATAAGGGCTAAAAGCATGTTGTTGTTTTTTAAGGGAAGCGGAAATTATCACCTAAACACAGGATTCCAGGAGCTGAGCTTTTAAAAAACAAACCACCAAATACCACAAGACTCATGATAAAACTGCAAGAGTTGGCAATTCTGCTTAGTATAAGCTAAGCCTGTGGACAAATATCTGATACCCTTTCTTTCCCCGCCCCCACACCTCCTTTCTCACCACTCCCCAAAGAACCCTCTTTGTCTACCACGTTTCCACTCAGAAATTAGTGACTCAGGTGCCATCTTGCAGATCTCACCACAATTTTGCTGTGAGTGACAGGCGTACTGTATGCTAACACCTTCCTGGTTTTTCCAGCCATGGAATTTATTCTTAGACAAGCAGTGATAAGGCCATTGTCATGGCCACCCACACTATCATGCAGTTCTAACGAGAAACAGGAGGAGGGGGAGGCAGGGGAGCTTCCAGCCTCACCCCACTGTTTTAAGGATGTACTGTGTACTGAAGGGCAGCGGAGTAGGTTTTAACTGTGGGGAGCTGTATTTTATATATATATATGTGTGTGTGTGTATGTGTATGTGTGTGTATACGTACACACACACACACATTTATTTTCTGGGGAAGACAAAAATACCCAACAGCCTGGAAGTGAAGAAAAATTGGCTGTCTTTGCAAACTCTGTGGCCAAGCTGGAAAGACAGAGGCGTGATTGAAATTTTTGTTTAAAGAAAACCCACTCCAAGTGTCAGAAATGTCCAAAAAACGCACACCTCTCCGTAAACACAGAGGAGGTAGTGTGCATTAAAAAAAAAGTCTTTCATGAAATAATTTATTACACTGACAAGAAAATAGGCAATTTCCTTGGAAAGGTAGATGGTGTCTATTCCTACTGAGAGGAGGGGGGCAAAGCAGGGGAAGGCTTAGAACTGTTGACCACTGCAGTCTTGGATTTTGCTGCCACTGTTTGCTTATTTATCTTTCCCCCACAGCATAAAGATGTTTTGATTGCACCACTTATGATATATTTATAGGAAATGTTAAAAAAAATATAAAAAAACCCTCCCTGAAATTTTTCAATTGTTCTTTCCAGTAAATGCAGTGAAAGGAAAGGAGGAACTTTTATCTTCGCAGCCTTCTCTCACCCTAGACAGAGATAATGTCTAGAAGAAACTGACTAGTTGTGCCAGAAGTAATGCATTTCTTAGTGGAGGAAAAAGAAAGAGTGTCAGGGGGGAAGGGACAAGGTTTGATGATGTGCTACCAGAAGACCAGCCATCCCACTGTGGGCTGTGAGACTGGTGAAGCTCACAGGCTAAAGAAAAAAAGATTTGGTCAGTACGGGTATAAAAGACCTCCAAGGAAACTAGATGGATTTCAGGAAGGGTTACTGGTAACTTCTCTCTGTGATGTTGCTGTACTGATGCCTCAACATTGAGAGGGAAGGGCATGTGCTATTGGAGATGCTATGGGAAATTATCAAAAGCCAAAATCAATGGAATTTAAGTTTCTAAGACACTCAGACTACACCTACACTACAGGGCCTATGCTAGCATAGCCCCCTAGTGTAGATGCAGGGTATGTTGACAGAAGTTTTTCTGCCAGCACAAGAGGAACACCACTTTGAACCATGTTAGATATGCTGAGAGACCCATTCTTCTGTCAGAATAGCTGTCTATACTAGGGGTTAGACCAGAATAAAATCACACCAGCTAACCAACATAGTTATGCCAATATAGGTTTTAAGTGTGCGCTGGGTGCTTTTGCAAATTGTATCTGCTGTCTTTTGAATTACATGCAAAATCAAGATCCTCCTAGCTAGTTGAAATCTTTCACCTTCAGCAAGAGTTGGGTTGCTAAGGTCCGTGTCTTGGCCTAACAAAAGTAATTACATTACATTTGCACTGAGCTACCTAATTTGCATGTGTATCCATGGTAAGTGTGCAGGCAAATATGGTCATGTATTTGCATACACATTTTTGCAAATGGATCTCTATTCTCTGTTTATTTAAAATGTTCTGCCAAAATAATATTGAACGTGTGTACCTAAAACATATACACAGTATGTGTGTGTATAAAAATATTCACATATATACGTACACTACATTTATAAAAAACACTTCAGTATTGGATTGTTAGGACCAAAAACTCTACAGCTTACAATTTTACTCCAGAGTTTGGGGCAATTGCTGAGAAATACTGTAATATTTTTGAACCGTGCATATAGGAGAGACTATATAGACTGAAGTTGGCCTCTGGTTTCCATAAACCTTTTTAAAGTCAATATTTTTGCTCCCATGAAGGAATCCTGAGCTACTTATTTTCCATCTTCGTAAAAGTGGTCAGATCAATAGTTCTGTGTATGTTACTTGGAAACATGTCACAACGGCTTCAAAAACCTCTTTCCCCTTTGTCTGAAATCGACTGCTGTAATATGCAAATATTAAGAGAAAGGGAAGCTTTAAGTTTCCTCTTAGAATCCTTTGTGAATCCTTCAGAATCCAGACACCATTAGGATGGAAAATTAAAACCCTGCCAGCAGTTTACCGTCTCCCCTGAGCGTCAGTCGTTCTGTGATCGTAACACTTTGCTCCAAGCCATGAAATTCTAAAATTTGCATATTCTTCTCTTCAGGATTGTTTCAGCAAAAAGATCAACAATAGTGGAACTGGCTGCCTATTAAAATAACCATCTTGTCTTACAACCTTGCTCTCTCTGAAAATGACAAAGAAAAAGCAGGATTTCCATGGCTCCTATGTGCTGGAGAACAGATAACACCATGCAGTCTTGTTTTAGATGTTACCATACACCCTATTTTTAGTTAACATGCAGGATCAGGAAAATCAAACTTGTGTTATAGTCTTTGAAAAGAAGCAAAGAGAAGTGCTATTCACTAGTCTTTTGTGAGAGCTTTTTTTTTCAGCACAGCTTGAGCCCTGAAGCTTTTATACAAAAAAATAAAAAAAACCCTTCCCCCTCTCTGAAGCAGTGTACAAAAATGGGGGGAGTAGAGAAGGTTTAACAAGCACCAAGTCATAGATTTTAAGCTGCTGCTAAAAATTTATGGATGTTTGGATCTTTGCCACACAGAACAGATTGGCAAGCTGATCAGAATCGCAGCAGGCTGCCTAATGAGTCCCACACAATTTTTCACCCCATATTTTTCCAATAAAAAAGCAGTTAAATACCAACCGCAGCCACAGCAGAGCCTGCCATCTGGCTGCTTTTTTCTCCAGCCATCATTAAAATGGTTCTTGGCAGTTTACACCTCGCTTTTTTCTCTACAGATGTGGAACGAATTTTCTGACAACCCTTGGATGAAACAGGGGACTTTATTGAGCTTTACAGATTAACTGCCTAACTTCTGGTCCTAATTTTAAGCGTCTTAGCACACCAGCGGCCTCATTTTAAGTGAGCTAATTGTAGGTATCCGAGCCCCACCGGCAACATTGAGCAAGTCACACTGAGATTTTAAAAGAGCATTGAAAGGGACTGCGTAACCAGTACTACCACCATGCTTGGGAAAGACTGGCCCATGCTGTGAGCTCATGAGAGGTTCAGAAAATGTAAGGATAGTGTTCAAAAGGATCTACAGAGGAAAGTGAAGAATTATTGTTGAAACTGATCTATTCCATCCAAATGAGCATCAGCGGCTTCCAGCCATGTTTTGTTGTTATTGTGGTTGTTTTTTGTTCTGTGTTTGTACTGCTATCTCCATGCAGCAGTTTTTCAAGACAAGAAGTAACAGGACACCAAATTAGTGGTTATTCCAGGGAGCCTTTGGAACAGTGGAACCAGTGATAAAGTTGGATCCCAGAATGCACGGGCAGGTATTTCAGGCAACGGGGAAAGCTTGGCTTAAAACGATGTGGCTTTAAAAAAAAAAAAATGAAGGACTTGGAGGAATTTTTATAAAATCTACTTGCTCTTGGCAAGGACCTTATGTATGCAGTCACGGAAATGGCCCCATAATTGTACTCCAGAAATTAAGTTTTCATTCAAAATACTGAGCTTATTATAGCCTTCAAGGTTGTGAAGATAACCTTCATAATGTAAACTAAAGCTGTGATGTCTGCCTGAGTATGGAGACAGCCTGAAACAACTGCTCTGAGAAGAGCATGTTCCAATTCTTCTCAATGGGTGTTAACTCTGATGTCTACTGATGATACCTTATATACTAATATAGTTAGCTAAGTCACGGCTGATCATTTTAGCAGAAACACCCAACTAATGTACATCTCCATTGTTACTGGATATAGTGGCAGATTTTGGGTAGTGGAGCAGTTAACTGCTGTCAAGGATTGACGAGATGGGAAGTTCAACCCTCATGCTCCTATTTTAAAGTCACCCCCACCCGTGACGAAAAAGGTGTAGAAAAAGTAGATATGCATACCTTCCCCACTGTGCAAAAATGTCAACTGCCAGCAAGATGGCAACCAAAAATGACCTCCACTCCTTCCTGAGAGCCAAAGGCCCCAGATGTCCCCTTCCCAGCTGCCTAAATCACCAGCTTCATCCAAACAGTAATGATGCACTTTCCATACACAATTCTGCAATATACTGGAAGTCTGGGGGGGCAACATAAAATGAACTGACATTAATATCAGAATACATTTAAAATAAAACAACAATTATGTATGTTTAGGGATAATTGTTGGTGGGGAGCAGCAAGGGATGGGATCCTATGGTCCTGGACTGAGGAGAAGATCATGTCACATCATACTGGAGTTTGAAATGGTATAATTTGAGTCTAATGTGTAGTGGGGGATAAAGAGCCGTACTTACAGCAAAACAAATTTAAAACGAAACAAACGTGACAGAATAACTTCGTGCCTTGTTCCATATTTAGTAAATTTTGTTCCTAAGAAATGTGTGAGGTTTTTTCTTTTTATGTATATATGACATTTGCACTTTTTTTATATAAACATTTTTACAGTATTTCATTACCCCAGAACACACTAGCTAATAGCCAAATCCCTAAAGCTGCTAACAATAAAATCTGGCTCGAGAGTTGCCTCTGAATAACTTCTATTTCGTCAATGCTTTTGCACAGCAGGCTGGCTAATAAACAACTGAGCAGTAAAACTACAAGTTATCCAATACTGCCTCTGTCTTCTCCAGTTCAGGACCAGCTATAATATGATGTGGAAATATATCCATTGGCCAACCAGCCTCTGGGAATTCTTATGTTTCATGTCAGTTTGTCTTTATTTGCGTTATTTTGGGATATCCACAAAAATGAGTCCCAATTCCCTATCCCTTGCTCTCCACCTCCCCACAATCACATACTCTAGCACGCAAAACATTCTGGCTGCTCAAATGTGGTCAGGGAATAAACTATTGCAAGGGAAAAAACACTAGCTTCATCTTAATGGTTTCCATCCAAATGATTCAGCCCAAAGGCTTTCCTTCACACAAGCCTAACACAATAGGATTTATAGAGCTTGCTTGTGCTCTCTCACATTCGATCTATCCCTGTCAAGAGTTCTCAGCCCACAGAGGAGATGATAGGGTAGCTTAGAACTTGCTCTGAATATCATTTTAATTTTATTATCTTTTTATTTAGGAATTAACTCCATCTCAGAGAGTTTGGCAGATTACCTGTGTATTGTAAACAGCCTTATGTTTTACAGACTCCTTTATAACTAAGGTCCCAGCACTGCAACGTGGAATTCTGCAGCTGCAGGATCAGCCAGAGGGGCAGTTTCTCTCAAGCAAGTTTAATTGTACTTTCCGTATGGCAGGGCTGATGGAAAAACTCAAGGGAGAATTTTCAAGTGACTCTACTAGGTTACAGAGTTAAATAACAGGTGCCTCCTCATTCAGCACCCAAACATACATACAGTTGACTTGTGAGCTGTGTAAATCCACAGCTGGCTAAAGAACATCCGAAAATTCATATTACTGAGTTCCAGGGCTGCTCCAGCACTGCGGCTTGTTTTCTTTTTCTGCTCAGTACTGCTACTTCTTTATGATTACTATGTTACCTTTATGGATAACACTATTAGAATGATACCCAATACTGGTGCTGCTGTACTTATAGGTCTCTCAGTGGTCTCTTGTTCCCTACTATTTATAAGGTTATAACTAGGCTGTAAAAATTTTGCTCTAGGCTAAAATTTGGCATACCAGATCTTGCTCCTAAAAAGATTTTTTCCTCTACACTATACAAATAAAATTTCCATTGAAAGTTAAAACACCACAAAAAAGAATTCAAGAAAACAAACATGGTTCACCATTATTTGGCAAGTCCATAATTTTTAGGAAAAAAAACCCCAAAGAAACATACTTTCTACAAAGAAAAAAAGGCTTTGTTCTTGGAAAACCACTTGAGTCCAAGTGATGTCCACAGGAAAGGAAAATAAACAGGCTCAGGAGCTCTGGGGATGCAAATAGGAGATCTGGACCCAGAGGGAGCTGGGCATAGGACACAATTCTATTTGGAAGCTGTGGTACTCTAGAAATCCTGCCCCTCTTAAAGTACATGATGGTTTTGCCACTAACATCAGTGAGGCCAGGATATCAACCTATATCTGGATGGGAGGCAGAAGTGTGTAGTATTTTGCAGCGGACAGCATTTTTAAATGCTGCCACGCTGGTTAAAGCGGGGTAGATATTTTCTTTTTGATTTTGTTTTCCTGAATAGTGTCAATATATCAGGACCATTCTGGATACAAGAGATTTCTTGGGGTTACTCGAAAAGGGTACATATGCAGCTCTGTGGCTCACTCCCATAAACTGAGTTCATCCGTTTTCTAATGGTCTTTACTGTTTTAGAATTCACATCCAAAGCTCAGTTTCTCCTCGGAAATGGCCTCCCTCTAGATCTAATTTGTTTACTTTGGGGCGGGGAGAATTATTGTGCCATGTGAACAGGGGAGGTCATAAACTGCAATGTAACTGAGAACAATTGCCACAGAAAGAGTTTTGTCTTGCCCCTTGCATTTTATTTTGCTGAATGTCCTTTGAATTCAGACTAGTATTTTAAACGGGGGTCTCCAGAGTTAGGATCCTAAATCCAAATTTAGGCCCCTGCATAAAAGTGGCCTGATGTTCCAGTTATTGGGCTCAATAGAGAGGTAACTCGGTGAAATTCTGTGACTTGTGTTATACAGGCATCAGACTAGTTACTTAGATTCTGGCCTTAGTATCTATGAATTCCAAGTTGCCAAGTGCTCATGCTGTGTGTTTTCTGCACCACTGAACATCAGACCACTTTTATTCAGGTGCCCAAGTTTGAAACAGCTGGTTTTAATCTATAACGTTGATCAGGTTTCATTGGGTATTTGCTGTTTGTTCTCAGTTATTAACATTTGAAAATTAACTACTGCGCACAGACGATAACTTCCTAATGTTACCGAATACATGTTACTGTATTCACATTGTAAAGACTCCACATCCTTGTTCTGACGCAAGACTTGGGTATAAGGCCACTACAGTGCTGTATTAAAAGCCTCAATATATACTGACACATATATCTGCATTTACACAATGAGCTGTCAAAAGCACACTGCACTTACCCCCACGCGGCCATTACAATTTGGGCTTCATGTGACACACCAGAATCATATTAATTTATTCACTTAACTAGTGTTGTGAAAGGAAAAGGAAACTGATGGAACAGCAGCAAAATCTACGTGCAAAGATTTGACTTCAACCTACAGAAACAAGTCAGGACAAATAAGAAGTCAACTTTGAATTCACTGACTTTTGCCTTCAAAGGGTAGAACAGATTTCTTCAGAGTGTGCGTAATCGTGTGTACCGTGAGATAAGTTTGAGGCTGCTTCATATCTGCACATATGGGGGAAAAGCAGCAGCAAAGAGACGTGCAACTGTTCTACCTCACTTGGGCATCCCTACAAATCTCCATGGGTCCCTCCAGACACAGTCCCAAAGGGTGTCACCAGCATGTTTTACCATATCTGGTCTCCCCATATCTTTCACATATTATCCTTCTCATTGCAGCAAATCCTGGCTGATCACCCTTCCCTATGGCTGGTAGGGCCTTAACCACAGCAGAACCCGAATGTGTGCACCAATTACTAGAAACCGCTGCAGAGGGTCTGCACCCCCTATATCGCTCTGAAAGAGGCACAGCCAGTGGATTCATTTTTACAGGGATTAACCAACTATACCACCACACCTCACCCTTTCCCTGAACAAGGAGCGTTTCAAGTGTAGCTGAGGAGGGAAGGTTCACAGGTGGTCCTTCCATTCCAACTTGCAGCAAGGCTTTTGTCCCCATGTGACCTTTGCAGACTCGCTCAAGTGCAGAGGCCCACAGGCAGGAGTAACTTGCATGGGGCCAGCAGATGATTCAGAATATGGTGCACATTAACGCACTCTTTCTGCATGTCTGTCTCTGCCACAAAAGTGAACAGGGCTGGGATTTAGTCTCTATACAGTCTCCAAAACCTAGGTCACAACATGACGAGTCCAATGCAACTGAGAAATCTTTACTGTCATTAAAAGCTATACAAGTATTGCCAAAGATTTAAAACAAAACAAAACAAAACACTTCAGTCTTAGTTTTCTATTGCTTTACGTCTGTGGGTTTAAAGAGAGGCACTCTAATGTTTTTTTGAACTGTTCTTTTCATTACATCAGTGAATGATTCTAGTACAAATTGCTTCAGTTATGATGCAGGAGAGTTTTACACACATGCAGGATTATAGGCTATGTTATCCTGCAACTTGCCAAGAACACCTTTCAAGGAAGAAATCATTCTCCCTCTAGGTTTGTTTGTAAACAAATATATATGGCATTCCTAAAATAAATGCAGCAATGGATGTTTTCTCACCGGATATTATCAGCTACTCTAAGTAAACTCGGGAGTTTCTTGTGAACTGAGCGGGGCGTACATTCTTTTCCTGGTGGGACATATGTCCTTATAGAACTGCCTTTTAGAGAATTCCCCCAAATATTTTTGGAATAGTATTTTTATTACTCAACTTACCCATGTACCGTGTGCCTTCAGCACTGGGATTTTATTTTTCCAAAATACCAAGCATGTGCATATTGAGATTTTTTTGGAGGCTTTTTAACTTGGCCAGATTTGGTTGAATTTTCACAGTGATGGCAAAAAAGCAGATTTCTGACACCAGAGCCATCCACTGCCAAATTTCAAGTCCCTGCTCCAAAGCATGGCAACACTAGAGCTTCTGAACAAAACAGTTGCAATAATTTTTTATTTTTACAATGGGCAAAACAAAGTACTTTCTCCCAATCTCATTCTTGGAAATGGCTGAACACTTTTAGCTAAAACTTTCCAAAAGAAATTCACCCAGAGGCAGACATTTAGCATGGAAAATTTCAGCCTGAACACTTTAAGGTTGGCAAAGTTATAAGCAGCTGCCATCAGGGTCTTATATAATGGGAGGTGTCAGGCAAACTTTACTCTGTGAAGCACTACCAGCTCCATCTATAAGTACAGTAATGCACTCACGTATGTCAGGTCTATACGACATTGTCATGAAGCTGTTTTTAAGGAGTTAAGAATCATATATGTTATTGTGAGACATGATGTTTATTGTGAAGGATTGTGAAGCTGAAATGCAAGAAGGCATAACCTTACAACTAAAGAGCTTTATAGTCGGGGGACACAGATTAAATCATGAGTACTCTAGAGAATTTAAAGACTTGCCCATTATTCACAGAGATCTGGAATCACTTTCCAGACATTTTGGGTAATTGCAATACAAACTTTACCTAGACTATTAAAGGCTATGTCCAATTAAAATACATAAATTCCCACCCAAAGGATCTACAGATACAAAGCACTAAATAAGAGCAATGTATTGTTATCCTCAACACTGTTAATCTTTGTAAGGATTTTCACATATGATAGATAGTTCCTTATCTAAATTTAAACATAACTCAAGGATCTACAAGTCCAAAATAAAAATAAAATAATAAAAAAAAAAATCGAACAGTGGAGGTTAAGTTAGAAAGACAGAAAAATGAGCAGTGTTTGGAAAGGCACAACATTTCCTCTGTCAATCCTACTCCTTACTAACTGCCTGTTATGTGCAACTTTCTCTAGGGAACTGGCCAAAAGTTAAGAAATTATAACCAAGAGAATCAGTTTAGTATTACATTTAACGCTTCTAGAACTCCAAGGATGTAGTCAGCATAATGAATTACCGACCATATTGATATAAACTTTTGAAACATATTAGAGGCATCATGCCTAGTAGATTGAGCATGTGACTGCAAAACGGGATTCCAGCATTCTAATCCTGGCTTGGACACTGACTCCTGCGACCTTAGTAGATCACGTAAGGCCCAGCTCTGCTATCCAACAACCATAATGATAAATGATTTCAATGGGGCTACTAGCATAGTAGGGTGTGTCTTGTGTTCTATGAATATCGATGGCCTGTGTTATACAGAAGTCAGACTAGATGATCACAATGGTCCCTTCTGGCTTCAGAATCTATAGGAATAAACCATCTTGATTTCTCTGAGGCAATGGGAGTTTCACCATTGATTTCAAGGGGACCAGAATTTAACCCTATCTACTTCCCTTTCATAAAACTAGGATCATACTTACAGACCTCATAGAGGACTGTAAGGATACATTCATGTTTGTTGAGAATTCTGAATACGGACAATGGTATGTGTCATGTATTATTTATGTGTATTAATTAAAATACTTTGGTTGAAATTTACAATCCAGTTTATTAGACAGAATGACATAAACCCAGTCAGTCTGTGGTACTCACACACTTGTCACTAGTCAGACCCTAAATCTAATTACAGACTAAAAAAGTCACATCTCTTTCCTACAGAGAACTACTGTTTACTTAGATGTTAACATTAATTTCACATCGTTCTCGAAGTCTGCTCCTGTTCTGCTGACATCAATGACGCAGGATCAAAGCATTAGTTTCTAGAAACTCCACAAAATCGTCATATAAGGCAGTGAATATTTTTACTCTCTATCAGAAAACAATGGATGCTGTCTTTTTTGCCACTCAGAGACCAATCCTAAGCACGTGTAAATTACCAGGTAGGCCTAATTTATATCACCCGAAGATCTGTTGCACTGGTATCTCCATTAGGTTTTCTCTTAAAATTTCACATCAGTGCAATATAATTGGTACAGATCCCGCAGGGGTAACAACAACAAGAAATCTGGTGCAACCATGGTACCATCATGTTGTTTAATTCTGAACAGAGAAAACCTGGGTGATATGGTGGTAAAAAAGGTTGGTAGCTGCCAGCATCTCATCTACACTAGAGTTCCCAATGCTGGAGCTGCCAACAATGAAAACTTTTAAAGAAAAGGTAGAGACAAGGCCAATGATGCAAGCACGTTCCCTTGGATTGAAGTCAGAACTTTGAACGTTATCAGCTGCAGACACTGGACAGATATTTACCATAATATGGTGAACTATTATTACCCCTTGAGCTAGAAATGTGAACTCTAATTTAGTAATAACATCATTAGCCTCTGGATTCATTATTATGTCTCAGTGTTGCAACTCATGGACTAATAACTTTTCAGCAACTCCAGTCCCTGTTGGTATAAATGTATATCCCCAGCATGTCAGTGATAATAGTAACCTATCAATAAAACCTATTATTTCTCTCATAAGACTAACTTCCAAAGTGAGAAAATGTCCTGCTATTGTCATATTTCTGATTTCACGTGTTAGCCTGAACCATCTAGGGATGGTCTAGACAGTATTTGGTCCTGCCATGAGGGCAGGGGACTGGACTCGATGACCTCTCGAGGTCTCTTCCAGTCCTAGAGTCTATGAGTCTATGAGCTTCGCTATGTGAATGCGCGTGCGCATGTGTGTATATTTTTTACCTAATATATAATGGAGAAAAGAAAAGTAGCACTACTAATATTGTCCCCTGAGGTAAACTTCCTGTTGGGTCTGTAACTTTTAATATTTACATTAACAGTCTAATTGTTACATAACTATGAGAAAATCTTGGTTCATGACTGGCTGAGAACACTAATGTGACAAGTCATCACATTTCCAAAGCCCAAGGCCAAGCCTTTCAAAAAGCAACTAGGCCTAGAATAGTAAAGGTATTTAGGCTCCTAACTCTCATTGAAATCAATGGGAGTTAGGTGCCTAAATACCTTAAAAAACCCAGACCCTAGTGATTTTGGGTGCCTCCATTTTTGAGTCTCCAACCTGACACACCTTGAAGGAGCCTGTATTTTAGAGAGCAAGTACTCGGCACTTTTTGTGACTCAAGTCCCTTTGATGTGTCTCAAGTTGGGCACCTCAAAGTGGAGACTCCACAAATCAATTATTTTTTAAAATCTTGGTTAATATTTACGTCATAGTAAATATAAAGTACACCTCTACCTCGATATAACGCTGTCCTCAGGAGCCAAAAAATCTTACTGAGTTATAGGTGAAACCGTGTTATATCAAATTTGATTTGATCTGCCGGAATGCGCACCCCTTCCCCCCAGAGCGCTGCTTTACCGCGTAATATCCAAATTCGTGTATATCGGGTGGTGTTATATCAAGGTAGAGGTGTATACAACAGTTACCTCCCTATATCTCCGCAGAGGTCGATATCTATTCAATTTTTCTCTATTTTGTGTACATGTTTTTCTCTATGTATATATTGGCATATTCTATACATTTTGTCTCTCTATACTGAACAGTTTTAAATGCACAGGTAAACAAACCATCAAAGCCAGTCTTCATATTCCTCTGTTCATTTATAATGTTCATTTTCAGCCCTTTAATTTTGGTACAAAATACCTGCTCACTGGTTCTAAAACAACAAAAGGCAGTTCTCATGTACTGTACAAGTATATCAGTAAAATACTGTACCCCACCCAACAGGTTTTCAAAATAGCCAGGCAGGAAGAGGGCTTTTTAAAAAAAAGATATTATTTCTTTGACATAAGGCAGCCTTCCCAGCCATTATCAATAATCACTGTTCCAACTGTCTGATGCATATGCTGGCCTGCTCTGTTACATGAAGTGGCTCTCTGCTGGAAGAGGCATTAATTATGAGCAGGCAAGAAGAAACTTCTGTGATGGTGACAGTGGCTGCTCCACTGGATGATTCTCTCTGTGCTAAGCTTGTTTTCATTAACTTTCTAAATAAATGATAAAAGGTCTGGGACACAGGCAATGGGAAGACAAAACCATAATCACTGGATTATCTGGCTGACTTCCTATATGCAGACAAGGAAGCATCATTTAGATTTGTGTGTGCGCCTACGCAGATTTCCTGTCATAACTCAACAAACGCAACCATCAGTATAAATATTAGCCCACTGGGAGCTTGAAGTTTTGGCTACCTTTATGATGCTGAGGTTTAAAAACAAAAACAAAACAAAACAAACAAAACCCTCATGGTATAAGGTTTCATATTAGGCCTGTGACTTAACAAAATAAGATAATGAGGACAGAGAAACCAATGGTAGAAAGACTGTGTCTGTTCTCATATTGGTATAGTGCTGCCAATCCTCATGATTTTATTGCAAGTCTCACTATAGCTGTTGTTTCTTGTAAAGCCCCAGCTCCTAGAGTCATGTGATTTAAGTTGGAATCTCAGCTTTCATTAAAACAAAAATAAAGTTTCTAGCTTTCCTAGCTGTGTAGAAAAGCTTGAAAATATGACCCCCTAAAGGCTCAATCACCAGAATACAAATAAAAATATCCCTGGTTCAATATTTTCTAAAATGTTGTGGTTTTTTAACCCAATCTCATGATTTTTGGAGCCTGACTCAGAATTTTTTAGGGTTTAGCTATACTGCTGGTGTAAATCTGGAGCAGCTCCACCCACATCAATGAAATTAAACCATTAAAAAATATAATAAGGGAGAAAAGAATCAAGCTAAGAGAAGTAACAGCTGTGATTACTCATGCAGACTGTGCATTAGGAAAGGTCAAAGACTCATTTTTTTTACAAAAAACTTTGATTCAGTTTTTATTTGTACTGAATTAGGGAAAACTTAGCCCATATTTGCTCCAAGTAGCCTGGTTAGCCCAAAATTCTTCAGTGCGATTAGAACACAATATTAATACTATCAGTGGATGGCTGACGCTCAGTTAATCTGAGAGAAATTTATGCCAGCTGTTGTAGGAGACTTCAGTCATTCAAATGGAAGGTAGATTCCCTCCCACCCCACATGATCAGACCTGGATAGGGACGGAGTAGAAGTAAACATTAACGATTTAGATTTAGATGTTGGGATAGAAAGTACGCTTATTAAGTTTGCGGACGATACCAAACTGGGAGGGATTGCAACTGCTTTGGAGGACAGGGTCAAAATTAAAAATGATCTGGACAAATTGGAGAAATGGTCTGAGATAAACAAGATGAAGTTCAATAAAGACAAATGCAAAGTGCTCCACTTAGGAAGGAACAATCAGTTTCACACATACAGAATGGGAAGAGACTGTTTAGGAAGGAGTATGGCAGAAAGAGATCTAGGGGTCATAGTAGACCACAAGCTTAATATGAGTCAACAGTGTGATACTGTTGCAAAAAAAAGCAAACATGATTCTGGGATGCATTAACAGGTGTGTTGTAAACAAGACACGAGAAGTCATTTTTCCGTTTTACTCTGCGCTGGTCAGGCCTCAGCAGGAGTATTGTGTCCAGTTCTGGGCACCGCATTTCAAGAAAGATGTGGAGAAATTGGAGAGGGTCCAGAGAAGAGCAACAAGAATGATTAAAGATCTTGAGAACATGACCTATGAAGGAAGGCTGAAGGAATTGGTTTGTTTAGTTTGGAAAAGAGAAGACTGAGAGGGGACATGATAGCAGTTTTCAGGTATCTAAAAGGGTGTCATCAGGAGGAGGGAGAAAACTTGTTCACCTTAGCCTCCAATGATAGAACAAGAAGCAATGGGCTTAAACTGCAGCAAGGGAGATTTAGGTTGGACATTAGGAAAAAGTTCCTAACTGTCAGGGTAGTTAAACACTGGAATAGATTGCCTAGGGAAGTTGTAGAATCTCCATCTCTGGAGATATTTAAGAGTAGGTTAGATAAATGTCTATTAGGGATGGTCTAGACAATATTTGGTCCTGCCATGAGGGCAGGGGACTGGACTCGATGACCTCTCGAGGCCCCTTCCAGTCCTGGAGTCTATGAGTCTATGAGTTTTGTTGAAAAGTCCTATCCTGCCCCCAGATTTCATTGCTCAGAAGATCATCCCTATCTTGCTGACACAGGGAACAGTGACTAGCAAGAATGGTTTTAAAGGTTAAACAACTGAACCTTCTGTCATGTTTTTTTTTTTAAAAATAGGCAGACAACAGCACTACAAATCAAGCGAAATGACCTCTCAGCAGAAGCAGAGGGCAAAGGTGTACATAGCATTATCCTGTTTGGAACACAATACACAGAAACTCTGTTCACACTAGGATTCTGTAGAGAAAACAATTGTCTTAATCACAACCCCTTGGAGCTAGCAACTTTCAGGCACTGGTTTTGTATCAGGAAATGCCAGATCTTGGCAGCAAACATGTTACCAATATGTCTCATAAAACAACAGCATTCTCTGTATGTGTATTATCTCCAAGGACTGAAGAAAATAGAAGCTAAAAATCTGAAATGTCCTCTTCCGAAAAGAGGCACGAAAGCTATGGACTGTCTTTCCCAGGTATGTTGTGTAGTATCACTTCCCTGACCAGCATTGCTTCTTTAAGAAGATCAAAGAGGCACGCCTTGCACAAAGAGGGGTTAAATAGGGACTCCAACTAATTGCAGCAAGTAAGCTGAGGCCCCAAATATTTGCTGAAAGCTCCAAAGACTTCCTCTCTCTCACTCACATCCCTCCATCTTTACTCCCCCAAAAAGCTGAAAACATCCAGATGACTACGTAAGAGAGAAGCTTTTTCTAGTGGCCTGAGCACAGGACTGGAAGTCAAGGCCTCCTGAATTCTAATCTCATCTTTGACAGTGACTGTCCTCAACTTAACTGCCCTGTGCCTTCTTTTTTCCATCCTTAAGAATGGGTATAATGAGAAACAGAATGAGCAGTTTACCAGTACACGTATACCAGTATACTAAACCAGCAAAGAACGCCTTGTGTGGTCGTGACTTATATTGGCAAAGTTGCACTGTTATTGCTATAGCTTATTCCAACACCTTATCCCCTACTCACTGAAACAAGCTATTCTGATGAAAGTGCTGTTTTGCTAGTATAACTGCATTGACACGAGGGGCTTTTCCTGGCACACCTATGTGGCCATAAACTTCTCCTCTTCGTCCCCTGACCGACACAGCTACGCTGGCTGAAGTCTGTAATGTACACATAACCTTCCCTACTCCCCAGAGTTTGCGATAATGTAACAGAGGGTAAATTGCGATAAAAGTGAGCAGGATAACTCAGCTAAATCATGACCCTGCATTTGGAAACCATGTCTCATGCCCCATATTCCTCATCTCTCTGCTTAGATTGTAAATTCTTTTGAACTCCTGGACAATCACTGCACTGTTATGGAAGAGGATGCAGCCTCTGGTCTCCTTTAAGGTTATCGGGTTGTGCTCCTTTCTGCAGAGGCTAGCATCACGTTCCTGGCATGCTCACCCATGGGCCAGGCACAGTCTTGCCTCTAATGCTGAAAAAAGCTTTGAAATGAAAAGCTTTCTGTGTTATCATTGTGGAGAGGATGGCGCTCTACTTCCCATCCAGTACAGCTCAGCAGCTGAAGATAGATGGCACTAGAAGTGGGCCTTGGACGTTCTATATTTCACTTAATTGTGAGAGGGCTGACACCACGGCTAGGCAGAGAGTGATAAAAAAGAATGCAGTCTGATTTGGCAAATTAGCCCCTGGTATGATGCAGTTGCCATATGTACTAGGTGCCAAATTTCAAATGGACCAGAGTGACCTGACCCTGACCTTTGGCTCAGAATGCTAAGTTCAGTCTTCAGGGAGCCCTTTTAGCCTGAAGCATGTTTGAGAGCTGTGAAGAGAATAATTGTATTCACCTGGGGGTTATTTACAGCAGAACATTTGTATTCACTTATACTGAAATCTAAGGAGGGCTTTGTCCTTTTGTCATTTATTCCAAGAACAGATTTTGTGACTCTTCTTATACAGGTGTCTGGGACCCGTGTAAATCTATCCTGGCTGACCACAAATACCTGATGATGCATTTATTTTAAAAAGCAGGATGCTAATTCTCATTCCACTAATCTGCAGTACCCGGGATCTGACACCCTCTCTCCCACTGCTTACCAACGATTTAATAGTAGCTTTGCAATGTTTCTGTTACCAACACTTCACTATTTGTAATAGACATACTCCAGAACATTTACTAATTTACAAGTAGTATCATAAATAATTTAAACTATACTTGAAATGAATGAAGCATGTTTTTTTTCATCCCTGCTATGCATAGCTGTGCTATGCTATGCTGATTGTTTGCTTACTAATTAAAAAAATGTAATTGTTCGCAATGGGTCATTAGAGCAAATTAGTGAGGTTAGACTAGAGAATTAAATATAGGCTAATTTCAACTGTAATCTTGGTAACTGTAATGTATAATCAGTGTATCTGTTCTATTCAAGTTCTCATAACTGCACACCTGCCGTAACTTCAAAGCCAACGACTCCTGGTGTCGGATTTGAACTCAAGGCCTTTTGCACTTCATACTGGAACCAGTTCCCCTAAAATGTACTAACCACTTCACAGATGCTCAGTCATTGTGATCCGCAGTTTCTCTAAAATTAATATTGGCTCTAGGCAAGAGTAACATCAGGGATGGGCAAGACTGGATTGGTTTGAAATAAGGCAAAAAATATTAGGGGCTGAAAGCTCAATTAAAAACGTTTGGAGGGTCAAGTTCTGCTCAGGAGAGATTGTGAAAAAAGGAAAAACAGAGGAACTCAGAGCAAAAAGTCAAAAGATTAATTAAACTAACAGTATTCGGGCCATTCACTAGCTTTTGGGAAAGGTGGATATTCTTCTACTCCTAGTACATGGGGCAGGCTTCCTTCCAGTTAACTAAAAATACATTTTTATTTTAAAGGAACTGAATCACCCCTGAAATTAATCATCGATGTTTAAATTACAGTTAAAAAAAGTTTACAACTGTGAACTAGTTTGGCAAATCCCTCATAAATAAAAAACAGTTTGTGAGATTTGGAGAACACCTTGATCTCCAGGAGACTGCTCCATTCCCTATAACAATAATAAATCTTCCCATTATTACCATAGAAGGGGAGGGGAGTTTTGGTAAATTGTGGTTTTATACAAGTTACATATAGAAAACTTCAGTTCTGTGAACTAAGATTCCGTAGTAGGACACATCCATCTGTTAAGGCAGGGATTCTCAAACTGGGGATCAGGACCCCTCAGGGGGTCGCAAGGTTATTACATGGGGGTCACAAGTGATCAACCTCCTCCTCAAACCCCGCTTTGCATCCAGCATTTATAATGGTGTTAAATATATTAAAAGTGTTTTTAATTTATAAGAGGGGTCACACTCAGAGGCTTGCTATTTGAAAGGGGTCACCAGCACAAAAGTTTGAGAACCACCGTGCTAAGGTCTCTTTTCCTTAGCTCACCCAAATTCAACTCTTCTCTTTTTTGGAGCACAGCCCATTTTGTGTGTCACTATAACACAATAAATATACACAAAAAACTGTAGAGTATTAAAAGACCTTTATTAAGGTTGCAAAGTCAAGCACTCAGAAGTGAGAAAATCACAGATTTAAAGTTGTCCATGCAACCTCAGTTTGGCCTCCTTCTGCCTAAGCATTTATGGCACAGTCTTTAATTACACCGGGGGTGGCAGAACTGAGGAGGGCAGTGGGGACTAGCACCGCCACAAAGTTAATATTGTGGCTACTCCATCCCCATGTAAACTTGTGCATGGGGGGCACGAGTAGGTGAGAGCAGGACCTGGAGGGGCTGGTGAAGCTGCTGCAGATCTATGATCAGACTAGGGAGCAGGTAGGAACCAATGGAACCGTCCCCTGCTTCCCAGCCTGTAGTCGACTGCACTCCCTCCACCTGAGTATCAGTTGCTTTCTTTGCTCACCCTGCAATCCCTCCATTCCCCTATTCACAGCAAGCTTTTGTCCCCCCCACCCAATTTACATAATATATTTTTAACAAAATTCAACTCCATGTCTTATCCCAGTTCCCTGTCCCAGTGCTAGTCTCTCAACCCCACACACCTAAGGACTGCATCCTAGTCCCCCACTCTCTGAAGCCCCTTCTCTAAGTCCCCTCCGCCCTGGTCATCCTATCAGACCCAGCTCATCATCTTGCTGCATCCAGCCAGGCTGCGTGCTCCTTATCCAAGCTGCCTGGATTGCAGTAACAGGATCTTTGAGAGCACAAGAGAGATCGTTTCCCTGCTCTCAGTTCCTGTGTTCAGTGCCGGGGTCACGGTCCCCAGAAGTCAGGAGGAGCAATTGCAAGCAAAGTCCTACTCATTCTCTGCAGCACACACAGTAAAGATGGAGTCTTATAAGCTGCCAAACTCTAACAAGGCTCAACTCCACTGAGCATGTGCAAACAGAGTTTCAGAGGCTCATAACATGGCCAAATTTTGGCAGACATGGGGATGGCAACAGGCACATCCCTGCCACCAGTGCGTCACTCCTGACAAATTTCAAGTCCATGTCCCAAAGCACAGGTGCACTAGAGCTTTTTGAATGAAATAGTTGTAAACAGTTTTCAACATTGGCAAAACTATGTACTTTTTCATAACCTAGTTCTAAGAAATGGCTGAACCATTTTACCTGAAATTATCCAAAGTAATTCCACCTGAGGCAGACAACCAGCAAGAGAAATTTAATCCCAAATGACAAAATGTTGCCAAAGTTATAAGCAATTGAAAACAGGGCCTTATAATGGAAAGTGTCAGGCATGCTGAATTTTAGATGTCACTAACAATTGGAAAGAGGCAAAAGACTTCAGTGGTGGTGATAAGAGGAGGAACAACAGGTGCCTCACTCCCAACTCCCACAAATAAACCAGGGTAATGTGTTTTTAGGATGCACAGTAAGCTCATCCATTAGAAGTTTCTCGAAAGGAATGAAGGGAGTTGCACATGACAGAGATAAATGTCGTGTTAAGGAAAAATTATGCTGAGATCGGACAGGATTTTCTGCACCAATGGCCACTTTTGAAAACACTGAACTTTATACACAGAAATGCAAGCATCTTTTACCGAGCAGCAACAGCTTTGGAAGAGTGCAGAAGTAAATCATAGGAACAAACAAAATAAATAAAGTAATAATAATAATAAAAAGCCTACCGTGTGGCACAGAATGCCCAAAGGATGCAGGGAAATATGGATTCATGAGCAACACCTTTGAACCTGTAAGTGTGAATGTCATTTCACAGCACCTCTCCATTCCTATTAGCAGGTGAAAGCAGCAATTAAGCAAGCAGTAGCACTTTGCAAGCTTCACTCACTATCACTGGCTAATCCAGTGATTTATTGGATAACCCATTTACTCCAATGTGAACTTATTTTGTACACCTACATCTACATCAGACTACAGGGATAGCCTATCAACCAGGGTATTTTTTCTAATGATAATTCATTGCTGTAAAGCTCTGTCCCTGTGTACAGAGGTTACTACAAACCATGGCTACTGTATAAAATGACTGTACTCTACACCCTCCTTCACGTCAACCCCTACGTTCATCATTCTTCAACTGTCTGGGGGACAATTATACATAAGATGTCTGCCTCAGAGAACAGATTGTACAGGATTTCCAGCATAACCCTACAGGGATTTCTTTTGTAACCTATGCTATGCTTTCAGCTCCAACTGTCCCACTCACAAACAGATTCACCAAATAAACTTTTCAGTACTTGAATTCCTGGCCAGAGAGTGAGGCAAATCCTCTGTTTACGCTCAATTTGAAACAGACTCTCCTTCCAGGGGTGCAAAACTTTTGCCTGGAAATATGTCAAGTCAGGACCTTGGCCTGTATTCACTGACCACTGATGTCAGCGATTAGATAATACATGAATGGAAGGGCTGTCATAAACAGATAAGTAAGGGTTAATAGAACAGAAGTACTTCATATCTCTTTTGCCTGTAAAGGGTTAACAAGATCAGTGAGCCTGGCTGTCACTTGACCAGAGGACCAATCAGGGGACAGGATACTTTCAAATCTTGAGGGAGGGACGTTTTTGTGTGTGCTGTTAGTTTTTGGTTGTTCTCCTCTCTGGGTTCTAAGAGTGATCAGACATGCAACCAGGTTTCTCTCCAATCTCCCTGATACAGGTTCTTATAGATTCAAAATAGTAAGTACGAGGTAATAAGGCAAGTTAGGCTTATGTTTGTTTTCTTTATTTGCAAATGTGTATTTGGCTGGAAGGAGTTCAAATGTGTATTTTGCTGAAAGGATTTTACTTTGTACTTGTATACTTAGGCTGGGAGGGTATTCCCAGTGTCTATAGCTGAAAAACCCTGTAACATATTCCATCTTAAATTTACAAAGATAATTTTTACTATTTTTTCTTTCTTTAATTAAAAGCTTTTCTTGTTTAAGAACCTGATTGTTTTTTAATTCTGGTGAGACCCCAGGGGACTGGGTCTGGATCCACCAGGGAACTGGTGGGAGAAAGGAGGGAAGGGGGAGAGAAAGGTTAATTTTCTCTCTATGTTAGGATTACTTTCTCTCTTAGGGAGTGTCTTGGAGGGGGAGAGAGAAGGAGGGGGAAAGTTGGATTTTCCTCTCTGTTTTAAGATTCAAGGAGTTTGAATCACAGTGATCTTCCAGGGTAACCCAGGGAGGGGAAGTCTGAGAGAGGCAATGGTGAGGGAAAGGGTTTACTTTCCTTGTGTTAAGATCCAGAGGGACTGGGTCTTGGGGGTCCCCGGGCAAGGTTTGGGGGGGACCAGAGTGTACCAGGCACGGGAATTCCTGGTTGGTGGCAGCGCTACAAGTACTAAGCTGGTAATTGAGCTTAGAGGAATTAACGCTGGTACCCCATCTTTTGGATGCTAAAGTTCAGAGTGGGAATTATACCATGACAAGGGCTTTCAACAGTGCTATTGTATGCTGAGAAACATAATAAAGAGCACACATCATGGCAATTCTTAACATATAAAATTCCCTAGAGGGATAATCCTGTGAGAGAAAATGTCTTTGGTATGTCCCTGTTTTTCACACTGGTCTCACTGATTTAGCGGTTGGATAATGTACGGCAATCTACCTACCCACAAAACAAATCCCACCCACACCGCAGGGCTATACAAAACTTTCCATTTCACTCCACAGAAAAATGTTATAGCCTCCATAGACAGACTCTTGTACAGCTCCCGATATTCAAGGATCAGTACTAAATGACCTTCATTTTCTCTTCTAAGGTGCTTTTCATGCCATGCATTATAACCCTAAATCTTTTACAAAAATGAGCAAGCCCAACATCTTCAGTGTTTAAGAGAAAGTCTGATCATACTAAACAGATTTGTGTTTAGATTTAAAAGCAGAAGTTGGTACTACATTTAAAAAATGAACCAGTAACAGAAGGGAATTTCTAGATGCAACAGGAAATGACAGCCAAATACTCCAAACTCAAAATTACAGTCTTGTACCAACAGCCAAGCTTTCCCATATTAGGCAAACTGGCACCTCAACTTTCCAGCCCTATTATGTTAGCTTGTAAGATATGTGTTAGACTGCAAGCTTTTGGGAATGGAGATTGTGTTTGTCTATGCTTTGCAAACCACTATGTGCATTTATAGCACTATATAAATGTCTCAGATAATAGATGCAAATTATTCTACTTCCTTGAAGCCAGATTATATGCAAATTTCACAGTACTAGTGAGAAATGCATATCCGCAACAAGATCAGAGCCTATTGCAAATGGACATAGGACCAATTCTGTAACATTGGTGAAAAAGATACTATGCTAGCTTCATTAGCTAATTTTTTTGACTTGCAGCAGTTAAAGGAAATCCCATAGCACTTGTGCTACTTACCCTGAGTTCTGGTCATGCTTCTGATGCAAGTCAGTCCTGTTTTGCACTCATTTTCCCACATTCTATAACAAATAAGATTATTTGGCTGCTCCTTGTTTTATTTCTGGTTTTAACACCCTACTTCTTTCACCTCTCTGCTTCTGTCTAATGCCTTGTTATCCCCACCTTCCAAACACAAAGTAGACATCAACAGAGAGTTCTGCCCAGGGAAGAGCTCTGACTGCTGGATGCTAGATGAGCAATAGTGATCCCTGCTGCATCCATGCTTGATTTCACCACTCTTTATAGGGTCTTCTACATCACTGCATAGCGCAAGCCCCAACCCTTATCTAAGCACTTGCCGTGCAAGTTCAGATCACAAAAAGTTATTCCAGGAAGCTCCCTCCATGCATCATCTCCAACCTTTCCAATGAGAGGGCAGCTGCTGTGCAGAATGACCATTTCCTGTGGTTTGCTGAGAGTTGGAAACTCAACATCTATTTAATTGTTTTTGCCATCAGAAGCCATACCCCAGAAGACAGAGTTGGAAACATTACAGATGCCTTTCTGAAAAAGCTAATCTGCACAGGAAACAAATCTGGCCAGTAGGTTCACTCCAATCTCCTCATTTGTGTACTGAGGGCCACCAGACAAGGATTACCTAGGATGATTTAATTACATGCAAAAACAGCATGTGGGGTATCTTGAGGGTTTTAGTTTTAGGGGTGAAGGGAGGGAAGAAATTAGACAGAGACAGGCTGGTTTAGTTTGGGATGGTCTTTGATGATTAAGAGGGCTGTTGTCACACATTTTTTTTTTAATAGCAGCACAGGGTCAAGGATTGATACACACAAAGTTAAAGTTTCTTGTATCAACTTACTCCTGATAGCTTTCCAGCTAGGGCAGGATCACCATGTCTGGCTGGCAATATGAGACAGCAATGTACTTTCTTCTGATCTGTTCACTGGCATACAAAGGAAGACTTCACATTCTTCTATGTTAAATGATGCCTGTGGCAGAGGAGGGTGCCGGGGCGGGGAATGGGAGATGTGGCATATTCTTGGTGACACTGGATGAACTCTTGGCCTCACTGAAGTTGGTGAGAATGCGGCAATTGACTTCAACAGGGCCAAGATTTCACCCATTGTCTTGATAGGTGTGTCTGGAGAATGGCAGATATCACCTTCCAATGAAACCCAGCACCTTCACTCTCATGGGGCCTGATCCTATGAGATACTACTGGGTGCCCTCAAGTCCCATTTGCTGAGCTTCTATTGGAAGTGAGGAGACTCAGCACCTTGCAAGAAGGCTCTGGGGTACCACCCCCAATGGGGGCAGGGGAAATCTCTCTCATAATACCAATTTCCATAAACTGTGATAAGAGCTCCTCAATGCTATCTGCAAACTGATTGAAGCCTTCCATTTAGGACTGTACCAAACAAATCTCATGCAGGAATTACAGTCCATATGGTTTTTGTTTGGTTTTGTTTTGTTTTTCCTTGACTTTTATTTCTGGAATATTTTTGCTTAGTAAGGTCATTTTCTTGCATAGCATGCAATATCTAATTATTTGTGGCCTTTTTTTTTTAAACTGACATTTTCCCCAAACTTAAGGCTACAAGATGCTTATTCAAACCATCCTTTTTGCTTCGTTGAGGGCTCTAGTGCTGCTAACATTTTAAAACAAAAACATATAAAAATGAAAGGCATACTTAGCTGGAACAGACACCTTTTTGTCCTATGCATGTGTGCACGTGCAGACACACACATTTATTTTACTCTCTCCTTTCCGGTGTTTCCTATCTGAAGAACACTCCACAAAAAGACTTGAAGACAACCTTGTCTTGCTTGGATTTTAAAAGGAACCTGCGGGAGTTAGGTTACCCCAAATCCCACAAAACGTCAACAGGACTGGATGCCTAACATCCTTTGCCTCCTTTGAAATCCCCAGCCTTACTGAACTAAGAAAAAAAGAAAACCTTGCCTAAAAGCAGGAATCCACTAATTAAAGAGAAATGGCTTATTTGTCTTGGTTCCTGAAGCCACAGTCCTCTATGTCTGAAAACACAAGTTTCTCACCATCTCTCCCCTAGGGCTGTGACCTAAGCAACTTAAATGCTACACAGATTTTGGTCAAAATCTGGTCCTTATTTACTGGACTGCAATGTGCAAGCAATTACCGAATGGGTCACATTTATTGAATAAAAACACTTAGGCATTATGTTTACAAAGGCTCAGAAACATTAAAATCCAGTGAAAAACAATTATTTTTACAGAATACATCTGCAAGCAATATGGAGTCATTTTGTTTTTGTAAATTTCTCCGTAAAAGATTTATAGCTGGTGTGGAAAATGTTCACATCACGTCAGTGAGTTATTTTGAAATGCCAAACTTAATAAATGAAAAATTATTGCAGATAATATTGCAGCCCTACAAAAAAAGCAGCCAAAATGCCAGTGGTTTCCTGACTAGTCAAGCCTCTTAAGGTTGGCAGGACTCTTCAGACTAATCAGGAAGAGTTAGACAAATAATTATTTTATTACTGAAACTGTCACATAAATCAAGATCTGGTCAGCAACTGTTTCGGATCCCTGCATTCTGGCTGACTTGCTTTTCCATAAAACTTAGGCTAACTGTGATCTTGGGGGGGGAAGGTAGGGGGAGGTCTGTAAAACAAATATAGGCTTTTAAGCCTCCAAACAAAACTCTCTCCAAACTTAGGCCAGCATTTTTCTTGGCTTCTCCAAGTTTGTGCTCTGGAATATGAATCAGCGAGGACGAGAAATGCTTTATAACCCACCAGATTCAATCAATGCTGTTATTCTTAGAGGAACTGTGGAGTTCAGTTCACAAAGGGTAACAGGAGCATAATGTTTAAAAGGACATTGTCTACTGAATTAGGCATCAAACTTGACCTCCTTTATCACCTGATTCTTCTGGGATCTTCAGGCAAAGTTGTTTTCCTCAAGAATGCCTACTCTTTGGGTAGGCAAAATGAACAGGAGTTTTGCTTGAGTTACAAGTGCTGAGCAGGCCCATAAAAAGGGTGGGACTGTCTCGAAATGCAAAGTTCAAGTCCCAATCTGGGCTGAATGACTCTGGGACAGCATTTGTCCCAGATTCCCTATGGTGCCAGTCCACGCCACCTGAGGCTCAGGGGTAGCACCAGCCTCTTCCCAGTGTGTGTGTCTGTGGGGCTGGAGGGCGGAGGACTGAGATGGACCTCGGGACACCCCTCCAACACCACGAGGCCCTGCACCTGCTCTTCCTCTTCCCTCTCTGCCCTGCCCCTTGGCCATGCCAGAGCCGGGGTAAGAGTTGCCTAGCCCCGGAACCTCCATCTGCCCTGGGTGGCATGCTCCGGGGGGACGGGCACTGCTTTTGGGTTCCACGGTCACCTGCCCACAGCAGGTGGAGGGTCCAGAGCTACTCACAATGGCCCAGGCTACCTGGGCAGTTCTTACCACTGCCTAGCTCTGGCTTCTGGCCTGGCCAGGGGGCAGGGCCTTGCAGGGGCGGGGGAAGAGGAGGAGCACGGGCTGGGGGGAAGAGGAAGGGTGGAGGAGGGGCACCTGCATGTGTTCCGCTTTTGCCTTTTGAAAAGGTGGTCACCTTAGCCATAACTAAGGATTGCAGAGTAGAGGAATTTAAGAAAGCGAACCACACCAAAGTGTTGGACCTGCTATGCACCTTACTCTAAACAAATTTGTGCATGCAGTGAAGTTTCAGCTGAGTAAGAACTAAGGCCCCAGTTTAGCAAAGCATTTAACTGTAATTTTAAATCCATTTTCATTCAGCATAGCACTTAAGCACATGCTTAAATTTAGACATGTTGGACTTAAGCATGTGCTTAAGTACTTTTCTGAACAGGGAAATCCAGACTGCTAAATCAGAGTCTAATTAAGGATATCAGGGTTTGGCTCTGTGTCCTACCCTGCCTAATCCAATCCAGAATGTGTCATTTATCTGCACTACATGATATTGGTTTGAACGTGAACCAGCATTTGGGGAAAACCTTGAAATTAAGGCCTAGCCACTGCCACACTAGGGTTTATAACTCTGTTTGGAATCATTTTTAATCATGGTTATAACACAGATTATGTACACAAACCAAACAGGTGAGAATTGTGTTTAGAAATTATAAGATCACCTAGGCAAAGACTGTCTCTGTCTTTGTGCACCATCTTGCACAAAGCACGTTGACAGCAATGAAAAAACAGTCAACAATGCTAATAATAATGCTAAAAATTTGCCAAGATGACGATGAGGGTAAGGTTTTGGGCAAGGACGCTGGTTTAAAAACATCCCTTTCCACAAAGGGCAGTGACACTGTGCTAACACCATGCTATCCACAGGTGCTTGACAACTATTTGCAAATACAACTGTAGCTAGAGTAGCACTGTTCTTAATAGGAATCAACTTTTAATACAGATCAGTTTTAGGTCTAATTGACTTCACAGCGTCTCTATAAATAACTATCTATTCATCTAGCTAGCAGCCAGTGTACTCTCCTTGCACATGTCTCAGTATGGAAAGACAGCACTACAGGCATCATCCTTTTCTCTCTCCCACACCACACAGTTTCCTCTTCCACCTGCCATTTCATACAATGTTGACAGTTTGCGATTCTCTATTACTGGCGACAACATTGTTGTTACAGAGAGAAAACTTGCAGTGCCACCAGTTTGCCTCCTGAAAATCAACTTTCAGGAGGAAGAGGTGAAGGAAGGCCAGAGAGGAGGAACAGAGAGAAAAAACAGAGAGTTTTCCAGTTTACATAAACATCTCTTTAGTCATTAGTAATTGCTTAGCAGACAAAACTGTCACTAGCTCAAGGAAAGGGAAGTGCCCTTTGCTTAAATAAAAATGTTGATAAGTGTGAAAACTAAGGTGAATTGTATAAAGCTGTTTTTCAGGATGGACTTCTAGTGTGACCAGCTGAGGAGAGAAATGGGAAGATCCAGTTCTGAGAGATCATCCAGGAAAGCTAGTGAAAAACCCAAAGTTTTTAAGCGGGGGGTTATAATACAATCATTAATTGTCTTGTGCACACACCGCCTGTCATATTGTTATAGGATGCTCACTCTTTCCACCTGGAGTAGTGCTAATTATTTACAATTCTTCTAGGACATATAGGAAAGAAATATCTATACTAAATTGCTATTTAAGGAAAATTGGATCTGAGTAAATAAAACCCCTCGTAATGCTTTATTGCATTTCAGCTGTGTATAAGATAAGGTTAAACAAGAATGGAGGGTTCATGCTGCATGGTATTCAAGCAAATATTAAAAGAACCCATAATGACTGATTGCACGACCAAAATGAAGGACTATCTCCCAGCACATGTCTAAGTGTACAAGACACTAGAGCTCCAGATAATCATCCCTTAGATTTACACTGATTTATTTAATTTTAGGTAGCATTACAGCAAAGCCCATCCATCCAAAATGAATTTACAGTACAAATAAAATCTCTCCTCCTCCTCATTTACGTAGCAATAAATGTACTTGTTACGTAGAGTATACAAGAGGCAGCATTGTGTAAGGATTGGAGGAGGAGATTGAGAGTCAGGAGCTCCTGTCTCTGCTTCTAATTGCTTTTGTAGTCTGGAGCAAGACACTTTACCTTAATTTCCCCATCTGTAGGATGGGAACCATACCTATAATTACATGGATATTGAACGGCCAAATCGATGTTTGTGCAGTGATTTGAAGATATGCATTATGAAGAATAAATATCTTACTTTTACACACAGAGTATTTCCCCCTTTCTTCCTCATTCTCATATATCAGAGGTTCTCAAACTGGGGTTCGGGACCACTCAGGGAGTCATGAGGTTATTACACGGGGAGGGGTCGCGACCTGTCAGCCTCCATCCCAAACCCTGCTTTGCAGCCAGCATTTATAATGGTGTTAAATATATTTTGAAGTGTTTTTAATTTATAAGGGGGGGGTCACACTCAGAGGCTTGCTATGTGAAAGGAGTCACCACTACAAAAGTTTGAGAACCACTGTCATATATAGTAGATGGGGTAGGGTGGAGTGGGGGGTCAAAAGGGGTAGGTGAAAATGAGTTTTTACTCATCCACTTAAAGCACACTGCCCTTCCATCTGCTTTACACTGTACATCATCACCTACTGTCCTAGCTGGAGATGATTTTCAAGTCCTTAAACTGTTGATGGCTGTTGGTAATGATATATGAAGCACAAACAAAGCCAGAGTTTCAAAGAATCATGGAGACTTCAAAAGGCTGAGAAGAACAAGTAATATGATTTTGACTAAATACAGATACATGCAGGAAGAAGCTGCCACTTCTACCAAACGAGCTCTCCTTCTGGAGCAACCTTTTAATTTCTTGCAGTTGCATAAATTATCTCTTCTAGCACTGTGTGTTAGAGTTCAAAGGAGACAGCGATCAGAACAGTATCTTGATACTCTTGCCATGTTAAAGCACTTAAGAGAGCAAGCTTCAAGGTCTCAGCAAGAACGAGACTTTCAACGTAACCCAAAAACATTATGAATTTTAAACAAAACAAATCCAAAATGTATTCCGGTTTAGCTAAAAGTTAATTAATTTTCAAGGACTGCCTGTCACTCTTAAAGAGAATAAATATATACAAGGCAAACGTCCAAAGATTAGTTTTGGCTAAGACTGTTTGTAATAAGAGCGTAATAATAATATTAGTAGAGGAAGTGGTTACATTTTAGGATTGAGTCAGGTGATCTGGGCTTCTAGTCCCAACTCTGCCACTAGTTCACCGTGTGACAACAGGCAAATCACTTATTTTCTCTGAGATATTGGGGAAGAGAATTTCACGCTTTGATTTGGGGACAGTCTGTGTCAGATACTGGACACAGAATGTGGTGGGTATCCTGACAGGACACCAAGGCTGATGAAAATCTTGTAGGAAAAACGAAGCTGAATAAAAGTGAATTGGAAAAGATTCAAATCTGCGCAAACTACTTGCCCATAGTCTGAATGCTACTGATCCAACAAGATGGAAAGCTGAGGCAGGTACTGGATAAATTAGCTCTGTGTTGTTGATCCTACAATACTACAGAGTAATCAAAATGCCAAAAGCTATAAGTGTTTAACACCTATATATCTTTTTCCTCATACAGGAAGATTCCAACCTATCCCAGGCATTTTTAAAGCCTAATTTTCACTGTAGCTCAATTATGAAAGCCCTTCAGCAAATTTTTAGGGCTTTTCCAATCAATGAAGACAGAGTGGGAAAAATAAGAAAAATCCTTCATGGAAAAGGGATTCTGCTTAGTGTTTGGAACTCTTTTTTTAATTAAAAAGACATGTTTCTGTCTCTCATCAGCATGAAGCCAAGGAACGTTTCTAATAGTTTTCAGCTCTTTTGCCATCTTATATTGTACATATTGCATCTGCTTTTACAGCTACATTGGCAAAATACTGTTTACCTGGACAACTGAATCACTACCAAGATATATAGTAACCACTAAAGAATATTTCCACATAGTTAAAAAATCAGAGGAAATGATATATTTTAGGGAAATTCATCCCAGATGTTTGAAGAGCAGGAAAGGTGAGCAAACCTTTGTAAATCCATCAGGACTTTCTTCCCCAACCACCCCAATCTAAAAGCCTTAAAATGCAAATGACTTTGTCCTCGGATGTGATCTTGATTGTAAAGATTTTGTTTTGTTTCTTTCCTCCCTACCAAAGACAGAAGGGATAGTGAGTGAGTCTTTAAACTCTCAGTTCTTAAGGCTGTTAATATTTCACATTGCCAGCAGGGAAAGGAATTAAAACTGCCAACAGCTATCCAGATAGATTTAAAAATCCCCTTCCCTTCCTCCCTCCCTCCTTTTTTCTTTCTGCATCCCTTGGCTTCAGAGAATATTTTCCCCGCAAATTGGTTTTAAATTAAAGGAGGTGATGAAAGCAATGTGCCGTCTCAGCATTTTCCCAGGTGCACTTAATCTAATTTCATTAAGGAGATCAGGACAGATGATCGCTACAGTCGAAACATTAAGTCTGTCCATTTTTGTATAAAAAACCATTAAGTCTGTCAAAGTGTCGGCGGGTGGGCTGTTTATTATTGGAGATGAAGGCGCACTTTGCTTCCCCAGTAAACTGTCAGGAGTAGTAAACCACAAATTAAGTCAGCTGCTGCCAAAGATTTAGGCAAAGATCTCCAACTAATTTCGACACAGGTGTGAGAAAGGCCAGGGAAATAGAGCCCTTAAGTAGGTCTGTTAGGTTTGGGAACCATGTTTTTTGTGTATATTTGCTATGACTTTTGACAAACTTCAAGTCAATGCAATGCAATGCAATGTTGGGATGGGACATCACGGGGTATGGTAAAGCTGAGTCATTGGCTCAATATGGTTTTAAATTTCCAGATGCCAAATGGCTGTACATTGGCATTGGGCACTGGTAAGTGCTGCAAAGTTTCTAATGCTGAGTTTACCACCACTTTTACCTACACTGCATCCTGCTCAGACCCATCATCTTATTCTTACGCAGAAGTGAACTCATTAAATCTTCATTCAGCCATTTTTCCCTTTTAAGTGTTTTTGCAACTGTCAACACACCGTGGAATCACGATGCATGGGTAATAATAAAAATATCACACAAAATTAAAGGAAACCCAACAATACAGAGAAAGTACAGCAAACTTCTCTAAAAGCACAGAAATAAGAGTGAAGGTTTCAAATTGAGTTTTCAGGCATTACAAAGCTCAACATAATCTATTTGTTCAGAAGGACATCTTGTTTCTGATCAAAAAATGCAGTTTGGTAAATAGAGTCAGGATATTATGAAATGTCATTAAAGTTATTTACGTCTTAAGTTAAATTTTCTTTATAGTATATACAGAATAATTCATGATCTCTGGTAGAGTGCATGATTGTTGCAATTCTATCAAGAGCTTTTTACTCATCTTGTAAACCACAAGGGAGCAGTTGAAACAGCATCTGACCAGCAGAATCTACCAGCCAACAGGTACATTCCTCCTGCATTTTGGTTCGGGGGAGCAGTGACACATGAATTCTCAATCAAGGAGAGGCAAACGTAACCTCTTGACTTCGACACCGACCCATGCACCAGTCCAGGCTCCAGAGCACAAGGGCTGATACAACAGACTCCAATGACTCAGCTCTTTGTGCATTCCTAGTTTTTAAACTGCTCTAGTAGACAGAATGTAGCATATCTAGAACTCATTTCTGGACAAAGTTAAGTCAAGAAGCTAGGAAAAAAAAGTCTCCAGCATCTGTAACTTCTGTTTTTGTGAGATAGAGTTTTGTAGTTCTGACAGCCTCACCTGGACTTGTGTGAAATGCACTTTGCAGTCTGGAGCTTTCAGGTTATTTGTGCCCCAGAATATTTTTAATGAGAAGCCAAAAAACTGAGGATGCATCAGACATTGGACAAAGGAAGACCCGCGTGGAGAATGAAAGCTTAAGATGCAGTCAGTCAACCTGAGAACTGAACAGAGGGTTAGGTTTGGTTTGGGAACTGACATAGATTTGGATGGGTATTTACATTGCCCATCCCTTTTGCTATTAAACATTTTCAGCTGACTATGGAGGGGCACAGATGAGCTATAAAGTGAGTTCTTCATCCAGTGTTCCTTCACCAGATGGTAAACACTGAACATCAATGACAGAGTGGAAATTAGTGGAGGAAATGGGGGAAAAAATGTTCACAAAGGTTTATCTGAAGAGACTGTGATTATATGTCAGGAATATTTTGCTCCAAGAAGCATTTCAAAAATGATCTTTGCAAGACTCTTACATCACCCACGCTTGTACTAGTTCTCTATGTCCTGTGTATTTCTGAAGACTTTGGGCACTGCTGACACTATACACTATTTGGAGCAAGGACTGTAAGCGTCATATATTTATAAGGTGCTGAACACATTGTCAGTGCCCAGTAAATAACAGTAGCAGGGTGAAGTAGAATTTGAAGACTAAATTATGGTGTGTGAATAAGGTCTAACAAACGGGCTACAAAGGAGCCTGAAGCAAACTTACTGTGCTTTTGCAAAGTGCACTGTGAAAACACTATTTTGGCAACTCCACCAATGCTCTTTTTAATTTTTACTTCAAGCTCACATATTACTTACTTGAAGCTCTCCTACCAGAGCTAGAATACAAAACTGAATTGCAGCATAAACACACAGCGAACATTTAATTAACTTGGAAACACAATGTCATTTTTTCTATGTCTTATTTAGCACCACATTAAATGAAGAAATGCCTGATATCTAACCCTTGATTTGGAGAGCATGCTTATACCCAGCGTCCACACAATTAAACTGACAACCCATAATTTCACACACAGCAGACAGAAGCCCAAGAATGAAAGAACATGAGCGCTGAATTACTTTGAAAATGGGAAATAGGTTGTTTTTTTTAAAACACGGTCTTGAACATTGTTATTAAAAAAAATCAGAACAACATTTTGGTGTAATGAGCAGAGCTTATTCATTCCCTTGTTCTATGCAACTTGACTTTTGGCTTTCTGCAGAACGCCGTTTAACAGAGCACATTACCAAGCTGCTAGCCACTTTTCATAGTGATGCTAAAGCAGGTAAGAGACAATAAGTGGAACTGTTGATGGTTTATATTACTCTATTATGTTAATGTTCACTAAAGTATGCCATAAGCTCTCTCATTACATGTGTATAAACCAATTCTCTGTGGTGTTATTCCTGTGTTAAATGCTATAACTACATAAATCTTGAATTAATGGAGACTTTATTGTTCCTGAAAATGAAGGGTAATTGCTATCTGTTAATGCTGTTGTTGCTATTAAAGGAGTATATATTTTCTGTAACAATGTTTATGGACCATGCGCCTCACATAGCAGCTACTGCATGGTTTGGAACATAGCATAATACCGTTACCAGACAAACTCCCCTCCTCTTCCCGCAACACCAGAAAAAGGCGATAAAACTCTCCACAGCTACCACAAACTACCCTGTAATTCTCCTAACAACGGCAGAGTCCAAATCCATGCCCGTCAGTGAACATAAGGCAGAAATAATGGAATTCATGTTACCATCTCTGGGAATGCATGGTTTGCAGAGCTCTTAGTTTCTCTCAGTGGTAGAAAAGCTCAGTTTATTGTTTCATTAAAAAAAAACAAACAGTTCTTCGAAAGGATGGAAAGTGGGTGCAAGAAAATATCTCCTCGTTTGCCTCCCTGGAGAGTTCTGTGGTGAAACAGAAGCTTGAGGAAACGGTTGGTGGAAATTCGCAGCACTCTCCTTCAGAAAGTAGAAGGGGCGGATTAGCAGACTTCAATATACCTACCTGAAGTCTTTGCGCTTTTAAAAACAGCAGAGTCATCATTTGGAAGCACTGTCACAATCTGCCAGCAGACTGCACCTCATGCAACTATAAATATCACTCTTCCGTTCTGGTTTATCTTTTTTATAATTAACTGGGCTCTAACTTGATTACCCTATGCCACTGCCCTCTAGAGTACTGGATGTGACTGCATAAAGGTAAAAACTATGAAGTGTCTGCTTATAGCTACTAATACAGGGAAGAATTATTACAAATGTTGCTCTAATGTATGCATTTTTAAAATGTTGGGCGCTCTAACAACCTATATATCTATGGGCTAAATAAATAAGGGATAAGCAGTAGGCAGCGGATAGAATATGGAAATGGGAGTCGGAAGACTTGAGTTTTATTCCCAGCTGATGCCACTGACTCTGTGTAATTGTGGACAATTTTTCCTCCCTCCCATTCCCCCACCAATAAAATGGCATTGCAGCTGCAACTAACCCACCTTAGTGAAGTGATTTGAGATCTACAAATGAAAAATGCTATGTAAGTGCAAAGTATTTTATTATTAAATGCTGCCCTGCATTTAATTAGTGTTCAAAGGGTATTTGTGCATGTATTATATATACATAAAGATGCCACAGAGAGCTTCTTGCTGAGCAAGCAGCAAGATAGGAGCTCTCTGCAGCACTTTAAAATGCTAAGAAAGGTACAGAGTCCATACCTCTTATCCGTGAGAGAGTGCAGTGTGTGGGCTAGAGCATATGTCTAGCCCTACAACTGACTGCAAAGGGCAGGAAATGTTATTAGAGGGCACACTTTGCTAATGTTCTGAGGAGTAGAAATACTCCCCAAGTCCCTAGTGTAATCTCTCAGGCTACCATAAGGTATTCTTTGTTGAGGCCACTCAGGCCAGCATTTTGATAGCTCCTTGTTGCATCAGTCAGGGCAGGATTAAGATCTATAACCAACAGTTGTCCACTTAGGTATAACATCAGATGTAAACAGAGCCTGATTCTCCATGTGCTCCATGAATTGAGTGGGAATTCCACATGAAGGGCATTTGCACTATAAGGCCCATTGGAAAGACTGAAATCCCTCCACTTCAGCCATAATGGTGCTTATACTTATGTGCTATATGCACATGTCTTTGAGGACACAAAAGGCAACCTTACTTAATGCCAGAGACCTACTTAATGAAACTGATGTCTTGCCTCATGTCTTTACAGATCAGAGAAGAGATATAAAAAAAGACAATTGCTCTCTCTCCCTTTTTGGTACAGAAAGTACTTTGATTAGGTAGGATTTACTAAAAGGAGGGGGTAGTTGGAACATGCATGAGCCTGGATGGTCCGGTTACAGATATATATGAAATGCTATAATAACGGTATGGGATGCTACAATGGTCTTTCATTTGCTGTAAAGGACAGTAAGTTACCAGCCAAACACAATGCCGCTTTCTCTAAAGGTAACCTCAGATCCCACATTCTGAAAGCTAATCAATGTTGTTCAGATTTCAATTTCTTCACTACAAGGTGAAGTCAAACCTAATCTAACAAACGTCAGTCTCAGGCTAGCTGGGTCTACCAGTGTAATTTAGATAATCATTAATAGCATAGCTGTATACTAAAACTACATGTCACTTACAACTTCATCTGAGGTTTGACTGGCAGATCTTTTAAACTGTTTTCTAAATGATTGCTTTTACTTTCTCTGATTGGGCAGTGTAAGAAATGTTTTAACTCTTTGGTACCCAAGCTTTGGGGGAGTAAATTCAATCTGTTTCTCTGCCCAAAACCATCCTCTGTTATTATTTATCCTTATGTGGAAGACAGCCTTAGAAACATAACAAAAGGTATGCTGAAAATGTCCATTGTATGTTTCATTCAAGAGCCATGATTAAAATATTCCTCTTTGTTTAAGACTTTTTGCCAAAATGTATCTGCTGTTTCATTCAGGGAAAATTAGATATTTGAGTGGACTTTTAAAAGAATACAATGAAAAAATTAAGGACAGCATACATTTTCCTGGTTTTAAACCCATGTCAAAAAGCAAACAACCGTCACAAAATTTAGTTAGCATTAGCTTTCAATGCAGCATCTTGAATTCACTTCTTCCTATGGCTACAGGCAGTTGTGCTACCAAACTGGATACGGAATTTCAGAACTCAGCCTTTACATTTGTAATGCTGATCCAGTGGAATCTGTGCATGTTGTTGGTTCTCATGCATGGATATAAGGGACTGGAAAAACAAAGAGTAGAAAAGGTTTGATGAAAGTTTAACCTGAGACTAATATCTGCTAAAACAGATGGCTATGGGGATGCTGAAGATTTTAAATGCTTGATATTCAAAAGCACATCGCAGTTGCTGCTTCTAGTAGGGGTTGTCTGTTTTCATTGCAAAGGTGATGGTCAAGCACAAGAATGAAGGTCATTGGGATGAAACAAGAAGTCCCTATACATATACCAAAACATATTCCTATAGCCTCCCACTGTCTAACATCCGTATCAAACAAAAAGGTCAGAAAAATCATTGTTGCATGATAAATATGCATGCAACATGACAAAATACTCCCTGACAGTTACCTATTCTCACAGATAGTGCAGTACCAGTTGTCCATCTTCTAAACCCATGACAAAACTGACATGTTCAAAGGTTATTATAAATAAAATATTGGCTCTAGAAGAGTTATCAGGGAAGTCTTTCTCCGAAACAAAAAGATAGTGCCAACACAGCGGCTTGCATCCTACTAAACTCTGACACATTAATCAAGAAGGCGTATTGTGTTAGGAACAGAAAGCTCGGCTGCATGTCTAAGCTTAGGGCAAAGGCTGAGACTATCATCTTGTGAAGCGGATACAAGTTACTGATATTTCTAAATTTGACATGAAGGCTAAAGGAAAATATTATGTTATTGTTAGATTCATTTTTATTTTTCTCGTAGGGGAATTTCCAAGCTAGTGAAGCATATGGAAAAAGGGAATTCAGTCTTACCTTATCGTCAATATCACTCTCGCTGTCACACTGCAGATTAGAGAAAGAGAGAGAGAAAAGGCTTCATGAAATATCTGTATATAAATGAAACTCCTGCATCATCATCTGCAATCTTTCAGGTGGCTGCTTAATAGATATTTCAATGAACAGAGAGTACACTTTCATTGTATGCATTTTACATTGCCAACATAAATAAAAAATGCAAAGAAATAGCAATTTCCTCTCTTTTTTTAAATAAAAATACAATGTGCTCGTAGTTGAATTAGATGTTCACACACAAAGTGGGCTTTAATCAAGTGAGACAATCAGCTATGTGTTGCAATAACCACTGGATATCATATGGATATTTCAACACAAATCTTGCCCTCTTTTCATCCAAAACTCTGGAAATGTATAGACACAGCTGTGGATGCCTCTAGTGTGATAAGCACTTTGTCGTTTAATGAGGAAACTGTGAAGGTGGCAACAGTTTCTAAATCAGATTAGTAGCACCCATAATGGTAATTTAATATATATAATTATTTTAAATAGTGTATCTTAAAATGAGATTGAGAACCCAAGTCGAAAAGTGTTTATTTAAGGAGTTCAGAGTGAACTCTTTTACTGTTTCTGAAAAGAGAATATTTCATTTTCATTGCACAAGTGATGGCAAGATAACTTGAGCTCTGAATGTTTAGGGGTGCATGGATTTCATAGGTCACAGGTCAGAAAGATTTACATTTGCAAGACAGAAATAAACCCACACAGAGTGGAAATGTCTAGCTGTTGTGGGGCTTCTGGATTCCACTGGATTCCATGTGGATATTACAGCACATATTTGCAAATGGAGGTCAGGATGGGAATCCATGTTGTGAAACGCTTTATTGGGGCTCAACAAGCTGAGATCATGCACCACAAGTATGAAAACTGGCAGTGAGAAATTTGCACATGTGTATTACCGAAGAAAGAAAACGAAACCCTTTCTTAGGTCATCTAGTCTCCATCTTCTAATCTCCAGAGAGGGAAGATTGTTCCTTACTGTATAATAGGTCAGTTTAACGGGAACGTTGTGAAACGTCATGCAGTTATACTGTGACACTCTTGCCTTTCTGTGGTTTGCCTTAGAAATTACATAGAAATCTCTCCTTCCTTTTGGCATCTGAAGTGGCATCCCCAAGCGCCAGAAGGCTCCTATGACTATGTATTCTTTGATAAGTACAAAGCACACAATGAACTTTGTCATTCTTCAGTCATGATTCTATAGTTAACATTGCCACAAGTTTCCACTCTAAAGCTTATTCTCACCTAACTTTTTGCAGTAATAATATTCCCGTCTAAAAATTTATGTGACTTATGGATGGGGGGCGGGGAGGAGTCAATAATTTTTTGGCTGTTATTTCAACAAACATTTTTCAAATGTTTCAAAATTTTTTAAAAAATGACATGCCCCATCCCTTCTTCAAATTGTAACGGCCTCTCCTGGTTTTCAGCCTCCTTTCACTGACAAATGCCACAATTTTAAAACAACACGTGCATCCGTACACTTGTGTCTGTCACAATTTTGAAGAAACATGAATTCAAAGCAAAAAAGTTGGTAATCTTGGTTAACTACTGATTTGATCTCTTTAGTGATGCTGCTGGACAGAGACTTATCCATCTATCAGCAGCAATGGGCAGTGGTTAGGTTAACCTGGGAAGACTCTGCAGGTAATGTGGTGTTACAGGTAGATCAGTCTTAGTCAATTGAGTGCTTCAGCATCTAAACCTTATGTGCAAATCTAGAAGCACTGCAAGCCTATTTTCAAGTATAAAAATGTAAGCAATTCAATAGGAAATGGGACTACCGAGCTAAACAGTATCCCATGGCAACCTAGGTCTCCCCTCACAGCCCACTATAGGTTTATGCAACCCTATTTTCACTTTTGAGCTCCTTTTACCTTTTTAAAAGAAAGAAAAGCAGGAAAATCCCAACATATACACCTTGTTAAACTTTCAGGTGCCCTTAAGGCTCAGCCATTCAGTTAAGTGCAAAAAGACGGTTACCTTTTCTGTAACTGGTGTTCTTCGAGATGTGTTACTCATGTCTATTCTACAGTAGGTGTGCGTGCTCATCACGTGCACTGGTGCTGGAAGCTTTTCCCCTAGCAGTACCCGTACGGGGAAGTGCCCCTCACGATCCCTGGAGTGGCGCCTGCCTGGCGCGGTATAAGGGGAGCTACGCGCTACCCCCACCCTCACTTCCTTCTTGCCAGAAAATCTCTAGCAGCAGGGAAGGAGGGCGGGATGTGGATAGACACAAGCAACACATCTCGAAGAACACCAGTTACGGAAAAGGTAACCGTCTTTTCTTCTTCGAGTGATTGCTCAAGTGTATTCCACAGTAGGTGATTCCAAGCTGTATCTGCTGGAGGTGGGTAGGAGTTCATAAGTTCTCGAGACGGCGTTCCGCCCTGCCAAACCCTGCGTCATCCCTGGTTTGGGAGACTACCACACAGTGTGAGAGGAACGTGTGAACCAAAGACCATGTGGCGGCCCTACAAACGTCCTGAATAGGAACGTAGGCCACAAAGGCAGCCGACAAGGCCTGCACCCGCGTTGAGTGTGCCCTAAAAATAGGCGGCAGGGAAATACCAGCCAGCTTGTAACAGGATTGGATGCACGGAGTGACCCAGTTGAACAGCTGCTGAGCGGAAATCGGCCGGCCTCTCATGCGCTCACATGAGGCGACAGACAGCTGTGAGGATTTTCTGAACGGTTTGGTTCGCTCGAGGTAGAAAGCCAGAGCCCGCCTCACACTGAGCCTGGGGAGCCGATGTTCCTCATTAGTTGCGTGATGTCTGGTGCAAAGGACTGGTAGAAAAATGTCCTGACCCATTTGGTAGGCGGAGACCACCTTCGGGAGGAATGCAGGGTGTGGACGGAGCTGGACCTGCTCCTTATGAAACATATTATACAGCGGCTTGGAGCTCCGAGACCCGCCTGGCCAACGCGATAACCAGGAAGGCCACCTTCCATGAGGTGAGACCACGAACATGTGACTAGCGGCTCAAACGGGGGCCCCGTAAGCTGAGCAAGCACCAGATTCAGGTCCCACTGTGGGACCAGGGGCTTAGATTATGGGTAAAGCCGGTCCAAACCCTTAAGGAGCCGGCCGGTCATAGCATGGGAGAACACCGTGTGTCCTTGCACCGGGGGATGGAAAGCCGGGACAGCTGCCAGATGCACCTTGACCAACGAGGTCACCAGACCCTGGGCCCTCAGGCAGAGGAGGTAATTGAGAATAAGCTGAAAACTACACTGACTACGGGTACTACTGCACGAACAGTTCTGGGGACAAGCTGCAGCAAGGCTGGAGCTAGGCAGTTCCGACGCACCTTCACTGATGGCAAGAAGGAACTGAGAGTGGGAGAAGTGCGCAGTTCCCCTTATACTGTGCCAGGCAGGTGCCACACCAGGGGTTATGGAGGGCGCCCCCCCCCACAGGTACTGCTAGGGGAAAAACTTCCAGCACCGGTGCACATGGCGAGCACGCACACCTACGGTGGAATACACTTCAAGAAGAAGAGCTAAATACATTTGTTCCATGTTATGTACAGTGCACTCCATTTATAAGAATCACTGATACAAGAATCAACCACAGATAGTGATGAAAACCACGGGAACAAAATCATTCCTAAACTAACTAAAATACGCCGCTTGTAAGAATCAACTGCTTGTGAGAATCAAATCATCCAGAACGAATGTGATTCTTATACAAGGAGTACACTTGTATAAAGTAGCAAATATTTAATATTGGGCTCTTCAATTTAGCAGAAAAAAGTATAACTTGATCCAATGACTGGAAACTGAAGCTAGACAAATTTAGACTGGAAATAAAGTGTACATTTTCAACAGTAAGAGTAATTCACCACTGAAACAAGTTACCAGCAGTCCTGGTGGATTCTCTATCACTAAGCATTTTTAAATCAGATTGGATTTTCTCTAAAATATATGCTCTAGAATTATGTTTGGGAAGTTCTATGGCCTGTGTTATACAGGAGTTCAGACTATATGATCCCTCTGGCCCTGGAATCTATGAATCTATGGAAAATACAGCAAAAATAAAGGCTGTAAAATTCCTGTGATGCCGCGATAGCCATGCATGCCTAAACTAAAATTCTGGAAAGAGACAATCCTAAAACTGCAACAAACTCAGAGATATGCAACCCTGTTCCCTTCAGGAGCTGTGCTTAAAGAACCAAATATCACAAGGTAGGCTGCACTACATTTGTATTTTGCACATCTTCAAACATCAGCTTATCAAATCACTACCACTGTCAGGGTAATCTTCAGAAACCACTGCAAGCCAATGCCTCTTGAACAGCTCTAGTGCTACACATTAAGCACACTGTTAATTATTTTGCTAAACTGAAGCCTAAATTCTCAGTGACAGAAACTTCAAAGATGCTGTTGCCTCCTACTTAGACCTACTTTTCAGCATATTTAAAACTTCACTAAGGAATAACTTCATGCAGACTGGTCCTTAGCAAATAATTTCCCACATGCCTTACTTTTCAGTTTATGTTGCTAAATTTCACGAAATAAACAAATGAATAGAAGGGGTTAGTGTCACTTCCGGAGACCTGGGGTTTCCACATCATGTTTGAAGATCAAAAGACAAAATCACTTTGTTACAAACTCTCATCCTAGTTCCTAGCCCTAGCGGATGTTTGCTCTCACAACAAAGCTGTGCGCAGTTGGCAGGTATCTGTTCTGGTGAGGCCCAGGCCTAAGACAGAAGGGGCACCACACCTTGTGATTAAAGTGCATTGGCAGCACACTGTGTGTAGGCACCTGCCTGAACTTGAGCATGGCTCAACACAGTCCTGACAAAGCAACAAATTCACCAAAAAGCTTAAGAGAAAAAGAAAAGGGAGATAGAGTCACAGCAGTAAGCGAATTATTGTCTCTGTAAATACACTATTTAGGGAGATTGGATGATTTAGGGGATTGGGAGCCTTTCATCTCCAACTGAGTGGTCGAAATCCAGCCTAAGTCAGTAGTGACCAAAAGCCAGTATCATCTAACAGCTGTTTGGAACTCAATATGAAATAGATTAGGTTAGTCCAGTTCCTATAGTGGGGTCCATGGCCCCAAACCACCGTCACAGTTGATACTACCACTTGTGGTCTCTGTGGCCGGTCTACACTAGAAAATTAGGTCGGTTTAACTACACCGGTCAGGAGTGCGAAAAATCCACATCCCTGAGCAACGTAGTTAAGCCCACTTAAGTCCCTGTACCGACAGAGGTAGGCTGATGGAAGAAGTCTTCCACCGACCTAGCTACTGCCTCTCAGGGAAGTGGATTACCTGCGCTGATGGAAGAACTCCTCCCATCGGTGTAGGTAGTGTCTACACTGAAGCACTACAGTGGTGTTGCTATACACAAGCTACAGACTGAATGGACCAAAAAGACTGAGTTATCTTCTCACACTTAAGCCCCTGTCTACACGACACTGTGGCTATCATTTTGACTGCTGTGTCACTTAGACTTGCACTGAGATGGGATTAGTAGATTCACCGGTTTTAAAGACAGAAGAGACTAATATGATCATATAGTCCGACCTCCTGCAAAACACAGGCCAGAGAATTTTACCTAATGCTGCCTGCATCTAGGGTGACCAGATGTCCCAATTTTATAGGAACAGTCCCAATTTTGGGGTCTTTTTCTTATATAGGCTCCTATTACCTCCTACACCCTGTCCCGATTTTTCACATTTGCTGTCTGGTCACCCTACCTGCATCTAGACCAACAACCTGTGGTTGAACTATGGTATACCTTTTAGAAAGACACCCACTCTTGATTTAAAGACCCCAAGTGATAGATAAATGACTCACTAGCTAAAGCGGTGGCCACAGCTGGAAGTTTCCACTCATATGCACTGAATCTACCTCTACTGTGGATTAAGGGGGCAGGCAACAGAGGGAATTTTTTTTGAAAATTTCCCTCCTTTAAATAGGGCCCAAACGGTAGCCAACTTGAAACAAGTTTGAAGTAAATCTGAGAGGTAGTAGGGGGGGAAGGTTGCACTGTTGATATTCTATGTTGTACTGGTTCTGTAAATGTGGGACTTTCCAGGCTACCAACTGACCACCCTGCAACAGCTCTAAATGTAATTTAAAAATTTTACATACAAACTACTCAACTAATTTCAACTTCTTGTTTAATAATTCTGTATCTCACAAGCATTAATAGAAATTCGTGCTGAGACTTACTCAAAAGAATCCAGTTGTGCCACTTGATATAAATTCTAATTAACTAAGCCCAAAAAAGTCTTATTTTATTTTAAAATAATTCTTAAACATTTCTTTAAAGTTGATATATTTTTGCCTTTTAATCATGCCAAGATATTTCACAGATTTGCAACATAAATGTTAGCCTTTCTAAACATGGGAGTTTAGTTCAAAGATTTTTGAAAGCAGATTATTTTTTGAAATAATTTTGGAATGTTAATATCCATTATTATCCAAATCTAATGTGATTTCTAGGAGTTATAAGTATTAGTGGCTTCTGAAGATTCAAAGTTGTCTCTCTTTTTACAGCTGAATAGTGTATAATATCAAAAAAATTGAAAAAGGCACAGTAGAAAACTAAAAAAAGTCTTACCTGTGCTTTAAGGGGAAAAAGCTTTAAGGGAAACTTGCTTGCTTAATACAGATCTGGTAAGCTCACACAGCCATAATGAGTATAAAAATCCATTACAGATGGCTTGCATTACTAAAAGGCGCAGAACTGCCTTATTTAGATGCCTAATTTTGCTCTGTGCGATACACAACTTTGCCTGACGTAGATAAGTGAACGCTGTAAAAAGCAAGTGAACCATCAAAACTGCACTCTAAATTTTATAAACAGACATACAAATGAAACAAACATCTGCTATCTGAGGATAAGATTTTCAGTTCAGAATCTGAAAATACACTATAATTAATTGTTTAAAAACTAAAAGGAAAGCAAAGATTTTCGTTACATTTTAATTTACATTTTACTTAGTTTAAACACTAAGGCTTCATGAAAAAGCCAGTGAAGCACCATGTGGGTGAAGATCCGTTTGCAAATTTGGCTCCATCCCCATGAATCCAAATGCAAGATGTTGCCTTTAAATGGACTATTTTGGACAGCAAGCAACAACTACTTTGTTTATCTTATAGACCAGATGAGTGAGGCTAGATTTCTTTTCCAATCTCTTCCAATCCTGCATAGATTTAAACGTACATAAGCTTTACTCATATGAGTAGACCCACTGACTTCACTGTGACTATTCAAGTCAGCAAATGTACACAGGTTCTTAGTCTTTGCTGGAATTGGGCTCTAATCTGTGTGATTCTACAAAGAAACAAGCCCAGTGCGCTCTATGTATGTTAACCTTTGAATCAGACTTGCTAATAGAACTAAAAGAATGCTACAGCATGCGAGAAATAATCATCATTATCGGTGTATAATTTGGACTACTGATCAATATAGAATGACCTGGAAAATGGAGAGTGTAAAAACAAGCTCAAGCTCTGGAAAATGGAGGGTGTGCAACAAGCCCGAACAGATTTTCTTCCGACTCCCACCAATTCTCAAAGGAAATCAATGGCCAACTCCAGTGAAAAGCCAAGCTACTATTAAGTGTATGGGTTTTTTTTTAAACAATTTAAAGAAACTTACATTCATGTACACATAAAGAAACAGGAACTCTCAGGCTGCTGAATGTGCAAGAGTGACACAAAGGAAGAAGCAACTATAGCAAAAGCAACTCTGCTTGTGGAAATACATGAAAAACAAAACCAATGTCATCTCTTCCTGCCCCACCCTCCCAAAAAAGTAGATTTCAGTAGATCAGTTTAGTTTCTGTGGTAACACACTTCAGTATCCTTATGCCCCCCTCCCTACTATAAAAGAAAGGCCATGGGTCAAAAGAGAAAGACCCATGTTTTCTGTTGAGAGGAGGTTTAGATGAATAATTAAGTAATTGGAGAAACTTCAAGTTTACCCATTGGATTCTCAGGGACCTATAGAGAAAAGGCTGTTCTGGGATGATGGGAGGGGTTCCAGAGGTACTCTCAAAAGAACTAGCAAATTAAGATGGTGTAAGTCACACAACCAGTTTCCACACAAACTTTGCCTAAGGAATGTCAACTGCAGAGGAATTAAAAAAAAAAAAACAGAAAAAAGCAGCTCTCCACAATTTTACCTCTCACGCAGCCGTTGTCAACGGGACAAAAGCCCTTGTCAAAATACAAAGTTAAAGAAATGTAAAGAATGGCAACTGTTGACAGCTATGGAGGCTCACTGAAAGACAAAAGCTTCAATTACCTGGATATTCCTAGAGGCCTGTTAACACTCCTGGTCTATAAGCAAAACTGTAAACAGCCTATTGTACTGTGTTCATACAGGCTTGTAAAGGGATTATTTGCTGAGTTTTGCCAATTGCCTCTTAATTCCACCAAGAATGTTTGCAAAGCAGACCCTAATTGCCCCAGAGTTTGTAAACAGTTTCCTCCAACACAGGGTTGGAGTCAGAACCCTTCCTGCGAGGGAAAGTTAACAAAAAAGAAAAATACAGTGGAACTGGCTCAATCTGCCACACAGAGGCCATAAGTGCTTCCCATCCTCCTGCCCTAAATGAGGCTGAAGTGAACTTTCTAGTAGGAGGAGAGAGGCCGTCAGTGCATTGAAGAACTGCTGGGAGGAGACTGCAAAACCAGCTGTTAAATCAACATTGAAAGAGGACTTGATCACAATCACATTGACTGCTATGGTGCAAGATCAGATTCAGGATGTGGAAGAGGTTGCTTCGCAGGGTAAAAACGGTGGTTTTCTGCCTTCCACACGTCATCCCAGAATTCCCTATGCACTATTATTTGCCCCCACTATCTTGCCTCATGTCCGAGCAATCAGAGACAAGGCAACTCTACAGAGGGCAGGCTCACAGCCCTGCTCTTCTGTGACTGTTGTGCAAGTGTTAGTGGTTTCAGGCAGGGAATAGTTTCAGTATGCCATCCCCTATGCTTCCTCAAGACCTGGAGTTAGGGTTGGCTGAGGCTATGAACCCAGCGAGAGGTGAATATGACGGCTCCTGTGATGGGAGAGGGCATAAAAGGACAAGGTGGGCTGGGTCCTTGTGAGATTTCCAGCCTCAGCAGGACTTCCAGGGAATACTGGGAGTCTCGAGGACTTGGCATGAGATGTGGAGCTCTAAAGGGAGCCCTGTACTCAGAGCCACTTCCTGTTTCCCAGTGGAGACAGCCAAACTGATGCTCGCAGCTCCTTTTGGCAGGTGCCCAGTGCACAAATTTGCTGATTTAGCCTCAAAAAAAAAGGGTAACACAGTGGGAATCCTGAGGGCATCTTCTTATGAGATGGGGAAAACATGTCTAGCCCCCTGGGACAAATGTGAACCAGGGGCCAGGATATTATCCCAGGATTGTGGAGTGACTGATGGCAGCACTAGCGGGGTTGAGGGTCAAGGTCTCCTCTCGCCCTCTCTTGCCTCAACCCCTGTAAAGGGGAGGTGGTTAGCAGATAGGTAGAGGCACCCAGAGACACCTCTAGCATGGTGACTGGCTTCCGTTGTGGTGGGAGCAGCCAAAGAATTGGCAAAGGCTCAATGGGGTGTGAGTGACTGGTCTGAACTGCTCCGTGACAGGAACCTTGGATGTAATTTGACTAATAAAGTTGCGGCCTGGTTAAAACTCATACCACATGTGTCCTTGCCTTCTTCCATGCGGTGAGCACACTAAAGCTGGATATGTCAGTGATTTAAAGATGGACAAGGAGTTACTTCAGTGGTGAAACATTCCGGTTTAATATTTGGCCTGTACAAATCAGCTTGATAGAAGAGAAAAAGGGACTAAGGCTCTTAAGGAGCAAGAGCAAGAGCAAGTATATCGATGGAGAAGGTCTTGTTTTGTCATATAAATTGGACTGCTGCTTGCAAGACAAACTAGCATTAACTCCATTCTGCAGGGAACTGAACACAAATTGCTAATCCTTACCACCCATTCCATACACACAACTGGAAATGGGGGAAATATGAATTTTGCTTGCAGCTGGTTCAGATGACATTTAAGTAGAAATCCGATAGTTCCAATAACAACATATAATTAGATATTTAGAGGTTAGCAGAACTAAGCCTAGGTCTACACTACAAACTTTTGCTGGCATAGCTAGATCAGTCAGAGGTGTGATCCTGACCGACACAGTTGCATTGGCCAAAACCCCTAGCGCAGACACAGTTCTACTGGAAAACATACAGGATTTTGCCTGTAATAAGCTGCGTCCACACTATAATGCACCTGCACCGGCAAAATGCTCCTAGTGTAGACCTGGTCTAATTTTCATACTGATGTAACATAAGACTAGAAAGGTGTGCACCACAGTTTAGGATGCTATTTACTGATACATCTTCTGGGTTTGTATGTGTGCACATTTGTCAATCAACTGAAGAATGGAATGGAGGTTTAAAAAAAAAATCAATCAGATTTGGTCAGAAAACAGCTCAAAATAATAAAACCAAAAGCCTTGAACTGCACCTTTTGTAGATTTTCACTCACTAGTCTATTTAACAAACACTGCCATCTTGAATTGAATATGGTTTTTTGGGGGGAGAGGGGAAACATTATCCTTAGGACGATGCGTGGATGTGTCTGCCTTACAACAAATAGAGCACAGTCCTGATCCTCCTGATTTGCACAGCACGAGTAGTAATTTTTTCTACACCCACTTGTACATAGCTCACACACCCACTCATACAGTACTAAAAGATGGCCACAATATTGTGCGGTTATTATTTACAACCATATATTGTTATCTCATTTCCTTTTAATGGCCAGCTTGCTGGAAACATCTGGCTCAAAACCTTGCATTGTTTAAAAGCAAAATAAAATAGTATATCTTTTTAAAGACTCCTCTCCCCTTGTTCCCTCCCCCTCACGCCCCCAAATTAATTCTCCAGAGCTGCAGGGAGGTGCTTGTGGCAATGGCTGTGAATGCGCATGTGGGGGTGTTGTTTCCTATTAAGTTTGGCATCAGATTCAGGTCTACAGGGACTTGCTTAAGATGATAGGAAGAGGGAGTTTTATCGTGAGCCAAGCTGACAGAAAAGCCTGCTAATAGGACTTGAGGCATACACACGAAAGAAAGTGCCAAAACATTATGCTACCACCAAGTGTCAGAGGGCCACTGATTTATTGCAGCAATTTTGCCACTGTGTCCTTCTTTATAAGGTCCCATAAGTCCTTCCTGCTGGCAAGAAAGCATGAGCTGCTGCAGCTAGGGGAGAAGTTTAGATCCACAGCACAGAGACTGGCCAAGAGAAAAGGGGAGGGGGGTGGAAAGGAGGAGAAAATCGAATGTTGACTTGAACTTGCCCCAGGCAGGAATGAGTCCTCTTAGGTCCACTGGCTCCTTGACAGTTTGATTAAATGAGTCAGGGCCTCCCTATGGCTAGACCAGCTTAGGCTTCTGAGTACCAGGGTAGAGCTGTAAGAAACAGATTGAGCCTCAGGGCAGCAATTTTTCCCCCCTTCTCTCCTCAGCATCTGGCTAGGGGAAAGGGAGGTTATGAGCACTACAGATATATATGCTGAGCCTTTGTCTATGTGCATGTAGGAGGGAAGGCGTGGGGGCGGGGGGGGAAGAGAGAAGAACAGCACGAGTGTATTAGTAGTGGCAGCCAAGGGTAGCCCTGAGCACTATAACTAATTTTGAGGGGCAATGATGCATCATATGGTCTGTCTGCTGTTTGGTCTGAGGGGGCCCCTGTTGTGAAGCAGCAATCAAGAGGACATTTTGTTAAGTGACCAGCAGCTGTCATTTGCAAGCTGAGAGGAGAGAAAGAAGGGGCAAGGGAGGGGGGAACATTGTACCTTGGAGGCAGAGCACATTAATCCACCAATCTGCCTCAGGTTTAACTCTAAAAACGCTCAGCACCTCCTCCACTCTATTACCCTTCCTGAAAGATGCATTCCTCTCATGAGGCATGAATCCGTCAGACAATGCGAGCTTCCTTACCTCTCTGGGTCAAGGAACCAATGCTAAAATACTGTTTAAGTCTCTTTTCATTCCAAAAATCAAGTTGATCTGCTGCAGCTTCGGGTCAATCCCTCAAGGACTGTTTTCCCCCCTCCCCTTTCCTTTTCGTTAGCACTCATAAATGAATCAAGGAAGCCCCTGACACTTAGTCATTTTATGCTGTACAACATAAAAGACAGTCCCCTGATGATCCATGCTAGGATCTAGTAAAAGGGGGTGGGGAGGAGGAGGAGGGAGAGGGCTAAGAAAGAAGGGAGAAGAGAAGGGAGGGAGAAGGGAAAAAACCTCAACTTTTTTGATTTTTTAGGATAAAAGCTGGAGGAATTTGTTACAAATTCTAGCCTACATCAAAATACCTTGAATAATTCAAAGAACATGTTAAAGGGAAGAAACTGAATGTTGCTCTGATGTTCAGTTGCTGAAATGCAGAATATTACCCAAAACACCACAGCCTGTTAAGGGAGAGAGAAGCCTTGAGCATTTCAGTTCTTTAGAAAAATGTCAGAACCTGTAAAAATCATAATTTCCAGCAACTTTTTTTTTTTTTTCATGATGTAAACTCAGTGAGACTGAAATGTAGGTTTCTGACAAGCTGTTAACAAGACAACTTTAGAAATCTGTCTGGAGCTCTCAGGGAGATGGCTGCCATTTCATAGCTTCGAAGAAGTTCATGACATGACAAGCAAAAATCAGGGAACAGAGACCTAAAAACCACGGTGTAATTTTCATTTGCTTCTGTCGTGAAAGAATTCAGGCAGAAATATTAGAAGACTGCACAACTAAAAAAGCCAGCAACTGGAAAATCATTGCTTGGGTTTGACAAGCACATATTTTTATGCTGAAAATGGATTTTTTTCCTCTCTTACATGAAATAATTTTGTTTAAAAAAGGATTAACTCCAAATTATTTCATGAGCTCCTCAAGGATTCTAAGAGCTGCTGGTTCTTCATACTGTGTCTAAAAATGATCCGGTTAATATGAAACTTTTTCTACCTTTAGGGAAATATAAAAGCTGGTGCCACCTTTTCTTATGGCACACTGCAAGCTTCTGCTCTACTCTAAGGTAATCCGACGGACATTGCTGTAATATAAGGGCGTTTAATAAAAACAAATTCATATAAACAAAGAATATGAGCACCCAATGTCATCAAAACACTTGTGCTCACACCTCACTCGAGAATCCTTCTAGGCTAACCACGCTGGAATCACAAAATACAGAACTGTGTTAAAGAAGGTCTGGGGGTTCATCACACATCTGGCATCAGGTCTTAGTATACCAGTCAACAGGCCCTCCATGACTCTTTGGAGGGACTAAATGGTCTCTTTTCCAGAATCTATCCATGCTGAAGCACGATTAGACACAAGTGGAAAACCTACATGGTAGAATCTGTGATCATGAAAGGGAGACCAAAGGTGAGAATCTAGCTCAAAATCTCTTTCTATGTAAAACTGATAATCTGAACACGTTTTCTTACATTGGATTAGCTCCATAAATGTCAGGACACCAGGCGATGCATCTTACTTATGTTTTGTGTTCCTTAATTCAACTTTCTAGGTACTGGTAACATACTCTTTCAGCAAAAGTTGTGGATCTAGCTCTGGCATCCAAAATTGAAAAGTTAGTCTTCGTTCAATTCTTAACAACAGCGTTATAAGTATGGACCTCATAGCATAAGTGCTAAGATCCATGCACTGACAATTTGACAAATTTCCCCCTCCGTTACAGTGCTTTGACATTATAGTGATAGATGCTTTAGGGAACCCTAAGACAGACAGTTACACATTTTCAACACCATGGTTAATTACAGCCTGCACTAGCATGGAGATAGAGTGGATGATCCAGTAGATCATGTCTATCGCTATCATCTATGATTCTACGACTGATATAAATGGGGAACCTACCTTTGGTTTAACTAAGGGACAAAATTTGGCCCAGTATTTACAGAGACCAGGCAAACAATGAACTGAAGTTTTTTCATCCCTTCCTCTTTCAATTCTTTTCTACACAGCTCAATGGTGCAAATCTAAGGCTGCTTTTGGATAATTGAAAGGACAGCGCACACAAAGTTGAATGGCTGACACTGCATTTCACCAATTTACAATGCGGAGGGAACTCTGACAAGAAAAGAAGTCTGGTTTGTCCCTCTTCAGAGGCAATGACAAGTTCTTTTCATTCCCCACTTACTATGGCATTGTGTGGCCTGTCAGTCATTTTCTTTTCATTCGGCAGACGCTTTGGGAGACATCACAGTGTCAGTGCTCTACATGGGCTTTTACTGAGAAGCTAGAGAAAGATCCATTACTTCTTTTTTATTCTGTAGTTTTAAAATGTGACTAACCTCATCCGCTTCTAACAGGTGGCTCATCTTACCCCTCCTTCCAAACAGCCTGCTTGTTTGGGCATTCCTAGCCCCTTAGTTCTACCCAAATTAGCTTTATGAGACTGTGGTTCCCCAATATCCTCATACTCCAAGATGGCTCCTTAGAGGAGAGAGTAAAATGGAGATAGAATTTTCATTTACTCTGCCAACCCCATCATCCCATCCTAGCAGCTGGGGTATTCTGTGTATAATATTCAACAGCGACCCAGATGTTAACATGAAGAAACTCTAGTCCTTGTCTGCAACCAGCAAATATTAACTCAAAAAGCAAACTATTTGCAACGCTGAAGGGTGAAAACAGTTGTGGTTTGACTACATAAACCTTACTAAATTTAAAGAGGAAGGTTGGGTTATTTTGCATTTGACAAAAAGTCATTACATCACTTCATTATGTTGTAATCCCTCACCGAAACCATAGCTATCTGTCCAGATATAATTTTTTTCTAATTGGGCCTTATCTAGTCCAGGTGTACATTCAAATGTTATATATGTGTCATAATAGGAGAACAAAAGCAGCATAAAGCACTAAAACACTAAGAAATAACAAGGGTTTGTTAAATGTGCCTCTGCTATGACTGGAATACATTTAGATATTCTTAGCTCTCCTGCGGTATTGCATGGAACTCTGTTTGGGAATTTAATTTACCTATATATTTGGTGGAGAACATGCATGGCTGTCTTTATTAGTTGGCAGGAAGCTGTTTTAGGAAATTTCAGCAAGGAACTCACTAGATAAAGTGCTTTTTAATCCATTAATATCATAGTTTATAAAACTGACCCTTCCAGAATGAACAGCAACTTGTGCCTATGGAACATGCTGTGATTTGTTAGGAGTAAGTCATGGGAATATTTATTTTATTTTACTTTATAAATAAAGAGCTGAACTTGTCCCATTTGATCATCCTGTCAATTTAACTCCTTTGCAAGCCATTGCTTCTCCCCATCCAGACACATTCTTGAAAAAGTAGAGCTACTGGGTTTTCACACGGTGGCGAGGAACCCACAGCATGGGCTACACATCAACACATGCACTTAGCCACACATATGCACAACGTGTATTCTAAGGCATGGGAGAAGTTAAAAGAAACTGGGGCAAGACTGCTTTCAAAGAACTTGTGCACAACATTTTCAAACTTAGATGCCTAAAGTTGGGCACCTAATTCCAAAAAAGGTGTATTTTAGGTACCCAACTTTGGGTATCCAAATTTGAAAATGCCCATGGTTATATACATTATTTTCAGCATAATGTTCAATTTGGAATTTGGACCTGAAACATAATCAAAGGGAGAAGGACCTAAAGCATTCCCTATTTGTCTTAAATCAGGAAAACAAAATACACTATATAATAATTTCAGTGGATGTCCTAATGTTAGGTGACTCAGATACATGGTTCTGTTAAGGCCTTTCAATTGTCCACAAGGAAAGTCCTTTGGTGCTGCCACATGTATGATTTAGAATACTTATGTATAATTAACATTATAACCAATGTTACGTAAGCCCATTGCCATTTAACTCATAAAAAGACTGTTTGCTGTTGTTGATAATAAAGGATAAACCTTATAAAACTACCAGTCATGTCTGCATGAACATCATCATTCAATCTGGTTAATGATTTGACACAACCAGGGAATCATCTACAGAAGCCCAATTCCTCTGTGAGGCAGCTGTCAGCGTATGTGCTAGAACACTTCAACCACGGTAGTTGAGAGAAGGACAGCCTGATCTTCTTGATTGTACTCGTAGGTAGTCCAGGCCCAGGGCAAAAAAAAGTTACTAAGATGGCCACTGAAGAACATTTTAAATCCAAGGTGTAAAGGGAACAGAAAGTTTAGATGCATACAATGCAACTCTTCAACAGTCAAATTTGAATGGATTTCTTTCTTTCACTCCAGCCCTCAAAGCTGTAGAGATAGGCAAGTCACAGAGGTGAAGGAAACCATTGCTTGGAGTGCTTAGGTGTGTATTTTTACTGAATGTTATGCAATGAAGTAACAGAGGACTGGGCCCCTGTCTTAACCAGCTTCTGCCTTGAACTATTGAAAGACAAACTTGAAAACGAATAGGTTTCACTTTAGATTAGAAATTGTAGGTGCTTATCTGAAATGTTGAATACTCTCCACCATCTCATCTCATCCATTCCTTCACTTCCTGTTCAGTAACCTCTGGTTACACAACTTGCTCTTACCAACCCTTCAAATCCTCAATGCCTCACCCAACGTTAATAGTCAACGTTAGTGTCTACGTACCTTTGCATTCCATTTGCATCAGCTGGAAACGTAGTTTGGCCTGCACTGACCTGAAAGATGAAGTCTGGAGCTTCTGGAAAGTTCAGAAGGAGCCTAACATGCATTTGAGACCCCTGCAACTGACCCTCCTGCAACACTTCAAATTAGTTTGGGGGGTCAACCCAGTTTTTGTTGTTGTTTGCAAATTTAATACTTTTATTTATTTTTACGTACATTTTTCCTTCAGAGCAAATGTCTGCTTGGATGGATTGGTGGATGTTAACAGCTAGGTCTCTGCAAGCAAACTGAGAACAATGAATGCAAGCCCCAACTGTTTGATAAGCCTTTCCTCAGTAGTGATATCTCTCCCCAGAACTAACTCACAACAGGATGGTTGAAAAGTAGAAGGAAAGAAGGAACACCTCAAGAGGAGGAGAAGTAGGCAAAGAACAGTAGATTAAAGAACAAAGATAACACAAAACAACCCTTTCTCCCCTGTTGTGGACTAGCAATGGGATGGGACTACAAATACAACCCTGCTTCCATGCTCACTGCTACCTTTAATTGCTATTCAGCATAATTACCACACCTTAGAAACACCTAAGATTAGATTAGATGGAAAAAACTAGTATGTATTAGTCATGAAGCCAAAAAACATTCTATTAAGGAAACCGATTTCAGTTGCAAGCAATTAGTATAAGCAAGAGTGAATATAAAAATCTGTTTGAAAAACTGGAAAATACTTTCATGCTGTCCATTTTAACCATTCTCTGCTTAGTATATTGAAGTTAAGAATACAGGCCTTGTTGCTGCGATATATGGGAGGTACAATAGTGCTTGGAGTAAATTTTGTACCTGTTGTGATTTTCGTTATATTGCATTTTGGTACCCCAGGGCCATTACATCTGCTGAAAATGGCTCGCAGCCACAAGCAGCAGTAAAATGCATCAATAGCAACTCACAATAATAGCATTATTAATGCATTTCACTACCACACATGTAAGAACAGGAGGAGTTTTCATCGACTGCAGTGTAATTAGATGCCTTTAAATTTGCGTTAAAGCCTTTTAATGAAGCTACACTGTGGGAAGATTCTCCTCAGTCTTCACATGAAATGTTTGCACAGGTAACTAAAAAGCCCAGGGGCTTCTGGCAAGCAATTTTGGAATACATGTAGAGAACGGCAGGAACTGAATGAAGTCTCCCCCAAGTACATTTGCTTTTACATTTTCATTTTAAAATCACACCTAGCACACTTCTGTTTATGCAGCAGAAATACCATTTAAAGCAAACCAGTTTGTTGGCCCAGCTGGATAATGAAAAATTGTCACAACTACAAAAACAAATCTTTGTTTTCAATTTTCAGTAAGCAGAGCTTTAAAAGAACAAGCTGCTCTTGAAACCATGACAATTTTTTTTCCTATCAGGAAAAAAAAGTCCTCCCTAGCAACTGCAATTATGATACTTTCATGTCAAATGAATTATATTACTGAAAATAAATCTTTCTAAGATGCACAAGAGGGTTATCTGGCTCCAGTCAGACTTATGCATTACTGGTTTTATATGTTGTACTCTACTTGATTAATATAGGTAATCAAATTATATTGCCTTCCACTGTGCTCTCAAATTCAAGGCTATAATGTTTTCAATGACAAAGTTCATAGAGTTGTATAAAAATGTACCTCATGCTGTACCAGCCCTTTACTGCTGTAGTAAAACACCATTTTCAATTTAGTAATAAGTGATATAAAACAGAGTGTCTTGATTGGCAGGGTCGTATTCGTCATGCAGTGCCCTTTGACACAGCATACTTCAGAATGGAAATGTAAGGAAAGAATCAACCACAATATCAGACACTGATCTCTTTTTCTGGCATTTTTCTAAAAGAAGCACTGATTTCTTCCTGAAAGACTGTATAGAGGGCTACAGAAGGGCAGACTCAGAGAAGTACATTAATTTAATTGAGTTCCACCATATAAAGGTTTTCCTGCGCAGTAGCCAATCCCGTAACATTGCTTCCTACCTTGAATGGTAAATAACAAAAAAGGGAGGAAATGTAGCACAGTGGATCATGCTCAGTCAGGAAACATGGGTTCTTTTGTGGCTCTGCGACTGACTTGCCGTTTGGTCATAAGCCAGTTGCCTAGGCCTAAATTTTTAAGAGATTAGTGATTTTGGATGTTCAGCATGAAACATTGTCTGAAAATGAGGCTCCTTTAAGGTAAGTCCTAAGCTCTTTGTGAACATTAGGCCCCTTTAAGGTGCCTTAAGTTGGGCAGTCAAAAACGTAGACACCCAAAATCACTAGTCATTTCTGAAAATGTACCCCTAATCTTTCTGTGCCTCATTTTTCCCATCGGGAAAATACTGATAATATTTACCTATATTTGTTAAGTACTTTAGCGCTATAGAGGAAAAGCATATTAACAAAAATATTATTATGAGTAATACCACAGGCTGAGTTATAAAACCGCTTCATGGGGTACTAGATTATGTTTTTCTGCTAGTTGATGTCTTTTCTAAACATGTATATTGAACAAATGATTTTACCAGGAAAGACAACTCTTAGAGTCAGGAATTAGTATCATCATCCCAGGTTTGTTTCCTTGGCAACTTCACATTTCAAAATCTACCCCAAGGAAAAATATAGGCAACATATCCTTCTCAAATCATACACTGACAATCTTGTGATTAAAAGCATCACCATAATGTGGCCTTGCCATAAAATGGAGAATTAACAACTCTATATTAAATGATCCACTGATGTTGAATAAAATGAAAGTAGCCTTACAAGAACGCTTAATGAGAGGCTCTGTATTAGAATAGGTTTAATCTAGGATGCAGCTATAGATGTCATAAGAAGGAATTTATCAGCATTGCTTCCACTAAAACAGAAATGCAAAATTGCTGAAATGAATTAGAAACAGATTAAAAAACTAGGACTTAAACATAAAAGAGACTGAGCTGATGCCACCCTCAGAGAGCTCATTTGAGATACAGGAGAACTTAATTTGCCGTTAACAGAGGAATCATAGTGTTTGATGTTATTAAAGAGAAGCATGCATTATGAAGAAGGAAAAAAGGCAGAAAGTCTTTTGCCTTGTCAATTAAAAATGAAAACCCGACCAGAATATCAGCAGCAGACTCAGAGACCCAACAGAATAAATTTACTGTTGCCTTAGGGACTATCAGAGTATCCTATGTGGGACTCTAAAAACAACTAAGTGCTGTGTAAAACATCACCAGTTTACAACATGCTTGCCTATGTTGCACAAGTTAATGCCTTTTGAGATGGATAACTTAGTATTAAAGAAATATACACTGCAATTGAGCAAATGCTTGGAGCTTGTGAAAAATATGAAATCAGATGAAGCCTCTTGAGTACACTCTAGACGGTTTGGTCAGAATCTATACAGAAAGAGCTCTCTCCCACCATGATAAGGCTCCCCAGGATCAGCTCCACTATGGCCATACAATGAAGAATAAGTCAGTGTATCATCTCTCCTATTACGCAAGAAGAATCTAATATTTTCCATGTGTATTACATAGTCCAATCTCGTTCATAAACCAAGGAGGGTCAGCTCCTTTATGAGTGAAGCTTTTATCTAGCAGACACAATACAAATATTCACAGAGTTTAAGGTAAATAGGGAGAATTAGGTAGTCTAGTTTGCCCTCCTCTATATATCACTAGCCATTACATTTCACCCAGTTACCTCTGTATTAAGCCCAATAACCTGTGTTTTACTAAAGCACATCTGCAAGAAAGCCTCCTGTCTTGATTTGAAGACATTAAGAGATGGAGATTCTAACACATCCCTTGGTAATTTGTTCCAATAGTTAATCACTCTCACTGTTAAAAATTGTGAGTTATAGTTAACAATTCTGCTTATGCAAAGGACAAACTGAGTTGATCAAATATGAGTTTTTTGTTGACAGCCTCTGTGATTGTACTAAATATCTACTCTGTCTGATCCAACGAAATCATCTATGACTTACTATCACTACTTGCTAAAAAGGTGTTTGACTGTGTTGAGTGGCCCTTCTTTGAAACACTGTATCTAAAAAAATCTGCTTCAATCCCAATTTTCATCAATAGCCTGATGTACTATGCCAATCATCTAAGTACTTGTTTCCGAACTAATGAAATCTTATAAAGAGCTTTGATCTTGACAGAGGAACCCATCAAGAGTTCCCATTTATCTCGCTACGTGCATGCTTTGATACTCAAGATCATTGCATCAGTGAATGTCCTGATATTGCCATAAACACAGTTAGTGAAGCTGTGCTGCATACATATAGCTATACCTGCTATATATTTCTTCTTTCCTTTTAGCCACTCCTCAGTCACAATTATAAGGTATATCTGTAGTGTAAGTTAATAAAATCATTTCTATTAATTTGAGTCTTACAAAAGTGCATTATAATAACTAATATTGAAAGTCAAGTTGTTCTACCTGCACTGTAAGTATACCAAAGCTAGAAGAGGAAATGTTCTTAGAACACAGGACTATGAGCCAGGACTCAGGAGTTCTACTCTTGGCATTGCCACTGACTTGCTTTGCAATCTCTTCCTGGCTCGGTTTTCCTAAATGTACGTACACACACACACACACACACACACACACACTTCTCTCCTGTAGGCATGTTGTAAGGAATTATCTTTTGTGAACCTTAGCTGAAAAATCCTATAGAAGTGCAAAACATTATTAATATTTATATTTTGCTTGAGGTGAGTTTTCTCCCTCTACTTCTGCAACTTTATTATTAGCTGAAAAGCTTTTATTCAGCCTCCATGCATCTCCCCTTTTTAAATGAAGATTCCAAATAAATAATGAGATATGGTTAAATTTGAACATTAGTAATAATTACATATAAGCACAAAATACTGGAAAATCAGTTGCTTTTTTAAAACTTATCTGCCAGGCCCCAAGGTCAGTGATCTGCATCTTCCCTCATGAAAGAGGTTATGACAAACTCCTACAATGAAGCATTTTTCTGCACTCCCTGTATTGATTTAGGCGCAAGGGATGCCATGAAACACAGTACCTGGCAGGTAAAGTCAACGTGGAACTCATATTTTATTTTAAAATGTATGTATATTTGCAAGCCGTCAGTGCATGCATACACGCTTGTCGTGACTGTGAACCTTAAAGAGGTTTCTTCAACTAGATACAAAAGTTTTTAGTGCACCTTCTAAAATATAGCAAATGAATAAAATATGTATTGTAAGTGGAAAACATCTTAATGCAGTGTAAACTGGCTGGCTGCCTAAAGTTGATTTTTTTATTTGTTTCTTTTAAAACACAGAATTACCTTTTTTTTTTTTTAATTTGTAAGGGAAGCAGTCTCTTCTCAATATGCCAGGTGTTCTGCTACAAAAGTTTTAAATGTTGTGTCAAGAGCACACCTCTAAATCTTTTTTGCTCAGAGTTTAGAAATCTTCCTTAATCAATTAAAACTGTATGGAGAGGTAACAAGTTACCAGCATGGACGTTTTAAAGCAAATCAGAGCATGCAATATTAGTACAGACTAATAACTCCACTAATCCTGTGAGCATGCCCAGTGTGAAAAATTTGTTCTTAGAATCCTCAGCAATCTCAGGCTGAGCTGGTGGCTAGTGCAGCTAATATATGTTCTGAGCCTTCCCCATAAGCCTGGATTTATTAATTATCACAGGAATGAGGTTTTACACATTATCCAATAGAGATATCCGTCATAAGTTTTGGTACTACTAAGGCTCCCAGCCTGCAACAAGGTCCACATAGTTGGAGGTATCTGTCCCCATACTGCAGGATCAGGATCCAAAGTTTCACCAGCACTTAATGAGTGGAGGCTCTTTAAATAATTCTTCTCTCTTCTATTGCTCATCGTCCCCCCCCAAATAAAAATTAATCTGGTGTGATATTAGACCTTGAGGTTAGATCATGCCTGAATATAGTGCACTTACAACAGGATTACATTTATACAGATAATCTTAACATAAAGGCACTACACTTTCATTGCACAGCCTGTGATTGACACCTTACCAGTTTCTTATTATTTTGTTTGGAACAGGATAGAGAGGAAAGATGGATTCAAATGAATTAAATAGGCCCAACAGAAAAGAAGAATTATTGACTCTGGGGCAATATGGCATGTTTTTCCCAGCTACAAGCATAAATGAAACCTATGGTCTTTACCAACTCCAAAATGCCCATAATAGCAGAAATCAGTATTAGTATGCAAAATGAGCCGATCAGGCTAATCATCATTGTCTTTGGATAAGTTGTCTTAGGAACTACCTTATTGAAGAATGTGAGAAACAACAGTAGCCAAATTGTAAGATGAGGAAAAAAGGACAATTTATTACTGGGTAACTGTTTGTTTTTTTTCTAAAGAAAATCAGCATGCCAAAGAACTTGGACTTGTCTTTCAAAGATATATGCCCAGTAACGTGAAAGGTTGTAATGTACGCTACATGAGAGAGAATACATAAATCACTATAAAATTCAGCATGATTAATATATGATTAGCTAATGTTTGTACAATGCTTTGAAGATGTACAGTGCTAATTAGAATTTCTAGATTGGTCTGGTTTATGCCCCACTGTAATCCAGATCAGGAAATAAAAAAACTGCAGAAATGTACACAGACTGCCCAAAGATTGAAGAACTCATGAGACATTGTTAAACATTCTAAAATTAAACTAGATAAATAAATAAAAATAAAAAGGGGGGGGCAAGTCAGGGCATTACTGATATTAGTTAGGAAATTTAAAAAACCCAAAGCTGATAATACTGACAGATGCTCTGATCCAACTCCCAGTAAAGCCAACAAAAAAGACTCCTATTAACTACAAGGGGAGTTTGATGGAGGCTTTTAAATCAACGTGCAGATAGCAGAAATGGAGAAGATTAATGCCCTGATTCTGGATAGCCCTTAAGCATGTGTTTAATTTTAAATCCATGCTTGAGACCTGCTGACTTTAGCGGAATTTATGCAAATACTTAAGCAAATTCCTGAATTGTGGCCTACGGGACAACACAACAATATTAACTTTGTTCTGCTTTACAATGTTCAGTGGAGAAGATGCAATGGATGTGGCGTAGATGGGGATGCCGGGGGAGTGGAAAGAAAGAGAAGGAAATCCACTTTAGTCTTATCTTAAAATCAGAATCCAAATCTGGGATATGAAAAGAAGAACAAAAGTGTAATGAGGTGACATGGACAATGTGTACTATTCAGTGATGGAAGCTTCCAAAGCAGCAGCAGATGAAAAGGTAAGATAGTAATTGTACAAACAAATAATGAAACTCATGAAAAAGATACAAGTATGTGTATGAAAGAGTTGAATAAGTCAAGTCATTTATGGTACAAATGCAGTCTGTATACAATGACTCGCATGTGACCAATACACAGTGTAGGACTGAAATAGAATGACATCCAACAGAGTGAGGTTGACTCTGCTACCGATCTGGCCTTTTCCTGCTTAATTAAAGCTGCTGAACACTTGAGCTGGAAAACTGTAATCCCCATTAAAGTGTCATTTTAGCTGTAGGTGATCAAATCTTTCAAGCTAAACTAAGTAATTATGCTAGCAGGAATTGTGCGTAGTATTAATGCTACCATAGGAAAGGCATAAATGTGCAGGCAGGAGCACCATCAATAGAGAATCCTAGTACAGAGTAACACTACTTAACACACAAGGCAAAAAAGTAGTTTCAGCTCTAGGTACATCTTCAGTACTACTATGGCAGTACTTATGGAGTACTGAGTGCCATGCAGAGAAGGGTAATATAGCTCTCTTGTTGTGTACTTGAGCATAAATACAATAGATTGGATAGACTGGCATCTGGGAATAAGGAATGCATATAATGGTAATTTACACCTAGGTAAATCATGAGTTTGATATAACCATCAAGTTTAAATGTAGCAGTAGAGTAGGCTCAAAGCAATGAAACACCCATCACGTGAATGTGTACGTAAATTATCATCAAGGCACAGAAATGCAGGTAGTGGTCTATAAAGTTTAAGTTGGTTTTATACTGCTCTGCGTTCTAAGGAAGAAGAAATGTGACCCATGAAAATCTTAGCAATACAGAAAGTGTGGAGATTTATTTCTGGGTAACTGGTTTTTTTTTCCCCCTAAAGAAGATCAGCATACCAAAGAACAAAGATAATTTTAGAGAATGCATTTACATTTAGAGCTTAGCAAATTCCTTTATGAACCAACTTCAGAAAGACTATTCAGGGGCACAGGAAGATGGGGGTACATCATAGATGCCTGTTGATTAGAAGGCATGCTGTGATGAAGCTGTCATAACCTTAGTCCCAGATTTGGACCTTAGCGTCCAAAATATGAAGGTTAGCATGAAAACCTCCAAGCTTAGCTACCAGCTTGGACCTGGTACTTGCTGCCACCACCCAAAAAATGAGAGTGTTTTGGGGCACTCTGGTCCCCCTGAAAAACCTTCCCTGGGGACCCCAAGACCCAAATCCCTTGAGTCTCACAACAAAGGGAAATAATCCTTTTTCCCTTCCCCCCTCCAGGTGTTCCTGGAGAGATACACAGACACAAGCTCTGTGAATCCAAACAGAGTGACTCCCCCTCTCCGTTCCCAGTCCTGGAAACAAAAAGGACTTTCCTATTCCCCAGAGGGAATGCAAAATCAGGCTAGCAAATCCAATGCACACAGATTTCCCCTGATTTCTTCCTCCCACCAATTCCCTGGTGAGTACAGACTCAATTTCCCTGAAGTAAAGAAAAACTCCAACAGGTCTTAAAAGAAAGCTTTATATAAAAAGAAAGAAAAATACATACAAATGGTCTCTCTGTATTAAGGTGACACAATACAGGGTTAATTGCTTAAAAGAATATTGAATAAACAGCCTTATTCAAAAAAGAATACAAATCAAAGCACTCCAGCACTTATATTCATGCAAATACCAAGGAAAAGAAACCATATAACTTACTATCTGATCTCTTTGTCCTTACACTTAGAAACAGAAGATTAGAAAACAGAACTACTTCTCCAAAGCTCAGAGAAAGCAGGCAGACGGAAAACAAAGACTTAGACACAAACTTCCCTCCACCCAGAGTTGAAAAAATCCGGTTTCCTGATTGGTCCTCTGGTCAGGTGCTTCAGGTGAAAGAGACATTAACTCTTAGCTATCTGTTTATGACAGAAGCTGAAGCCATATTTAACCACTCATCCTAGAATGCCTGCGTTACTGAAAAGAAGTTAAATAGAAGAAAGCCAAAACAAAGTAAACCTTCTAATTAGTGTTAAAATGAAACAAAGACACTTTCTTATTAAGTAGGTTGTACATTTTCTGTCCTGTGTTCTTGCAAAGATGACTAGGACAATTACTCACACAAAGTATAAAAAAGATGCAATTCCGAGGTATTTACAAATCTTTTCCAATTGTTTTTTTAAAACCAGCATCTGCAGCAATGCATATTTGTAGCAAGTATTTAGAATGAAATATTTTACGAAGTACTTCAGCACTTCTTTGAGTATTTAATTTATCTGACATAAAAGAACAAGAATATAGCATTTTTCAGTAAGTGGATGTAAAATACGCATTGCATGGATCCCTATAATTAAAAAAACAGCAAATCATTGTCATTAATGCATAAGCAAGATCATAAATGAATACATTATTAAGTCCTACTGAATTAATGTTTAACTGCAATAGAGTCGAAATTGAATGAGGCAATTAATCAGAGTAAGAACTGAAAAAAAAAAGCTGCATCTGTCTCACTTTGAATACATTCAGCTGAACGACCTTCAAAACAGTTCTGTCAATCAAAGCATGATGCCCACTGATTTGACAGTCCTGGTGCCACCACAGAGGGAAAGTTTAGTTAGTGTAACAGATACAAGCTTTCACTCTGAGTCACTTGGGGGGTACATGTCACCCCAAAGGAATAGAACATTGTGTCTCAGGGGTCTCATCTCATAAAATCATGAAAGCTCAGATAGAGAAGATCATGCTGGTTACAAATGTGAACTACATCTGCTCAAAGATTCAAGAAAATGAAACTGGGGGAGCTGACATATTAATTATAAGTTTTAGAGGCTTAATGTTCTTCACCATCTACAGTAACTGAAAAAATTCTGTTCAGAAGCATTTGTTCCAGGATTGTTCTTTGATCATCCAAAATATGCTAAATTCCTTTCTTCCTTGTCAATCTTAAATTCCATAGTGGAATTTTCTTTAGTGGGATAATTAAACTCCCTGAGATTCCTGATTGACTCTCGTTCTGGCTAAAGCCTTTAACCATTCTCCACATGTAATAGTAAATATTTTAAAATATTATGATAAATCTTCTGTTCCACTGTACTACTAGCTGAAGCAGAGAGACAGTCTTTGGGACTTTTTTTCCATATACAATTATGGAAGCTAAACTATACTTAAAACTTTGGAAATTCTATTGGTATTTTTGTTTCAAATTCTTAAGCAATAATTATCAATTTGATACAGATTTTGTTTTGTTGGTTAAAGCAAACGAGCTGCAACTCTTTCAAGTTGTAATTGTTTCCCCCTACAACGGATTGCTGGAAAGACTGGCATGAAGGAAATCAGCATATTCATTTCCTTTCTTAACTGCATTAAGGTTTAGGACTTGCCATTGAAAATGTCTGCTCTGGGGTTTGTTGGTGAATTAATAATGATTAAAACTGTAGACAAGTTTGCCAGACATTTGAACTGTGGTTATCAAGTTCCTGTACTCCTACATTCATACCAATAGTCCATTAAACACCTTGTATTATCTTTGCAGTGTACAGTAATTTGACCTTTTGTATAGTAATAGCTTACTTCAGCAAAAAGTCATGCAGAATAGAATTACCTCTCTATTTCCCCATTAACAGTAGCAATTACATTTTCTTTTTCTTTTCTTTTGTGGCGCATAACGCAGGTGGTGTCACCAATGCCAGCTGATTTACTTTGGGGGGCCAACATGAATATCTCTATGCTACAGTACCCTTACTCATATTGCCTAAATACATCAGACGGGGACTGCAGTGTTTCATAAGATACCAACGCACTCATGTCACTGTAATGTTATATGCTCTATTCTGTGTCTCTGTTCTGTATCTCTGAAGCCTCCCTCGCATAGACTGCCCTAGACTGATGGCCTAGAATAACACTCAGGTTACGCCCGCACTACAAGCTAGGGATGTGATTTCTCAGTTCACATACACATACTTGCTCGAACCATATGAGAACGAGTATGAGTATAAATGGTAGTATAGCCATGGTAGGACAAGCAGCAGCAAGATGGCTTAGCCGTACCAAGTGCGTACCAACAGGGTGCGTGCAGGTTTATACTCAGCACGACTACGCTGTGCTGCTGCTGCCTGTGTTACTGCGGCTACATTACTATTTATACCCATGCTAGCGCTCACTGAGCCAGTGTATGTCTACAGAAACTGGGAATCCTACTCCTAGCTCGTAGTTTAGACATAACCTATGTGTAGAGCTCAAATATATAACATAGGAAAAATCAAAGAAGCGGAACACAATGGAGACAGTTTTCATTGTCACAGATTCTGAAACATCACTTAAAATTCATTTTGAAAGGTATAATGTTGCCAGTACACTCTGTACAGCAGAGGGAACTATTGCAGATGAAGAATATTCAAGCCATAGGTTGGCATATGGAGACATTTTTGCATCATTGCAAATATCATCTACTATCCAAATGCTTGATATGCAAGATACTGAGTAAACTCAACTTCCGTTGAAGTGAATTGGAGTTGAGGACACTTAAGGCAGAATTTCTGGAAGGGTTCACCAACCACAATTAGGGCCAGATTTTCAAAAGAGCTCAGAATGTTCCATGCAGAGCTCTTTTCAGAATGTCGTCCTTAAGCATCACAACAGCTCGACTTAGTGCAGTAAGTCTGTTACAAAAATAGGTTTGAGGAGAACAGGAAGATTAGTGTCAATGACTGATGGGTTTCCTTGATCTTTTACAGCTCAGGGACCTGATCCAAAGCCCACTGAAGTCAACAGAAAGACTCAGTTGACTTGGGATCAGACCCTGGGGCATATGTCTCCCTGAACAAGAGCAAGTCCTTAGTGCAGAAGAGAGAGTGCTGTCTCTTGAAAACAGTAAGGCTAAGATTTTCAAAGCTGCCTTTGGAGCTTGGATACTCTATTCCCACTCAGCTGTATAGAGAATTTTAACATCAAGCGAGTGGCCCCTATTAATTTTAGTAACTGTGGATGCAAAAGCAAAGATGACGACATGACGTGATGGGTAAATGATGTCATATTTCAAGTTGGTAAATAAAACCATATTTGTTCTATATAAATAGTTATATTGTCCTAACAAACAAGTATCTAGGCACCATCTTACATAAGAATTATGTTAAAGAAATAATAGAACTGAAATTATTATATCCAATTGCCATTGGGACCTAAATGTGTGACTATCAGGAGGCCCATTGGTGTGGATAATCATAGCATAGCAAATTCAGAAAGCTATAGGAACAGAGATTTTGATCTTCATAAAATCTATTCAAAAGCTGCTAATAACTGACTCTCTGAGGCAACAACATGGGTTAAAAGGGACCCAGTCTTAACAAGGAGAATAATTCACTCTATTTAATGTAGAAAGACAGAGCTATAAAGTGACCTACAGTGTGCCTTCAGTCCAAGCCAGTCATATTTATTAATGAGTGGTCATGCTGTGCACACTGAACATGTAGCTCTTTAGATCTCATAGCAAAGACACAGAGTGAAACGGATTCAGAACTGGAAAGTATTACAGTGGGGAACTTCAGATTATGTCTCCTGAGAAAAGCAAGTCTCAAAATAATCTAACTCTCCTGTCCTATGAGATTCACATCAGATAAAGATTCTTTTGCTTTAAGGACAATGGAAATTCACTTTTCTACTGAAGGACTTAAAAAAAAAAGCTTTAGAAGCTACTCCCCAGGATGCATTTCCAGTGAAACAATATTTTGTAAGGATGCTGGCCTCTGAGATCTAGACATATGTTTCTGGGAAAGCCTGTGTGTGTCCATCCAGCCCTTTTCTAATGTGAGAAATGCAGAACTGTATAATCTAAAAGTAAACTTGAAAACCTCATCGGAATTGTCTAATGACCAAGGATGTAGTTTTCGATTAAAACTTCACAATGGAAGAGCACAATAAAAAGGAGTCATTGCTATGTATTAGTGATTCAACTTTGGCTGCTCAGTACAAGACAGAGCACTCTTTAATAAAGCAATGTGGAAATCACACAAGCTAAGGCTTTCCCAGGTATCGTGACAAAATAGCTAATCAGCACCTGAATGCAAACGAAAGCATTAACAATACCAACTAATTGCAAGCATGGCTAATTGACCGAATTCATAAGGAGGAGGATTTAGGGCTCCTACTCCCACTGAAGTTAATGGCTGATGATTTGTTTACTTCAGTGAGGGTGGGATTGGGTCCTATGAAAAAGGGATGGGGGAGTGGAATAAGAAAGAAGACAGCATGAAGGAGGAAGAAGCAAGAGCAAGAGAGGAGAATTCAGTAACACACAAATCCACAAGATAAAAATCAACAAAGCAATTAAGCTTCAACAAAAACAAGACAAGTTTTTTTTTTTTACAATGTGAATGTTAATTACTGTGCTTTACAGCGGAGATAACAAGAGGGTTTTAATGCCTAGCATTTTTCAAACAAAGACATGAAAAATTCATGAGCAGGAGAGACCTTGGTTTTGAGCTTCAGTTTTCTTGTCAAATATTTCAGCTCCGGAGGTCTTTGGGAAGGTTACACACCAATATTCAAGTCTAAAGGATGCTGTCAACTGGAAGTAAAAGCAACAGGAATTTTATAGGCTGCATGTGACCCTGTCAATGGTATTTTCACTGGCCAACAGCCTCTTGGTAATGGTTACTCATCTCAGTTTTAAAAAAGAGAAAAGAAAAAAAAAAGAACCACAGAGTGGATCTTACAGGGAGTTGAGCACCCTCAGCTCCAATATGTCCACATTTATTAAGATAGCATTTGAATAGCTTGTTTCATGCAAGGAATAAATGTCATAAAATTAACATGAACATTCTAATACAGGTTATTTTCTATGGCTGAGATTCACTCCTGTGCAGAGGGCCAGCAAAAAGTCTTTAATAGAACTTAGACAGTACACAGGAGTTTTGCCAGGCCCTTGCACTGGACTGAGCTTGACCCTACATGAGAGCTGGGTGAAGATCTTGCCAACTTTGGCCCAGAAACTGATATAAATTAACTGATCTACTATTCTATATTAGTCTTATACATGCTGCTTGCTTTAGGTCAGTCCTGCATTTATTGAAACTCAGGTAAGATTTTTTTTTTAAGAGTTAGAAAAAATTATTTGCTGTGTCTTGACACCTAGGTCAAGGACAGATCCAGTGCCAAAAGAGTAATGCCATTCAGCTGGCTAACAAGAAATAAAAATAAGACAAAAGCTTTTGGATCTTGTGAAACTCCTTCCCCTGCCTCATCAAAACCACTACAACAGCAAAAGGAATTTGATGAGCTCTTCAAAGCTTGAACATTCTACATATTCTTTCTTTCCGTGTTTAACAACACAGAACCCTTACATAATAAAATAAAATAAAATAAAATAAAATAAAATAATTGGAGATATACCAATCTCCTAGAACTGGAAGGGACCTTGAAAGGTCATTGAGTCCAGCCCCCTGCCTTCACTAGCAGGACCAATTTTTGCCCCAGATCCCTAAGTGGCCCCCTCAAGGATTGAACTCACAAGCCTGGGTTTAGCAGGCCAATGCTCAAACCACTGAGCTATCCCTCCCCCCCCATGTTACTAAAAATGATTCCTCAAATCAAAATCTTCACTCCACCTTTGCGTCAAGCCTTTAAAAAGGATTTATTCAACTTCAAAAACTGCCAGATCTCTTGGAATACAGATGCTTATATAAAGATAATACTGTATACTAAATACATTACATGCATAATGTGTGCATCCAATTCTTAACTTAAGCCTTTATCCTGCAGTGATCTCTGTACAGGTGCAGGGGTTCACCCACACAGAGCTCATTGCAAGATCAGGACCTTAGTTGGTTAATCCAAAAATTGCCTCAAATTCACTGCTGTTTCAAAAATATTAGTAAACTAGCCCTTTTAGCAAAACAGCACGAAGAGCTGATTTACTTGATAATTAAATTCCTAGAGTTAGACAAGAACCTACAAATAAAAAATAACCCACTTGCCAATACCAAACAGATCAGTGAATGCACCCAAAAGGTCAAATGGCTTGATTCTGTCTTGGAGCGCTAATATAGAAGTAAGCTAATAACTAGAGTGTGACACAGAAATCCCTAGCAATGTGTCACATAAAGCCTACTGGTATACTGTATATCTGTGTTTAGTTCAGAATGCTTAATTTCATTAACATGCTGTTGCTGTTCCTGGAGATGTTCTCTCTCGCTGTCAGGATCACTAATCCTAAAGGTCCAAAAATCATGAATCAGCCCCCTCCTCCTACAGGAGTCAGATTAGTTTAAAAATCGTGAGATTAAAAATAAATAAATCTGGGGTTCGTTTTATTTCCCTTCTGGTTTTTGAGTCTTTAGGGTATATTCGTGTCATGTGTTCACGTTTCTCTCTGCAATCATCAGGAGTAGAAAGTTATATATATTAAAAAACCAAAAACATAAGACTCTCACATAATCATTTGTTTCCAGGAGCTGGAGCGTTAAGGTAAAACACAAAACATCATGAGAGTTAGCAACATGGTAGTATTTAAGAACATTTTCCAATCATGGAATTTCTTTTATTAAATATTTATTAAAAATATTAGATATGTGGAAGGGAGACTGCAGTGTACTTGCTGTAGCAGGAGGCTCTGCAAACTCTCATAGTTTAACTGGATTAGTGGGGAAATAATGTTTAATAAATGCTTCCTTTTCCCAAAAAGTGAATTGGTCACTGAAATTAAACAGGTGTTTTAAAACCCCCCAAAGACAAAGAGTTTTAAAATACTAACTCTTCCACTCACAATAGGTCAGAATTGCACTGTCATGGCTTTTGTGATATTGCCATTTCATTAGTTCTTCCTAGCTAGATGGGACCTGATTTTCACACCACAAGCAGGGGAAAAAAAGCTCTTTAATGCCCCCCTCCCTCAAAGAAAAAGCTTTCAGCCCTTCCTGATGTATCATAAAGAAGCAGAATAAGACACAAGCATATTTTCCCCCTCCTTTGTAGGTCACCTCTGATTAATATGGTCCCAGATACTGAAAGATAGTTGCTGGTAGGTATAGAAAACACGTTAAACAAGGGAGAAGAAAGTGCATGAGCTGGTTTCACCTACTCCTTATCTTAGGCCAATGACAAAGTAAAAGCAAGTGCATTTAACCTCAACATGTTTCTCTTAAGTACCCATACTAGACATTTTCTGCAATTCTAACCATTGTACGCTTTCAGCTAACCACACTCTCTGCTCTCACATTGCAACATTGAGCCACTTAGAGTTCAAACACAGCATTTGTAACCAACCACTCTAAGCTCTTCTGAGTGCAACAAGCCTGAGTATTGTTCTGCCAACCTGTTCTTATCCATGGGCCATTCCCTGTTTGCATGCAGGCATACACATGAAATCTCATGCTATTTGGAACACAATTTTTTGTTCCATATGACATTTTACAGAGAAGGGGCTTAGCTGCAAAATTATGGCGATAGAGTCTCATCTGTAATCCACATGTGTGGGGTGCAACTGAGTGGAGGTGGGTTGGGGCAAAGTATTTATTTGTGGTTCACTGATCCTGAGGATGTTTCTATGCTGGTCTGTTCCCTGGTGTAAAATTCTACCAGCTACCTATAGCTGCCAAATGCCATTGCACCACAAGGGGTCTATCTATTTTAGGTACTTATAAAGCCCACATTAATGCAGTCTCTGTGGACTTTGCAATCTTTAATGTATTTAGTTTCAGGTGCGGAAGGGAAGTGCTATTATCTCATTTTACAGATAAGGAACTGAGGTCCAGAGACATTAAATGGCTTGGCGCAAGGTCACGCTAGAAGTTTATGGTGGAACAGGGTACTGAACCCGGACCTCTCAAATCCCAGGCTAATGTCCTAACCACTGGACCATCTTTCTTTCAGATCTCTAAAGTGCAGCAGTGCTCTGGTGACACACTCTTTACCCAGCCAGATGCTTTATGAGGGGGAGGTGGTGTAGGAGGTAGCATTCCCCCATGTTGAGGGAATTCTCCACTGGACAGATCTGCTGGTTTGATGGTCCCTTTGTGCTGGTGGACTGGCACAAATAGGGCACAGGGTAGTACAGAATTTTGCTCTAGATCTGGATCAAATCTCTCAATGAGTGGTTTTGAACCAGTGTTTCAGTCTGAGCCCATTTCTAGCATATATGGAGTCAAGCAGTCTTCTCAGTGGCTATATTGTTTAATGCCATACTCCTGGGTTTTGTGTCACCTCTTGTTTTACAAAGCTTTCCCCCCTTTCTGCACACCCACAAATATCACTGTATGCGTGTTTTCATTCTGTGAAATCACACTGCACAATTCTCTGATTAAAGATCTTCCCTGATGTAAAAAGCAGAAGCATTATGAAAATCATTTCTCCCCTCCCTCCTCATTTTATCTTGCAAAGTGTTTCATCTGTTCTCCACCCTGTACTACAGATGTCTCCATAACAAGAAATATCCCCAAAGCCACAATATAAAACCCCAACATACCTCTGGGACAACGTCCCTTCTACAGGTTTGGGAGTATCAGAGCAGAATGCAGAGAGTCTTATTTCCAGTCGTTACAAGTGATAGCGTTAGTTTGAACAGCAGTGCTCATGAGTCAACCTTATACTGACATTGGTTGCACATCTATTGGTAAAGGCTCACAATGAGGTTATTGAGATCCAGGCCAACTTCCTTCTGAAATGAGTCACTGCTTTTCCACGAGTCACTTTCAGTTTTAGTTAATTAGTGTGAACCTTCTCTGACCATTTTTCAACCTACTGGCTTCTAAAGACTTTATACAAATTACTCTCTTTCTTCTTCTGTCTGTATTTTCCTCACTTTTATTCTCCACATTGGTTGGGGATACTGTTTTTCATTTCAGTTTACTCTAGTAGGCAATGGCAATTGGAGTCTCTTTTGATAGAAAATGGCAAACCTTTTGGTGTCCTTAGCCTTGATACACCAGTTACGTTAAGAGTAATTAATCTGCTCTCAGGGTAATTAACTAAAGAGAATGGGGAGAAATGTCCCACTGAGTTTCTAATCGGTGTTTTAAACAAACTGGAACAAATTCTAACTTGACCCAACTTCTTTGCACAGCCGCACTAAGGACAGTAGGGTTATAACAGGTGTGAATCAGGACAAAATTTTGTCCACAGCTTCTAGCACAAAACTGACCACCTCTCACTAATGAATGGGAGGCAGCACACATTTGAGTCGTCATTGCAGTATTGCAAACCACGGGCTTGCCTCTAAAGTCAGGTAGGCTAAACGTGAGTCACCATAACTACAAAGATGACCAAATCGGTTGCTCCTTTCTTTTACCAGAAATGTCATAACAAGCACCCAGCTCTCTGAGGGAAGAGACAGGCCTAATTGCAACCAATATATTACATTTATACAATGTGTCTTGTGGTGTTAGATGGATACTCACTGGAATTCAAGAGTTTGGGTAAAAAACTTCAGAAGTTTTCTTGGAAGTCTGAGCTCTCAAAAAGGTAAACAGGAGACCTTGCCAAGATACAGCAGTTGAAGATGAAGATGGTGTAAAGTCGGCCACTTATAAGGAGAATTAAAAAGTAGGCATAAGAGTAAAACTTCCATGGAACAAAATAGCACAGTGTCCCCTGCACGTACCCAGAAACTATTTGTTTATGCTAATAAATCTTAAAATTGTTTCCAAACACATTTGTTTTCCAAGTTCGTACCTTTTTTTTTAATATGAAAAGGCCCCAAAGGAGAGGCAAGAACTCAGAAGGGTACACACATGTAATATTGACTTGGACCAGTGGTTCTCAACCCATTTACCATTGTGGGCGGCATATGCAGCTCTCTCTCTATTGCGTGGGCTGCTTCCACACAATATATATACTATATACTATCTGTAGGGCCCAGAGGATGTCACATGAGCTACAGCTGTGTGTGGATTGGGCCACAAGCGGCCTGCAGGCTGAGAATCACTGACTTGGACAATAAGAAGCAGTTCGAAGGGTCAGAGTAAGAGAAGATTAAAGCACATCTATTTCTAGGATACAAAGATATTTGATTCAATTAGTCATTCATTCAGTAGGTTTATTTTACTTTTCCTAATTAAATTGCCCTAGTATCTATTCTTGATGTTTTAAAGATCTGGGTTAAAAAAACAAATTTGGCTCAAGTTGCAATGCAAATGAGATTTGTGATCATGGTTTAGTCCCTTAGTGGATGTTTGTCAACCTCCCAAAAACATTACACAATTTGGCGCTGTTCAGCATGATTGGAACAGCAGGGGAGTTTCAGGTCAGGATTGTGGTGCCTTGGCAGAGCTATGACTGGGAGATTTGTATAGCACCTGCATGTACTGTCTGGCTACAGTTAGTTCTTTCATGCTCTCACTTTCATGAGAACCAAACTTCACCCTCCTACTCGTCCACCACAAAAAGGAAATGCTCTAGATACAGTAGAATTTATCACTGCTGAGGGCTATGATTAAACAAAACAGCCAGAGCAACTAAAAACTGGGGAAATCAGCCTGGCAGTAAACCTGTGCCATTTGGATTTTGAAACCACTGTATCCTCCATGGTATGTTTATTTGCCCAGGAAAACAACCCAGTGGGTTAGTGACTCATCTGAGATTAAACCCAGAGTATTTTATTGCTCACTAGTCTTATATTTCAACCACAGTGTTTTCTTTTGACTATTCCTGCTTTCATTTCAACTGATTTTAACGGCATGAAATTGGAAACAAAGTTTAAACTACACTGTTTTTTGGTGACGCTGATACAAATGGAAAGGTCACCTTGTAAAAATTAATTTTTTCACATTACAGCTGAACTATTGCCTGGCTAGCCATTGGCTAAATAAGGTTGCCAACTGAATTATTCTTGATAGTGCAAGACATGGAACATTTTTCCTGTTTTCCCCTGACCCTCTCACTCTATTTTGTATGTTTCCCCATCCTCTAACCTGGTTTCCTACATTTCTTATGAAAAACATGTGAGGAACTCTTGCAGCACAGAGAAGAGATTCTATTGTAACCAAGTACAGTAGCTATAATCAATAAATGGAGCATCTGCCTTGGGACTGCTGAGTGTAACATTTATGGAATCTTTGAGTGCATAAGCTTCAATGACTTGTCCTAGGCTGTTACATTAGCAGTGGGAACAGAGCTGCTTTTGCAACTCAGAGGCAATGAGAGGAGGTAGTAGTGTCTTGGCAATTTAAAGAAAGACAGAAAGAAACACTAGGAACAAACTACATTTTCTTTTCAACATGCTTATAAAATAAAAACAACTCCAGAGATATGTTTCACTTCAAATCCAGAAGAGGGAACATCTCCATAGTAAGTTAAACCATTTTAGTTTACCCACACATTTAGATGTTTGATAGAGATTAGCTTACTGTGATCTTAGAGCTCTCAACATGCAGCGAATAGATGGGAAGAATGAATTAACTTGGCGAGCTTGTCTAATGTTATAGCCTTATGCATGTCAAGTAGTGCTTTGTAGGCGGAGAATAGAGAGTTCCATTCAAGCGCCTTTGATGAAGGTTTTCTCCAAAATAAGGCAATCAGTTAAAAGTCTGTATTTGCATGTATCATTTTTCATTAGTGCAGGTTCACATAAAAAACCCCACCTTAGATACATGAATTGGTATCATTAAGCACTGTAGTTTACAGAAAGCTGTGCGTGAGAGAACTTTGTGCTGTTGAGTGTAGTAATGCATTAATTTGAAAAACATGATTGGTCAAAAGAACAATGCTCACCTATAGCTAAATAGCTATTTCCACTTCAGGCACTGTACAATATTTTCTCTGCTTTGCACACTCTGCATCGTGCAAGAAAAATCTTGTTAGTGTGCAGCTGGCATAGTCTGATCAGCTTCTATTCCAATGGTCCAACCCAAGGACATTTCCACCATCTGAGGGCCTATTACACTGCTCTACAGCCAAAATGCTTCTGAAATAAATGTAGTCCAACTTTACTAATTCTGGGTCACTGAGAATGAAAATGATGCTTAAAATTGTTGATTGGCTCTAGTTTTCAAGATATGCTATTGGGTCAGTATATACGACCCTTGACTTGGGAATGGCGGAGGATAAGTGAGTTATAAAGGGAAGGGATCTCAGTTTAAACCAGAAATGACTAAAATACATCTTTGACTGGATTTATGAATAAATCTATGATTGGGTTTGGACAGTACTTGTTTTGCCTAAAAAGCAATGAATGATTCAATCTGAAGCTGGTACTGTGTCATACATGATATGAATTGCATCATGTTATTCCTAGAAGTCATAGATGATGCAATCATAACAAAGCTTACATCACTCTGCTGAACAAATTGCCCTATATCAGCTCTAGAAATCATACAGTGTTGTGCTCTCTTATTGGTCAGTGTTTGATTTTGCAAAGGGACACATTTCGGTTTATCCAAAGTGAGCAGAGATGCCTCGTACTTGTGTGAACAGTGCAGATAACTTCTGCTATGTTTGTGGCGAAGTGACTTTTGCATCACAAAAGCGCAGTATAACCATTATGGTTAAGAAAGCCTATCACCTTTATTTTGGCTGCAAATTGGAGATAAGGACAAGAGGTGGGCCCCACACATATGCTGCAACACTTGTGCAACAAATCTTCGCCAATGGTTGAACAGGAAAAGGAAATCTATGCCTTTTGCAGTGCCAATGATTTGGAGAGAGCCAACAGATCCTACCAGCAATTGTTACTTCTGCATGGTGCCTCCAGTTGGGAAAGGTGTGTCAAAGAAGAAAAAGTGGACTGTGCATTATCCAAACATTCCATCAGCTATATGCCCAGTACCCCACGGAGAAGGACTGCCGGTTCCTGATGCACCAGAATCAATCTCACTCGAGTCAGACGAGGAAGAGGAAGAGGATGAAACTTCTGGTCCTGAACCATCAATATCACAGGACCCACATTTTCTCCCATCCTCCTCCTCTGAACCACACCTCATAACACAAGGTGAACTGAATGAGCTTGTCAGGGATTTGGAACTACCCAAGAGTAAGGCAGAGCTGTTGGGCTCCAGACTACAGCAGTGGAATCTCCTGGCAGGCTATCAGGGCAAATGGAGCCCATCACTGCTTGCAGACTATTGCTGGACAGTGACAAGAGATGCTCCATTTAATGAATACAAGAGACAAGCCAAGAAGCGCCGAGTAGACACTGAATAAGACTAAACTATGTACCTAATAGTTTTTTGTCTTTTGTTTCATAATAAATTTTATTTATATAACCCTTTTGCTGATTTTTAAAGTGTTACATAAACAGGACAGGTGAAATATCATGTAAAGCAACCATAAACACATGAAAAGAGCTAGGTTTACAATTTATGATTAAAACTCTAATATCTACACAATATACATAGACATAAAATGTAAAAACTTAAATATCTTAGAAACAGTAGCCAATCAGTTGTTTTAATTGTCATACTTGAATTCAGCACATCAAAATACATAATAAATATCACATTTTATCTCTGAAGCAGACAACTTCTCAAAAATTGTAGACCAGTGTTATGTGAAATGAGCTGATGGTCTCCATCCAGCTCCTAGTGCACAAGTGCAAAGAACACAACAAATATCATCATTACCACTAGCACCTCTGATATCAGTCTCAGCAAAGAGGTGGAGGATGGTAAGAGCCTGAAGAATGGATCTATTTATTCCCTAGAGTAGGCTTCATCTGATTACCTGAGGCATGTTGCTGGGGAGAGTAGGGTAGTCTTGCTCTACTGCCTATGCTGTATCTGACATGTGGATAAATGGAGGACTTTTGTCACAAGGGCTATAAATCTGGCAACTTTCATGAGCACTGCATTCATTAAAAATACCTTTCAGAAACTGTAAGTAAACATGTAATGCTTTCAACTTATATTTAGGGACTTTCAGCCAAAGATCCCAAACTGCTTTATAAGAAGTGGGTATTATCCCACAGCAGGGGTCACCGGCTACTGATGCACAAAGAGATAAAGTGACTTGACCAAAGTCACAAAAAGACAGTAACAGAAGTGGGAACAGAACCCAAGCAACTTTAGGTGAAATTCTGTGCTGCAGCTCTCAGGTGGGCCAACACAGAACTCAGATCCTGGAAGGGGAGGGGTGACTTTAAACTTTGCAGCTCCCGGCATAATATGAATAGTCCTGGGGGCTGTGTAAAGTTACAGCAGCCTATTCATGACTGCTTATGAGCAACAGCAGTGCCTCAAATCTCTGCACTGACATGTGGTATGGACCCACTCCCTGGCACGCTCATAACTACCCTGATACTCCATCCCCTACACCAGGATTTGTGAAACGGTCCTCAGAAGATCATTTATGGCAATGGGGTAATTCTCCCTGACCAGATTTGAAGCGTTGAGAACCCTTTTATGCCACCCCCGCCTCACTCCCCAGCTCACAGAGGCCTGATGATGATGAGAGAGACAAACTCACACTTTTTAGTTCTAAGTCTCCTTCACTAAACAGTAGACAGTGCTGCTCCCACGTAGACGTATCCCTCACTCCCACAGACGCTGTATATTAGTATGAGTGCAGTTATGATCATTTATTTTTACAGCAGTGACCAGATGCCCCAGAGAGATTCAGGAATTCATTGTGTTTGGTGTTCTACAGTCTCCACCCCACGGCACTTATATGCTTCTGTAATGCCAAGGGAGTCCGGCTGTACGTGTGACTGTTTCAGTGTTTGAGTCTTTGACTACGCCTCATTTCCCTACTTTTTCTGCTTTTGGCAGATGTTCCAATAATAGCCTGATCCTGCCATGTGACAGAGCCTTGGAAGCTCTGTGCATGGATAGAAGCTGAAACCTTCTTGGCATGCATCAGAATAGTAATCCGTCTTTTAGGGTCATATTAAAAAACCCATAGAAATGTTCCTATCTCATTGAGTGCACTGGAAGTTCACGGGGAGACACATTTCTTGCCTTGCCTGAACTATGAGCCAAATTTCAAAGCAAAGCTGTTGGGTTTTTTTTTTTATTGTTATTGGCATCACAGAGCTAGAATTGCTAGTGGAGGTGGTGTCTTGCTAAATCGTTAGATCATTTGTGACCCAAGTAATATGGAAATCCATTTTAAGTGATAACGATCCATTTTCCCATCCTTTTTAATACTTGTTTAACAATCACAGTAAGCAGACAAAAAAGTATAATATTAAAATGGGTAGAGATGTACCACTCTGCTCTTATGAGAACAAATAAAATTAAGCACTTGAGCAGGCAAACCAAGGTTTTGCATGTGCAAAAATTGGCCATTGAAAACCGTGAATGCTAAATCTGCATTCTGATTTAGAGAGGCTGGGTTGAGTCCCATTTGAAAATCTGGCCTAACATCATATGGTGAAAACTCTTGAAGATCATGATCAATGGCCTAATTTATTTTAAGCTAAATAAGAGTGTCCTGTAAAAGGCTGGCACGTTCTGATTTTCACACAGGAATGTACTTTTTAAAGCACATTCTTAAATTGTATGACAGGCGTTATTCCCCTCAATGACACTTAGTCATGAGAATGGCTGAATTTTAAAACTGGCTGTAGCACGTGAAACTTCAGAAGCAGAACAAGAATGTCAATCAAGGGATATATCCTGCAGTCATCTCTCTCTCTCTCTCTCTGTCATGACTTGCCCTTGCCCTATTTTGGAAGGAGGGCAAAGAACTGGAATCTATTATTTAGATTAAATCCTACAACTCTGTTCTAACATTCATGTCTCTCTCCAGGGAAATAAGTCTCAAAACCATGCCAACCAGTTGGATTTTTTAAACACACTCTGCCTTGAGGTTCCAAACTGACTATTTCTATACATTGGATGGTTTAAGCGGGTCATAGACTCTGTCTTAGTAACAGATTGAAAGGAACCAAACAGAAGGCATGCAGCTGAACTCATTATTATATTTTAAATGTTTCAGGATCCTCAAAAACAGATTAAGTAATGCAATAATAAAACTCTCAGTGAAACTGTGCAATAAAATCCATCAACAGAGGAGATAGGTAATATAATCTCTTTAGAAAAAAATCCTCTGCTCTATGCTTGAATTACCTTGTGCACCACAAGATAGAGGATTTAGACTATGGCAACGGATTGAAATCTCTCTTCAGGGACATCCTTCTCATAATTGTACATTCATGTCTCTCTCCCCAGTAGTAGCCTAAATACAATTTACCGTTGCACACATTTTTATAGGGTTTCTGCAAAATCGCCACTTTATTACCACCCCGGTTATAAGGGGCCCCACAGCAATTCCTGAGAGTTCACTAACTGAGCAAGATATTAAGCACAAATAAAAAGAATCAAAAAGTCTATCTACAATTTATAGTTCTTTATAAAGGACCTTGGGGAACTGCAATTTGAAGGTGAAAAGTAAATGGAAAGCAGATTTAGGCTGGAAAATTCCATATGATCAATGGGAAGACTTACGGGGAATTATCCAGAGAGGTTTTTAAGGTGTGCTGGAGTTAAAAATATACAATTTCAAATTATACACACGCCACATAAACACCCCAAGGTGGATTCATTTAATTAATAAGGTCTATTTGGAGCTTGATAACAGCTGCCTTCTATATGCAAATGTTATGAAAGCAACCCTATTTTAGAACATCCATCACAAGAAGGGAAGGCAATAAGCAGACATGAAAAGTTCTCAGGAGGACACCAGTACCTAATAGTTTCCTAGCTTGGCTAGGAGACCTTGAGTTTAGTAGTCAGGAAATCTGGGCTCTACCCCAGCTCTGCTATTAACCCTCAATGTGACCATAGGCAAGTCACTTAACCCACTGTGCCTCTGCTTCCCTGTTGGTAAAATGAGATAATATGCATTCATTAACACACATTAAATATTTTGAGATAGTAGCATGAAAAGCGTTATATAAATTAAAATTGGTAGTGTTCTTAATTTTCGTAATGCACGGTAGGCTACTGCATTCAGCTGAATATCTGATTAAAAAGCAACACAGACTAAGAAATAAGATAAGAACTTTTTTACAGTAGTTACTAGGAATAAATAAATGTAAATGATTTAATAAACGAACACAAGAAACTAATCATAGGCAATGTTGTGAGCATTTAGAAAGCAAACGACCTGTAAGACGTTATTCAGAATGGACACGAATTGCAAGATTTAGACCCAAAATTTGAGGTGCTTGCATTGTGTGTCAAATTCTCCATCACTTGGAGTCTTTAAATGAAGACTAGTGTTTTTCTAACAGACAGTTCAGCCATAAGTTATTGTTTGGCTGGATGCAGGACTCACTGGGTAACATTCTATGGCTTGTGCAGGAGATCAGTCTAGATCAGTGGTTTTCAACCTGGGGTCCGCTGACTCCTGGAGGTCCACAGACTATGTCTAAGATTTCCAAAGGAGTCTGCACCTCCATTTGAAAATATTTAGGGGTCGACAAATTAAAAAAGGTTGAAAACCACTGGACTAGATGATCATACCAGATCCTTCTGGCTTTAGAACATAAGCCAGAAATTCCCTGCTGTCGTAATTCCAATGACCTCAGTGGAATGATACCAGCAGGGAATTTGTCTCCATGAATCCATGAAACAAGGAATGATTCTCTCCCCAAGTTCTGTTCATTTCCATCCTAGAGCAGCTTGGTATAAGAAGTAGGCATATTTTAGCTTTGTGATCATGTGTGGTGGAGGGGTGAGCATTAGACAGAGCATGAACTTTCTAGTATTGGTGAGATGTAACACATTTGGTATTAAAGAGTCCTGTGGCACCTTATAGACTAACAGACATTTTGGAGCATGTGCTTTCGTGGATGAATACCCACTTCGTCGGATGCACCCACGAAAGCTCATGCTCCAAAATGTCTGTTAGTCTATAAAGTGCCACAGGATTCTTTGCTGCTTTTACAGATCCAGACTAACCCAGCTACCCCTCTGATACTTGACACATTTGGTATTGGATCTTCTGCAACATCTGAAGACCATCACACTATTCCCTGAACCGACGGCACAGTATCTCATTTGAGTCTGAAACAATGACATATGGTAATTAACTTTCTTTTCATCAACTTTTGATTCAATTACATCAGCTAACTATAATAATGAACACCAGGTGGGGAAATCTGTGTTTCATTTTAATCCTGGAAGAGACCTAGATAAAATGATAGGCTTTATTTGACACTAAATCAAGCGAAGATGCGATATCTTGGGCGTTGTGTTTCCTGCGCCATCATAATGTTTTTATTATTTCTCCTCTCTACCCTGCTAAGTCTAAAAATAATGTAAGTGCCGCGTTCACCCAGAACCCTGACTTGGGGAAGATAGTGCTCTCCTCCATGTGCTATGACCTTGCTTGTGTCAGCACTCTGGACAGTACTTGAGAAGTACACCCTACAGTCTGCTCTAAAGTGATGTCACAATTTTGACCCTTCACATTGGACCTTAATAAACAACACTCTGAGGCTAAGTGTCCTCAGACACTCAGAAGAAAGAGTTGGAACAATGGGATGTCTTTTTTAAAGCCCATTTATTATTGACTATTGCTGAGGAGAGGTAGCTAGTAGCACTAGACTTGGACTCAGGAGATGTGGGTTAGATTCCCGGCTCTGCCGAAAACATCCTGTGTGACCTTGGGCAACTTAATCCAACAGTTCTCCATCTGCAAAATGGGAATCATGATACTGCTTGTTCCCTGCCCTTTGTTCACCATGTCCATTACAGATGTAAGGGCTAATGCAGGGACTAATCTTTTCCTATGCATTCAGGGCATCACACAAAAGGACATTTATCTCAACTGAGGCAAGTATGTGTATGTATGTAATATAAATAATAAAAGTAGTTGACCGGCTTGGTGTATTATGGAGGTATATGAGCATCTCTCTCTCTCTCTCTTTTTTTTTTCTTCCAAATCGGGGCTTCAGTAATACTTTAAAGGACAATTTACAGACACACAGACCTTATTCACTGGGATGAACACAAACCTCTTTTCCTCCAGACTGTTTCAATCCATTCACTAAAGTTTATTCTACACTTTAAAGAAAGTTACTGGAATTTCTAAACTGTATTAAAATTAATCCTTTCATTCTTTACAGTCGCCTTTTGGAGTGCTTCTTTTTGTTCCAAGCCATCACTTATAGCAGCTTTCATAACCAGTAGGCAAGGCAATCAAACACATCCTTCCTGTTTGCAGTTTTTACTGTACTTTACACAAACAAAAAGTGCAGAACAGTCCAAAGGACAGCCCATGTGTCTGAGAAAGAACAGGGAAAAAGTAAATGTTAGTAATAGCTCCAAACAGAGACAAGAAGCTGAATAGAGACACCTGAGTTTGCTGATGGAGCTGCAAATATACCATGTCAGGTGACCTGTTAACAATCTGGTTGTCCAGTGACACTGCTAAGGCACCTCCACTGTGAAGTGTGGGCTGAAATATAAGAGCAGTGACCTTCAAAACAAGGGATCAGCATAGCATTCTGTTATGGTTGCTAGAGGCCCCAACCACAGTGGTAGGCTCAGTACCAATAACTATTTCACAACAAACATACATAATGTCTTATTGAAATAGGCAAGGCTCATGGCCTCCCTGCCTGCCATACCATTAATTCATGTAGCTCATCTGACGCTCCATTTCCCACAAACGTTAAATTAAGAACTCTTTCCTAAATGCAGGTCAGCACGTTGAATGAGCTAATTTTTGAGGCATTGATCAGACTTGAGAGAATACAGGGAAATGCTTAGTGGCCAGTCATACCCTTCCTGTATCTTCACTGTGGTTCGTTGCTAATTCACCTATCTCTGTAGCAGAAACTTTGTGGAACTCATTGAAAAACAGTCTTTTCCATAAACTCAGACTGAAAACACTGGCCTACTTATATGTATGGAATCCAAGGTGGTTCCAGGAACCCTGATTATCTTTAGTAAATCTGTTCCTCATCAGAATTTAAACCAACATGTTCTCACCCTTCTAAGATGCCCTATTTCCTGCAGAAACAGTACAAAGAATTGTTGTTTTCTATTCTGTAGCAGTGTTTTCATAGAACAATGACGCTCAATCTCCATGGTCTTTTGTATAACTAGAAAATGTACCAATTTTTCAATAACCATGTAGCTGGAGTAGACCAGGCTCAGGTGTTCTTACCACGTCTAACACACAAAATCCTCAAGCTCTAATGCAGTGATAAAATAAGCCCTGTCTACCATTAGCACTTCAACTTTTGTTAGAACCAATGCAGCTAAAAATGGGCACAAAACGTTGTAGTGTACACGAACTCTTAGAAAAAGAGAAGCTGGGATGGTTACCTGCAAATGCCTGAGTCTGCTTTACTTTGCGTCCAAAGAGCTTACAGCCCAAAGCCAGATAATAGGTGGGAGAAGAAATAGAGACAAGGAGAAGCACAGAGAAGTGGGTTGCCCAAGGGTATCCAGCAGTTTTAGTGGAAGAGCTAGGAACAGAACCATGGTCTCCTCACTCACACTTCAATGGCCTTTCTACTAGACCATGATACCACTCGTATTTTCTATTATTCATATATATTATTTTAGCAGATTAGTGTATAAAGTCCATATTCAGCATTGCCACTCTGTGGTCAAGGTTCACGCTCTGCAGCTTTGCACAAGTCACTTTGTACCTCGTTTTACCCATTTATAAAATGAGGATAATACCATCAACTTTGTGGAGGTGTGGGAAGGCTAAATTAACCTGTATGTAAGGCCTTTTGCTGCAAGTAGAAGTGCAAAGCGATGTTCTTCCTAACAGTAGAGGTGTAACTTTAAAATTAACCTCCAAACCATCATCAAATCGCTAAAGACACATTTTGCCCTAATTATGAGATGGGACTGGCACACTGAATATGGAAAATAATGGTTAAAACTTCTTTGCTGCAGTTAGGGGAATAATAACAACAGGGAATGAATCCATGTAACATTAAAAAGGTATCATGAAAAAAGAACAGCCCTTTCCTCAAGCATGCTGCAGCTAGAACATAATGCAGCCTAGCTGCTTTTTGGTGTTTACTGCTTGAATGACTAATGTTCAGAAAGCTTCCCTTCACTGTGCCGAGTCCTGACTGATTTCAGAGCCATGCTATCCAGGTTAATAAAGAGGAGAATTTCTCTATTACCACAATGATTCATGAAAGTGATCACTCCAACTTTGACATGTCTTTAAAAAAAAAAAATCAGCATGCAGTGATGTACCTGCCAAATGCGTTTCCAAACCTTCTGGGGAGGGCCACTCACTGAGGTAAGCGGTAACCTGCCTCTCATTGCTGCTGCAGAATACCAGAATTTGGTCTGTGAAATGGAGCTGGCAAACTTGGAGAGATGTCACATACATTAAAGGGAGAAGCTTGGAAGAACAGCATTGACAATACTTCCATTCCTTGTGTAAGTGGATAGGAGTTAATCAAGCATAGACACAAGCCATGCACATACTGAACCCAATCCTCAGGCCCAGACATGCTCCTTGCAGTGCAGGACCTTGGGCCTGGCTGGAGGCAGGGCTGCTCTAAGGTATACCAATTGGTAATAACTACAAGCTGGAGTGTATCAGACTCACACTCCCTTTCCTGGCCACACTTGTTCCTACCCCAAGGGCTCTGAGTGGCTGCTGTAGAGAGCCAACTATCCCATGAGCTTCCTCGGCTTCCCTCTTAGGTGTATATATAGGGGTTGTAGCAAAAAGGCCACAGCAGTGGCTTGAATGTGGCACCCTGTGTTTGTGTAGAAGCTGGAGGAATGTGTGCTGGCATAATCTCAGGTACTGCATCTCTTCCATCAGCATATCTCCATCACCACAGTCCAAATACCAGTAATAATGAAACTTCTGAATTGCCTTCTGAAGATCTCAAAAAGCTTTAAAATCTTTAAGTGCCTAATCCCCAACTACCCCTCTGAGCAAGGCACGATTATCCCCATTTTACAGATGAAAAAAACTAAGATTGTGAGAGAATGAGAGAGAAGTAGCTTGTCCAAGGTCACACAGTGAGTGGTAGAACCTGGAATAGGGTCCACACCTCCTGACACCCAAGGTATGCCTACCGTGCAGCTGGAAGGTGCAATTCCGAGTGCAGGAAGTACATGAACTAGCTCTGCTCAAGCCAGCACACTAAAAATAGTAGCGTGGCTGCAATGGCAGGGCAGCAGCTCAGGCAAGCTGAGCACGTACATACCTGGGCCCTCGGATGGGCTTGTATTTTGGTAGATAGCCTGAGTCACCACTAGTGCTGCAGCAGCTATGCTGCTAATTTTAGCGTACTAGCTTGAGCAAAGCTAGCGCATGTATGCCTACCACACTCTCCAGCTGCAGTATAGATGTACCATCAGTTCCCTGCTCTAATGACTAGAATATGCTCCCTCCATTTTAGCTGATCCTCATATTACATGCAAATATCCTAATAAGCAGTCTCTACAATGAGGACTCATTATATCTAAGGCCAACTCTACACTACAAAGTTTGGTCAATATAGCTGTGTAGGTCAGGATGTGAAAAAAAACTACATCCCCTAGTCGACAGAGCTAGGCCAGCAACCTAGTGTAGATGCAGCAATACTGACAGAAAAGTGCTTTTGTTGACACAGCTAATGTCATTTGGGGAGGTGGTGTTAGTATGCTGGTAGAAAAACTACTCCTGTTAGCATAAAGTACATCTACACCAGCGGCACTGCCAGAATACCTATACCAGCCAAGACTCTAGTGTAGACAAGACCTGAGAAAATCCCATAATGAAATTCTAGAACCTTTGCCTGCTATGTCAGCTGCATACATTTAATGGGCTAAAGAAGTGGTTTTCAACGTGCAGTCTGCAGACTATGTCTAAGGCGTCTGTGAAAGGTTGCTATTACCATAGAACAGTGGTTTTCAAACTCTGGAAGGGTCTGCACCTACATCTGAAATTTTTTTTAGGGGTCAGCAAATGAAAAAAGGTTGAAAAGTCACTGAGCTAGAGCAAAACTCTCTCTCTCATTTGGTAACAGAGATTCCATCTCCCCCATTTTTTTTTTCATATAGGAAACACATTAGCTATGAGGTTATGCATTACTGTGATACATTTGGTTTTGAAGCACTGAGTAGCTTTTAGAATTTGGCATTTTGAACTTCTAAGATGGAAGAATGTTACTCTCACGACAAACTTTGAAGTCTATTTCCTGAATGCGTTAACTGTTTACTCTCTCTCTCTCTCTCTCCTGGACACTTTAAGTTCCGTTTAAGTAAACACAGCACTAACTCCTACAATTCTTATCGTTCAGGTGTCAAATAACATTCCAAATGCAGGAAATCAATGTAACAATATTTTAAATACAGAGACAGAGCCTCAGAAAGTAGTGGGACTCAGGCTTTAATGCAAACACTCAACAACCTATTCTTAAACGAGTCTTCCAGTTCATTTTATGGTAATCTGGCAACTTTAATTGCCCAGGTGTGTATGTCACAGGAATCACCCGTAATTACCAATCATTCACCTTTCTTCCAAAGCTCTTTGGCACACATAGGTCTAGAGTTGGATTATTATTCAAACAGTGAGTATTTTAGTTTTAATATCTGTACTTTCATTCTCAGATTTGAATCAAACCCTTTCTTCTGGGCTATAAACTACAATCTCAAACAAGAACCTTACGAAACAAATCTCTTGTTGAATTCTATATCCTTTTAATTGGCTTTCACATCCAAGGGCCAAAATTTGCTCTCAATTACACGAATCCATGGCCACTGATATCAGCAGAAGCTACAGAACAGAATTTCTGCCCTGTATCTCTCTCTTTTGAAAATAAAAAGCAAGGGATACCCCGCTAACCCTTTCTTATTCAAAGTATTTCTTTTTTCATATAAAAAGAACAAAAGTAAGTTATGCTACAGAGTCATACAAAAGAGCTTTAAATATATTTCTCCTTATCTAGGGGGTTGGGAAGGGCTTATATGCAAAATTACCACTCAAAGGTGGCAACGAAGAAAATTGTGGCAAATATTTTTCATCAGATAAAATTAAGGCATTTTTTAACCCCTTTCTTTATGCGGAAGGGAACAAAATCTCTGACAAGTGTCAGTTTCAGTTTGATGAAAACTGCTCATTTAACAGTTGTTAGTGTCAGCAAATAAAAGTGAACCCATTTTTTGCCAATGAGTCAATAGTTTTTTGTGTTGAGCATAATTTAAAAAAAGATACTACATCTTTACCGCCTGTCTTTGCACTAAGTCATATTTAAAGCAATGATCAAGTTTCTCAGTTCCTCCTAACAGCCAAACCCCTACTTCTTCTTTTTATCCTTCTAAGAAGCAGAGGAACAAAAGTTGCAAAGCCCCACTGAAAAGAACTGGCTTTGCCATAACTACAGCTTCATGAGAAACAAGGTTGCACAACTAGTCCACAGAAGCCTGAATGACAACACAATCCAAGTAGAGTTTCAAAGTAGGATGCTAATGTCTAGGGTATGTCTACATTGCAAAATGAAGGTGTGATAGTAGCCTGGGCAACAATACCAGTGTAGACATGGTAACACAAGCTTCAGCTTGGGCTAGCAACCAGAGTACATAGCCAGGGTCCCTAGAGGGCTTGTACTCTGATTACTAGCCCGTGCTGAATCCCGTGCCACCACACCTACACTGCTATTGTTACCTGTGCTAGTTGGATTAAAGCTAGCGCAGGTATGTCTACCTATGCTACAATCACACCTTCACTTTGCAGTGTAGTTATACCCCTAATGTCGAAGGGCATAAGAGGGGTAGGAGTTAGCACTGAAGAAAAGATCTAAGAAAACCCTCAGATGTGAAACTATTCCCTTTCTCTCCCCTGTGTTTCACTAGGCAAGAACCCCTCAGAAGATGCATCATATACACAAGGGCCCCCCTCCTCCAGTGCCTCAATTTTAAAATCTGTTTCCTTTATGTTTGTATTTTCTCAGATTTTTTTTTCCTCTAGTGAAGCAGGGGGATTCTACCACTGCTGGGTGAGAAGCGATTTACTGACAATGGGATTTTACTGCCTCTCGCCAAGGGGTGCACTTAACAAGAACCTTTGGCTAGAAATTAAAGCCAGACAAGTTCAAATTAGAAATAAAGCACACATTTTTAATAATGAGTGTGATTAACCAAGAAAAGTGATTGAGTCTTCATCACTTGATGTCTTCAAATCAAGATTGGATTCCTTTCTGGAAGGTATGTTTTAGTCAAACACATATTACTGGCCTCAGTACAGGGGCAACTCTGCGCCCTATGTTCTACAGGAGGTCCGGATGAGATGATCTAATGATCCAGTGTCACCTTAAACATTTATGAATCTTCAAAGAATATTCTGGATGTAGCTGCTTTGGCTTAAAATATACTAAAGCTTTTAGCCAGCTGAATCAGGTTTTGATCACCCAAAGTTTCTCTGCTAACTTTTTGTTCTGCGAAAATATGGCTCCTTCCAGAATATGGCTCACTGACTCTGTGGCTCAAAAATTTTAGAGATTTTAACCCAAAGTAACTGCATCCTGTAATTACACACCGTGCATTTGTATCATGCAACCGAAATTGTTGCTTTGTTTTTGCTTAAAAGGTTAAATATCTGTGTGAAGTTAAAGGAGGGTGGAAACAAGCCACTAAAAAGGACATGAAAGTGTGAGGTTTGTATTCTTGCACTTGCCAAGCTCTGCTCAAGTTGTTTTTTTAAACACCCTTCATCATGCCTTTAGCTAGAGGCAGCCACATAGACAATATTCCTGGCGTAAAAGACTGGAGGGCTGTTGCCTCCTGAAACCACCACTGGCACCGATGTTGGCAGATGCCTGGTTAACAGTGCTGTTCCTCTGCAAGGTAGTGGACTCCTTCCCCTTAATGACTAATTACTGCATGTCAGGCTCTGCTGTGCTAAGACTTTGCTGGCCTGTGGCCTAGACTCTGCACTTGCTTCCTGGCTGCCATTTGGCATGTTTTCACAATTTCTGTTTTAACTCTTTTCCTGTCTCACAACATTTTCCAGCCTGGGAAATTGCATATGAGACTGCCACCCTGAGCTTGGCTGACACCACGGAAATTTTCCAGCTTAGAGATCCCTGTGTGGGTGTGAATTTGAGACTTTCACTCCCCTCCACCTATGGAGCTGTCAGGTTCAGCTCAGGTTGGGAAGGATAAGAAGGTGTCCACACTGTTATGCTACCTACACTTTCCAGAATTTGACTCAGGGAACAGGGATTGCTGTTTTGTAAGAATCTGGCTATTTTACCCACACAGTGACAGCAGTATATATACAGTGCGGAACAAGGGAAATAAATAGAAGGAGAAAGACTATTAAAGAAAGAGGACGTGGGCTCACAACCCCACCCAATAACTCCATTAAACTAAAATTCTTTGTCTGGCCCTTACAGAAGTGAGTGACCCTGACAGACATCTTCGGATAGCACTTTTGTGTCCCTGATGTCCTAACTATTGAATGAAATAATTTTAGGAAGAAAAAAATATGCACTTCGCCTTCCAGAATGCCACATGCGGAGACACAGAAGTGCCATAATTAAACCCTAGAGCTACAGGCACAATTCTCAGTTGCTATCCACAATACAGTGTGCTTGGAAATCATTCATAGGAACCACCTCAAAATGGTTTTAACTTATCATGCGCTTTGGGAGATCCCTATGCAAAGGGGAAAAAAATCACTAAATTGAGACTGTCATTGTATCACCAGAATAATGAAGCACATTTGGCCATGATACTAACCATTTTATATTCTATGGTTAAAATGATCTCTTCATCTATATACACAGCTTACTGATTTGAAGGGAGAGTTTATTATTGAACATAAATCTCTTTGGTCTTTCCAGTTAATTGGAAAACAAAATTATAGTTTTCAAGCTAGGCCCTATGGTTTACTACATCTAAACAATAATATAACTGAATGATTTTTTGAATTCATTTAAGATCAAATTCCTCCATAGGAAAGCAATTCCTATTGTCTTAATTCAATCAGCAGTTGCAGTTAGACCAAGGTGTCCAGTTACACCAATGCAATTAGACTTCCTATCATTTTAGGATTTATTGTTTCATTTTGGATTCTTTTTTCTTCTCTATCCCCTCCCGCCACACACACACACCCACCACTTGTGCCATTGGTTCAACTCCTGCTGGTCCCTGAAGTATTTTGTGGTCTCCCCACACGGATTGTGTTTTGGAGAAGAATTTGTCAGTGCCACAAGGAAAGGCTTGGACAAACCTTTAGGTATAAGGAAGGTATAAAAAGGTTTCTTCAAAATTATAATTTAGTCAGGCAAAGTTGGCACATCTACATGCAGACCACAGCACTTTCATAACACACAGATTCAGAATCACTCCAGTTGTGTGTCAGTTATAGGGACTGGGGACACTAGAAGGAAGTATAAGCTCCTTTGACCTCCGCCTCCCCGCCTCACCCCCCCACAATCTTTTAGTATATATAGAGGCTACAAATACTGTCTTACTCCCAGTACGATTCTTTAGATTCCTCTATACAGCCTAATAACAACCAAATTTCTTCAAGTGCTTTATTCTGCTTTTACCAGACTATCAAAACAATCCACCTCATTTATGTTCTTGAAAGGTAATATTGAGGGTACTAAGAAACTGTTACAAATAGATTTTGACCCCACTGACTTTTTTTTTTTTTTTTAACTCCAGATCTGAAATTTGTTGATAAAAAGGTTCTGTAAAAAGGAGCTTGACTCTGTGCAAAAGTCATTGTGGCCTGAGAAATTTGGGAATAGATTTGTAGGAGTCAATTCTAAACCTCATTTCCAGTTTCTGGCTTGAGAGAGAGAGAGAGAGAGAGCGAGCATCCACCCCCCACCATGAACACAGTTGGGTGAAGACTAAATGAAGAAATATACCACATAATGGACAGATCAACTCCTTGGGTTCTGGTGGCAAAAGTGGAACTCAGCCTGGGTATTCCCAGCATTGGATAGTCTGTTATAGAAGTGTTGCAGTGGCACAAGACATCTACAAACGCTACTCACCAGAAGGGCTGGAGCCTGCCAATGCATTCCCAGCTGGAGCTGTTTCCCTAGGGTAGAACTCTTTGGGAGGAGGTGTCGGCAGTACCATTGCCTGCTGTCCCCTGGGGGACGAATGCCTCCTCCACACAGAAAGTTGCAATTTATACCTCTTACATCCAAAGAGGTGAGTCTGACCAAACATTAACTGAACACGCATGCATCCAAACCCACACTCATTAGGAACAAAGCATTCACCTTATTGTGCTGTTGCTATCAGCTGACCAGACACTGCATTTCAGGAATGGGAAAGCAAATGCCTCCTTTTCAAAATAAGCCATATTTTGTGTGTTTTGTACTGTTGTGTGTGGGACAGATGACATAGAAGGATTTTACAATAAACAATTGAATGCTCTTTTCTCAAAAAACAAAAAAAAACCCACCCTACTTGCAAACAACCAGGAGTAACCCTACAGTGCAGTAACAAACTCGATGGAAGTGAAAACATTTTCAATAAGGAAACACATTTTCATTTTTAAGCTGCCAAGAGGTTCTTCTAAACACCAGTGAGAAAAACAATGACAGGAGAAGTAAAATACTGGTGAACATGTTCTCTTTATTATTAATAGTCAGACATTGATCATCAGATATTCTGACACTGGCCCCCAAGCCTCTGCTGTATTAAAGTGAAAGCATAATACCAGCTTAGGGCAGATGAACACGACGTTGGATGGAACACAATGCTGAATACTGCAAAAGTATATGGAGTGATCCATTTATGGAAAAGACCTAGATGTAACCAGCACAGTTCTATGGAATTTGAATAGGTTTCTATAGAAATGACTATAAAAACCAACAGAATTCAATAGCTGGTGACAGTCTTTTTTATAGTTTTAATTAAACCACCCTACAGGATTCTATGGCATATTCTATGGAATATACTTTATTAAAATTCCACAAGATGGTTTCAATCACCTACAGAAAAGTGATCATTTTCTATTAAACTTGCACAGGACTTTTCCAAAATGCTTGCTTGTTTTACTATATTTATTTATTTAAACTCTCATGGTGCTTAATACAAGCTTTAAGAACCTGATCCTATGGAAGTTTTCCACTGACTTTGATGGGCTTTGGATCACGCACCAACCGCATTACTTTTTTTTTTTTTTTAAAGTACAATAAACACTGACAAATAAACCTCCTCAAAACCTGCCCAGCCCTGGTATTAGGCCCTTCACAGCATGTGACTCATTACGTAAAGAACTTCATAGCCTACCAACCATTAACGACTTGTTTATGGCTTCTAACAACCTCTCCTCTTCTCAGCCCTTCACAATCATCCTTCATTAGAAATGGCTGAGAAACAGATGACTCCCGTAGTACGTCCAAAAAAAAATCCTGGAGAACAAAGGAGGGAAATGAGTTCCAGATCCAAGAACCCTTCACTTAAAATCTCCTCCTTCCAGTCCCCTCCCACTAATACCTGCTTGCAAGCCACAGAAAACAATTGCCATGCTATATTTTTCTCCTTATGCAACTGAGGTCAGTCATAATTCCAAGAGCAGCTGATACTCAATGAATAAGATGCTGAAGTTACAGCCTCATTTCTGGTTAACAGTCCAGTTTTATTCCCACTTTACAACATTTCTCAGATCAAGCATCTCACATTTTTCACAGCGAATGGGTCAGGGTCCATCTGATGTTGCCAAATCATCCACTCCAACCCTGTCTGTCTAGTTTCTTATTGGTCCAAGAGTTAATGAGACTGAGCTAACAGACTGCAGCATGTCAACATGCTAAGCTGACATTCTGATGCTCCTTCCACATCTGCCTGACTTTAAGCTTTTTCTTTCTGTTTCCTCTCCGGATTATGGGCTACTTGCACTGCCATCCAGGAGTGCCTCTTGCTTTGGCTGCCTCGACTCTTTCTGGCATGCACATGGACCCTGAGGGAGTCTAGCTGAGGCTGGCTACATGGCACGTTTGCCCTTTACTGAACATTAAAAAGAAAGCAGAACCTATGCCATTTTGATGTTTCTATTAATACACAGCATAAGAAAGCTCAGGTTCTAATAATAAAGATGGCAGGAAACAATGACATTTCTAGCGCTCGATATATATAGTACAGTAGCAGAAAGGTTTGCCAGTGGGAAAATAAGGGTGCTAATCACTACTTTATGCATTGCAAGCGTCTTCGATTTGAAGTACTCTAACAATGCAATTTGGTGCATTTTACTGTCAGGTTCTTGCATTCTTGAAATGTCCATTGAATGACCTTTACTTATGGTTATTTTCACCCATTGAACTATAACAGCTCAGCACACAATGCAAACATATGCTGTTGGAGACTCATTGTTACTAAGTGATGTATCAGATGGGATGGGAGCGAGGGTGGCGGTCTTCTCTACATCCCTCCAGTGCATCGAGCAATGGCAGAAAGCATTTGGTGAATTATAACCTTACTGGCTACATAATGTCACATGCAGTATGATCTTCAGTGGGTAGAGGGAGGGGAACAACATCAACATTACTGTGAATCTTAAACATTTTCTTTTGATTAGTTTCATTTCCGGAATGTCAGGCAACAGAAACTAAGGTCCTTGAACAATGGCTCACCGTTTTAAACATTTTGTTCTGCCAGAGTGACCTTTGCAAGAAATCTAGGGAAAAAGAAAAGAGCAGGTTCTTCCCTTCTTAGGGAGGATTGCATCTCCCAATTGCACTCCTGAGCATGAATCAATTTTCGTTCAGTCGATAACTAGCGCAAAGGTTCTAACCTTCATTTGTGCTCCAAATACTCAATCGGGGATGTAGAACACATACCAATTAAGCAATTCAGCTAAAATAAGAAGGCCGTGAACCAACATCGTTGCTGCAGCTGCCCCGAGGGATCGAGGGTTATCAGCTTGGGGAAAAGGTAATTTATTGAGCTTAATACTCTGCGAAATGTTCTCATGATAATAAGATTGTAAGATCGTTTTAATATCTGAAGTCATGTTGAAAAGGTCATTTCTCATCTTTTACGCCTACCTAAGTCATGTAAATTAGAGCTACTCAAACAGAGTTGAGGATTTTTGCAGCCTAAGTTTTTCTATTATTTCATCTGAAGGACTGGGAAAAGGCTAGCAATCACAGCTGAGGATAGTCTGGACACAATCAACCAAATCCTCAGCTGGTGCAAATTAATGTGACTCCATGAATTTGAGTGCAACAATAGTGACTTACACAACCAGGAGATCTGGGGTGAAATATCCTACTGAAGTCAATGGAAGTTTTGCTACTGACTTCAATAGGACAAGGATTTCAGCCCTGTTTCTGAATTTTTTTTAATTTCATTTTATCATGGTTTGGATTTTTTTTAAATGTTCTGATTTGGAAACTATATTCTTTATTAAAATAATTAAAAATGCTGTATATATCCTGGAGGGAAGGGGAGAATAGCTAAGTTACCCTGTCTGCCAAAACTTATATTACTAGGAAAATGGGGTATTGGCAGTTCCATAAGCAAAGCATTCTCCATTTTTCCATGGGTGAGAGTTAATTTGGTGAGATTTTTTTTTTTTTGGTTTTTTTTTTAAAGAAGGACTTTCTGGGCAGAAACTGTGTAAGTGTCACTCTCCCCATAGCTCTGCCAACATTCCTACATCACACCTTGTAGTTGCCCCTGCAATGTGAACACTGAGCCTTGCTTTGGTAGAGAACCAGAGTAATGCCAAGATGTGACTTTTTGTGATCCATACGTTTATCCAATGGGGACTGAACTGAGATCACTAAACTCATCTCACTTATGTCCTTAACCCATTTTTGAACCCTGGTCTCCAAAAGTGAAAAAATATTACACACCTAGGCCGTTAGTTTTGTTTATTTTTTTGATGCCTCAAGTACATAACATGAAGTCTGATTTTAATCAGAGTAGAATGTCAAATACTGCATTAGATTTCATGGCAGTCTGAAAGAAGATTGTGTCTCCTTTTTCATTCTCTCCTTACTGGCTACCTCACCTTCTCCTCCTCTATGTTCTGCTATTTCTTTGATACAACTCCTCTCGATTCTAGTCTCAGTTCTAGTCAAACTCTCCTCTCCTTCAAGACTCTCCTTAAAACCTATTTCCTCAAAAAATTCTTTTTATTTAGTTCTCCATACCAATTATCTATCCATTCCCTGTCCCGTTGGTCTCGTATCTCAGGTTATAATTTTTTTGTGGGCAAACTAAGTCTCTCTCTGTGTCTGGCTAAGTGCTGCAAAGGTGCTATATAAATGATTAATTATAACAATAATGACTGCAATAATTGAATGTACTATAAAGTGAAGGCACAGGAGAGTTGGTCACCCAATGGGTTCACCAAACTAAAATCCAGCTCTACACAAAAAGTTTTCTGCTGCCACAATGATGTATTTTCAGATTTGCTGGGAGGGGGGTGTGTGGGGAATTTTCCAACCATTCATCAGCTTGAACTTCTCCCATGGCCTTTATCATCCATTACAGTCTCTCTGAAAAACTCTCTGAAAGAGACAGACTGAAACAGCTGCCAAACCACTTCTTAGTCATTGGCTCTCAGGGTCTGGGACTCTCTGAAGAGCGCTGCAATGAAAACATGCCAAGACCATCACCCTTCATATTATTATACTAGAAATAATGACTGTGATAACTGATAACACAGGGTCAGATTGCTCTGGCCTGCAAGAAAAACAAGAGATTTGTCCCACAACTTCATGGACTTTAGGTGATTCACTGGATGTAAAATGCACTGGAAGGTTATCTGGCAGCCCAACTATTGGAATTATATTGCCAAGGGCTCTTGTGCTGAAATTACCCCCCACTTAGATAGGAAGTTCCAAACAAAAGTTATTGCAGCCTCTCAGGAACACGGCCTCATCATAACTCATTTTATCCTTTAAGACTATTTTTCCTAATGCAAGGCTAAGGGCCACGTCGTATCCATGGGGAAGTCAATCGGAGTCTCAGTGCTCCTAGCTGAGGGCAGGAATTGGCCCTTATTGTGTGAACAGTAAATATATAACAATAGTATCAACAATACAACTATTGTATTGAGAGAGACCTTGAGTCCGTTTGTGATACTGTGCTTCCAAGTGAGGCATTTTGAAGCAGCATAAACCCTTCCCCCCTCAAAAAACAGAGGCACAGAGAAAAGTGATGGGTATAAAAGTATCCCAAGCACCCATGGGAATTTTTTTTATTTATGACTGGCCACTGAAGATAAAGGCTGGAAACTGTGTGTGTCTGTGTGTGAGTGCAAGTCAAGCCTTCAAAAAAAATGAGCAGAACTGATGTGACCATGAAACAATAAATCAAGTTTGCTTCATTTCTGCAACAGTCCGCTTTAAAAATTCACACCGCATTCTGGATAAGCGTGGATGTGTGTTTTTCACTTGCGGAGCAGGGGAGACACAGAGGCAGGCTGTGGTTACCTTAACAGGAAACCTGCCATCTATTTTCTGTAGCGTGTGCCAAATAATGCAGCCTGAAAGTTAATAGATGATAAATTGTTATTTAGTAGAAACACATATTTCTCACACGGCTTAAAATATGTTCATAAAAAAAGCTGAAACTTGTTAATCCCAGGCATTTATATCTTCAGCCAATTTAAAAAATTCCAGTCAGTTTCTGAGAAGCCAATATATCATTGCTGACTGGAAAAGTGTCTGCAAGGGGAAAGAAACCCTAGAAGTATAAGAATAGTAAAAATTTCACAATACTTTTCTTCACTTCTCCAAAACGTATATGTAATGCTGTTCAAGAAAAGTTAAGGGTACAAGATTCCATGAAAAAAAATAAGAACTGTGACTGAGATGTATAAAGTCAGCACATCGGAGATAATTTTGCAGAGTATGTAACAAAAGTTGGCAGCATTGAAACCAAGGAATATCAAGCATTTTAACTTATCTTCTTTAAAGAGGGGTGTGTGTGTATGTGTTCGTATTTTCCCTCGAATTCATTTTGTTTCATTTTCTCATGTTCTATTCTTCTCTCTCTCTCTCTGCAGGGCCCTTAAAAAAAATTGTCTTAGGTTTTATAGTTGGTCACCCATCACATAGTGTCAGATCAACTTCCACATTAAATCAATAGCAACAGTCAAGTTTCTAGTGAACTTTTAGGAGGGAAAGCTCTGCTTCAGGTTGGGTTTTTGTTTTTGATTGAATGTCTTGGTTTGAAGAAACCCAAGGTTAGTAAGATGCATGGCGACTCAAGGTTTTCAAGCCAGTGTCATCTCAGCAGATCAATTTCAGCTGCTGCTTTTGCTTCAACCATAAGGATGTACATTGTTCCACATTTGACCAATATTTTAAAATCTAGAAATATGCAGTTGCTCCAATTCTACTTCCCTACCTAACTGCTAGTTCTGGGTACCATATAGCAAAGAACAGCTTGTTCTTGGATCGGTTGTTGCATACTGAGCCACGCTGTTGGCTGTTATATTTTAAATGCCATCACACCCACAGAAAAATGTCTATAGGAAACTCTATTCCCAGAAGGCTGTCCATCAAAGGTGTGTGACACAGGGAACTGAATGGCTTGTTCACTCACAGACATTGGTTATCTGATGATGTTAAAGAGACAGAGCAACCAAGAAAGTGGATCATCATAGAAGTCATATGTAGAGCAACACTTCGGGTGGAATCTGAAGGATGTGTATGTACAGGGTAACATGAAAGAGGTAGTTTAGCTTCATATATCTCAAAAAGATCAAATATTTCCAATTCAATGTTCTTGTATGTGTCAAACTTTACAGATGTTTCCTTTATCAGCTCGCTAAGAAAATGCCTTTGTGGTTCATTCTTTGTAAAACCTCAATTACATTGCAATGAAAACTGTCTAATGTTATGGTAGTTTTATTTACCATATCAACATCTGACCACAAATGCCAAATATAAAAATTATTAGATTTCACCTTACTGTGTTTTGTACTTTATTATGAGCCAAACTCTAAAGTTCTTACTCAAGCTTTCCTCAGACAAATATTTTACTAACTTCAGTTTGGGACAACATTGACTTTGGAATGAATTCTCACTTCACTAGTATAAATCCAGAGTTAACTCCATTGACTTCACCAGTGAAAATGTGAGCAGGATGCGACCTTATATATAATACACGAGCAACATTCCAGAGACCACTGATGTTCCTTTTTAAATCCAATCCCAAAAGCAAGAAGAATAAAAATAAATGCTTATCCTTCTGTTCCCCTTCCTCTACTGCTCAGAGGGTCTCAGATCCAATTATGACACCATTAAACCATAAAATCCAGTACTGCAAGGAAGAGCACAATGAAGCACCCACAGAATATTGTTACGACCACTCTTCAGAGATAAGGCCTCAATGCCCAATTAAGGATGTTGGTATTTTTGAGTAGTGCAGGCAACGGCTTGCGACATTCAAAGAACAAAAGCAACACTGGCAGAGGTGTGTGCCCCGAAATGGGTGTGTGTGAAGTAAGCCAATAAGTATTGGATACAAGCAGGCTTTAAATCTAATTTTTTCTGTACCAGTATTAATTATTACTATCCTTCTTCTTTAAAAAAAAAAAAAAAAAGTTAGGACGAATTGTCTCTGATTAGCACATCCATCTGTAGGGCTGTCTCTTCTCCAGAGAGAAGTTTGTTGTGTTTCCATGTTAATGCAGACCCTGGTAAAATAAACTTGTTTTCACTGTATACCATGCTGCTGGGGGGTTTGGAAGACTGCTCTATGCTGTGGAACTAAAATTAATACACCACTACCCTGATATAACACAAATTTGGATATAATTTGTAAAGCGGTAAAGCAGCTCTCTAGGGGGTGACGAGGCTGTGCACTCCAGCAGATCAAAGCAAGTTCGCTATAACATGGTTTCACCTATAACACGGTAAGAGTTATTGGCTCCCGAGGACAGCGTTATATCGGGGTAGAGGTGGACATGCGGAGATGGAAAAGGAGGCAAGGGATAAAAAAAAAAATCCCTTCCCCATGAGCATGTCCTGCCTCATAGTGACTCAGCCTTAAGCCCCAACCATGAAAGTCATCCATGTGTTTGGATCCCTATTCTTATTGGGAACCCCACAGAAGGCGACAGGGTTCGGTGAAGGTTCTAGAATCTGCCCATATGGAACAATATGCAGGATTAGGGCCTTAGAGAAGCCATTAGATTAATGAGGTAAATTCAGGGTGCTTTTTCAATGTGTGTTGAGATTCGTATTCATGCCTCCCCCACCAACCTAATGCAGTCGCCGGAAAGAAGAATTATAATAAAAGCTTGATTAATTATGTGCAATAACTAGGACAGCATATCATGAAAATTCCATTCTTGTTTACTCAGCTAATTCACTTTTTATGAGTGTTTAGGCTTTAAAGCAAAACAAAGCACTAATTACCCAATTAACGAGCAATTAAGTTACTGCAGCCTAATAGCCTGTACAGTGGCTGCCTTTATGAGTCTGATGGTGAGTTAGAGACCCATTAAACAAATTTATACACAGCTGTAGCAAAAACTACATTTCCAGAGATGTTACATTACATGCTAATATTTTCACAGCTCTGAATCATCATTTGCTTGTTTAAGAAATGGAGGCTTAGTTAGCAGAGGTCTGATAAAAGGAGAGATGATCTTATATTTTTGTTATAGCAGTTCCCATGAGAAGGGGACGAAGGGGTACTATATTGGAAGTTATGTTAGCACATCAGGTAGTTTATAACTCAACTGTACAACATTCACTCTGGCTTAAAAATTTTCCTCTTGTGCCTCGACTGTGGACAGATCTTCAAAGAGTGGGTCATCTCAGCTCTGACAAAGATAGTACCAAGACATCACAAGATGACAGTTAAGGGCAGAGCTTGAAATTTCACTCAGAACTTCTTTTCTCTTGAGAGTTTAGGTCAAACAAATAACATTAAATAAGTAATGTTAGTTTTTTTTTTACATCAACAAGGGAAACATCTATGCCTGTAACTTTATTTCCACAAAGTAACATTTTAAAAGTCTAATTCTAATCTCAGTTGCCAAAAATTATAACATTTATGTATTTTTCCAAGCAAGATTTACTGAAACACAAAATCATTTTTCCTTTTTGGGAGGGGGTGTGTCTGTACCCTGGCACAGCCAGATTTCTATTTACCTCAATTTACCGGATAAACCTGAGATCAGCTTCCCACAGACATGAGTATATGCACTTAAAATGGGTAGCCTTCATTAGGAAAAAAAATCCAAAAACATACTTGTGTATACATGTTTAAAAATATGGATCCAATCTTGAAACATATGACAGAGCACCCTGAATAATTCCAGTGAATTCTGGAGTAGGCAATACTCACTGGAGCATATATTTGTAGGCTTACGTCGAAGTGGCTTGATATTTAAAAGTGCTGAGAATCACCTGGCGCAGTGGCAGTTCAGAACTTCTGATAATCAGGACCTAAATGTGTATCTGTAACCGAGAGTACCCATTGGGCCAGACTCTCAGTTGTGTAAATTCCCATAGCTCCACTGACTTCCATGGAAGTCCATACTTCAATTTACAGCTAAGTGTGTGTGTGTGTGTGTGTAAACTAAAAGCAACAGAGATGTCTCATTTGTACAGCAAATAAACAACGTTTTCTTCACATCTTTCAGTGAAAACATAAGCAAGCAGTGAGCTTTCTTCTAGAATAGATGGCTACATGGATGAGTGGATGAAAGTGGTTTTTGCAAGGAATTTAATCCGTCTGATAAAGCAGCAGACAGCAACACAAAAACATACCTGTCCCCATTTACAGCCATCTGTAATCAGTCTAACCTGTACTCTGAGCATGCAAAAGTAAATGGGTCAGCAAGAGGAAAAATGATGAAGACAAACTCAAAGTCAACATAAACAAGATGCAAAGTGACTACGATCTTACTCAAAAGAGTGGCATTTTTTTAAAAGAATGAATACACTGCAGTAGCAAACACTTTTCTAGAATCATCATCCAGCTCCGCTCATCTACGAGTCACCCAAGCAGCATCTGGTTCAGTTCAAGTGATTTCTTCCACTCCTCCACTCCCCCCGCAAACACACACACATTTTTTTTTTTTTTTGGTCTTACTTGGCCTGTTCTGCATTGTTCTGATTTTTTTTTCTAAAGTCATTTCAAAGAGTGAGTGTCAGATATCAAGCCCAATATCCTTTTTCTCATTAGCGTTTTTCCCGTGCAGACCTTCAAATGCGGTAATAATTAATGAGTCTGTGTCAGAAAATGAATAAAAGATGGCTCAGATGCTTCACTGTTCAGGGCTGACCTTTAGCTGAGTCTACTGTATTAATATATTCTTGTGTTGTCAGACTCAAAGAGCTAACTGCCTTATGAATTATTTATCAACACAAAAAGTCTTAACCAGAAACAGTGTTAACATTAATTTCTAACCCTCTGTGTCACAGCAAAGCCTGCCTGCACTGCATAATTGAATTTTAGTTTTAGACAAGCAATCAAAGCACAAGTCACTGTTATTGTAAGTGTGGCTGCCTATGATAACGAGAGGAACGGATGCTCTTTCTACACATCTGGTGCATTACGGGCGGCTCAGGTTTCTGTGAGCATGAAGTCAGACTGGAGACAAATGTGGAATGCGTTTGCAGTCGAAAAGGCTTGCTTCTTTCTCTTCTATCCTGTTCTCTCGCCGTAAGAGCACTAGATGCTGTACTAATTATTACACGGCTACTGATATTTCTAAAAGGACGTGGTATGGAAATTCATGAAGGATTCTAAAGCTTTTAACATTCTGTGGGCATATTTGACATAATACATCTAAATTGTGGGACTCTAGATTATGCAGATTGCCCAAAGGCTACAGTAGTTTCATCAATCCTTTTATCCCTCCAACTCTGAGATGAGATTCAACCACACCATTTGCTCTCCCCTGGAACCTGGATGTTCCCCATTTGGATGATTTTACAAAGTCTAGTCAGTAGCAAACTTTGGAGAAATGGATTACAACAGTGATTCCCAACCACTTTTGAGTAACTACTAAATCAAATCATAGATTAGGTTTAACATGTACCATATTTACCTGATGAAAAGATTAGCTGTAAGAGCTCAGAATTATACTTGCAGCAGCACACAACTCAACGAGGTGTGAGCCAGCGTGATGCACCTGGGCACAGTACAAAGGTGTAGCATTATGTGAGCAGGATGGAAAGCATTTTATATACCATTGGAACACAGCAGCTTCATTGCCTACCCCCAGCAAAATTTATAAATTTATTTTTTCAGTTCACATTTAATGACTTTATTGGGTTTGTAGCTCTTTGAAGACACTAGACCTGCAATTTTCAAAGGAGTCAAAGAAGGTCCTAAATCAGTGAGATCTGGACACTTAGCTCCCTTAGGCTCCTTTGAAAATCCCAGCCTAAAATATTGTGACACATCAGTGCTGAGCAGTGGATTCACTATTCATCTCTCCCATCCCAGAGGATCACAGATCAGCAGGAGCAGGGAGAGCAGACCCATATCCTCTCTCCTAACTGAGGAAGGGGATGGAAACTCTTTCATAAGCTGAGTCCCAAGAAGGGAATTCTCCCTGGGGTTCAAGCAGGAGGCATATTGGGAGCTCTGATAAGGAGACTGGGTGAGAACCAGAGAGCCCAGCATGGGAGCAGGTTGAAGCTGTGCTGGCAGAAACTGCAGAAGCAGGACACAGGTTTGAACAGAGCCTGTGTGGTAGCAGCAAGGACTGAGATAGGGGGTCCTGCAGTCAAGGAGCAGAACAGAGAGGGAACCTGAACGTGAAGCTCAGAAGCATAAAAGCAGCAGCCCTTCCAGTCTCTTAAAAGGGCAGTAACATGAAATAAGCTATCGTTCAGTCAGCATGACCCAGGCATAGGGTTTAAGCCTGGGGGAAAGGTCAATCAATCTGACATGACTGCAAGCCAGGACAAAGTGAAAGGGGTGAGCAGGCTGCTGAGCATAAAGGAGCAGATGCAAAGCAAAGATAAGGAGAAATGGCTGGATGGGGTTATAGCCTAATTGTCGCCCACAGTGGAATAGGGGCAGGGGATAACCACTACATCTGGATGACAGGAGGACAATGTGAAAGGATCGCCAATGCAGCCATAAATGAAGGGAGCCCAGCAGAATTAGCCGCCTAGAAGCACCAGATTGCAGCACTTGTCTCTGAAACTCATGGTACACCTGATGCCAAGTATCTGAGAGAGTTTGCTCTGCCTCAGCACTCCCGTGACCACATTGTGTGGGGTCCAATTACACTACAGCTGCGACGGTCTGCGATTGTAGGAATCAACCCTGGGAGCATGGTGTCTTTGATCAAAGTCTGTAGAGTTAAAACCACATCAGCGAAATTCGAATCAGGCCCCCATGCCTTCCTATTGCAGTACATGAATTGTGAATTATGAAGGTTGAGCTCCTGCAAACATGCCAAAGGGATCTGGGTACCCAGTTAAAATGAATGGAAATTGGGTGACTAACTCCCATAGGCAGCTTTGAAAAACTCAGCTGAGAAGCGCAGCATTTGAGTCAGTGACAGGTGCATTAACCCGTAGGCGACTCACCCATGACACATGACTGGAACTTGGTAATAAAATCCCTACTTTTACCCACACTCCTGCGGGTCACACCTTTATAAAAAGGAAGAGTTGACTATGAATGTTTTAATCTGAAATACGAAGCGCAGAGTTTTGCGGGTGATAGACTGTGTGGTTCTGGCTTTTTTGCACAAGACTGCCAGCCAAATGTCAATGGAACAAGATGACAATATTTTTTAATTGCTCTGCCTGCCCTTGGTAAAGGATAATTTTTTATGGGTTCTAGAATCTTCTGAGCAGAAGGGTTTCTTAAACTTTCTTTTGTGTTGTTTTTATTTTTACTCTGGAGGCTAAAATGGCAGAAGTCAGTTTTTGCCAGCCAGATACTTTTCCTTGGTACCTATTTGCATATTAAAGCTAAAGTTGTCTATCTTAGCATAGCGAAAAGCAGTTCCTGAAAATCACCTCACATCCTCCCTGTAACATGTTACTAATACACCTCAATAACTAGCACGGCAACACTCTGCCTGCTTTCTCATGACCTGCTAACCTGGCACATCCAACTGTTCTCTAGTGACTACTTATTAATGCCCAGATCAAAACCTTTATAAGATCTGCAACGTAGAGACAAATAATTTGACAAGATCTTAATTTATCACAAGTCTTCCTTTAAAGTTGGTATTTATTAATTTTTTCCCCAAACACACCACAGGTCAGTAATAACTAGCTCCCAATTGCACACGTTTACTGCTGCACTATACAAAATGACTGCATTGGAAGCCGAAGAATGAGGTTTAAGAATGAGTGATATGCTGAGATTGACTTTTGCCCTCACTGAAGGCTCGTGGCAGGTACATTCCACCCTTCATACACTGCAAAATTGGCCAACGGATAAAAATAGCGTATTGGTTTATAGCTGTTTCGCAGATGCAGTGACCTGCTTCGTATCCCATTGTTCTCAATGTCCCAAACCCTCCCCGTTGGTTGTGTAAAATATATGTTACAATTGGGGATATTTTTTTAGTCTCCCATTTCAATATACCAGACTAGGCTAGTAAAAAATGAGACGGTCATGCTCTTTTAAAATAACACAACACCCACCCTGGCAGTTATGACATAACCCAGCAGATTTTTCTTGTTACTTTGCTGTTTTAAGTGCCTCACTCAATGTGAATCCAATTACCAAGGCCTTTGTTTTCTCTAACAAAGGGACTGTGTTTCGGAGCTCTGTCTCATCTGGCTTTAATCATCTCTCAGGAGGGGAGCTCAGTAACAACCATCTTGGGATACCTTTTATGACAGCTTTAGGAAGGCACATGGAAGAAAGGGGTGGTTTGAAGAAAGTATAGAAGAAATAGACTTTTTTTCCCCTTTCTTTTGACAAGTGCATGAGCCTTCCACAGAGGTCCAGTAAACCTGTACATGACATACCCTAGCCACTGATGGAAACTCTATTTTGGCTTGAGCCATGGTTTATTTTAAAAGTCCTCTAAGTCTTCAGAAAAAGCAGCTCTAGATCTTCACTGGCTCATGTGTCTGAAAATCACAAGCTTTACTACTAGCAGTGATGGTGCCAAGTGGACAGCACATACCGTGGTGTTTTCTTTTCCCTTTAAGGCCTAGTCTACACCGGATTTTTCCCCATAAAACTTCCCAGTAGTGCAGCTCACACATCGAATCTGAAGAACAAAGTTTCTGAAATCAGTAGGAAACAAATAAATAGAAGTGAATGCATCAACATCAGGGATGGGGAATTCAGGCTGTTGGAATGATACTCAAATTCTCTTTCCCACTCCATCCCAGCAGGCACTCTTGCTTTAAAAGCAACCATTTCAATATCAGACTAGTAACCAAGGCCAGGATCTTTCCTATTCCACTCCCAAAGGTTACATTTAAAAGGGAAAGTAGACCCAACCTGAAAACTTCCCCTAAAGCACTCATGTCTTGCTACAGGTCAGTGAAAGAGTGGTGGGATAATTATCTCAATGCCACAACTAACCTATATTTTGCTAAGTTTACAAGTTTTGGTAATCTCCACAGTGCCCAAAGCAGTATTATCTAGAACTCTTTATTTATCTTCCGGGAATAGACTTCAATAGCTACCCACTGATTCATCATTTTTCAATGTTGTTCCATCTTTACCAGGTTTATAACTCTTTAGCAATGTTGTGAGTTGGTTTATGATGGTTCAGAGCTACTGCACAGAGAAGAGTATTTGGGGTTTCTTTCCTATTGCACTCAACAGGCAGAGAAGCCTGCATAGTAAATTTTCCCTCGGAAATCTGTTCATAACCACCATAATCATGCAGCATCTTCTGATGACTGGTCACATGTCTTGTCGAAGGCTCTCTGTCGGTATGTACTGCAGCTTCTCAAGGGCTCTCCTCTTTCCCACCAAAAATCAGCTACAAGGTCAAAAGTCTAATTTAGCATAATGCTGATAGCAGAGACTAGAGAATTTTGTCATGTTTCATACAACTACCTAGTGTTCAAGGCATCTCTGATGTTCCCTAAAACCACAAAAAATTAGTATAAATAAATAAATAAAAATAAATGCCCAGTGGGAGTTTCTCCTCTTTCTTCAAATATTGTTCCTCCATTGACCACCCAGTCGCCACTACATCTCCTACAGGTAAGTTTTGGCTCAACAGACCAAAGTATTTCAGGATGAAAAGCCATCTTTCCCCTTTGTATTCAGCTTCATACTCATATCAGTTTTGCATTTAATTTGATTATCATTTCAGGATCAACATGAATATTCCCAAAACATACAGGGAAGATTTTTTGCTGCTTTGCTTCCTATTTTGCTGTGTATCTTCTGAATGATTCCTATTTGGGCCTGAATACAATGCACAGATTTTCACTACATCCAACAGCACAGTTGACAACTCCATACAAATTACCATAGTTACTGTATTAGACCAATCTGGGCAATGACCCAGCCACTATGATTTACCATTACAGTAACTATCATACATTTCACTTTGATTTACTAAGTCCTTATACAAGCCCGGAAACTAGATCATATATTGGGAGTTGCTGGAGAAAGCCAAGCATAATTAATTGTTTTGATCCACTAAGAACAACATGCCAGTTTAGAGACTTATACAGGCTTCAGATCACGTCCCAAGAAATTATTGGTAGTGAATCCACAGTTAAGATTTCAGGAGCCATTCCTCTGTAAACCTAATTTTACCCACTAAAAATTTCCACACTGCTGTGTTATATTCTGGAAAATTTGAAGGATATTAACTTTGCACACCCTGTGGCTTAATCAATGTATCCCTTAAAAAAAAACAACAAACCTTCTTGCCTTTTTATGCTCTCGTCTACCTTAAAAACAGCTTGCTCTTACAAGTTTAAATAGGCAGTACTGTTAATCTTCCATAAGAATAAGTGGATATGACATGTCTGAAAAGTTTGGGTTAGAAATAAACATATAAACCTTTGAAATCAATCCTTTCTAATTACATGAGCTCATCGTAGAAGATTTCATAAACTACACTGGATGCTTGAGAAGATCCTAATGTGCACCAGAGGTTTCTATATCTGATGATGTCCACTGGTATGAGCTGATACATGAAAAATGACATGCAGGCACTAAATATCATCATCATAATTATGGTTATGCCTCTGCTTGGGAGCCTAACTCCAGAGAACCGGAGTTTGAGACACAGCATACCCCATTCTCCTTAGAGTTGGCAGGGTTTATACACTTCTGTGCTGCAGAAGCCCACACAAGACCTGAAACATTTAATCTGGAGACTTATGTGACCTTTTGCAGAACTGAAGCCTGAAGTTTTGGTGTTTGGGGTTTGTGTGTTAAACCTCAGTTGGGTTCAAATGGTTAACTTGTATGACAAATCACAAAACAAGACAAGATTATCCTGGGGACTCTGTGGCTCAGGGGGTTCATAATGAGATACAGAATGTTTCATCTATGACTAATCAGCTTGAATCCAGCTGAGTCAATAGCAGCTCAAAGTGACTGTACTACCAACTGATGGCTTTTGAGTGGCCCGAGTGAAATGACTTTGACGGATTCATTCCAGTTCCCAGCAGATGGGTGTCCACACGATAAAGGAATCACAGCTGGAGCTATGGAGACTGAACTACACTCTCATTCTTAAGAGAGAGGTCCTCCAGACAGCATATGGCAGGGGCAAAGTACTGGAGATTGCACTGCCTATGTCACATCATAAACAGAGGGCTTCAGGCTGTATGATAGCCACGCCTGGCACTTTTCACCATCACTAAATTCACATAAAAAATTAAAGAGAAAATGATCAATTATTGCTGAGAAGCCTGTGGCCATGTCAAAGAGGAAGGCAAGGTGCTTTCTGGTTTTTTTGACTCCTATTTCTTTCCCCACCCCCACCTCCTTCTAATAAAGAAAATCACTTTTTTTGGTCACTGTTTTAATGATTCCCAGAGCATTTCTTAGCACAGACATAAATCTGGAAATCAGCTCTTAGAAGGAATGAGTTTTCTCTTCTCTAAATCATAAAAGTATGCGGAGCTCTTTGTAAATTCCCACAACAATGTAATTGTGGTTCTCCCATCATTGCATAGAATGTTTTTGGTGGCTTGTTTACAAGCTAAATAAATAGCTGCACAAAACATCTGGAACCACAATATATCTTTTAAAAGGCTGCTTTCTGAAGAGCTTAAAGTCTCAATTTTTACTGGTCTCGATTCTTTCTGATCTAATTGGGGTATATTAATAGACATCATGGAAACATTTGCTTAAAATATGATTAAAAGCTCACAATCTCTCATGCAGAGAACTAAGACCACTAGTCCTTTACAGTATAACTTCATTGATCTTTCTGTACAATAAAAAAGAATGCACAACTTTCTGGGTACTGGATGGCCCAACTCTTCAAGAAACTAGAAAGTAACTTGAGATTCTTCTTTGCAGGAAGCACTGTGATTCAATAGCTGGTGCCAGATCAAGTATAAATGTTTTAGGAACCAATTTTGAATATAACTCAGGTAAAAATCCCACTGTAATCAATGGCAATTTTGCCTAGGTAAATGGGCCTGCTGTATATATGACATATTGCCGGTGACACAGGGCCAAGTGCAGCACTCATGGTCTTCAATAGGAAATGGATTGACCCAGGGTGGCTCTAGACATTTCGCCGCCCCAAGCACGGCGGCATGCCACGGGGGGGGCGCTCTGCCGGTCGCCAGTCCCGCGGCTCCAGTGGACCTCCTGCAGGCATGCCTGCAGAGGGTCCGCTGGTCCCGCAGTTCCACCGAAGCCGAGGGACCAGCAGACCCTCCGCAGGCACGCCTGCGGGAGGTCCACCAGAGCCGCGGGACCAGTAGACACTCCGCAGGCATGCCGCCGAAGGCAGCCTGCCTGCCGTCCTCCTGGCTACCGGCAGAGCGCCCCCCGCGGCATGCCGCCCCAAGCACGTGCTTGGCATGCTGGGACCTGGAGCCGCCCCTGGATTGACCTCTTGGGTGGTGGTACAGATTTCAATATGGACTGTTCGAGCATGCCATGAGTATATACTCATGTTTGTAGTCCATGTGGAAGCTTGCATTACTGTGACAACACTGCTAATTTTAGCTATGGGAGCATGAGTATACTGAGTGCAGGTATGTCTGTCTGTGCTACAATCACACCTTGGACTGCAGTGTAGGAGAACATTGTTTAAGGGTCAAAGAGTGGGGTGGCTTTAAGTAATTGAAAGGCGGTGTTAGGATTACCTAGCATAATATATATGTATTTTTTATTGTGGTTGATGGGGAGGAATAGATTGGGTTTGAGTATGAGAATTGTGTACAGGTACAAGGAATTAGAGCAATTAATGTATTTCTAATGATGAAATGTAAAGAGGTTTGTCACATTAATACAAGATTTCTGCTTCTAGTAAGCACTGCTGGTGTTTCAGGTTTTCCAGCTGCTATATTTTCATGCTGAGGGTCAGCATAATAATTTTTTCTTCAGATGTATTCAGTGCCAGGAGAAGACAACATTTATAAGGTTGGTTAAGGGGCTTATGAAAGAACAATCACAATTTTAAAAGCCTGCAGCACTCCAACCACTTTTAAACACCCAATTTTCCTCAAGCTTTAAATATAACTAATCAAATGACAATCCAGGGACTTAACTGTGAAATGAATTAATAGTCCTCAGTGCAGATTCTAGTGCATAAATATTCATACCACAGACATGGCCATTCTATCCAGCACTTACAGGCACCTTCAACAGAGGGATCATGGATGTGTTGGGGCATGGAAGCTAGACTACCCTCCCACCCTTAAAAAGTGGTCACTAGGTCGTGGATGATGCAGGTTGTTAAGTTACCAGGGCATTGAAATAGGCCATTTTTTGGCTAAAAAAATCTCCAGACCTGTTCGAGCTGTATCTTTCACCAGCAGTAAATTTGCTTTAAAATATGTTATTTTAAGAAGGCTTAAAAACCTCTGCTGAACTCCTGAGTTTTATTCTTCAAAGTTAATTTTGTATGCAGGCGATTAAAACAGAATAAAATTAATGAATCCTGTTATTGGGGAGTCTCTGTCAGGCAAAAAAGGCAAGACAACACACTAATTCCCTCACCACTTAGATGCAGATGTGTTTGGGTCAGCAGCCACAACATTTCAAAAAGGCAAATTAACACTGAATATCTTATTTTGAAATTGCATTTGTGAAACAGGATTTCCTGGGACAATGGAACCTGTAACGCCCCAAAGTTATTCATAGCCCAGAATTAGCTTATGCCATCTGGGTGAACAGTTCATACCAATGTTTAAGGCCCTAATCTGCAAACAACAGTGTGTGGGCAGACCGCTGCACCTGTGTGGGACCTACTGACTTCAGCCAACCAGGCTCAGTCAAAGTACAGCAGTTTACAGGATCATGACCTTGCACATAACATGAAAATCGCTATCTGAAACCAGTCGTTTCGTGTCCTGAGGTCACTTAAATTCCTGGAGGATGTTTTAAGTGTGCTTCCAAGCCTCCCTACTTCTGAGCAGTTCAGTGCATACGTAAACCCTGAATCTGGTTGCCATATACTACTGAAGCAGCTATTGCCTTGCAATACCTCCTAGGTAGAGAGTGAGGAGGAGCCATGAATGCTGTTGCTTCCCATCTGTATATATGCTTAAAGACTGTAAAATAAATTAATGGTGAAATCTAAAACATAATGATAAGGATTCCCCACTGAACAGGTGTTTTTTCCATCCACGAAATTACAAGTTGCCAGGAAAAGACATGGGCCCAGCTCAGTTTTATTTTAGTCTCAGCTCCTTCCATTAAAATAATAACAGGCTTTATGTTCCTGACGCTGTAATTAAACAAGTGCTTTAGGAGGAAGACCTAAAGCTTGTTGTACTGGAAACAAAAGGGAAGCATGAGCAGCATGCTCTGATTGGCTGCTTCCGACTCACTTTCTCTCCCTCTCCTTGCCTCCTAGTGTGACTCTCTGGATCAAGCTCTGATTTTACATCGCTGTTTTGGGGTTGGGTTTTTTAAAATGGAGAATATGTATTTATCATTGGGATACATGTTCCGAAGCGACTTTGAAAACTAGAGACGCATTAGTTCTTCAAAGAGTCCCATATACCGGCCATTGAATTGCCTAGAATTTTTTTAATATTGTAAACATTCATTTGCCATCAGTGTCTAATAGTGACATTCACAACAACTACTTATGATATTGACCTTTATTTCAATCACTCAAAACGTAAATGGCAAATATCACTCTAAGATGACTCCTATTTTATATTGTGAGGATGACAGAAACAAAACGTCTCCATATTTACAATACAAAATAAGCACTAGCAAATATAAAACAGTTCAAGAGGGAAAACAGACTGCGGTTTGAACCAAATTTAAATCAATTATATCTATTACAGAATCCAGGATTTACAAAAGAAATAAGCTGCCTTTAGTGAGACAAAATTCATTTAACCTGTCTGTAACCCCAATAAATAAAAGGGTTTCAACATGCATTTATAGATGAGGGGGAATGTAAACTAAAGATGTCCTATAATTTATGATTTTGTGTTTTAAAAGATCAATAGAGAAGCTGGGAAAGAAAAGAAGATGATTCTGAGTCTCTTGCTCATCCACTCTCAATCTGTATTTTTCTGGGTGCTACCATAACATAAATATTGACCATTAATATAGTGGTTAAAGCTAGACATGGGTCACTTACTGAAGGTGACTAATAACCAGTTATGTTATATTCTTCACTTGTGCATGATTAAAGATTAAAGACATTTATGACTGAGTAAACTTTATTAACATTCACAGCTGACATACAGTCAAAATCAGCAAGGCTGCCAGTTATCAGAACCAGATGATTTAATAATATATTTGAAACTGAAAATAATAGAGTAAAAATGAAGTAAAATTCCTAACTGTCAGGGTGGTTAAGCACTGGAATAAATTGCAGAGGGAGGTTGTGAAATCTCCATCATTGGAGATTTTTAAGAGCAGATTAGACAAACACCTGTCAGGGATGGTCTCATGCCATGAGTGCAGGGGACTGGATTAGATGAACTCTCGAGGTCCCCAGCCCTACAATGCTATGATTCTAAAATAAGTAACTCTAGGAGAGACTTTGCAAAATGAGAGTCTAGGGCTATGGAGGCACAAGGGACTCTGTAGACAAGGACTGCCAGCTTGATCCACTAGCCAGGATGAGTGTCCATCTGGTTATCTTCTAACAATTAACATGCTGTGTGTGAATGGGTTGTACGCTAAACAAGCACCACATCACTATAAAACTACATGAGAAAGTCACATGACACATCCATCCAAGTGCTGTATCATTGGCATAAGACAGCTTACATTCTTACTCCCTCCTCATGGACTACACCGGGACCTGTTACTCCCATTGGTGAGCAGTTACTCAAATCATTAGTCTCACTGTGCCACTAACCACTCACCATTGAGAGTAAGGAGATCACAATCTGCCCCGTAAGGAGTGTGAGAAAAGCTGTAAAGAGTCTTGTACAAAGAACAGATTTCAATCCGTCGTTAAGTTAGGAGGAGTCCACCTGACTAAAAGGGGATCAGAAAAAGCAATAAAAGATTTGTATTGCCCAAACAGAAGAGAGCTTACAGTGTCCAATTAGGAAAGAAACATGCTTCAAGAGACGGCTTTAACTTTGTACCTGTATTTTCAGAAATAGACAACTCACCCTTGCATGTGGTCTTACACGCATAATATTTTTTAACATCTGCTTCATTATCCTAATAAGAATCATGCCATTAATGACAGACATGAATGTCCTCTTGTTGCATCTCCCACCCCCGTTGAAGAGGTGTTTATTGTCAGAAATCTCTCTCTACCCTGAAGTTCCCCTTTGTCTTATTGTATCCCAGAAAGTTGAACTGCCATTATCATAAAGCCCTTCCACGTGTAATTTCAAATCCAAGACTCAAGTCACTTCAAATTTTAATGAGTGAAAGTATCATCTTGTTACTGGATAGTACTAAATTTAGTAAATGAATGTTGCTTCATTATAAGATCCTTCTGGTTTAAACTCTGGTCACTTCTAAACAAGATAAATAATTGGTTTCATCTTGATTAATTTTGAGAGAAAGCAGATTGGGGAAAAACCATCAGGGAAAAACAGGAGAGAAACTAAATATTATTGTAGTACTCGTTTTGTTTCAAGGGTCTGCAATAGCGTAATATAGCTCCAGTGACATAGTATTACAGTAGTATTAGTAACCTTTCTACCCAGTAGTTCTGTATTTTGGGTCCTGTACCTGATATCCCACACATCAAATGAAGACCTCAAGTATATTCTTTGCTAAGAGTAGTCATTGATGTACAGTCGCAGAAGATGTAGAGACAATTCCAAAACATCAGCGGCTGGATCCTACAAGGCACTAAGCACTCTGGAAAAGTACTTAGCATTTGCTCAACATGAAGCATGTGAGCATGAAGCATTGACTCTATTACTAGAGCTGGTTGAAAATGTTCAATTTGCAAAAATTGAGACCAAAAGTTGTTAAACAATTTTCAATTTTTTTTTGTTTCTAGAGAGGATGGACTTCTCAGAGACACAAAATTTCAAAGAAAATGTAGAAAATGTTTTGTGAAAAAAATATTTTGTATTTTTTAACTATAATAACAAGAAAAAAACATAAGAATGGTCATAATGAGTGGGACCAATGGTCCATCTAGCCCAGTACCCTGCCTTCTGACAGTGGCCAGTGCCAGATGCCTCAAAGAACAGAGCAAACCTCAAGTGATCCATCCCTGCGGTTCAGTCTCAGCACCTGACAATCAGAGGCTCCACTTATTATCAGCTCTACTTACTACTATTCATAGTGCTCCAACAGTACGGAATGCAGAAATGGATGACATGGTGGTAAATATACCCATGCCTTATGTTCAAGCGAGCCACTGGTGCTAATGCAGGTGGACTTGAAAATTTCTAGTGTGGATTCACCCCTAACACCTAGAGGTCTATTATGAGCTATCTCCGATGTTAGTACAAATATCCTCCTTTCTAGCCATTCAGTTCACAGAAGATAAACTGTTTCTAAATGTTGGCTCTAGGTACACATGTCCTTTAAGTGCAATATGTATGTACAGCAACTGGCCCAAGCAGGAAACTCACATAAGAAAAAAGTACCTCCAAGGACTTGAAGAAGAGCTCTGTGTAGCTCGAATGCTTGTGTCTTTCACCAACGGCAGTTGATTCAATAAAAGACATTACCCTCACTCACCTTGTCTTTATAAAGGAGGAACATATACATGCTTAAGCAAAATGCTGATGAAACAAACCTTAGGTAGGTACCAACTCTCTGACTATCGTAATTACAGAGCAGCCAGGGAATTATCGCAACTTTGAAACAAACTACATACTGGTATTTGCCTAAAGATACAATTCATGAGAGCCGCCTCGCCCCCCCTCATTGTATCTTAACTGTTCCTTAAATTGTTTCCTAACAGATATCTACATGGCAAAGCATTTTGTTTTTTCTCACAAATTGGAGATTAGGCTTCAAATTAAAATGGAAAGGCTGCGTTCCAAATTTCAAGAAGCGAGGTATAAATAAAAGATAGTTAATTAGCAGTGTGGTGATAGGTGCCCGCATAACAAAGATGAATTACTGCATTTTTGTGCCCTGGTATATTAGTGTGTCTACTGCAACATAACAGGAATACCTCACATCAGTGTGAAGCACAGTACTCTAAAATAAGCCACTGACATGGGGTATTTGCTTATCAGAAGATATTATGATAGGGTAAATGTAAATGAGGATACTGTGTGTTGATAAATGCATTTGACATCACAGAAGAAAACGTAACCTCAAGAGGCTGACTGCGAATTCATCAAAGGTTCATGCAAGTTTCAAGCCACAGCGTACAACATGGAAATGCAGAGCAGGCTCTTGTCATATAGGAGGAAAGGAGGAGATCTATTCAGACTCTGTAATTTAGTGTTGTCTTTTTCAATAAAAGTTAAAGATAGTTGGAAGCTCAAGGTACATAAATGCTGGAATTTATATCTTGGCTAGAGAAGGGCACATGATATACAGTACAATGGGAAGGCCACCACAGTTAGTCTACACTGTGCCTACTTCCAGGATTATTGTGTTAAAGGGCGATGACGGTAGGAAGGGAATTGTAGGTGGGGAATGATGGAGATCAGAGTCTGTCCTTGGAATAATTTAAATCCGGGGGGGGGAAATCACTCATCGGGAGGAAGCTTCCCTTTGAAAATGCTCTCTCATATGCAGGAGATTGGAGGGATTTTGATAAAGAATTCATCTTTTTGGAGATGTGTTTTGCTGCTGCAGGATTATAACTCTTCTTTTGCTATCTGCAACACGGTATTAAGCTGCCCTGACTGCCTCCTGGGACAGTGTTGTGCACACATACTGTGGGCAGATTTTTTCTGTTCTGGAGCTTGCAAAGAGAACAGGACGCAGTGTAAGATTTTTAGAAGCACTAATGAAAAGGAGAAAGAAACAGTCGCAGATACAGGCACAGGGGTTTGCCCATTCATTAGAAAAAATACTAATTTGCCCTATAATAGAGCCCTACAGTGAGCTCAGCGCACTTTAGGAACGTTGGTAATATTTTGATTGTACGTAGGGGTAAACAGGCAGAGATGTTAAGTGACTTGCTCAAGGTCACACAGCAAAGTCAGTCGGCAGAATTGAAAAAAAGTATGGGATCCTATAAGTAAAAACTGAACCATAATGCATACGCGCAACTGGCTGAATTAAGATTTCATGGGTAACCTCAACTCTGGCATTTCCTGACTTCTGAATTTGCAATCTGACCATTCTTTTAATATAGTTGTGTGTAATTTCCTTGGGTTTTTTTTTTTTTAAAGTAAACTGAAAAAACAAATTCCATTATGTGGAATCTTACTAACTCCAACATGATTCCTCAGCATAGTGAGAGTCTTTAGATCCACAGCACAAATTTCTGTCACCTAAGCTAACAATCCCTACAGCCCCAGGATGGAGCATACTCAATACAGATGGAATCTTCAAAGAATGTAGCCACCAAACTAAGAGTTGAGTCACTATTGAACATGTGCATACTAAGATTTTCAGGAGCTCATAAATTGGTCAAAATTCGGTGGGTTTTCATAGGGAAAGCAAAAGGCACAACAATGACACTACAGAGACTACCACCAAATTTAAAGTCTCAGCTTCACAGCATGTAGGCATTAGAGCGTCTCAAAGAAATGGCTATAAGCATTTTTTTTTTTTTACAACTTTTTCTCCAGACTTGTTCTGAGAAAAGACCAAACTCAAATATGCAGGATGGAAATTCCAGCCCAAACAGGTGAAGTCTGGCAAAGTTACAAGCAACCAAAACCAGTCTTCTAATGGAAAGTATCAGGCAACCTTAACTACAGGCAGTGCTACCTGCAGTGACTCTAATAAGTAACTTCAGTACAGACCACGCACGGTAACAATGGGAGAATGAGATAACAAAATGACAGACAGGGTATTTTCATATGCAAACAGGCTTTTTACTATACAAACGAGGTACTCACTGTACATGCACAATTAGCTCTTCTGTATTCATGAACAGATGACTCCCAGATGTACTGTAGGTGCATTTTTGGAGGCCCTTGGAAAATTTGGTCCAATATGTAGAAACTTTTATTTTGCCTACTGTTAGATTGAAATATCTATTGGCTTAAGAGAGAACCGAGCTCCTTACTGAGCTCCTTACTGAAATGGAGGAGAACAGAATGCTAAGACACAAAACTCAAAATGAAGCGGTGGAGATGTTACCCTGGAATTTGACATTCCTGCATGTACCCCAGAACTTGACTGTACTGCAGTCAGCCATTTTGTATGTTCAGCCACTGTCAGACAAAAACCAAACATCATATAGGTAGGAATAATCTTAGGTCTTTGTAAAACAAAGTCAGACAACTGCATATTTGCAGTTTACTAATCAGAACGGGAGAATGGGACAGAAAATTATGGAAAAAAGTGAATAAATAGCGACCTTGGTTTTAAGTGCCCCGACATATTGTTGTTCTAGCTAAAATGTTTTAAAATAATAAGTAGTTTGTTAAAATTAAAAAATTTGTAATCCAGTAGACATTATTATGCAAAGCCAAGAAGAATCACTATAGGTTATGTGCTTTGTTAAAGTTAGCTATAAAAAATTAAGTAAAAGTAAATACCTCGGAGCAGTCTGAGGAAGCTTTCTTAAGGCAAAGAGCTGACATTTAAACTCCCCATCAGATGGATGGTAAGAGGGCCCCTGGAAGCCAGGCTGGTGATCACTCGAAACCACTTCAGACTGTGGGTAACTATATCTGGGATGTCCTAAACCTATTGCGTACTTGTGTGTGCTGAATAGCTAATAAATAGTAGAGTTAAATAAGAGCATGCTTGCTTGTATCAATCATTTATCAGATGGAAGCGCTGTGTTCCCATTGATTTATCCCTGACACCGCCTGGAGAAAAATAATTAAATTACCACTGTTATAGGTTCTGAAAATTCTGGGTAACAGACATACTCTGGACTGGTTGAACTAGATTTGCTTTTGCTTTCCCCCACTTTTTTACCTAAAAGTAAAGTGTCAGTAGAAGAACATAAGAATAGCCAGACTGAGTCAGAACAAAGGTCCCTAGCCTAGTATCCTGTTTTCCGACAGTGGCCAATGCCAAGTGCCCCAGAGGGAATGAACAGAACAGGTAATCATCAAGCGATCCATCCCCTGTCGCCCATTCACAGCTTCTGGCAAACAGAGTTATTGGATCATGTTTCCATAACCTTTGACAGACAAGGCTGTTAATGCGATCTCAGCAACAGACAAAGTCAGACCAGGATAAAGCTGCAGCTGCCAAATTTAAGAGGAAGTCATTGCATAATCACGTTCAATGCCAAAAAACTCAGGATCTAGTTGGCAGGGCTCCAGATGGAAGAGTTGATGTGGCTAAACATTTATCATCAGGAATTGGAAATAAGAAGCAAGGTAAGCTATGTACTCAACAGAGGACTATGATATCCTGGGCCTGATTCACAATTTTGCTAAGGCCTCTTTATACCACTCTGGCTGTGTAAAGAGGCCTTATAGGGAACATCGACTCAGCCCCTGGCAGCAAGCCTCCCAGATTGCGTCACCAGACTTGGGCTAACAAGGCATGTGCTAATGCTCTATAAATAGCTGTGTAGACAGTGCTTTGAAGGTGTGGCCTGGGCTGGAGCCCAGGCTCTGAAGCCTCCCACCCCCCCAGCCTTCAGTTGAGTCCGAGCTCCAGCCCAAGCCACAACATCGAAGCGCCATCTACATAGCTATTTTTAGAGCGCAAGTGCAAGCCCTGCTATCCCAAGTCTGTCCCTATGGGCTCAGAGGCTCGCTGTCGTGGGCTGTATGGACATACCCATCATATAACTGAGAATTCAGGGCCCCCGAGGGCTTACCCTGGCTCTCCCAGTGATGTGCTGCATGTCTTTGAGCAAGTCAATTTCTCCATTTCTCATTCCTCCCTCTTCCATCAGTAAAATGGGAATTACCTACCTACCAATGGCCAAAGGGATTTGTTAATGTTTTTAAAATGCTTTGAAATTGTAAATTGACCCCCACTCCTTCAAAAGCAAATAGGAAATCAGGCTGTCAGAAAGTCTCATGGTCTTCAAACCAAAACCTCATTTCAGTGTTGGGTTTTTTTTTAAGAAGCTCCTGCCAAAAGGCTCACAGTTCACATGAAATCTTAAGGAGGTGGGTGCTTATTTATCATGTCTTATTATTAAAAATACTCAATATATAATCTGTTCTTCAAATTGTGCTCTGTTGAAACAGTTCAATAGTCATATTAACAAGGTGAATTGAAGAGGAGAGCAGTATAGTTAGTACCTGCCATTTTAGTAAAAGCAGCTGTTTGCACTTAACATACATAGTGTAGGACCCAGCGTTCTAAAATAGACTATTTAAGAGCCTTATATTTTAGAGGGCGATGACTTGAACTATAATATTATGAAGTAGCATTACACAAGATGTCGTCACAATATATAAAAAGTAGAGTTGTTAAATATTTAAGAATAATTTCAGGTACTGTTTGTGGTAGGTTGTCTTTAAAGAACTCAAGATTTACTATGCTATGGTATGAGGGCAGGACAGTGGGGGAGAAAAAGAAATTTGTAGAAGGTCACATCAGTGCAATGACATTATGAAAGACAGCATGGCCAATAAATTGTGAATAGAATTTTTATAAGCTGGGATTCGGTGTCTTTGCTTTTTATTGACTCACAAGTATCAAATAGTAAAATACATCTAAATAATATGTATTATGCAGCTTTATTTTTATCACAGGGCTGTTCTAAAAGAAAGTACACTGCTTCGATTCTGCTGTCATGACACACACTATCATTTGAAAACCCCTGGTAAAAGGGGAGCCTTTTATCTGTAGTTTGGCATGCTTTAGTCTCTATTTACTTCACAGCTACTGCACATAGTCAGGGTGTTGTGTTGTATCCCCATGCAGGAGTCTCAGGTTTAGGAACCTGTCTGCCTAGGAACACAGCTACACTAGAGAGCTTACAGCAGTGCAGCTGTAAGATAGCTGTATGGCTGCTCTAAGCTGCCAGAAGACAGGCTCTCCCGTCATCTTAATTACTCCAGGCCCGGTGAGCAGCAGTAGCTATGTCGCTGGGAGAAGCTCTCCCGCTGCCAATATAGTGCAGTCCACGCTGGTGTTTACACTAGTGTAACCTATGTTGCTCGGGGGGTGGGTTAGTCACATCCCTAAGTGATGCAAGTTATGCTGACATAAGCTATAGGGTAGACATAGCCTAGGTCAGAGGTTCCCAAACATTTCTTGTTGCAAACCCCCTTCCAGATCTACCAGCTGTCCACAAACCCCTACACTTTTCATGACTAATACTTTGTGTGCTCTTTTTAACACTAACCTGTCTTTAGCCATCTATCCAAATTTCAGTTACGTACAGATGTGATGTCTATAAAAAAACCTGATTAAGTTCTGAGCTTAGCTAGACTGGACAGGGGCTCGGCAACTGAACTCGTGTTGTACGGTGATTGGAGGTGAGGGCTCTGTGTGTCAGCGTCTCTGTGTATCTGTGTTCTCATTGGTACATCTTGAAGTAAATTAACTACAATATTTTATATAACAAATCCCCAGCGTTTTAAAGCATTGTCTGAGTAACCCGTTGTGAAAATGCAATCAATAAAACAATTAAAAAAACCCAACATTACATAATTTCTCCTACATACCCCCCCGAGATGTTTGGGAAGCCCTGGCTTGGGTTCTTTACCATGATCTTCCATAGTACCATATATGAGCGCATGCCATGATTTGTACTACGTGAGGCAATTAGGACTGACGTCACAAAAGGGCAGGGGCACTGTCTGCTCTGTGGAGGACAGGACAGGTGGTGGGGGAGAAGTTTGAGTGTGTAACTGTGTGAGCACACCCTGAAACGACTAACAGCACTAAGAATCACCTCTGGGAAAGATGCACATTGCCCTCCTTCCACCAGGAAGTTGGATGTCCTACATACACCTTAATTTCTACATGAATTTACAAATTATCTGCTTCTGTTTATGCACTGGCATTGATGGCAGTTTCATGCATGTAAAACTAGACTTCCTTTACTCCTCACTAGTTCTTTGATTCCCTTGAGAATTGCAACACAAGAGTCACCAACCAGCTTCCCCCTCTGACCTCTTCCAGGCAGCATAAGAGAGAAGTTGCTATCAGGCAGTGGATTATGCTTGGAGGCATGGTCCTTACCGAGTTAGCTAAATAGAGATGCAGGTTTCCTATTACAGGAGTCAACACAGATCCTTACATAACACCCCCAATAAAAGGTATATACTGTAGACTACTGTGATCCATCAGCACATGAGCAGCTGAGGAGGAAATCAGGACGTACTATGCAATGTATTGTTTTAGATCTCAAACATGTCAGCGCCAGGAAATGCCCAGAGTTTTCCAGTGCTTGTGAGAATTCTTTGGTAAAAAAAAGGGAAAATAACATTTTAACTATGAAGTTAAAAAAAGGCTCCCTAGCTTCTCACTTAACTTGTTCTCACTTAACTTGTTCCTCACTTCCTCATCACTTTGCACTTTCAGCCCTAGAGCCTTCCCCGCACTGCATTCTGAGGTTCTGAAAAAGGCATTTTTTTTTCTGCCTCAAGCACTTTCTTTAAATGATCACTGAATCATGAAATATCCAGTCTCTGCCAATCTTTGGGTAACCTAGCTGTTGTGTTCCCACCAGGTTTGCTTATCAAAGGTCAAAAACCTTGTGCTGCTGCTGCTAACAGCAGTAGTTCCATGCATGCAAGATATTGTTCTGACAAACTTCTGTAATACAGAACTGCTGTTTGAAGTTAACCTTCACTGCATCAATTTAGGGATGGGCAACAATACAATCATCTTCCACGTGAAAATGGTTGTACTACAAATACCTGCATTTCGTATAACCTTTACTAGGGCGGAAGTTGTTTTTTCTAGTTACAGCTCAGAACTGAAAACTAGGGATTCTGGAGTCTGTTCCAAGCTCTGCAACTGACTCAATGTGTGGCCTTGGTCAAGTCACTTACCTTCTCTAAATTGGGAAAAATTATTATATACCTTTCTAGTTTAGGAATTAAGAACACTCAAACACTCTCCCCTTCGCCCCATTACATGTGTATATCTGATATATGTTTGTGTGTCTACATACATATACATACACACACAGCTGATAGGTAAGAGATGGAGAAGCAGTCTGAATATGGCTTTTGTTAGCATTCACAAATCTCCTTTAGAAGTAGCCAGTAAGGCAAGTAAACTAATCAGTCCACAGCTAGCATTAAGTCTAATACAATCTCCAGCAGAAATGTGATTAATCCATGCATGACATCTTAAAGGTCAAAGCTAGAATGCAGTGCTTCTTGACTGCAAAGAAAGAACTGACTTATTTTTATCTCTTCTTTAAAAATTACAGCAGCCATGAAGTGGCTCAAGGAGCAGAGTAATGAACGTCATAAACCTGCCTCATAAAAATGGCATTCATGCAGTAATATAGCAGGTCAGATGAGCAGGGAACATTTCATTAAAAATTCCCCTTCTTGCCTACCCAAGAGAGACTTAAAACTAATCATATAAAATGGCTGAGTGACACCATTAACGAGCATTAATATTTTAAAGCTTTAATAGTACAACAGAGCTAGGCTGTTATATCAAAATTATACAACCTTATTAGACAGTGCACTTGGCTGTACTGTACTTGAACTGTCAGTATCCCTCATTGAAAATATTAAGGTGGCCAAGGTCCATAGCATAAATACTTTAGATGTTGTTTGTCCATGCTTCGGAGGCATGACTGTTATCTGACCACTTGCACATGCACCAAAAACCTTTAACTTCTAGAAGCAGGTTGATTTACTCTATCAGTAGCAAAAAGGGGGCAAGAATTTATTATTCCCAGATTATCTGGGTTGGGGATTACTGGTTTCAAAAGCTAATACAGATCAGAATTCTGAATTTAAGCAACTTGAATTATAGTGCTAAACAGAATTAGTGGAACCACTAGGATGACTGGGGGAGGAAGGGTAGTAAATGTCTCTTCCAATTTTAGATATACATATTAAAATCAATATAGGGCAGAGTAACAGCTAGCCAAGTATACATAGCTTCCTTACAAAAAGAGAAACCCTTTTTTAATATGGATCCATTTATGTACCATAGATACAAAGGGTGAAACAGAAGCAGAGAGGTTAAGTGACTTGCCCAACATCTTCCAGCAAAGAAGCTTTAGAAAGCTTGCAAGGATCTGATGAAGTTGGAGAAGACAGTGAGCTGCCTATTTTAGTTTCAGACATAGAGCTCTGACTTAGGAAGCAAAAGTAAGAACCATCCATACCTTTCTCCCTCCAGACAAAAATTAATCACACTCACAACACTAAACCAACAATATACTGGGCTTCAAATTAAGTGAAATATTTTAGCTCAGGATCCATTTGACATACCTGAACTAAAAGCTTCACTGCAGATCATTTGCAGTCATAAGCAATCACAGTGAGAGTTAGAATCACTTAGTTACTAAATAAACAATAGTACTTCTAATGAGCAGACATTATTTCCAGCCTTTCCTTTTAGCGAAAATGAGATCTCCATCATAATTTTCTAGAAATTAAATGCATGAAATAGAAATTGGAGGGAGATGTAGTCAAGTAAAGTGTAAGAGACTGCGTTTTATAGTATTCTTTGTAGACAGCATAGTTCCTTAGTTCCTTCCAGTTAAGACACATCTAAACATTGCTGTTTCATATGGTGCAAAACTGCTATAGAAAACTGAGGCTCTTACAACTCCTGTTCCTGTCTCGCATAATCTTGAAGGATGTTTGCTCATCTCTATAACATTCTACCTCAACACACATGCACAAAATACAACTTCTACTGTTTCCAGGCACTGGTCTTTCCTTAAACGTTTATGATCTGTAGAACAGGGTAACGATTTGGAAGACCTGTCCATGAACAGTTTATGAATTCCAGTTTGATGTGATGAACTCTCCGTATGTTTAGGCCTTAGGGCTGTCTTCTGTTCTAGTGCTGCATTATGCTTCCTGTGTTAAGAACAGGAGGAATGTGTGGGTCCGGATGTGGGCCTTTGAATGAGATAGCTGTTAAAGTTCAACAACAGCTCCATAGGCCCTGCCCTAAGAAAACAAATGGTTACCTCAGAGTGTGGCCAAAGCTGCAATAAAGCAGTTTTTCAAGTCTGGACTCCAAGTGGGTGGTAACCAAGTAAAAGACCACCTGATGGGGGACCATGATCATCTGATAGATGGGAGGGCTTGAGTCTGACTAGGAGAATCACATGACAGAGGGGACTGGAAGTTATAGAAGTACCTGGTTTGCTCGGAGCAGCACGCTCTTTCTCATCAACTCGAAAAGGAAAAGAAGTCTGTGGGTGGATAAGTGAAGTCCAGGACAGGGGACCTGGAACTATGAAATGATACTGACTGAATCCCAAAGAATGCTCAAGAGTGGTGAGAAAACTGAGGGCTTGCCTACATGAGGACATTCGGGCAAGTGAAAGCCCCCATGCAAACACTCTCATTCAGAAAATGGCCTTAATATAGACAAGACTTGATGCATGGAATGGCCTACAAATGTCTCTTATTTTGCAAGGATGTGTACATCTTGTGCCGTCTAAAAGAGAAGCGTGATTGGGTTAGAAATCCTTCTGCAAATCTGTATATTATTGGCTTCAACTATTATGTGTCCCTGAAGGGTTAAACAGTAAATCACAGTACCCACCATAGAGGGAGTGCTTAAGCTACTTTCAGGGGTCTGGGACTTGGGGGTCAAGACAGGCCTATGGGCATAAGACAGCTGAACTGCAGGGTCCCACTTCCGAGAAAGGATGCCAGATAGAGTCAATGTCCAGGGAATGAGCCTAGTGGCCAAAGAAGGAGACAGTGCTGGAGCCTAATTCAGGCGCAGGAGAGATTAAGGCTCATAGACCTAGCAGGTAAGTCCAAACACAACAGACTGCTGAATGTCCAGCTGGGGGCACTCAACTGGGGCCATGACAGACAATAATTAGTCAATGCTGACAATATAATGTACACTGTAAAGTTTGCAAACTACATCTTTAGTAGGCATCCTACTTAAGGAACATCTGAAAATTCAGCGAAGTTATCATAAGAGCACCTCTTAATTACTTTGGCATTATAATGAATGTTCCTCAGCTGCTTTGTTTCGTCTCATATAGAGACAGTGGCGAATTGCTCAATAACTGCCTGAATGATAAGACATTGGTAATCTTAAGACTGAAGAGATAATGCTGATGACTCTGGTCTATTTCCCTCTCTCTAAATGCTATAATTAAAGTGACCAATTTAAGAAGGGATTGCTCAAAGAAGAGAGTGATGGTAGGACTCAGCTCAATACTGGTTACTTGGACAATATTAGACAATAGTAAATTGATGCTGTGATTTTGGAGAGGAAGAGAGATTTAAGTAAAATGCATATATATAAGAGCATTAAATGCTAGAGGTGCCATACACTCCCCTATAACGCCACAGCTTTCCGACTATTGTAGATGAGGTTGTAGACACATATAAATCTTAATATCCCAGATATATAAATGCTAGTGGGCTTTGGTAGCTAACTTTTCCTGGCTACTGGCCCTTTGCTTTGTTGGCAATGCAAAAACCCAGGGCAATCCTATCTGATACAATAAAAGGCGCCATGTCCTTTGATGTGCTAAGCATAAATGGTGTAGTATAGTAGACCCTACCCTCTTCAACATATTGTTTATCGATCTTCACTGTGGATCCATTGTGCTGGTTAGAATCTGACCCCTGGTCATGCACCCTTTCTCTCTATTTTGCAATGCAAAAGTCAATAATAAGCAAGCATCTAATGCATGTTATTTATAATCTGTGAATATTACCCAAGTGCTGTTATTAAGGAAAATCAAACAGCACATATTTTAAGATAAAGAAAAAAATATAGAAAGTCAATTAATCTGATCTTACAAGTACTAAGAAGGAGCCTCACAACCCTTCTGTTTTAAGAACTTCGGTGCTCACAAGCTGTGTTGCATCATCTCAGAAATGATAAAATGGAATAAATCATCCAGAACATTGATGTGACATCCTAGCATTGTATTAAAAGAATAATATCCCAGGATACATATAGTGATGGGGCACTAGATGGGGAGGGCTCTGAGTTACTACAGAGAATTCTTTCCCAGGAGTCTGGCTGGTAGGTCTCACTGACATGTTCAGGGTTCAACTGATCATCACATTTGGGGTCAGGAAGGAATTTTCCCCCAGGTCAGATTGGCAGAGACCCTGGCTGGGTTTCACCTTCCTCTGCAGCATGGGGTAGGGGTCGCTGGCTGGTTTGAACTAGTGTAAATAGTGGATTCTCTGTAACTTGAAGTCTTTAAATAATGATTTGAGGATTTCAGTAACCCAGCCAGAGGTCTGGGGTCCGTTACAGGAGTGGGTGGGTGAGGTTCTGTGGCATGCGATGGAGATCAGACTAGATGATCACGATGGTCTCTTCTGGCCTTAAAGTCTGCGAATCTAATAGCAAGTTAGCAGAACAACATTTTTATACACTCTCCAGATTGGGTTGTGAGCCTCCTTTTGTACTCTGCCTCCCTCAGGTTTTCCCATCATTTCCCAGTGCATGAAAGTGAGAGGTGAATTCCATTGTTTTTCCCTTGCTCAATCTAGTAATGTCATAATTCCATGATCCTCTAGTAATACCTTGGTCTGTAAGGAATCACAGCCATTGAAACATGTAAGGCAGCCATCTCTTCCCAGGAACACCTACTATTTCCCCCCAGGAATGAACATTGCAGTCTTTTTATACAATAACCACCTACTTTTACCACTTAAAACTTAATAAGCAGTTTGGGGAAACTATTCTCAAACCTCTGAAAAAGCTTTGTGAAGATGAAAAGTTACACTTTCCCAACAGGCTGAGGGCTGCAATATCTAGCTATCTAAAGAACTTTAGCAATATGAAACAAAAATAGCCATTTTTTTTTCTTTTTGAGCTATGTTGCATTTAACAGATCACTTCCTGAGGTGATACAGCTTTACATGTCCGTAATCATTGCAGGAACACCAGACTGTGCAGCTGCCTAAAGAATGCGACGATTTGTTTTGATTCTTACGTGCTTTTTATCTACAATTAGTTCCCCAAAAGGAAGCTCATCTCTGCTATCAATAAATATTTGGAGGTTTGATAAATAAGGCCATGGTATAATAGAGTATGTTAAAATCTAAAAGTTATTTCCATTTGGCGGTGGATTAATTTTAGTAGCAAATCTCCCTGTGACCCTTTTGTAACTTAAAAGATCTAACACCATTCTTTTCACAGTAGCATCAGAACATCTCTGACCTTTAAAAAAAAAAAAAAGTTTTTTGATTGGCATTGTTAGCACCAAGTCTTAATATACCATGACGATATAATAAAATCCTTTGAATGCACAGAAAACTCATGCACTCCATGCAGCTTTCTTTCTATTAGCTTCACTTCCTTTTGTTGTTTATTCGGAGCAGCCCTGAAGCTGTGATCAGAAAACTCAGCAAGATTTGGCAAGGACAACCTCCTCTCCCCCCAAAAAGTGCAAAGAAGCAGAACAGAAATGTCCACATTGCACAAATTTATCATTGACCATGTGCAGTGACTACAGCTCAGGTCTAGCAAGGGAATGATTTTAAAAAAAGATTAAGCTATTTGACATTGTGCCACCTGCGAGGAGACTTAGGACTGAATTAGGGTGGCTAGGCTCTGGGCCAGAGGAAGATGGGTACAGCACAGGGGGAGAAGTCAACAGATTTCAGGACATCTGCCAGCTGGCTAAATAGCCAAACAGGCGATCAGGAGCAACAATCATACATGAACAGCAGTAAGAGTTGAATGAAAAGAATGAAACTGGGAATTCCATAGCTGAGACTGGGAGTAAGGTGGGTAACTGCAGAAAAAGAAAAAAATGTATATCCTCATCCACATCCTTAGAAAGGCTTTATCACTGATATACTAAATTCAGATTGGCCTCGAAGTTAGATCTTTGATGACCTGGAAAATTAATATGGATCTTGGCCAGTACAATGGAGGCCAATTAAATGTACTTGCTAGAAGAATGGACCTAATTGAAGACTCTGTTTTCCAGGTACCAAAATAAAACATATAGCATCCAATTCCCATTTATACTGAGGCACTTTTCCTCTGTGCTGGCAATCTAGAGGGGCCTGAACATGGGCATAAAAGTACGTAATTTACTTTGTGTAATGAGAATCAGATCTATGCTGCACAGAAATGCATTGCGGTTCCCTTAATAATAAGGTACTTGTCACAGTCATAGGATACTCGACTAGGTGGACCACTGGTCTCATATAATTCCTATATCCCTGTTTTAAAATGAATATTTGATTTAAAAAATAAAACGGGTGTGGGGGGGTACCAAAACACTTAACTGAACATTGACTAGACAAAAACTAGGAGTTCAGATTATTAGCTGGTGTAAATCAACAAAGACCCAGAGCTCTGCCTACTACAAAATGTAAGGATATGGCCATAGATCTGTCAAAAAAACAGCCACCACCACCCAAACCTTTAAATTAATAACTGCAAAAGAAATAAAATTGCAAAAAAGAAGAGAGGGTTTGGGCCTCCTCAGCAGCATCTTCTGAACATACTTCTGTGGCAAGTTTGCAAAATTCTATTCAATCTTTCAATCCAGGGCAAATAACCTTTTTTGACATAAGAGTAAAATACCTTCAGCATTTTTGCATTATTAGCAAACATCTTGGTAAAGTGCAGAAGAATAGATTTCTATTCCTGGGTCAGTACATGTTAATGGAAACTTTGCAACACCATTCTTTGCTGTATTTGTGTTTCAGCTTTACTCTTGTGGCTTGCATTTCAAAGCATCAGCAGATTATTTTAATTACCATTTTAGTCAACACCCTTCAAATGAAGGAACAAAAATTTCAAATCGCATGCTGTGACCCTCAGAGCCCCTAAACAACACTGGCAGAGGGCCCACCATACTATAATTCATATCAGGCCTGACACATACACTACTCCCAACACACTGTTGGCACAATATATATCTAAAAGGTGTTTTATGTATTATATGTAAACAGGTGATCCCGAAAATCATATACATGTTGTGTTCAAAAGTTTTGTGCGTGCGTGCGTGCGTGCTGCAAATATGTTCCTAAAATGTGTTTGGGCAGAAGTTTATATACCAAGTCTAGACAAAGGAATGTGGATTTTCCTATCCAACCAGCTTGATTACAGTCAGGAGACAATGAAAGTACATTTACGTGTAAGGTAAACAAAGCCATCAAGCTAATGAGGCAAGGAGACAATTTAGTAAATACACCGCAGGTCAGAATATGCACCCCAGGATCCCTTCCTGGCTCTTGAGTCAGATACAACAGACTTTGGGTAGTACAAGGGGAACAAAAAGACATGATCATCACTTAAAGGACAAAAGAGGCCAGAGCTCTTGGAATCTGTGGAAGGTGGATCCTTCAACCACGTGGGTTGAAGTGTCTGGGAACTGACTATGGGTGAGAAATTGCCTGAAACCAAGATTGTAATCTATTAAGATTCAGGTATTAGAAAGTTCCCCCGAGATATATTTTGTTTCGCTTGTATCTATACCTGTCTCTTTTTCTCTTTCTTAGAATCACTTAAATCTGTTTTTATTATAAAATCATCATAGAGCTGAGTACTAAAGTGATTTCAGCTAACCTAGCAGGTTGGTGCGTATGACACTGTCTCTTTTAGGAGGCAGCAAATTTAACAATTTCTGTGAGTGTCACAGTAAGAGAGACTGGACACTTCAGTGAGATATCTCTGGGGAACTTGGGAACTGGCTTCACTAATTGCCTGTAAGGCAAGGTTTAGACTAGCAGTGTCTTGCTGGTGAAGCAGATAGACTGGTGTGGCAGTAAGATAACATACAGTCTAATCTCCCAGCAAAGTTCACTCTTGATAAGGCAGATGGGTAACACGGTGGCTTAAAGTTCTGGGTTTCCTGAGCAGAACATCAAACACACTTTAGTCTAAAATTGGGTTAGTAGGGGTTCATGGATAGCAAACAGCTATGTTTTGCAATGCAATATAAGGGTAAAAAAGGCAATGTTATTTTGAGCTGTTTCTGGAGAGCAGTCACAGTGATATGACCAGCATTACAGAGTAGAATGGATATTATCCCCTATACAGCACTTATGAGACCTCACAAAGAACATCATGATCAGTAATGAGTGCTTCAGTATTTGAAAGATGTTACTAAACTGAAAGGAACCAAGAGAAGAGCAACAAAATAACTAAGGGGCTGGAATGATTGACTTATGAGTAGAGATCGAAATAAATATGTCTAAATAGGACTAAATACGTCTGTCTTAGCCAAATGACCACTAAGAGGGGATGGAGTGCCAGAAATCAAAAGTATCTGAAGTATGTAAGCACCAAGAAGGAAGATGAACTGTTTAGAGTTTACTTGTGTGAGTACTTACTGTAGAAGAAAAGGGGTATATTAAGTCAAACAAAATTCAGTGTTCGTATTAGAAAGTTTCCTATCTGTAATAGTCAGACTGTGCAATGGCCTCCCAACAGAAATGCTAGAACCACCTCTGCTTAGGTCATTGAAAGGCAGATTGCAAACACACTAGATTATAGGGAACAATTCTGCATTTGCAAAGGGATGGACTAAATGGGTTAAGACAATCTGTCTTTTCCAATTCTATTTTTCACAATCATTTGACATTTAAATTTGATCTGCATGTAAATAATTTCTTTTCCATTTAGAAAATAAAAATATCATATGAAACAGAATTTTTCATCTGTGTCTGTCTGAGAATTCTGATTCCTCTGAGATCCTCATACTTGGCAAGACAAGGAAGATGCAGAAGAGAAGAGGAGCCTTTGGGAAGTAAGCTGATAGTAATTCCACATTAAATGCCAAAAGAAACATAACTGACAAGGTCATATGGTAGCATATAGGTTGAGAGGTATCTCTGACAACTGAAATTCTGATAGAAATATGTAGTAATTTGCCATACCGGGAGTACAACCCACAGTCACTTTAGAAGTTCCTTTTTTCTCCAGTACAGTCGCTTGATTGAAAATTAACGTAAGACCTGCAGGTAACAAGTATCCATTATTATTATGTAACTATGGGTATTTGAGATGGAATTACAGAGCAGGTGCATGGTTATCTTTGAGTTTTCAAAAGAACCCACAACCACAACACCTGAAATTCAGCAGTCAAGGGCAACATGTCTGGTTTTGACAGGAAGGTCTGTGAACTCCTGCAATCCTTGCCCAACGTTATCAACGGTTATGTGGTATGTGGGCTTCTCCCCACACTTTTTTCTACCTCCATATTGCATCTAATTCTTGGAACTGCAATAATTGACTGGTCTCTACAGAGATCACAAGTTCCTCCCACTCCTGGCCAGAGGTTGGCAAGAAAGGAAAAGGGGAAGCAGGGGAGATGTAGATGACAGGCAAACCAGAATCCCAGTAGCACGAATGGCAGGGCTTTGCTCATGCTTGCATAGTTAAAGGACTAGCAACAAAAACAGACTTTATACTTGAGGGCAAGAATACAGTGGTCTGAAATAGCCTTGCAACTCAAGGAGCAGAAGGCTTATTACACTCTCCAGACTAACACAAAATAAACACATTTCAAATGGTGTCATATCCAGGTCAGACTCTCTTGTGTTTCAAAATATTTGGATACAGAAAAAACTTCACCTTTTGTCTCACACTGTTAAGACTATCTGAAGAAAAGTATATTTAAGATTAAGTGTGATGTACAACCATATAGAGAAAAAGATTTAATTATGTCATATTCCTACTGATGTTCAACTGAGTTCAATTTCTCTCGTTCCCAGTGAAAGTCTGCATTTCAAACCATATATCTGGAAAAGCATCCCTGTTCTCTCTATTTTCCAATTTCACCTTTGCTTCTGCTGCTGTGTTCTTTAAAATGAGAAAACATTAAGATGATTCCAGTTGTCTAATCTACATGGATGGGATTGTTAAAACTGGTGCCGAATGGTTCACTTGCCACAATAATTATTTACGATGCAGACCCAACTTCTTAGGATATAGCCTTAGTGTTTCTATGAAGATGGAAGGAGATACCAACACATCTGCCAAGCCAGGCAGAAAGAGCTTGTCTTTTTTATTCATAAATAATTTTGCATTTCTTACTGTATTGCTCCAGTTTAATGAAACAAGTGATTGCAAACTCCCAAAAAGCACGCCAGTTCTGTGCAAGGACATGAAAAGCCTGCCAGCCTTTTACACAATGGATTTTTTTATCTAATAAATCAAGTCAGGCCTTTTTGACTAAAGCAATGCTCCTCATGAAGGAGTGAAGAACCGCCTCATTTGACAACGCAAGGAAGAAGAAAAAAACGAATGGGGGAGCCAGCTTCATTTCAAGGTGACACTAAGCAGAGAAAGCAAGGAGAAGCAGCAGATTGGTATTCTGCAAGACTCCAAGCAAGCATTGGACATAAGATTCCTCTGAATTGAGGGAGTCTCACTCCATTAATTCAAAAACCGATTGAGGTGGAGGGAAAGTAGAGCAATATGCATTATGTATTTGTTACAAAACTATTGTGTCAAAGCAATATTTAGTGGTAAATTATGGCACTATCAGGAGTAGGATGCCACAGACATAAATCAATTTGTCTGCTATGCTGTGTGACAAAAAGATAAGAGCTCATCAGAACCATTATTTCACTAGGCTAGAGGAGGGGTGGGGGAAGTGCAGAAGGGGGAACCAAACACAGCCATTGATCGTAAGTGACAAAATGAGGAAGGCCTTGAGCTTTGACGAGCACTGTTAAGATGCTATCTCTAAGTTAAAACAAAACCTCTGCTAAAGAAAGGTTGCACAATACAAACTCTCTTCTCTCCTACAGGAGGGGGAAGCAGACAGACTAATCATTTATTTTTCCAACGTCAGCTTGAAATATTGCAAAGATTGAAACAATAATATTTTCTCTGGCAGAAGAGAACCAAAAAGAAAGAAAGAAAGAAAGAAAGAAAGAAAGAAAGAAAGAAAGAAAGAAAGAAAGAAGTAGGGCTTCTTAGAATAAAGGGAAGTACAAATGGCACAGAGCTAAATGGTAATTATGGCTTTATGGAAATATCCCATTAATTACTAGGTCATTTTTTTTTGTTTGTTTTACAATTGAGTTGTCAATTTGCAGCTAATTTAGGCCATGCCAGCCTAATAGCTATTTACAGTTCACACAATTGCCTCCATGGGAGGAGCAAGTGGCCTGCAGGCATCAGATGCCATTTTGGAGGAGGGGAGGGAGAAGACTATCATTCGGCAAGTGCAAGTTTCCAATTGAAACAGCCCCACAGGCACCTGGGATACATGCACAACAATAGTAAACAGAGCAAGGGGAGAAAGAAAGAATGAAGTGGCTTCTCTGCTTAGTTTATTCATTCTGTGATAATACAGTGGAATAACATGTCCTCCAGTCAGGCCTGCCCTGTGATTAGAGGAGCACAGTAAAGACCATAATTATTCCTCTTTTTTAAAACCCTGGGCAATTCTGATGCTGTGTGTTATCTGTTCCTTAATTGCAGCTGTCCACAAGAGTCTGTGCTTGTAACCTGAAAACTGAAGTGCTAAGAACCAAATAAAACACCACAATCAAATGCACTCTCTTATCCCACAATGTCAATACTCTGATTCCTATCCAGAAGCGTACTGGAGTTTCATCCTGAGGCGTCTATGAAGGCCCTTTCAGCCACAAGTTGCAGAAGCTAGACGTGATGCTGGCAGGCCAGGTGCCTGTGTCTCAACTGGACACTACAAGATACATAGCTGCAATCTGTCCGGCTCACTTGTGGGTGAATATTGATAAAATAGGCATTAGAATTATAAGGAAGTGTTTAGACTCTATTGAATGCTGGTGAGTTGCTGCATGAGTAGTTGAATTGTGAGCCTCTGGGACTATATGAATCACTGTACAGGAGTGGGACATTAATTAGGGTGAGGAGCTGCTCTTCTATAGAAATTGTTACAATCCGTTCAAAAGAGGAGAGCCATCAATATTAGACAGGATATGGGGGGATCTTACAACTGTCAACTCCCCACATCTAGACTGAGGAAAAGTCAACAAAAGGACTAAAGACTCTTATTGCTGTTCTGTTCTCCTCCCTGTGAAGATGAGCCATGCAAGTGGACTCCACCCATCAGCTGAGTTTGAAACTCAGAGCACATAGAAGGAGGGGGATAAAAACCCCAGACAAAATGAACTAAGCTTCTCTATGCCACCTCTGGGGAGAGGGTGTTTCTAGGCATAAGGAAGAGGTCCCCAGCTCCTTAGCCCAAAAGGTCAAATACAGCTCACTGATTATAGAAACCTCTATTACCTTTTGAAATCTAAGGGCTTGTCTACATCAGAAAGTTGCAGCGCTGGTGAGGGAGTTACAGCGCTGCAACTTTGAAGGTGTACACATCTGCAGGGCATCACCAGCGCTGCAACTCCCTGTTTGCAGCGCTGGCCGTACTCCCGTTTTGTCTCGGGTGTAGAGGATCCAGCGCTGGTGATCCAGCGCTGGTAATCCAATGTAGACACTTACCAGCGCTTTTCTTGACCTCCGTGGAAGGAGGAAGCCTCTGGTAATCAAGCTGGTCTCCTTCCCCGGCTTGCTCTCGCGTTCCCCGAACCCCGAGCAAGCAGGTCTCCTTCCCTGCGGTTTGCAGGGTGGTTCGGGGAACGCGAGAGCAAACCGCGGCGAAGCTGGTCTCCTTTCCCGGTTTGCTCTCTCGTTCCCCGAACCCCCGAGCAAGCAGGTCTCCTTCCCTGCGGTTTGCAGGGTGGTTCGGGGAACGCGAGAGCAAACCGCGGCGAAGCTGGTCTCCTTTCCCGGTTTGCTCTCGCGTTCCCCGAACCCCCCTTGAAGCCGCCCAACAGCGCTGCAGTGTGGCCACATCTAACACCAGTTGCAGCGCTGGTTGCTGTAAGTGTGGCCACTCTGCAGCGCTGGCCCTATACAGCTGTACTAATACAGCTGTAAAAACCAGCGCTGCAAAATTTTAGATGTAGACATGGCCTAAGACTATATATATAGTTTACTATAGGATTGGCTACAAGCATTGTCTTTGGCATGAGACTAAAAGCACAACTGACTGGGGGTACATGAGTTGTCCTTTGGAATCAGAAGTAACCTGAATATTGCTGTGATTCTTGCTGCAAGGGGCATCTGTCACAGAGCTGTGGGCACCTGGGTGGCAAGACAAACCAGAGTCCGGGTTTTACCCGGACAGTTCAGTTTTTGGCTTCTGTGTCTGGGTGCTATTTAGGGTTGCCAGGTGCCCGATTTTTGACTTGTAAGGCCGGTCAAAAAGGAGACCTGGAAGTGGCCGGTCAGAAGCCCAGTTACGATGGGACGGGGAAGGTACTGGGTCATTAACCTGCATCAGTTCCTGCTCAGCCAGGGCCACCTCCTACATACAAGCTCTTTGTCAGGATGCAGCAGCTCCCATTCCAGCCCGGGAGCAGAGGGAGCCCAGCTGGGTGGGGGAGGGAGTGGAGACAATCCAGCGAGTGATGGGGGAGAGAAGAGGACCAAGTGATGGGGGGAAGGTTCTGGGGGGAAGAGGCAGGGCTTCAGGGAGGGGCCTTGAGGGAAGAGGTGGAGCAGGGGCAGGACCTTGGGAGAAGAGGTGGGGTGGCGACAGGACCTCGGCAATTAGAAAGATGGCAACCCTCACCAGCATATCCAAGGGGATTGTCTGTGATTCCATGCTATGGCTTTTAAAGTGCCTGAGGAGCGTACACTTGGTGCATCTGGTTGGTGAAATTTAAGTTTAGAACTCTCAATCCATTTGGAGGTTGTGCCCTTGTTTTTAAGTCTGCCCTGAGGTTAGTACTCATGCTCTTGTAGCGCCATTGGTAGCATTACGCTAGACTCATCACTTGGTACACTAACAGAAGACACTTCTATGCCATGGTGATGGGTGCGATATAAGAACCTGAATAGAATGGAATAGAAAATAGAAGAGAACAGAAAACAGAATTTTTAGTTTTTGGGGAGGAGGAACAGAAATACAGAAGAGCAGATGGAAATCAGCATCTGTGAACTCAGAACCAAGAATATAAATATAGAACATTTCCAAATAAAATTGATTGATCGAGGAGACTTCATATGAGTTTGGAAAAACTCTGATAGGATGCACAGTTTATTGCAGCAGAATGAAGCACATGTGAATACCTGTGGGAACTGCCACACTTCCTGCAAACATAAGATATAGGGATCTTTCTATATGGCTTTGACAGGCACTATGTACACAAGCCATTTAGAACCAACCATTTGTAGTACAAAATCACCACACTGACTAATATTAGCTGATTTCCACAGGTTTGTTTTTTTTTTTTGTTTGTAGAAACAAACCTTCAAGCACTTCTGTTTTGTTTTGTTTTAATAACATGTGATCCATTGACATATTTCAGAGGATAAGACGGTTACCATGTACCCATGCAATTACTAAGATTTCATTTCACCTTTAGCAAAAATGATACTTTCCTGATTTCAAAACCAAAGATTAAATGTCTAGTGCTGAGCTACAGGAGGTGACTCCAACATTTGTTTCTAAGGTTCACTTTTCAATTTTTTTAAGGGAAAGAGGAAACTCTTTTGGTGCCTCTAGCTGGATCTGGATGGCAGTATCTTGTAAAATTAGCATTCCTGTATTGTGCACTGGATAAACGGGAATAAGAGAGCTTATTATTAGTATATGTCAAGACAAAGTCAGGCAGGCTACTGCCCAGATAGTCTAGTCTCAGCAACAGTTCAGACAATGATGGTGACTTGTTATAACAACTAAACTACAAATGAAAGCAATGAAAGGCAATAGGGGTGAAAGAAATCACACACAACAAACAGTCTCAAAGAAATTATCAAACACTTTATGAAATTATCTGTTTGCAACAATTTTAAGTCAATTTATAAAAAAAAATCCCAGAAGACAATCAAGTAAATCAGGTAATTATATCTTGTAAGGGGAGATAACATCAGGAAAATTAGCAACACTTCTGCACATAAATTAGAGGAAGGAAAACCTTCACACTTCATTTACTCATTATCATGTCCCATATATTTCACACAGGGGGCAAGGGAGTGGCTTGGGTGATGTTGGCTGCTGGGTGCATTCTGTATGTTTACGGAAACTGGATGAGGTCATCCTATGTAACATGGGTGATCAACCCAAAGAGGCAAACCTGCAATGATGTGATTTGATTTAATGTTTTGAATATTAAAATTGGAGATGGGCCTGAACCAGAATGAAAAAATGTCCCCACTGAACTCTGAGGTAGTTCGGATACAGATCTAAATACTATGACTCAGGCTTTCCTAGTCTAAAATGGTTAAACGCCCGGGACTTGGGAGAAGTTGGTATTCTGATTTGATTCCAGACCTGAATTTCAACACTTGAGGCCACAGTGTCCCTTGTGAAAGAAAGATGAGACAGAACTCAGATGTAATAAGCACAAATAGATTTTGTTACTGACAGGGGCAGCTCTATGTTTTTTGCTGCCCCAAGCACAGCAGGCAGGCGGCTTTGGCAGTGCGCCTGCGGGCGGTCCGCTGGTCACATGGATTCGGCAGAACGCCTGCGAGCAGTCTGCCGGTGCCGAGCCATCAGCGTCCCCCCACTGAATTGCTACCAAAGCTGCTGGACCAGCGGACCTCCCGCAGGTGCGCCGCTGAAAGGTGCCTGCCTGCCGCCCTCACAGCGCCTAGTAGGCCGCCCCCCGCGGCTTGCCGCCCCCCACACACACTTGCTGCGCTGGTGCCTGGAGCCGCCCCTGGTTACTGAGGGTGTTGGCTCCAGCCAGGGCCCAGTATTTCTTTCTGCCTCTCTACAGCATCTACACCAAAAGCCTATGCTACTTACTGTCACTATACAGAGTTTCCCTAAATCCTGGCCTGGATCAGCTATCACAGGATGGACTGCTGACTGGATTTATATGGCTCATTTCTACTTAAAAAGATTTGGACATAGATACGCTTGGACATATGCTTTTGTACTCTATCTATCATAATTTCATCTGCCTTGAAATGGGAACTGCAAGCATTTTTATAAGCAGATTGAACTGTAACTTCTAAGTAACACTTGTGAGGTGTCATTTTGTAACTTCTATCAGCAGTCAATCACTGCAAGTATTGCTATGCCTCCTGTAGTAATAGGGTCCTAGGAGAATTATTGTTTCTCTTTTCTCCAGAAATGGAAGAACACCAATGTCAAAAAGGCTTACATTCATCAGTACATCCTATTCAGCAAAGCTCTGAAGTACATGCTTATGCTAAGGCCTGGTCTACACTGCAACATTAGGTAGCAGCTACCTGCCATTGATCTAGCTGCCCACGGGTCAACACTTAAATTTGTCTCCCACCGATGTAAGCACCCTCTTACAATAATGGAGTAACATCACCTCCCCAAGCTACACTGAGCTGTAGTCGACGTAACGAGGTCAACTAACTAACTTATGTTGACCCTAACAGTCCTCCAGCAGCTGTCCCACAATGCCTGACACTGACCGTTCTGATCACAGTTGTGATCTCCACTACCCAGGGGTCTCGGAGACCAGAAGGCCCCACTCCTCTTTAACCACTGCAAATTTCTGACATGCTTTTCCTGATTATCCAGCTTGGCAAGCACAACTGCCCAACTGCCCATACCAGCTATATGCTCCTGACGTGCTCTGGTTTGGAGCAGACAGGTTGATGATCTCCTGTGTCTGTGGGGAGAAGAGTACAGGTATGGACCAGCCATTAAAATGTGGATATCTATGAGCAGATAGTATGGGTCCAACCAGGCTGCAAGCCAGAACCTGAGACTCCACCACAGTCCAGTCAATCCCGGCAATTGAGCACAGGTGAACCAAATGCAGAAGAAGGAACCTTGAGTAAGCGTGTAATTGTATTTCTCATTACAATGATGTATTGACCAGACCCCCGAGACAACAGTACACAGCTATCTACTTTTCATTCATTTATTCAGACTAGAGAAGGTAGCATTTTGATGTCCCTCTAGAATTCAGAATTCAGGCGGGGTGGGAAGGTCATGCAGAGCAGTTTGTTTGTTTACATAGGGATGTTCTTTGAATCCTCCTGAGAGAGCTCGATGAAACTGTTATGGAGGTACTTTGCAATCCTCCCCGGACGGTTTCTATGAATGGCAGCCTTATTTCTTCCTCTGCAGTACAACTCCTTCCTGCGCCAGACAGCAATATCTTCAGCAGGCACCAGTGCAGTACTACCATGCAGGCTAGCAGCACAGGAGCACAGACAGCTTCGGGATGCCAGCAGCAGCTGTGCTCTCTGTGCCTTTGTTACCCTCAGGAGTGAGACAATAGCTAAAATCACCACCGATCGTGGAAAATGGTGCCAGTATTCAGTGCCATTACCCTACACTCATTGTTTCATGCAACTGAGCAATTCCCTCCTCATTTCCCTCACCCCTAGTGGGCCATGCTCACCGTGGTTGGTGTCAAGAGTGGCGCTGTGCACAAACACTTTGAAGCAGAAGTGTCAATAAGCATGTCTTGTTTAAAACTACAGGGAAGCAAGGGAAGGGAATTCTGAATCTTAATTTTTGCATACAGTTGTGACTATACTGACAATGGTACCTCTGCATGTTTTATCTGCAGCTACTGCCATTGCAGCCTTGAAAGATTCCCCCTCCACACCTGAAGAACATCTGTGCCAGATAAGGAGGAGCTAGGGATGAGACCCTGCAAGGCAGGACTGCATCAGACTGTGAACAAAAGGCCAGGAGACATTGCAGACAGCCTGCAGAAAGAAAGAGCAGAAAGGAGAAAGGCCCAAGCATCCTAGTAGGAAAGGAGAGGAAAATGCACCAGGACATAATGGGGCTTCTCCGGCAGCAAATACAGACACTGCAGACTCTTGTGGGCCTACAGGTTCAATAATCTCGGGCTCGCCTCCCTTTGCAGTCTCTGGAAAACTCCATTACAGCACTTCCCTAAGTACCCGGCATTAGGGGTTGCATCTCTAGCCCTACCATTCCACCCTGGGACATTAAGGACAACCATAGCTTCACATACGCTGACCTATGAAAGCCAAAGTTGCTGTATGTGTAGGTAAAATGGACGTAAATGTTCTTTCCTCTTCTTAAGTTCTGTTCCAATAATTTATTAAGTTTTTAACATACACTTCTACCTCGATATAACGCTGTCCTCGGGAACCAAAACATCTTACCGTGTTATAGGTGAAACAGCGTTATATCGAACGTGCTTCGATCCACCGGAGTGCACATCCTCCCTCTCCTCTCCCCCCCCCGGAGCACTGCTTTACCGCATTATATCTGAATTCGTGTTATATCGGGTCACATTATATCGAAAGTAGAGGTTTATTTGCTTTTAAAATTGTACAGATTTTTCTTTGCACTGATTTTGTTACTGAATAAAATTCCATTATTTTGAAAATAATTCATCTTTATTAGTGCACAACACATGCTACAGAGTGCCTAGCAGTTCAGAAAGCAGCCAATTACTTGTTACTGTACAGGGTGACACAACTCATAGGCTTGGTGACAAATGGTGTAATAATCATAAATGTACAGCAAGCAATGCAAAATTAATAGGTGCACTGACAGTGTTATATCCATAGATGTACACCAAGCACCACACGACTCCTTACAGACCCCAAAACAGCAGGGCAAGGTAGAGCACAGTACACCACAACATATGAATGTGGCTCACTGTTAAAGTGCTCTTTCAAAGCCTCCCTGAGCCATATAGCTCAGCACTGAGTTTTTCTAATAACCCTTGTGTCTGGCAGTTCAAACTCAGCAGAGAGCCATTCCACCTCCACCCTGGTGGCAACTTCCCCCGCTCTACTTCACAGATATTATGCAGGACACAGCAAGCACTTATACAATTGGGATCTTTTTTTCATTGCAATCCAATCTTGTGAGTAAACAACGGCAGCGTCTCTTCAATCTTCCAAAAGTGCATTCTACTCTCATTCTGCACCTGCTGAATCTTCGCTTGGTGCTGTTGAGGGGGCTGGTGTGTGGCTCCATGAGTCAGGGGAGCAAGGGGAAGCCAGGTCACTATTAGCCAAGGTCCCTGTTAGCATTTCAAGATCACCAATGCTAATCTGCTGTTCAGGAAAGAAAGTCCCTGCTTGCAGCTTTTTGAACAGTCCTGTGATCTTAAAGATGCCTATATTCTTCCCTGACCAGCCAACACTGATGTAGATGAAGCATCCCCGGTGATCCACCAAGGCGTGCATAACGTCACAGAAGGTAGCCCTTTCTGTTTATGTACTCTGTGGCTAGGTGTTCTGGTGCCAAAATAGGGATATCCATGCTGTCTATTGCTCCACAGTTTGGAAACCCCACTGCTGCAAATCCATCCACTATGTCCTGCACATTGCTAAGAGTCACAATCCAGCACAGAAGGAGATGATTAATAGCCCTGCACACTTGCATGACAGTGGCCCCCATCGTCAATTTTCCAACTCCAAAATGACTTCCTAGTGACTTGTTGCAATCTGGCATTGCAAGGTTCCACAGTGCAATTACTACTCACTTCTCCTCTGTCAGTGCAACTCTCATTCCGGTGTTCCTGAGCTCAGCACACAGATACAGGAATGGGTCTTGCACATCCAAAAGTTCTGCAGCCCAAGACTGTATTAGGATGTGAACTTCCCAGTCAGTGCTCATTTCTGAGGCCCAGAAGTAGCAATCCATCATCTGCAGCTGTTCTATCAATACTACCAGCAAACTTGAACTGGTGCTAACTTTCTCCCACAGCAATCTGTCCTCCAAGACATTTTTGTATGCAGCGTTGTTGTAGCTATGTCAGTACCAGGATATTAGATAAACAAGGTGGGTGAGGTAATATTTATTGGACCAACTTCTGTTGGTGAGAGGAACAAGCTTTTGAGCCACATAGAGCTCTTCTTCACTCACCTTGTCTGCCTAACAAATTGTCACGTACCATAGAATCGTGGAATATCAGGATTGGAAGGGACCTCAGGAGGTCATCTAGTCCAACCCCCTGCTCAAAGCAGGACCAATCACCAACTAAATCCCCAAAATGGCCCCCTCAAGGATTGAACTCACAACCCTGGGTCTAGCAGACCAATGCTCAAACCACTGAGCTATCCCTCCCTCCCTCTGCTCTGCAAACATGGGAGGATTGTGTGTCCTGCACTTGCAACATGTCTGACCACAGTGCAGAGCTGTGCAGGCTCCATGCTTCTGTCACAGATGGTGAACAGTGATGAGGATCATACAGGTTCATGGGATTTTTAAACAAGACATGAAAACTATGGGATGTAGATGATATTATGGGATGGAGACAGTTGCACGCTGGGAAGTTGACTCCTCCGCACCCAGTCACTCCCTTGTATGACTTGTTTCTGCCCCACCAGGCACTGCCAAAACTTCCCAAAAAACTGCAGTGCATCGACACAAGCACTACTGGTGAGTACACAGAGAGCCAGTGCAAGGAACCAAGCATGCAGATGCACAAAGGATATACAACTGCAGCAGCTTTATGTTGACATAACTTGCACTGACCAAGGTTTATTGTGTGGACATGGCCTTCAGAACATTTTAAGTTCCACTGGAATTAATAGGACTTAAGCAAGTGCCTGGAGTTAAGCATTTGCTTAGCTGTATGGGGAAGAAGCTAAGTACATGTTTAAATGCTTTGTTGAATTGGTGTCAAGCTTGTATTAAATCAGGGCCCTGGCTCTTTCTAATCTGATGCCAATACCTCATGAATCAGGCAGAAGAAAGGAGGTCTATCCAAGTCCTGTATCCTTTCTTAGGATAGAAAAGACTTGCCCTACTTCCTGTTACAAGTAAAACATATAAACTGATGCCACTGGGGAATCTCTCGTTGCCAAAGCATCTCAAATATATTATGGCAGATAAGCCTTTTAGTAGTTAATATTCGTCCCTAGCCACATTCCTACTTTATAGATTATCATTTCTCTTTAATAAAGGAAAAACCCTAAATCCCCCAGCTTCAGCTGGAGATGGATTTTCATTTATTTGGTAGCAAGAAATCAAATTAAGAAAATTACTTTCTAACTAATTTTATAGTGCTAAGGAACATCTGATGATATGCTGGGGGAAAGCTGCAAGCTTTCTGAAAGAAGCTGTTAAGAAGTGAGTAATAATTGGAAATGTACTGTGAATAAATCTTGGCAAAATTAAACTGCATTTAAGTATGTGCTATAAAACCAGGTCAAATGGCAAATGTCCCTATGTCATTTAGCACGGGGAAATGTATTGTGTTAAAACTTCAAACAATATAATTACTGTTTCCAAGCTCTACATACAGGTAACCATTCCTTTCCTTGCATACAAAAAATCCTGGTGTAAAAGTGCTATATTTATCAGTCACTCCTGATTCAAATTCATCTCTGGAGAGAAATGTCCAGATTTGCAGACGGCACAATATGATGTTTGTAGACATTGTTCAGCTTTACAATATGTTCGCTAATACAACACAAAACACAGTTCTTTATAATATGCTTTATCAAATCTTTGCAACTTCCTTTGGTATTTGCTGAGATAGCATTAAATGATATTATTTTCCCCCCTACCCCTCTGTGTTTATACATGCTGGACTGGATCCTCAACTACTGGATGGAGCCAATGGAGCTATGCTGATTTATACCAGCTAAGGCTCTAACTCATTGTGTATAAACAAGTTCATAGAAAGTCCAATGTCATGGAGCATTCAATGACAGCCACTCAGAGCACATTTGGGTTATAGTCAGGTGTGTGTTACAAACCATTACCCAATTCTTTAAGGCTAATTATCTGTCCACCGTGTCTTATGGACAATGGGGGAAAGCCAGCCCCCCTTGTAGTTAATGGGAAAAATCCCATTGCTGTCAATGGAGCCAGGGTTTCACCTGATATTTCTAAGGCATTATGGGCAGTATACTGTTTTTTGTTTAACAAAGCAACCCATATTCTAAAGTGAATATAGTAAAATCACTATTGGCTCCTATCCTTCCAAGAGGAACAAACAGCCGTCTGTTATAAAAATGAACTTCATCTGAACATAACCCAAATGCATCGTGAGCTATCATCGCTCCAAGGACTTTGACAAAGTACATGAACGTGATGGAAAGTCTGCAAAAATGTGATAATTAACTGTATATACAAGTAAATCAATAATCCAGGAGATGAGCCAGATACTCAGCAAATGTAAATTGGCACCATTCTGTTGAAGTCAATGGAGCTATGCCAGTTTTCTTCAGGTGAGGATCTGGTCTACCGGCTTTTGAACTTAAAGCTAAACCTGAGGCATGAAGTATAATTTATGAGCAGAATGGTGGGAAGAAGCAGTGAACCACTCTTCCCCCACCACACCTTTTTTAAGCAAGTCACCCAGCAGACTAGTAGGAGGGGATAAACAGGTCACATAATGAGAATAATCTTCATAATAAATTTCTCTCTGAGTTGCAGGAAGAGGAGCAGGCGGAAGCTAGGGCCAGCTGGATGACCTAGAAATACTGTGCATATGACAAACTGAGTGTAATTCTGGTCCCACAAGGAGAACTGAGGAGGGTTCAGGAACTCACTCAGAACTAGCAGTGATGTGTCTGATAAAGAGGAAACATTTGGAAGGATCCTTCCCAGTTTACCTCTCTTATATAGCCCCCTATCTCTCCATAATATCTAAGCACCTCACATACATTAATTTATCCCAACAACACTTCTGTAAGGCAGAGAAGTACTAATATGCCCATTTTAATGATGGGGAACTGAGGCATTGCAAGATGAAGTGACTTGCCCACGGTCACTCAAGATGTTCTGTGGCAAAGCCAAGAATTCAACCCAGATGATCCGAGTCTCAGTCCAGCATCTTAACCACAGGACCATCCTTCCTCTTGGAAGTCCTCAGTCAGAAGAATGGTGACTCTGACATGAGGATGTCGGAAAAGGAAAGGCAAGGCGGGGAAGGAGGCAAGAGAAGAAAATTGACCAGCAGTGTAAACAGCCCTCAGGATTTCTGGAAAAATGACTCTACAAGCTGGGAATTGTGCTTCATTCACAATGGTAACATAACCTACATCCAGGAAGAGTGTCAAACCACATAGGCAAGTTCCTTGGAGGCGCCGACTGGAAATGCATCAGGCTTGAGTCTGCAGGCACCACAACGCAACAGTGCTTTATTTGGCAGGGGGGTGGGGAGAGGAGAGAAGTGGAAAATTCCACAGATGTAGCTCAGTGCTTCAGCATGCAACAAAAATATTATAATTTAGCATGAAAGGCGAAGGGCACTTCCTGAGGAAAACATCAGGAGGAAGGAACTTTTCTTTTTTACAACCTTAAACAGAAGCACACTGTCCTTTTATGGGATTACACAGCACATATCTGCTAGCAGATACATATTAACTGCTGCTAGTTTTTCCTTCGCTGTATGTTGCATTTATTACTGTGTGGTTAAAAACAAAATCCCTGCTGATTTAAACCCTTTCAAGTAATGTTTGTTATGTTTCCTGCTGCTAATATTTGTCTCGTAATACTTTGCTACAGAAGTTAGGTAAACTTGTCACGGAATGCATTTAACAGTCCCCCTGGAGGCTAGTCCTGAACACTGCCTGCTCTGTTACAGAAATGTGTGGGTCCTGACAAGCTACTAGTATGTTTTTTATTTAACCCCGGGAAAAGGAACATAGGACTTGCTGTAGCACACCAGCCCAATGGTGCATCAACTCTGATTGGCCAGGATTGTGGCCTTTGTCTGATAGTTCAGGGGAAGGCGAATACCTTCCACTATACACATGAGCTTAATCCCTGCTGAAGCCCTCTTATTTCCATCTATTTATGTCCCACACTTGCTTGTTCTGTAACACAGTCTCCATCATTCTGACCAAGGAGAACTGGCTGGAATTCTCTTTCTGGGACATGTTTTGGGGCTACTGCTATATTGCCATTTTTATATTTATTGATTTGCCAATAGTACCGCCATATTCTGTCATTGTTAACTTTGAGGTACTGAAAGGAAAAAGTTCAATGATACTAACATTTTGTGTAATGTTTCTCAGCTGCACTTGGAAATACATTTTTCCAAACAGAAGGAGAAAGAATGAGTTATCTGAAGAGAATTTATAAAAGGTTCAGGGTAGACTGATTGAGCAGCATCGCTCACAAAGAGATTGCAGCTCTTTTAGGGAAAGCTGGGAAGAAGCATCAAAATCTGAGAATTGTGTTTTCACTTCTAAATCACATTATATCCTTCTGAATGCAGACAGGTTTGTGGAAACAGAATGCTCTCTTCATACAGCTAGTTTACGGCACCTGACAGTACCACAGAGCATGTGATAACAAGGATGAATTTATTTATTTATTACAAATTTCTTCATTACTTCAAGCCTAAGTGAGATTTCAATTTTCAGTTCAAGATGACAGACTATTATCAAGAAATGTACAATTAAAGGGAATCTTTCCACCTCCATGAAGGTGATGAGTCAGCAAAACTGTGAACCAAAACTGCCAACTTTCCCACAGCGCTACACCTTTACTAAGCAGGAGTTATATTAGCAAATAATAAGGAGTAGTATCATTCCCAAGACCCAACCACTCATTGAGTCAAAAGAAGATATCACTCGACATGAGATACTAAAAGGAATTTCTTAATATCAAGGGAAGGTCAGGATCCCTTCTGGCCTTAAACACTATATATATGATCATCTCTCTTCTTTCTTGCATACTTTTATCAGCACAGAAATAGGAACCAATGTTGACATTTAAATGATCATAATTAGGTTTCAAAGTTAACAGATCATTCAGAAGAGTAGGCTGCAGTGTATACCTTTCAAAGCCATTGTTTCAGGTTATGAGTCACAGAATGAAAGTGTTGGGAAACCACCCCATTAAATGAATGATACAGTGACACAGGTTATTAAAATATCAGATTAGATTCATTCTCTCTGGGTCCACCATGCAGATATTAAGGGTGTATGCACAGATTCAGTTCTTCTCGAACATTTTCCCCCAATGCTTTTACGCTGCCTCTGTTTGGACATCTTCTCGGCGCTCCCAGCCCCAGTGGTCAAATTGGACTAAAAAGTGTTTCAAATGGGTGATGATTTTCAAGTAAAGCACAAAACAGTCATACTGGCAACATTAATACCGTTAAAAGAGAGAGACCGAGCCTGCAGGCTGGCTTTGGTCTAATATAGCATTCATCTTCCTGGGTGAGGATGAGAAAACAGATGTCCCAAACAACCTCTCCTAATCAGAGAGGCTAACCACATGCAGCGCTTCCACTGAAACCAGTGGGAGTTTTGAATGCAGATCAATTGGAAAAAAAAAATCAGGCAGGTTTCTCTGTATGTTTTTCCCTGTTTTGATGAAGAAGGCAGCATCTCATGGTCAGCACACAGGACAGCGATTTAGGATACCAGTGGCCTGATGTTCAGCGCTGATCAGTACCCTAGAAACCAGCTATAGTTAATGGGAGGCACAGGTGCTCAGACCCTCTGCAAATCAGGTCACAGGGGATCTATTTTTTGCTCTGCTGGTCAATCACTGTAATTTTGGGCAAATATACACAACTGTATATGCAAAATATCCAGCCAGGAGGTGCAAGGGGACACAGGCAATTTGCCAGCAGTATGTAAGGTAAGTAAATGCCCATTTTACACACCCAAGTGAAAATATGAGCATTGAAAGGTGAATATGTTGTGTTACCAGGTTTGAAATTATGTTTGGAGCACTGCTCATCCCTCGGTCGATGAGGTAAGTATAGTTATTCAATGGATGAGAACAGCTGAGCGATCCTTTTTCACAATCCAAAAGCTGGTCAGATAGCTCAGGTTTCCCTCTCACGCTTCTTTATTCTGGGGGAAAAACATCCTCAGATCCCTATTAACATCCACACCCTCCTGCTCCTTAAGCAGCCGCCCCTGTACAGACTGTTTGCCATCAAGAAAAGGAATAATCTGCTACATCTCTCTTTGCAAGGATGATGATACAGCATACTCCTCTCTCTTAACTATATGCTACTGCTTTATACTGTAAAAAGGAACTATCTATTGACTTCCAGTGACTGCTGTTCATGCTCATGAGACAGGCATCTCATAATTTATTCATGAAGATGCTGGTTGTGAATGCTCACTCTTGGGAGGAAATGTGGTATCTTCAGAGGCAGCATGAAGGGATTTGCTGAGGGTGAGGAGGGGTACTAGAGTTGCCCATCAAGTGTCTTTCAGCCTTGTGTGGAAGAGGCACAACACAAATTTTTCCAAGCTTTCTCACTCACAAAGCCCTCGCACCTCCCACGCCTCCAGAAAAGATGTCAGAGTATGTTGCTCTTTTTTCTTCTCCTTTCCGCTGCTAGGAAGTTAATTCCGCTGGAGTACTATAATTCAGTGCCGGGGGAAAATCCTGATCTCTTGGCCATGAAAGTTTAGCACGGTTACATGGGGATGCCAAACTTCTAGAGAATTAGGCTATGTTTTTTCTCTCTCTCTTTTTCTCCAGCCTTGAATTAAAAGATGTCAACAGCCCCGTTCACTGGCAATATACAGCTGTTACTCCACTTAAATACACCTCTGCCCCAATATAACACGAATTCAGATACAGCACAGTAAAGTAGTGCTCCAGAAGAGTGGGGCTGTGCACTCCGGCAGATCAAAGCAAGTTCAATATAATGCGGTTTCACCTATAACGCGGTAAGATTTTTGGCTCCCAAGGACAGCTTTATATCAAAGTAGAGGTGTATTTAAAACCGAAACATTGACTATTAGGAATCCTAGTCTACATATGCCTGCATCCATTCCTCTGGCTCGTAATCTCAATCTATTTTCAGTAAAGATCCATTTAACTGGACTGTATGTAGGTGTGATGCTACACCCCATATTCTTCATAGAAATATTGTTATGATATGAATATGGCATAAGTAATATAGGTTTTATGCAAGATGGGTCTTGTGAGGTATCATTGGAAAGGCTATGATTTATTAAAGGTGTTTATCCAATTGGTATGCATGTATCATCCCTGTATCTGAAGTTAGAAATATTGACTATATAACAATTACTGTGTGTGTACTTGGGGGAATGCCCACCAGACAGTAGACAATCAGCCTTAATGTGACATTTAAGGAGGACAAACGAAGATACTAATCTCCCACCTTCCTGAGAAGCTTCCTTGGATGCTGCTTTGACACTGCAAGGTCAGGTAATAATGTCACCTGATACGGAATACCACCTTGGACACTGCTGGTATTTTTCCACTGGAAACAAAGGATTCCCACCTTATGTAAATCCTATTTAAGGCTGGGAAGTGAGTCAGTCAGGGCTCTTTTCCATTGTCTCTCTGCCCAAGGGGGAAGACTGCTGAAAGCACCTGAAGAGCCAAAGGGACTATGCTGGGGAAAGGCAAGGGCCGAGTCCAGGCTGAGACAGGAGTCTAGCCTGTGAAGAGAAACAGCTGGAAGTCTAAGTTGCAGAAATTCTGTAACCTGCCTAAAACAATATTCAGGGTGAGAATTACTATTAGTACCTTGTTCCTTTAGTGACTTACGCTTAGGTTGCGTGTTTTGTTTGATTTGCTCACTAATCTGCTTTGTTTTGTTTGGTATCCCTTATAATCACTTAAAATTTACCTTTCATAGTTAATAATTTCATTGTTACTATTTCTTGTTTATACCACAACCCAGTTTGTGCAATTCATATCTCCGAGGGAGGCACAAAAAGCTGTGCCTATCTCCCTCCACATTGAGGGAGGAGCAATTTTTATGAGCTTGCACGGTACAGATCTCTCTATAGACAATATTATTTTGGATATACACCCCAAAGGAAGTGTGCACGAGTGCTGGGTAAATTCCCGAGCTGAATCCTCCCATACAGAGCTAATTTCAGTCTGTGTCTGCAGCTAGGTGTGGCCTTACCTGTATGCGTGCCAGAGAAGGCTTCAGGGTCTGGCACAGCAAGGACAGGGTGAGGAAGACCAGGCTCGTGGAACGGGCAGGCTCAGTGGAACCCCAGCACACTAAGTGGCATCCCAGACAGGGGATCCAACCCGTCAGAGTAGGGTACCATAACACTCCTAAGTGGCACATGTGCTTATTTTTTATAGTGTACCTCAGCCCTTTGTTCCAGCTACTGGGGGACTGAGTAAAAGGTGGATGCCCTCTGATCTGCTGTTACTCCTGCTTTGTACTGCGTCATCTGTGCAACTGCTATACGAAGAAGCTGCGGCAGCAAGGATGTTCCATCTGGAAGACGGACTATTGAAGTAACACCTCTGTCCAGTGCACAGAATTGGGAGGAGGCAACTGTACTTTAGTCTAATTTTATTTTTCATTTCTAGAGTGCCTCATGCAGCCTAGTGACTGAAACACCACTGATTACGGCAGAGTTTTCACCTTTGTACTGCAGCACTAAATCATGCCATGTCATGGGATTGTATTCATAAGCAATCATGTGTTTTGCCATGATGCAAAGCCACCACATCTTGACGCAACAAACTGGTTCACTATATCAAGATGACATATCTCAATCTGCTGATTCCCAAAAATATAGCCAAGTCTCTAACCATCTTGCAAAAAGCTGAAGGATGTGGGAAAGACCCAAGACAAAACATGCATTTTAGGATGGGTGACAATCCTAATTAAACAGGGTTGGCTGAGTCATTTCCCTCTTGGTGCTATTAAAACAGGAAAAATGTAGCAATTATAGTAATTTTTATTTATCTACCATCCTTTATCCAGAACCTCCAAGGAGGCTAGGCATAGTTTATCCCCATTTGCAGATGAGAAAACTAAGGCAACAGAGAGGTTAAGTGAACACAGGGCCTGATAGTAAATACCCTGTATGTTGGAAGGCTTTGCTCAGAGGCTTGCAGGGTTGAGCAGACAGTCTGCGGGAACTCTGCCATTTACTTCAATAGGGTGAGGATTTCACTGCAAGCCTGCTCACTCTCAGCCACCTGTCCTGACCACACTGCCTTCCTCTAACACCTTCTGTTCTTCCACTGCAGACTATGGTGCCCTTCTCATGCTACCTGTTTTCCACGCACAGCGTCCTCAAAACTCCTACTTTAGAGGTTCCATGACATTTCTCTTACTGGTGGGGGAGTGAAAAGGTGAGGCTGAAATTTAGACTCTTACCAACAACACATCAAGTCATTTTAAAGATTTGTGAATTACTGTAACACACCTGTGAATGTGGTCTGAGAGCAGAAGAAAATACACAAGTGACAAATGTGTAGTGAATGCTGTCATGTGCATTTTCAATTCTGAATGCCACCACTGCATGGCCAAATTCTGTCTTTAATCACAATGCATGCAAGTTGATGGCCCATAATCTCAAAAAGATGCATGCACCTCTCTCATAAATACTCACAAATGAGAGATGTTTATTTTAGTAAAGACTATAGCCATGCATTTTGGAAAGAAACACATTCTCCTTTCAACAACCAGAGATGCAGGCAGCTCCTGACATTTATGGCTTGGGTTCAGGTTTGAGCTTGTGGCTTTTCTAACCCTCTCCCTCCGACATCTAATAGTCTGTTTATCCTCACCTCACCTCATCCCTCCCTGACAACCTATTAATACCCAGCTCTCTCCCCTCTGTCTCTTTTAAATCATGTAGAATTTTTTTGGCATTCATCTCAGTGTAGTACATAATTCCACAGGAATTCCATTGTCATTTAGCATTAATTTAATGTCCACTTACTATACAAGTATTATGATGAAATAATACACTATTCTTGTATGAGAAGATTACGTTAAGAAACTGATTGTATAATAAAGATGTTACTTTGAAAGGTACTTCCTATTGTTAGGCATCTTTAGACTCTTTAGCACCGAAGTGCTGCTTGTTTTGACAAGCAACTGAAAATTCTGTTTATTGCTTTAACGGCAACGTTTTAGCTGTCATTCTGTCAGGAAAAAATGTTCTGCAGTTAAAAACACACAGCTTCAAGGAATGATTTGGATATACCTATGCTCCTTTTTGTATTTTTTAAAAAATGTGAAAATAGCTTGCCAGTCTAATTTGCTTGTCCTATGTGCTACAGTGCTTCATTGCACACTACACAGGGACAGACATTGTTATATGTTTGAAGAGAATAATTTGCAGTTCTCACAATTTTATTTTAACTTAAAAAAAATTCTAGCAAAAACTAGAAATTCCTAATGTCACACTTTAAAAATGCTTAATATATTTGCATTTGATATACTAAAGGGATAACTTTAGGAAGATATAATCTATTCGTAATATTGCTACAAGATAATGATCTTCCGATGCTAGACAGAGTGAAGCCAAGACACTCATTTTCAAAGCAGCAGACACCGACCCTGTGACAATGCTGTATAACAACCACTTTATCTTTTATTATGCCATATGACTGGAGGGAGAAATTGACCTCTCAGATCTACACAGCAAACCTGAGACTCCAATGTTGTGCTCTCTCAATATATCAACTCCATTTGGCTTTGGCAGGAGATCCATGCACAGAAAGAGAATAAGAAGCCCACCATCACTCATCCAGATCTGAGAGCAGAATTTTCCCCTCTCGCAGGCATGCCGCCAAAGGCTGCCTGACTGCCACTCTCACAGTGACCAGCAGGCTGCTCCCCGCAGCTTGCCGCCCCAGGCACGCGCTTGCTGTACTGGTGCCTGGAGCCACCCCTAGTCAGTCAATAGAAATTTGGCACAAAAGGGCTGTGTGATTTGGCTTGGTATCATTTGTGCACTGGACTGGGCTTACAGCAAAAGACTGATTTGGTTCCTAGAGCACAGCATTATTTCCAGTCTAGCTTCTAGCACATTAAGGACCTGTCTATACTGGCCAGAAAACCAAGTTGGCACCTTACTAGCAATAACCAGATCAAGGAACAGTTTGTTAGAAAGGTGCTATTTCCCTGGGCAGTTTGGACAGTGGTAAAAAGACTGAAGATTGTAGTCAGACAATATTGATCAGAAGGACAAAGCCAACCACTGAACATGGGGCCTATTTTTGGTATGTTCCTGGGCAGTAACACAATCAATCAACCAACAACCAACTACAATTAACAAGGGACTAACCCAAAGACACTGCCTCAAATATGAACAACACAGGGAGCTTTAAAATGTTTTTTCATCTGCCTGTTCTAATTTGCAAAGTATAGAAAAGTGTGTATTTGACAACAATCCATTGGGTTTTTAGGTTTGGCTTTTTTTTCTTTCCTTCAGATTTTGTTAATTATGAGGATAGTTTAGATGCTAAGTGAGACGTAATGGAAAGGTCATCTTTCTATAACAAGAAATGGAGGTTAGTAAATTTAAAAGCTGATGTTTTACTGAAACTTCAGGATCTTGTTGACTGGCTGGCACTCTGCTGAGCCAATAGTTTGGGGTGAATCTTCAGAGCGGCATGAGAAGATTTAGCCTCATGTCTCCCATTCATGTTGATAATCACACAACTAACTTGACACAGCACTTCTTTGACTATTTACTCCGTTGTGCCTTATTCAGCCTGGGCTTATTGATATCTGGTTTAAGCCCCTTGGCTAAGTTTTATTTGTAAACACAGCTCCAGAGGTGCAAACAACAGGCAGCGAATGCTGTAGCATGGACCTTATAAGTCACACCTGATTCATCTGAAAGTCCAGATAGGATTGGACTGCCTGGCTGATCAGGAGCATGTGGCTATTAAACAACAGTGCACGTACCTACAGAATCACTTGGAAAAAAACTGAGGTAGCATCAAATTGTCATCAATAGGGGGACCTGGCTATTTAGTGAAGATGGGATTTCAGCTGTCAGAGAAATTAGACTAATTTTTCTCCTTTTGAGGATCATTGTTTCATAAGTAATGTTATGGTGCTTTAACTTAACGAAGCCAATGGTGTGAATAATTAAAATTAGATGATGAAAGAGAAATCAAACAACGCTTCCCCTCCTAACCTTGAAGGAGCTGCATGATCTTAATGGAAAACTAAACAGACTGAAAAAAAATGTATTTTATGCTGAGATAAAAATTATTTCTGCTGGCTACAGGCTGTATAATAACTAACCAGATTTAAACAAGGCAATGCAGTTTGCATTAGCCTATAGCATCTACTTGGTTGCTCTCTCTTTCTGAAACACTCCATAATGCCTTTCTGACAATAAAAGGAAGTATTGGAAAATGAAGTGTCTGTAACATTACTAACAAAACTGTGATAATGACAAAGGACATATGTTTAATTAGCTTAGAAGAAAGTTGTGTGAACAGTGCTGGTGAGGAGGCAGTTGTCTGAACAATTAAATCTAGGGAATTCATTAACCAAGCCACTGCCAAAGCTTATGTAAAATGTCAGACATCCAACCACATCACTCAGCACTTATAATATGCTTTTTACATCTTCTGAGCACTTTGCAAGCATTAAGTAATTAATTCTTATGCCAGGCAGGGCACTAAAAATCATTACCCCAATTTTGTAGATGGGGAAACTGAGGCAGAGTGGTGTAGTTACTTGCTCAACTCCACGGTGTCTCTCAGAGCCAGATTAGTCTTATCGTTGCTAGGTTCCCACACCTGCACTCTGCCATACCTCCATTCCTCTGACCCACCAAATATATGGAGTGGAAATCAAGCATTCTACTGGGGATTTAAAATCCTCTCCATGTTGCTGAAAGTGCAAAACTGCTAGATATGCCAGTCCCACATTCTGCCGACTCTGCGCTGCCAGCTAGTCACTGATGGGAAGCAGGCTTAATGAATGCGAGATCCAGGTGTCTAGAAGGAAAAGAAGGAGATCAGAGAGCTTAGAGAGCAGCAGAATTCAGTAAGGAAGGGCCAATCATGCCTTCAGGTACTTCTTCACAGCTTCTACTCACTTCCACTGGAGCTACTGTTGGAATATAGCATCCATCCATGAGCAGAACTTGGTCCAAATTGTTTCAGTTAGCAACCATATTTAATGATGAGAGACAGCTAAGAGACTCAAAATGGAAGACATGGAGGGAACAGCAATGATGAAAGAGGAGAAGACACAGGACAGGGTAACAGAAATGGGGGGAGAGGATAAACCTATCGAACTTTGTTCTTTCCTCCCTAATGACAGATGCCTTTTCTCTTTGGAAAAAAAGCAGGATCTCAGAGGAGAAAGAGTCATAACTAATTTGGCCCAAAGAAATGTGTGGAGGATGAGGATTCAGCTACTCAATGGAAGTGTGCACAACGTATGAACCCATTTCCTCTGCTAATTTGACTTCTGATAGTCTAAGCTAGTTGTCTGACTTTCCTCACTGTGATTTGTAAGGATCTATTTTATGGACAAGAATAGTGATTAGTTGGTTCCTCCAAAAAAAACAAAACAAAACAAAACAAAAACCAAAAGTACATGAGAATTTAAATTCTTACTGGTAGTTAAAAAATGGAAAAGACTTAATAAGAAAATATTAATATCACTCTCTAAAAGTAAAGGCCACAGTAATATTGAGCTGTTTTTACAATTTTAAACACATCAGGTTCTTGAACATATTGCTTTATTGAGATGTTAAAAAGTTATATGATTTTAATGGCACAGGAAAGAATACAGTCTCAGGGAATGAATACCGAAGTCCTTAAATCCTTAGCAAGTGTCTTTAAAGTAGATAATTTCTAAATGTATCAGACTATAACTCATGGTAATTTTATTTCTATTGAATATGCTAAGAGCTACTGCTCAAGGACAGGCATTTATTGAAAGCAGGTCGCCGAGGTGTTGCATCAAAATGTAATAACACTGCGTAAATGAAAACAAAAACTATTGAGGTTTTCAATCGGGGAATTTCAAAATCTAATCCACACCCATCTGGCAGCTGTGATTTAACTTACTCTGGTGCAGAGGTCTCATTACTACATCGAAAGGGGAAATTTGGAGAAGATTGGAATCTGCTCACAAGCATTCAGGTGACCGATGTTCAACCACCCTGCACTTGGGAAGTGGGTGGCTGGCTGGCTGAATCAAATGTTACCATTGTTTTTAAAATTTCAGAGGGAGAGAGAAAACTGAAAGGTTCAGCTACCACATGAACGTGAACCTCAGGCTTATCTGCTTGATACCAATATAAAACCAAGTGCTATGCTATACACACAAGTAGTGTTTCTTCCATCAAAGTGAAAATTTACAGTCTCTGAAACAATATATGAGATACAGTTGTTAGGCATCAGCTTATAACATTTATGGGTAATGATCCCTATAGTATTTAAATGTGACCCAGCAAGTATCACAAAAGAGAATGGGGATGGGGAAGACTACTGAAAGTCAATTGCTTATGTGTTACTTAGCTTTTTTGCACAGGAGGTGGTGTAGAGGAGGATTATTTTTTAGAAAGACCACATGGGGATGTGTGGGGAGAGAGAAATACGCACTCTCACACACACATTTGGAGGCTTGATAAGCGCTGGATATAAAATGCATGAGCAAATCTCAGATACCCTGGTGATTGATGCAACGTAAGAACCTGAGCAGAATTCTCAAAGGATCATTCAATGTGGAGAAGATAAAGATCTACACTGAATTTAGCTGATCACTGAATTGAATCATATGGCAAGAGAAGCAGAACCTGAGTGGCAGCATGGTCCAGTGAGAAAGATGTTGAGCTGGAAATTGGGAGACCTGCATTCTGCTCCCAGTTCTGCCACTTACCTACTGTATGACTTTGGGTAAATCACTGCCTCTGTTTCTCCCAATACCAATTATCTATTAGAATGTAAGCTCCTGTCTCTGCCTGTGTGCTTGTACAGTGCCAAGCATGATGGTGCATCCTTCCTGGCTCAGGCCCCATGGCTGCTTTCCAACACAAAAATATTAGCAACAATTAAACACATGATTAGTATATAAATTGGCCACCTTCCTCCATAGCCACTCTGTAGTCCAATTACATTAATTCTAGTTTTAGCTGGATTTAAGTTTCTTTAGACTGGAGGTCCTCAAATGGGAGAGCATGGAATATATTATTGGGCAGGGAGAGTGTGAGAAGTTATTGTGGCTTTTTTTGGAGTGGAGGACTTACTGCACACAGTTTACCCACAACAATGAATAACTAGCAAAGCTGATTCCTCCAGACATATCAGGTCCTCAGATGGTGCTGTGCATTTGCCTTTGTCTGAATCAATGCTTTACTGTTTTTAATATTTAGCGAGAGTTGCATGTTAATTTTTTTGATCAGTATATGTACTTGTTTGGCAGGAGGGTGGGGCATAAACTACTACAGACACAAAGAAGGGGGCACAATCAAATACGTCTGAGAGCCACTGCTCTAGACAGTCTCTGTAAAGTTATAATGTTCTTAATTCTAATATTGACAGACAAAACTGATACCATGTGTCTTATAACACCTCTATGAAGTACATACATATTGTCTAGGTAGATTACTTACATATGTCCCTGTATATGATGGATTTCAAAGGTGTCTTTACAGTTTGTTCCATAAATGCTTTTCAGTGTGGCAGGGCATGATTCTGATTTCCGGCACACTGCTGTAAATCTGTTGTAATTCCATAATCTAGCCCTTATTTTTAATTAATAGAACTGCCACTGGGGTATATTTACCATATATTTCCTATAGTCCATGAGATTAGAATTATGGTGATGTTGTCCAATGCTCTCTCTAATCTTATATGCATTCATTAATGGTTTAAGGAAAACGATCAGACTGTCCAATCAACACAGAAGATCATTCATGAGCCATCATTTACATGTTATCCCTTTTTGCTATAGTGTGATTTCCACTTGGCCTCAGGGTAATACGCGATCAGTATTAGCATTTTTCCTTGTAAATTAATCAGAATCACCTAGCAAATAATTACAAACCTCTCTTCCAAATTTATTATCTTCAAGTTTAAATTTTGGCAGCTGGTAGGCTGGAGGGCATGTTTTATTCCAGGTATTGCATTAATTGATGATTTCTGACATTATAAACTGTCCTTATTAGGCTCATGGTAGGTAAATGTCTGGCAGCAACAAAATCTGATTTTTAAATATTTAGCCCATTTTGATTCTGGTACTAGAATCATAAGCTCCCTTCTTACTAGTCCACTAATATTCGAAGTTTCCCTGTAACACTTGATTTCTTCTAAGTGTCCAGTTCTGGGCACCGCATTTCAAGAAAGATGTGGAGAAATTGGAGAGGGTCCAGAGAAGAGCAACAAGAATGATTAAAGGTCTTGAGAACATGACCTATGAAGGAAGGCTGAAGGAATTGGGTTTGTTTAGTTTGGAAAAGAGAAGACTGAGAGGGGACATGATAGCAGTTTTCAGGTATCTAAAAGGGTGTCATCAGGAGGAGGGAGAAAACTTGTTCACCTTAGCCTCCAATGATAGAACAAGGAGCAATGGGCTTAAACTGCAGCAAGGGAGATTTAGGTTGGACATTAGGAAAAAGTTCCTAACTGTCAGGGTAGTTAAACACTGGAATAGATTGCCTAGGGAAGTTGTGGAATCTCCATCGCTGGAGATATTTAAGAGTAGGTTAGATAAATGTCTATCAGGGATGGTCTAGACAGTATTTGGTCCTGCCATGAGGGCAGGGGACTGGACTCGATGACCTCTCGAGGTCCCTTCCAGTCCTAGAGTCTATGAGTCTATGAGTCTATAAGAGATAAGCGTTAATTTATTCTTCAGGCTGCTTCCTTTGGCTAGAATTGAACACTCTTCCCAAGCAGTCCAATGACATGCATGATAGTTTTAGGATATAAATACTTTGGCTTGGAAACTTAGTTTTTCTTTGAATTGTACCCTAGAGTTGAGAGAACAAGTCTTCATTTATTTGGACAGCTTATCAATGAGAACACAATCCTGGATCTTCCAGAATCTCAGACAACAGAGACCTCTTGGATTGTTCAGTCCGAAGCAGCAAACCATGCCTTGAACACAAACTTGGAGTCTTTTAAGGTGCTGTTCGGCTAAACCAAAGAACGTATGCAGTGTTGTTGCAGTTGTATTGGTACCAGTATATTAGAGAGACAAGGTGGGTTAGGTAATATTTTTTATTAGAACCAACTTCTCTTAGTCAGTGAGAAGTTTTTGAGCTTACACAGAGCTCTTTTGTGTAAAACAAAAGCTTGTCTCTTTCACTAACAGAAGTTGGTCCAATAAAATACGTTATCTCACCCTCCTTGTTTTTCTAACCCAAGGAGCTGGGTTAGCACCTTTCTTAGAAGAAATATGTTAAAACTCCAAAGCCTTGTCTACTCTGACAAGTTCTAAACCTAATCCAGTACGTCACCATTACCCTTATCCTTCCCAGCAAGTGCATGTATCAGAGGAAAAATACTATATGCCAGCTAGAGTTAAATACTTCGGGAGGCAGCATTGTTTTGAGCTTGGAAATATCCACTGTATTCTAAACATCATGAAAAAAGAGCCCGACAACAAGCATCCCATTTATACACAATAAGAGCCTATTTTTAAACATTATTATTAGTGTTATTCTATCTACTGATGGAACAGACCTCTTGTGGAGGCTTTGTAAATACCTCTCTATAAATCATGACCATACAACAAAGCACTGGGAGATAATTTATAACCTCTTATTATTTTTCTTTATGGCTTCTTTGCTATCACTCACATATGGAAAACAGAGCTCAAGTAACAGCAGATATACCTACATCTGATTTTCCTATCTCAGAGGGAGAGGAAAAAAACAAACCTCAAAACACAACCAGCCCTATCAAAGAGCTTCTTTTTCCTGGCTGGCAGAAATAAGACACCGTGTTATCAGTATGGATATAGATTTCCTAGGACCTGCTATCAATATTGTACACTGAAATCCAAAATTCATACAATAGGTAAGAAAAAGCTTAGTAAACAGCGATCAAATGTTTTTTCCTTTCCTGTCTCAGGAAGCAATCAGTGCATATAAGACAGAACAACTGATCTGATCATGATGAGAACAGAAAACTTTGTTCTTTCTTTTCTTTCGAGGAAGAGCTGTTTTCTGTCAGCAAGTAGTGACCAACAAAATTAAACCAGAACAATCCAATTAGGTACAAGGAAGAAAATGTCTAACAGTGTCTGACAAGGTAAGTACTTTAAATTGATGATAATACATATGTTAGGACTAAGATCCAATGTCAATATTTTACAACCTCAGTGGCATAGTCACATTAATAGAACAGACTGTGGACTCAATCTAGTAAAGAACATGATTAACTTTAAGCACTGAGCAGTCCCATTGGCCAAGATTTTCAGAAACGACTAGTGATTTTGGGTGCCTCAAATTTTGGGTTCCCAAGTTGAGACACTTTTTAACTTTTTAAAAAGGGCCTGATTTTGAGAAAGTGCTGAACACTTCCACTTCTGAAAATCATCCCTTTTTAGGGTGCCTCCAAAAATGGAGGCAACCAAAATCACTAACCAGTTCTGAAAATCCTGGGCATTGATTTTAATGGGATGGCTCACATATAAGAAGTTAAGCATACTGTGCTGGATAAGGGCCTATGCATCAGTGGGCAGATAAGTGGCTGATTGGGGGGCGGGGAGGGGGGACAGACAGACACGAGACGGGAATAAATTCCGAAAATGTGGCCCTGAATAATGACCTCTTAAATCACTTATCCAGAATTCCTGCTCTAAAGGTACGGAGAGAGGGTTTCCTTAGAACAGGGACAGTTTGGCGAGCCTTTTGTGGTGAAGTTCAGTTTCCTGGGACTTCTTCAGTGGGTAGCTAAAACTCAATTAATCAGTTAATCAATCAATTAATGCAATTCCAATGGTCTCTTGCACAATCATCATTGATCAGGATGCCATGGGTAATGCTTAAATGAAAACAAAGGAATTTCTTACAATCAAAAAGCAAGAATTTTATTTCCTTAAAAATAAATTAATTCCTAGGAACACAAGCAGGCATTTTTAATTATACCTAAAAAAAGGAAGAGCTACACCTTAATACAATAATTAAAGAGTTAATTATATGTACTATAAAAATAAGTTTTATGATTTACAGTGCACACCCAATTCTTATAATCTGGTCATAAATAAATGTGCTGGCAATAAGGAAAGCTGCAGGCAGGAGAGCAACTCACCATCTTTAATGGGCAGTTATGTGACATGCTGCTAGTACACTGGCAGTAAATCAGCAGAAACATCTTTTATAGAGTTCTGGTTTTTATGATGTCATTAACTTTCCTCCTTATACTTAAGGGATAATGAAATAAAGTCATGAGGAGGGATCAAAGGATGAGCCCGTATTGTGTAGTTTGAAGCAGCCGCAGGGGAATTAGCTTTGCCCACTCATTCTTGCGGACATTTTGATGGTGGAGAAAGGAGCAAAGGGTGGAGATGGTAAGAAAAACCACAGATTTTTGGCAAACTCTGAATAGCACACAGTAATGAGCTGTTTTATGAGAAGAGCTCTTTAAGCAACAGTTTGTGGTTCCAAAACACTACAATTTAGGCAGAATTTAAACCCATAAGGTGACAGGATCAATCTGAGGTTCAAAGCATTTTTGCCACAGACGTTGCATTGGGCATTAGGATAGTTTCTATCCCCGGCCACCAATCTCTTAAACATAACTAGAGATACAGTCATGGGCATCTAACAATGAGTAAGGCAAAATACGGCATACATTAACCAGTAGGCTTGCTGAATTAAACCATTAAGACTGAGGGGAGATAAAAAAAAAATTAAAAAAAAAGAGGCAGTTGTATCCATTTAGGCCAGCGTAGGAATTTGAATCTCTCAGCATGGGAGGCAGGTCTTGTCTGCACATACAGTGATGGGTATGTAATTTTTATTTTAAATTCAAATAAGATCCCCTATCTGGCAGTAGTCATTATGATAAAAAATTACTCCTTCTGTGATTCCGCATCAATCATGTTTTTTTTCTCATCTAGACTAAATATCAGAATTACAGCATGCAAATTTTTTTTTTTTTTAAATATTAGGGTAGAATTTTCAAAAGTGGTCAGCAGAGTTAGATCAACACCGAATGGCTTTGAAAAATTCACTCAAAGCACAGTGGAACTCTCTTACACTGAAGACTAGTTGTCACTGAATAACAGGAGAGAGAACTGACACTGTTTTCACATTTCAAGACGTTTCATTTAGAAATGAGCCCAAGATGAAGTTCAGAACTGCATCCTGTTTGTCCCAAACTTTGGAAGTATTTTGACTGCAGGTTTTGGTTTGGACTCAAACTCACTATGTATGTGAACTCATTATCAGCAAGGACTCCATCTGAGTATACAGTCATGAATCTTCCATTGGTTAGAACACGAGTATTTAAAACAGGATAGTCTTTTGCTTTGTTTTACTAGCCCCCTGATGTAATGGTGCAGCCAACTTTACTTGTCTGCAAAAGGGCTGCCAGGAGGAGCTCAGAAAATGTGCTTTAATTAAAATCTTCTATTTCTAACTGCAGTTCATATCTAGAAAGAAAGGCTTTGCACTCTTTTAAGGAACAGACCAAGATACATACATTACTACATATGAGATGTGTTATTTGGCTGCCTATCTGCCTCACACAACTCCCACTTACCCACGTAAAAGTAAAACTGGTAGCCTGTGATTGACACTGTACTGTAGAACATTTTATAGTGTAGTTGGTTCATGGACGATAAAAGTTTGTTAGGTACTAGGGCTTGGATCAGTTTCTAATGTACAAGTTTATTCACAAAGCACATCCAAATGTGAATAGTAGACTAAGAACAACTTTCCCCTCCACCTTCAATGAACAGGCGTGAACCATGAAAGTTCATCTGTAGCACTAAGAACAGCGTCACACCCACTATAATCTAGTTAAGTTACCAGGAAAGTGTCTTTCTGGTGTCAGATATGCCTTTCCTTACATTAGTAGGTTTAATTTTGAATAGTAAAAATGTAATCTTATTCAATGGCTGATGACCACTTACTCACCTTGCATGGAATTCAGGACATCATCCAAAGCTCACTGAAGTCAATGGAAAGATTCCCGTTGACTTCAGTGGTCTCTGGGCCATGTCCTGAGGTAATGAGCCACAATAAGATATGCTGGAGGGTAGTGATAGGATCCAGAGCAACCCAGACAAATTGGAGGATTTAGCTAAAAGAAATCTGATGCAGTTCAACAAGGACAAGTACAGAATCCTGCATTTAGGACAGAAGAATCCCATGCACTGCTACAGGATGGGGACTGACTACTTAAGCGGCAGTTCTGCAGAAAAAGATCTGCAGATTACAGTGGACAAGAAGCTGGATATGAGTCAACCGTGCCCTTGTTGCCAGGAGGGCTAACGGCATATTGGGCTGCATTAGGAGCATTGCCAGCAGATTGAGGGAAGTGATTATTCCCCTCTATTCAGCATAGTGAGGCCACATATGAAGTATTGTGTCCAGTTTGGGGCCTTCCACTACAGAAAGGATGCGGACACATTGGAGAGAGTCCAGCAGAGGGCAATGAAAATGAATAGGGGGCTGGGGGACATGACTTATGAGGAGAGGCTGACAGAGCTGATCTTATTTAGTCTGCAGAAGAGAAGAGTGAGGGGAGATTTGATAGCAGCCTTCAACTATCTGAAGGGGGGGTCCCAAGGAGAATGGAGCTAGCGGTGGCAGATGACAGAACAAGAAGTAATGGTCTCAAGTTGCACTGGGGGAGAACTAGGTTGGATATTAGGAAAAACTATTTCACTAGGAGGAGAGGGAAGCACTGGAATGGGTTACCTAGGGAGGTGGTGGAATCTCAATCTATAGAAGATTTTAAGGCCCAGCTTGACAAAGCCCTGTCTGGGATTATTTATTTGGGGTTGGTCCTAGTTGAGCAGGGGGTTGGACTAGATGACCTCCTGAGGTCTCTTCCAGCCCTAATCTTCTTTGATTCTATGATAATTGGTCCACTCTTCAAATGATCTGGTGGCTAGCTGACTTGTATGCTGACTGGAGTGATATACGTTTGGATTGACCAAATCCTTTTCCACTTACTCACACAAGTGATCCAGTTCCTTCAGTAGGACTATTTCAAAGAATAATATGAGCAAGACTAGGCCCACAGTACATGAGCAATCTGCATTAAAACTACAGATTACACAGTAGGATTGACATTATCACCAGAGTGAATAAAATGAAACAATTCTAGCTTTAAAGCATTAATTGAGAGCTTTGCTACAATGACATTCGGTTAGCCAAGCCTGGTAGGCTCGAATCCTGTCCTGACCTATTGGTCATTCCTTATTACTTACTGTGCCTGTATCCAATTATTTAAAAGGAACAGTTGTGCTTTTTGCTGACCAAAAACATCAGGTGTTGGCAGTTCTTTGACACACTAAGTTTATGCAACCTGGTCTCTTCCTCCCTCCTGCACCACAGTAGATGCCACTTGTTTTGCATAACTGGTTAGAAGGTTTAGGGGTTGAAATGAATAAGGGGAAGTTAATGATCCCATCTTGGAGATTTGCATGTGTACATGGTAAGCTCTAGGTCAGCGCATCTGTCTGCAAACAAAGTGGTGAATTATTACAAAAAAAATCCATCATCAGCTACGGTTACATATTACATAAGCAAATGTTCAATTAAATATGAGCAATATCCTACAGCAAGTCTCAGAAATCTACTTGGTTGTAGTTTAGATTCTTGAAGCTATTCTGCCACATTATCAGAAGCCTTGCACCATAGGAGACCCACTCCACACATCACTCCATTCAGATCGAAACTGTCTTTGTATGAAACATGCACAAAGTAGTTCAACAGAAGAGTATCCAATCCTACTTCCCATGTACTGAGAATGACCTAAACCCATGGGCTCGTCTGTCTCTTGCCTGCCGATCTGTCTCTTGCTGCTTCCCATCCTCCTTGGTACTACAGTTTCCTTGAATGCTCAACCCTGACAAAATAGTATCACTCAAGGAAGAAGGATTTAGTGGTGTTATTAAAAGGGAGGAGGAGAGGGAGGAGGTAATCTTGTTCACTACAACTCTCCTTAAAAATAAGGAATGTAGGGCTTTATGCATTCAAACTTCTCTAAATGAGGGACTGCACCATGCATTGAACATAACCATATAGATGATTGTATACCATTACCTAAAATTGAACTGAGTCTGTTCAACCTACACTGCACTCCAATTTGTCACAGGAAATAGTTTTCCCAGCCCATTCACATAATGAATGTAGATACGAAGTTAATACCAAGGAAGGTAAGCACCCTAAGGGTTATTTAAGCTTAGCCTTCTCTGTCATTTCCTTCATTATTTCTTAGGCAGGATTGTACAGTGGGTTTGTTTTTTAAAGGAAAAAAGGTGTGTGTGTGGGGGGGGGGTTACCAGCAAGGTCTAATGCCAACATTTACTGTGGCCTTGCTGTCAAGATTGTGATAAAATGTAAAACATTTCATATTTTTTGTTTCTGGAGAATGACACTGAAAGACCTAGACACTGACTATGTATTTTTCTGTAACGCTGATGTCGCTCTCTTACTTTAATAGGAAATTCAATATAGAATTAAACTGTTAAGTGCAAAATACAGCTTTGAAAGGAAGGCTCCATAAAGCAAGCAAACAAGACTCCTAACAACTTGCACAGCAGCCTGTTAGGAGATCTGGGTGAAATAAATTGAAATCAAAGGTAAACTTCCCACTAAGCTCAACAGGGCCAGAATTTCACCCCCTGGATTCTAGTCCCTAACACTACCTTTTAATCTAATTAGACCCCCATTTACTTAGCTTTTCTAGGTACTTCTGAAGCTTCTCACCTTCCTTTCTGGTCTTGATTTACCTAAATAATTTAGAATTATCTGCACTTTTGATCACCTCACAGTTAAATTCTCCAGATCATTAGTAAGTGTTACTAAATACAGGTCCTAGTTAGGATCCTTCCATGCTGGAAACTCTATTTACCTCCTTCTATGTTGACCACTTATTCCAACAGTTTGTTTTCTATCTTTGCCAGTTTCTAATCCATAACAGAACTTTACCCTGCTCACCCCATGACCAATGACTTCTCTTAGCAGCCTTTTGTGAGGGACTTTATCAAAGGCCTTTTGGAAGTCTAAATAAATGTTATTTTTTCTCTCTCTCTCTCGCTCACGTCTTTATAAGCTAGTTCACTGACTCCCTCTTAAAAGGTTGGAGAAACACAATTTTTCTTTAGAGAAACCAGGCTGGCTTGCTCCCATCATATCATGCTTCTTTAAATGTTTCTTAACTTTATCTTAATTATTGTTTCAAGCAATTAACCTGATATCAGTCTGTGCACTTTACATTAGAACAGATACAACAAGGACTACCCTGCAGACCTGTGGAGTAACAGCAGATTTTAATTTTTATAGCCTCTGGGCGGGAGTTTGGGTGCAGAAGGGGATACGGGGGTGTTGGCTCAGGGCTGGGACAGGGGTGCAGGAGGAGTGTAGGCTCATGGGAGGGAGCTTAGGTGCAGCAGGGGAACGGGGTGCTGGCTCAAGACTGGGGTAGAGGGTTGGGATGCAGGAAGGGTGCAGGCTCTGGGAGGGAGTTTGGGTGCAGGAGGGAGTTCCGGGCTGAGGCAGAGTGTTGGAGTGCAGGAGGAAGTACAGGATGCTGGCTCTGGGAGAGGGCTCAGGGCTGGGGCAGGGGTTTGAGGTGTAGGATGGGCATGGGCTCCCCGTGGGCAGCACTGACCTCAGGCGGCTCTCAGACAGTGGCACAATGGGGCTAAGGCAGGCTCCCTATCTGTCCCAGCCCGCTCCCTGAAGTGGCCAGCAACATCCCTATGGCCCCGGGGGGAGGGGGGCCGGGGAGGAATGTGGCTCTGCATGCCACCCCTTCCTGCAGGCACCATCCCCGCAGCTCCCATTGGCCACAGTTTCCCTGTTCCTGACTGATGGGAGCTGCAGGGGCGGTGCCTGCAGGCAGGAGCAGCGAGCAGAGACCCCCTGCTCCATCTCCCCAGGGGCTGCAGGGACATGCTGGTAGCTTCTGGGAGCAGCACGGGGGCCAGGACAGGCAGGGAGCCTGTCTTAGCCCTGCTGTGCTGCTGGACTTTTAGTGGCCGGAGATCGCGATCGACTGTCAGAGGCTCCAGGATCAACCAGTCAATTGAGATCTACCAGTTGGTGACCACTGATCTAGTCTTATCTCCTGCACATCACAGGCCACTGACCCCTACAGGTGACCTCCTGAAGCATGAGATTTACGAATACAAACCATGGGACTGGAAAGGACTCCCTGGGACACAGAGCCTAACCTTTCCTCACCATAAGCAACCCCTCATGCAATCCTACTCATAAATATACCAAGCTCTATCTTAAAACTAATTAAGTTGAAAACACTCTAAGGTGGTGATAGGCTATAACATTTCCCCCAACGCATATCTACCTTACATTATTTAGAGAAAGAGCTCATTATAATGTCAAATTAGAAAATGCTGCCAGCAGTGTTTGACTCTGAAATCTCTTCTCATGTGAGCAGTCCCAGTGAAGTTATATGGGTTCAGATTCCTACGTTGAGGGCTTGGTCTACATCACAAAGTTGCAGCGCTGGTGAGGGGGTTACAGCGCTGGCAACTTAGGAAGTGTACACATCTGCAGGCATCACCAGCGCTGCAACTCCTGTTTGCAGCGCTGGCCGTACTCCCCGTTTTGTCTCGGTGTAGAGGATCCAGCGCTGGTGATCCAGCGCTGGTAATCAAGTGTAGACACTTACCAGCGCTTTTCTTGACCTCCGTGGAATAGGCAGGTATCCCAGCATACCTGAGGAAGCCTCTCTGGTAATCAAGCAGGTCTCCTTCCCCGCGGTTTGCTTCCGGTGTTCTCCGAATCCCCCCCCCAAGCGGGTCTCCTTCCCCGCGGTTTGCAGGGGGGTTCGGGGAACGCGAGAGCAAACCGCGGGAAGCAGGTCTCCTTCCCCGCGTTTGCTCTCGCGTTCCCCGAACCCCCGTGCAAGCAAGTCTCCTTCCCCAGTTTGCTCTCGCGTTCCCCAAACCCCCGTGCAAGCAGGTCTCCTTCCACGGTTTGCTCTCGCGTTCCCCGAACCCCCGTGCAAGCAGGTCTCCTTCCCCGGTTTGCTCTCGCGTTCCCCGAACCCCCCTGCAAACCGCAGGGAAGGAGACCTGCTTGCTCGGGGGTTCGGGGAACGCGAGAGCAAACCGGGGAAGGAGACCTGCTTCCCCGCGTTTGCTCTCGCGTTCCCCGAACCCCTGTGCAAGCAGGTCTCCTTCCCCGGTTTGCTCTCGCGTTCCCCGAACCCCCGAGCAAGCAGGTCTCCTTCCCCGCAGTTTGCAGGGGGGTTCGGGGAACGCGAGAGCAAACCGCGGGAAGGAGACCTGCTTGCTCGGGGGTTCGGGGAACGCAAGAGCAAACCGCGGGGAAGGCAGGTCTCCTTCCCGGTTTGCTCTCGACGCTTCCCGAACCCCCCTTGAAGCCGCCCCCAACAGCGCTTGCAGTGTGGCTACCATCTAACACAACATTGCAGCGCTGGTGCTGTAAGTATGGCCACTCTGCAGCGAGGGCCCTATGACAGACGTACGTAAATACAGCTGTAACAACCAGCGCTGCAAAATTGAGATGTCGAAAATCACTGTGATAACTCCCAACTTTTTTTTTTTGGACAGGGACACGCTCCCTGTAAGTCTGAGTGTCTCAAAGCAAGGCCTGTGGGCAAGGATATACAAAGGAGCCTAAGTGAATAGATATTCAATTCCCATTGAAAACCAGTGTGGTAATCAGTACTGTATTATAAATATTATAGGCCCATGGAATTAGCATGCAAAGTATGCACATGCAGAAGACAATCCTGACTGAGGTTAATATTTGGCTTTTCCATGAGGTTTTTATGTGACTTTATGGCCTTATGTTACCTTTGGTATCTCATCCTTGCACCTCCTATTCACACAAAACAAGTATGCCGCAAAGATGCAATATTGCTACAAAATGCTGCTTATCCAAAGATGCCACCATCTCCCAGTTACTGATCTGCATGTAGCAATTTACATGTGCAATAGTCTCTTTCCGAGTATCACTAATTGTAAGGAAAAAAAAAAACAAATATGACTGCCAGCCTCCAAGTATCATAATTTCTTATGGCTTGCTGTGGAACCTTAAGCCCAGGATGAAGAATTAGCTGTGCCATGGAGAAAATTTGCTACGTCAAAGTTAGTTAGTTATTCAGAGTTACAAAATATGATTTGCTGCTACCAAAATCAACTGGGCTGTATTAAAAATTGTAATTGATACTTGGATATAAATCTCTTAATAAAAAGTGCGGTGAGGACGATTTATCTATATAGAGAGATTAATCTCTATTTAAATGCATATAAATTCAGGCAAAATGAAAGATAGGCAGAGCAGAGGAGGATTCTACAAAGTCTTGGGTGTTGCTGCTGCTGAGTTTTGTTTTTTTTTTTTTTTGTGTTTTTCCTCCTACTAACTAGTGAAATGCTCAGTTTTCTGCAACCTATTTGAACATACTTTGCAGTTAAGCATGAAATGTATTTATTATTCTCACTCTGAAACTTCCACAGCATCTCTTTCATCAGTTAATTCTCCCTTTTGAAACCAAACATCTATTTGAACAAAAACAGTCTTTAAAAAAATCAAAGCGTTTCAGTGAAATGAAGTTTCTGGACGAATTACCCAGCCTACACCATAGTATGCTCAGCCACTGGAAATTATTTAGAAACAAACCAAGTATAGGGCTAAAGGCCTGAGGCCTCTATTTCTAAGGCCACATGATTGATGTGTTGGGGCCCTGATGTGGTTAACAGTGATTTTTATCTGTTGCTAGCAGCAACAGTCAGGGTCTCAGCATGAGGCCAGCAGCAGGCTTCATGCTGAAGCAGGCCGCGCACACAGGGACAGACAAAAGTCTTTTCAGCTGGACAGGTCTCATGGGGGGTTTTGCATAAAGGGTCCTTTGGAAAGGCTGGAATTGTCAGTCCTTTGATGGCCCATGCTGGGCCATTAGCTTTGTTACTAATTTGCTGTTCATGGAGAGGGCAGAGCTACGTGAACACCTGCAAGCAGCTATTGGTGCATTGTGGGAAGGATTTTATAGGGAGAGCGAAGGAATAAAGGATGAGGCATAACCCCTCCATCTAAAGGACAGATGACACAGACTTATCATTTTAAACCATCAAAAAGACAACTCTGAAATAAACATCAAGGGGCCTAACTCAAACCTGAAAAAGCAAAGAAAGCAAGAACATTCAGAGTTAACGAGAGGCCATCCCTTCATTCAGCACGCCTAGGTTTTGCAGGAATTGTCAAGCAGAGGTACTCTTATATTCTGGAATAGGAGGTAGAATGGAGTTTAAGGAGAGATTTCAGCATAAATCATTGCTTTGCTTTCTGCGTTTTGGATTCTATCCCTCCAAAAATGTGTTAAATATAATGAGAGAAAAATGCTGTTTTACAGTCAAATGATAGCTGACAGATCTTAGACTGTAACAGCACTAGAAGGACTAGCTATCTTAATTCAGACAATGTTTAAACTCAGGATAAAATATGGAGCAAATCTCTCTTGTACATTCTATACTCATTCAGGATTCTCGCTCATGATGGTGGGAAATGCACACGCAGAACATAACCCACTACTACACGATCTACAGGGCACACTGTGCAGGAGTATCCTGCCCTAGTATGCAGATTATGGATACAGCGATTAATGAAAAGTACTTTTAGAAATCCTGAGTTAACCTTCTTAAATATGGATTATTGAAGTCTTTCCAACACATACATCATGGACTCCATGTACTTACCATGGGGTAAATTTCACCCCAAGCAATGGGGTAGTGTGAGGGCTATGCACCACTTAAACACTCAGAATAGGATTTCAGAGGTGAACAGATTTTCTGCTGGCACTCCACACAGTGGTGAATTTCACCCCTGGAGGACTGTAAAGGCTCTGAGTCATGAGCTACTTGGTTAACTTCTTAAATCCACAGATTCATGCATCCCTAACACTATTGAATCAATATTTTGGCACCTTTCACCTGAGAATGTCACAGAACACTATAAACATAACCTGACTAAATAAATTATAACGTCCAACTTTATTTAGCACTTTTCACCAAAAGCTCAAAGCACTTTACAAATGAGGTCAGCATCATATTCCCATTTCCACAGAAAGGGGAGATGACTTGCCCAAGATCACTCAAGCAGGCCACTGCAGAGTCAGGAACAGAACCCAAGTCTCCGGAATCCCAGTCTAATTCTGTATTCACTAGGCCTAACAGCACATCCTGAGGTCTTTCCAATCCCATAGAAGAGTTAACTGAGGCACAAACACTTTAAATGACTTGCCCAGAATCACAGAGCAAGATTATGGTAGAGTTGGGAATGGAACTCAGACCACCTGATTCCTAGTCCTGCGTTTAAAACACAAGACCGTGCTTCCTCTTCTGGTTAACATACAGAATGTTGGAATTATAACCATTAAAGATTGTAGCTTTGAAGAAAAAGAAGCCGCTTTTGAGTAATGTTTATTAAGCGAGCAAAAAAAGCACAGACTGTAAAATCATTAACTGGTTTGCACCGCTCTGGATTCAAATTGCTACAGAGCAAGTTGGCTGTGAGGCTGAGTTGCAGGCAAGAGAAAATTCTTCAGTCAAGTTATAAAATCTGTGTATAATGGAGAGTCATTGACAGCTCTCATATTATAGTGGGGTTAGCAGACAGCATTTCAATAAAAACACACGGTAATAAGGGGACCGACAGAATGCCAAAAATAATCCTGATTTTTACTTTATTTAAAAACCTACGAAACAAATTGCCCCATTTCTACAAGTTATTCTAATGCACATACAATTGCCATGTCCACCCAAAGGGTTTTGACCGAATACCTAGAACAACCTCACTGTAGAGTTTACATGAAAAGTTACTCATTATTATTAGTGGTATTGCTGATACAACAGAGCTGAGAGGTTTCAACTAAGATTAGCGCGTCATTGTGCTAGGAATGGTACAAGCACAGAATAAGAGACAGAGCTGCCCGAGATCCCCTCTCTACAGTGAATGTTAAGGTCACATGGCTACAAATGTCTGAATCAGGAAATAACAGCTTTAAGGCTCCATGCACAACTTTCAGTCTGGCCCTGATGCAGTCTTTAATTACATGCTTCCATCAGCATGGCCAGCCCCAAGCAATTAAAACTCATAAGTCAGGGCCGCCATAAAAGTATGAGATTGGTTGAAATTCACAAGTTTTCAAAAAATAATAATACATTTGTTCTTTTTATGTGCCTTCTGGTTTTACAGCCTCACAGTTCCCACTTTCCTCCACAACCACAAGGGTTAGAAATTCGTTGTGGTCTCCCCACACTCCTTTCTTTTAAATGAAAAAGAAGACACTTGCCACCAGGAGCTGGGGCTTTATGGAAAATACCAAATATTGCAAGACTTGTAGTAAGATTGTAAAAGTTGGCAACACCATTGTCCTCGTACTCCCGCCGAGACAGATAGATGTGGCACGTTCTGGATTTACCTGGGATCTCTGTAACTCCTCATTGCTGGTCACCTAAGATGGGAGAAATCCTGCTACTATCCTATCCGTCTCCCTGCACAAAGGGATGAAAAGTGGCCTGCAGAGTAGTGGAGGTAGAAGGGAGGTTTAGGAAACTGCTTGCCAAAGAGGGCGATGGGAAGAACATGGAACAGACACACACCTATGATTTATCAAAATATGAAGCAGTAGACTCAGTGCCCTTTTGAGGACATTTCCTGCTCTGTTTTTGCCATTCACAACACATTTTAAACACAAGTGAATGGAACTGCCAGATGTCACGCCTACCATTCATATTTTGAATCATTTGCACCCTTCATACCATGTCCCAGAGATTACAATCTGTGCAGCTGGCCCAGAAGCACACTACACAGAGAGCTGGCAGGCAGAGCAGTGAGCAGCTTTGTTTCTGCGTATTTACACGATTTTACCCAATTCCTCCACTACTTACTGTCCCCAGGTCTCCAGTAATTTCCTTATCTGTATACTGTGAAAACACAAGCTGCCTTCCACGAATTTTCATTGCAGAACTGCCATCCCTCTACCAACAAGCTGGTTTTGAACTCTGACCCAATCACCTGAACAAGATTGCTAAACAATTAGATCTTATGGCATAACATGTCATAGTACTTTGGGCCAACAAGAGGGTAGAGTGCGTATACTGTATTTCAAAGCATACCAGCTTCCTGGTTCCTATGTGCCATATTTGTCTCAGGTTCATTTGTATTACACTTCATGCCACTTTATGCATGCTTGACTATGTATACTTCAATCAAACGAGGCTGCTTAAATTAACTTCCACTATTACATACCACCTTCAGATCTCCAATAGCTACTCAAAGGTTTAGGGCACTGAATTCCAATATATTGTAAGGTCATCTGGATTTCAGTACTACGTTCCAAAGGCCACGACCATTTCAAATCCTGCCATCTAACCAAACAGCTGAATGATGGGAGGTATTTTTCTTTGTTAAAATTTCTTCAGACAACCAAAAGCTTGTGTGTTTCCTTATATACTTAAAAACTCAGCAAGTTTACAGAGAAACTGATTTCTGACAGGTTAAAACACACACAATGCTTTTTGTTCTTTAAGCCAATCATAATGCAGCTAGTCAGTGATGCAGACTAATTGCTAGTCCAAAGCATTAACATCCTTCAGAAGAAATGATCAACTCTACATCAATCATTGGCCTTTTCAGAAATAAAGTCACTGAAACAATCAGTTTATCTTGGTTTTGAAAATAAACGTCTTGGCCTTTATTTTCCACATAAGTGCTTTAAACCTTTTTTTTGGGGGGGGGGGGGGGGGGGCGGGGAGGTGGTGCATGTCAGGAGAGACATAAAAATTCTGTGACGATGTGAGGGTTTTGTGGGGGTTTGTTTTATTTAGATTCCACTATGGTTACTACATAATCCTTTAGTCTATATGCCTGTTCCACCCCTCCAGCCTTCTCTCTCTCTGCTTAGGACCAAAATTATATTCTATTGCAAGATCATAACCATCTTCTGCTCCAGCATCTGATGCAAGAAATAATGGAGACAATCTCTCTCTCTCTCTTCAGATGCTCTGTAAAGTGTACACAGTATCTGGCTAGCTCTTAACCAAAAAATTGTCCAGGGACCTGTTGTGCCTTCTCAAATTTCCTTGAAATACTAATCAATTCTTGCTTATCTTCTCACATTGCACAACATAAAGTCTTTATTGGAAACAGCATCTTTCATTTCTCTGCAATTTTCTGTAAACAGGAGAGATCCATTTGCAGATAATGAGACTGATTTTGGCATGCCCAGCCAAGCTTTATTTTTTAAGACAAATATTTGAAGAAAACATGTGTGCTGAGAAATGTTGGTGTGTGTTTGTTCTGAATTATAAGTATAGAAATAAAGACACAGTCTGTTCCAAAGCAATTAAATACAAAAGGAATCATATGTAGATGGTACAAACATGATGCAGCCAAGCTTGAAAGGAAAGATTTAAATAAGGAGCGCATGAGTATCAAACAATAGAACCAATCCAGAGAGGTTGCTGGAAAAAGAGTGACAAACACATGAGACTGCAGCACGTCACTTTGGAAACAGGACAGATGGCCCCCCTCTCCCTTCAGCAGGGGACAACATTTTTTGGTTTTTATCAAATGCTAAACATCACCAGGCAGAAACCAAAAGATTGTCATCCTGATTCCATCGCTTCTGGGTCATTAGCATTTTCACACACGATGCTCCCCATCCAGCAAGAGCAGCCAATTTTTTAAAATCCCTTTTTTGCCCCATCTGAAAAAGTCTCTTTTGAGTGACAAGGCCCTTCTTTCTAAAGACTACATTTGAAAATTGAGTTTCCAAGATTTGCATACTGCACCTTCTGAGGAAATGCAGGAATGATGGTTCAATCCAAATGTCTATGGACTGCAATCTGAAAGGTGCTTTCAATGCTTTTTCTGATCAAATGACTTACACGTAGACTGTAAACTCTTCAGGATGGTGATGTGCCTTTCTGTGTGTGTGAACAGCCTAAACAGAGAGTGTTACCAGAGTTAAAAAAACCAGCAACTAATAGCTTAGAAAATGCTACAGGACAGTGGCATTTGTTTGTTGACACACAAGCTGTCCCGTAAGTGCTGCATCCCACTGCCCCACTACTTGATCCTCAAAATGTTTCATCTTATGTACCACACTTGGGGAACAACTTCCTGAAGGCTGACTGAGCAGCTCAGACTATTTCTGACATGGTTAGTCTTCTGTGGCTTACAGGAGACATGGTCAGCCACTGGTCTCCTGTTATCAGGGACAGAAAAACACCATTCAGTTTGTGTGTAAGCTTCTAATCATGGGCATTTCCATCTAACCTCTCCAACCACACACCCTTTCGCCCGAAAGGCATATACTCTGGACAGGCAGTCTCCATAATGTCTGTAAAACCCACTGACAATAACAGATGAGCAGCTTAGTCATCATAAAACTGTTCTGCCTAATAATTAACGGAGGCTTCTTATTTATTAGGCTATACTTCAAAGACACATTCTCACTCTTGATAAGATTTCATGAGAGTTCTAAAATTAATGTGCTAAATATTTTCCTTTTCAAAAAAAAAACACAACAAAAACACCACAATAAGCTTCTAGACATTTGATTACAAAATATATGTATATGACAGATATCAGCAAGCCTACAGGAAGATGTCTCCTTCAGTATTCAATGCAGCCTCAATAAATATTTCAAGGTTTCAACTGGATGCTTTGCAATAGCAAAGTTTTCATTTGCACAAGTGCCGGAAGGAAGCATTCAAAGCAGGCTTAAAGCAAAAACATAGTATTTTCCTGTAAAACTTTAATTGGGAAACTGACACTATATAATCTGTACATCATTGCCTCCGAGCTGTTGTTAAAAAATTAAAGCTGTATCAAAAGAACTGCTTTGTTAAATAACATGTTATGCATACCAGACATAATCTGTCCCAGGAAAGGAAATAGTTTTGAGTCAGAAACCCACTGATGGTTATGGCTGTCACTGCAACTGTCTGAGCCGTGCAATGAGAGCAGACAAAGCAGAAGGATACATCTCATCCTATATATGAATCTTAAACACACACACTTTTTTTTTTGGTGAAACCCAGCTAGCTAGCAAAAATGATGCTCTGTTATTACAATCAACATGGGTAAATCATAGATCACATCATGCAATCCCACAATAAAATAATACCACCCATTCTTGTACAGCGCTTTTTAATCAGTAGATCTCAAAGCACTATACAGAGAAGGTGTCATCGTCCCTTTTTCTACGTAATGAAACTTACGCACAGATCAGCTAAGTGACTTGCCCAGGTCACCCAGCGAGTTCTCTCCCATTGAAACAGAACATTGTCCACTTTACCTCAGAGATTTGCAGCAGAGTAGAGGCCTTTCACTATCCAGTTGGAGATGTCACATTACACCAGTCCTCTGTTTCGTGCATGATGCCTTTATGCTTTATAGTGACCCAATATTCTGTTGCCCAATCGGCATAATCAGACTTGGACAATGGACTTTCCACAAGGTGGGATGGATAGAGAGCATCCAGTGTCCCTAGCAGCCTGAATGATGTCCCCATTTTCTGTATTCTAATCCCGAAAGGCCGATGCCACAGCTAATACCCTCTGAGTCAGGCCTAGACCGAACTCATCTGAGAATCCACCAATGCAGCTTCTTAATAAGCCTCAGGAATAAAAGTTGCTGAACTATTTGTGTTATTCCTTCCACCTGAAGCAGTGGGCAAAGGAAGCTCTGACAGGTCTAGGGAGCAAGATTAGAGACAGAAGAAAAGCACTACCATCGGGCACTGAGCATGCCCACCGTGCAGGTTGGTTTGTTTTTTTAAATGGAGCAAGGAGGTTAAGCTGCATAGGGGCCTGTCACATGCTGTGCTTTCATAGCTGAGCCATGCACATCCAGGATTTACTGAAGTGGTGAAAGGACATTGTCAAGTGCTTCTCTGTTCCCGGCTTCGTAGCACAACTTTAAACTGCTACTGCTCACATTAAAAATATACACTGGAATGTTCAAAGTTTGCCAAAGGGAGTTAGGAAAACACTTCCATTTAATTTCAGTGACCCTGGGTGGGCCTATCTCCCTTGGCATCTTGAAAATGCCATCCATAGACTACGCACAAGAGTGCGGGATTTCACTGTTAATTCAAAACCAAAAACTCAGCTGACATCTGGTGGCATATTTTGGGGTATGGAACAAATCCACGAGCTATCAACAAGAGAGATCAGTAGACGAATCACATATGCTTGGGGAGGTGAGAGCAGAATCCCCATTCTTCCATTCTAAAAGCACAGTCCTGTCATTTGAGCTAAAGGAGAGCTTCTTCAGCTACCAGGAGCAGGTGCCTGTACTCGTCCTTGGGCACCATCCTACACACAAAGCCCTTATACTACAGGTGGACTTTACAGCCCAGATTGTCAAAAGGGGTGGTGATTTGCCTGCCTCAGCTTTTGAATGTTCAACCTGAGAATCTTTAAGAGGCTTGATTTTCAGAATACACGGAGCATGCTCCCTCTAAAAATCAGGGCCTTTTGATGTTTCTCAAGTCAGTTGATTGAAAAACTGAAGCACCCAAAATCACTTTTAAAAGGCTTAGACATAATGTTTCTCAGGGCACGTCTTCAGCGGCAGCACTTTAACATGGCTTGTGTAGTTGCAGCACAGCTCACTGGGAGAGCTCTAAAAAAAAACCCCACCTCAACAAAGGGATTGCACTAGCACTGGGAGTGCAGCTCCCAGCACTGTTTCACTGTCTATACTGGCATGTTACAGCACTGAAACTTGCAGAGTTCAGGAGAGTGTTTTATCACACCTCTGAGGGCTTGTCTACATCAGAAAGTTGCAGCGCTGGTGAGGGAGTTACAGCGCTGCAACTTTGAAGGTGTACACATCTGCAGGGCACCACCAGCGCTGCAACTCCCTGTTGCAGCGCTGGCCGTACTCCCGTTTTGTCTCGGGGTAGAGGATCCACGCTGCTGGTAATCCAATGTAGACACTTACCAGCGCTTTTCTTGACCTCCGTGGAAGGAGGAAGCCTCTGGTAATCAAGCTGGTCTCCTTTCCCGGTTTGCTCTCTCGTTCCCGGAACCCCGAGCAAGCAGGTCTCCTTCCCTGCGGTTTGCTGGGTGGCTCCGGGAACGCGAGAGCAAACCGCGGCGAAGCTGGTCTCCTTTCCCGGTTTGCTCTCGTTCCCGGAACCCCGAGCAAGCAGGTCTCCTTCCCTGCGGTTTGCTGGGTGGCTCCGGGAACGCGAGAGCAACCGCGGCGAAGCTGGTCTCCTTTCCCGGTTTGCTCTCTCGTTCCCGGAACCCCGAGCAAGCGGGTCTCCTTCCCTGCGGTTTGCAGGGTGGTTCAGGGAACGCGAGAGCAAACCGCGGCGAAGCTGGTCTCCTTTCCCGGTTTGCTCTCGCGTTCCCGGAACCCCCTTGAAGCCGCCCAACAGCGCTGCAGTGTGGCCACATCTAACACCACTTGCAGCGCTGGTTGCTGTAAGTGTGGCCACTCTGCAGCGCTGGCCCTATACAGCTGTACTAATACAGCTGTAACAACCAGCGCTGCAAAATTTTAGATGTAGACATGGCCTGAGCAAGAAAATTGCAGTGCTGTAAAGTGCCAGTGTAGACAAGCCATAAGATATGTTGGTTTTCTTTATAGCTTTGTTTAATGTGACAGTTTGTCAAACGAATTTTCTGACTGCAAATCTTAAGACGCTAATGTAGTCCACAGTGGTGAAGATGGGTTAACAGTTTTGAGCCATTAAGATAAGTAAAATTTCCCCTTAACGTTGTAAATCTTCAGGTGGTTACAGGCAACAGCTTCTGCATTTTTGATGTCTTCTCAAAAGAGCTCACATAATTTTATCAGCCTCTGGGGTGACCATCAGATAACCAAGCTATTCCTGTCTGAACCACTCAACATGTCTCAACCTTCCTGTCACTGGAAATCCACAAAACAACCAGGAGACCTGTCTTAAACCACATAGCTCACAGCTTAACTGATTAAGTAGGTGGGAACTGATGCCAGCTCAGCTCAAAGTGTCTTTTTCTGCTAACCAAAAGCTGGCCACAAGTTGTACAGAGGATTGACCGCAGATATTGCACCGATAACTAAACAGTTCTGGTGAAGTTACAACTTCCTGTTTGAGTGCTCTTACAATCACATGTCGCCTCGGATTGAATCGCGAGCAGGAAACAGACTCAGAAACAAGCTGTCAGGTTCCTATAGACACCCATATATTACTGTATGGTGTGTCAACAGGAACCATTTACCACTTTCTCCCCATGCCCCAGCCTTCTAGAAATTAACTAAGTTAGGGCTCCGAAGAGAATGCCAACAGTCCTTAACAGTGTGCATGTGTCAACGTTGGAAGACAGCAGTGGCTTCTTAAGGAGTTCATGGTTATCACTTATGTGGCACTTCATGGTCACTTCAAATGACATTGTAACACTCAAGAAGCTGCACCACTTTCTCTACAAATGCAGCCTCCTACGATTTGGGGAAAAATCTTGTAAGGACCTTCAGCTTGCTAAGAAGAGCTGAGTGAATAGTGGGGAAAAATGTTCTGTAAATTAGAAAATGAGGTTTGATCTGACACTGATCATGACCCTTGCATGTGTGCATCTATTAAATACTCGAGTGCTCAAGTTTTGCTAGCGAGAATACTCAGAAAAAAGTGATCTTAAGCATGAATAGTCTCTGAAAGTGAGTTTCAAACTGTAGTGGATTGTCTTGTTTCAAATTCACATGGTGTTGGTTAATCACCTGAGGGCCTGAACCAATGCCAAGTGAAGACAATAAAAGGAATCCCACTGCATTGCACCAGGCCTTAAATCCTGTTCACGACACAGGAACAATGTGACACCGTTAGGTACACCACCAGCACAGCTCCATTTCCAAAGTTCTAACGATGAATTGTCACAATGAGCGGTTCACAGAGGAAAAATCAGTTCAACAATTCATGAATAATTTGAGAGATTAATAAATCACGTTTTGCAAACAGAAAGAGAGGTGAAAGTCTATAAACAACTGGATTAAAATTATATGTCATTAATGATTTACTCAGTTCTAGCTGTTAGGGTATAGAGCCTATGAGACACAGTTGAACAGTTTTGATCCATTGTGCGCGAGCGCACGCACACACACACACACACACACACACAAACACACACACACACACACACACACACACACACACACACACACACACACACACACAGAGTTCAGCCAGTTCATTACACCATCTTCCCTTCATGCTTTACCATGTGCCTTTAGTTACTACCGCCATAATGCATCATAATATAAGTAATGTAGTGTGCAGTTCTATAGCAGTTTACATCTACAAGGCTCAGGATGCCACACCTTGGCCAAAGAGATACTGAACTAATTATAAAGTTTTTAAAATGCATCGATTAATAATATTAAGGCAAGAAGAGATTATTATATAAGCTCATCCAACCACTTGCATAACCCGGCCAAAGAACCTCACCCAGTAATTTCTACATCAAGCCCACAACTACTGCTTGAACAAAACTTTGCTCTGTATATGCAACGGGACTTCAGCTGGCAATTCCAGACGCCCGGACCCAATGCGCTCCTGACATATTCCACAAGGGCTACAAATGCTGCGAAGCTTCCTGAAAAAATATATGCAGCTCGTGAATCTGACATCCTCCAAAAACTCCTTAAAATACTATGAGTCTGGGCCATAAATCCCCAGAAACATATGGAATAAGTCAATATACAGCTTGAAGAGGGGTATAGGACCATGCACTATCTATACAACATGGAGAGGGTTAGATGACAGTGAAGAAAAGAAATTTAAAAGTTAGATTAGGTTTCTCTGGAAACCATCAATTGTGACGTCATGTCATGTGAATTTCCAGCCAGTTTATTGTTCTAGTTGCAGAATTCTGGGTAAGTCACAACTAACTTGAAAGGATAGTGTCTGGAAGGCTTCCATAAATAGTGAACGTCTTAAAACCTAGCAGAGATGTGATGAAAACGTGAATAAACAGCTCATCAGCATTCTCTCCCCATGCCCTAGAAAAGAAAAGAAAAGAAAGAAAAGAAAAAAAAGAAAGAAAAAGAAAAAAAAAAGAAAAGAAGAAAAGAAAAGAAAGAAAAAGAAAAGAAAAGAAAAGAAAGAAAACTCTGGCCACTGAAGTACCAACTGGAATTTTTGTTGTGTTACTTAAGTGGTAATCAAAAGCAAGTTTGTGCTCGAAAACTGACCTCTAGGTTACAAATCCCCTCCAGCAGATTATAAAATGTATTTCCAATCAAAAGCAGCAACCATGTCATTAGCACGTACGAACCAGAAGAATTGTGAGGGTGATTAAAGGAAGCTCTGGGTGCATATATCAATGCCAGGAGAAGATTACTAAACAAGGAGAAAGTTGCGGAAAATTCACACAAAACAGAATAGAGTTAAGATTCTTGAAAGTAATTTTACAAGACCGCAATGCTCCTGAGTTCCTATTCTGTGATTGTCTGAAAAGATGAGAAAGCAGATGCAGTAAGAGACTTATGACCACACCTCAAAGACTCATAGACTTTAAGGTCAGAAGGAACCATTACGATCATCTAGTCTGACCTCCTGCACAACGCAGGCCACAGAATCTCACCCACCCACTCCTGTAACAACCCCTAATCTATGTCTGAGTTACTGAAGTCCTCAGCTTGTGGTTTAAAGACCTCAAGGTGCAGAGAATCCTCCACCAAGTGATCTGTGCCCCATGCTGCAGAGGAAGGCAAAAACCCTCCAGGGCCTCTGCCAATCTGCCCTGGAGGAAAATTCCTTCCGACCCAAATATGGTGATCAGTTAAACCCCGAGCATGTGGGCAAGACTCACCAACCAGCACCCAGGAAAGAATTCTCTGTAGTAACTCAGATCCCATCCCATCACAGACCATTGGGCATATTTACCTGCTACAAATCAAAGATCAATTAATTGCCAAAATTAGGCTATCCCATCATACCATCTCCTCCATAAACTTGCCAAGCTTAGTCTTGAAGTCAGATATGTCTTTTTTCCCCACTACTCCCATTGGAAGGCTGTTCCAGAACTTCACTCCTCTAATGGTTAGAAACCTTTGTCTAATTTCAAGTCTAAACTTCCTAATGTCCAGTTATATCCATTTGTTCTTGTGTCCACATTGGTACTAAGCTTAAATAATTCTCTCTCTCCCTGATATTTATCCCTCTGATATATTTATAAAGAGCAAGCATATCCCACCTCAGCCTTCTTTTGGTTAGGCTAAACAAGCCAAGCTCTTGAGTCTCCTTTCATATGACACGTTTTCCATTCCTCAGATCATCCTAGCAGGCCTTCTCCGTACCTGTTCCAGTTTGAATTCGTCCTTCTTAAACATGGGAGACTAGAACTGCACACAATATTCCAGATGAGGTCTCACCAGTGCCTTGATAATGGTACTAACACCACCTTATCTTTACTGGAAATACCTCACCTGATGCATCCCAAGACCACATTACATTTTTTAATGGCCATATCACACTGGCAGTTCATAGTCATCCTGTGATCAACCAATACTCCGAGGTCCTTCTCCTCTGTTACTTCCAACTGATGTGCCTCCAATTTATAACCAAAATTCTTGTTATTAATTCCTAAATGCATGACTTTGCACTTTTCACTATTAAATTTCCTATTACTATTACTCCAGTTTACAAGGTCATCCAGATCTTCCTATGATATCCGGTCCTTCTCTGAATTAGCAATACCGCCCAGCTTTGTGTCATCCACAAACTTTATTAGCACATTCCCACTTTTTGTGCCAAGGTCAGTAAAAAAGATTAAAAAGATTGGTCCCAAAACCAATCCCTGAGGAACTCCACTAGTAACCTCCTTCCAGCCTGACAGTTCACCTTTCAGTATGACCCGTTGTAGTCTCCCCTTTAACCAATTCTTTATCCACCTTTCAGTTTTCATATTGATCCTCATCTTTTCCAATTTAGCTAATAATTCCCCATGTGGAACCGTATCAAATACCTTACTGAAATCGAGGTAAATTAGATCCACTGCGTTTCCTTTGTCTAAAAAATCTGTTATCGTCTCAAAGAAGGAAATCAGGTTGGTTTGGCACGATCTACCTTTTGTAAAACCATGTTGTATTTTGTCCCAATTACCATTGACCTCAACGTCCTTAATTACTTTCTCCTTCAGAAATTTTTCCAAGACCTTGCATGTCAAACTAACAGGCCTATAGTTACTCGGATCACTTTTTTTCCCTTTCTTAAAAATAGGAACTATGTTAGCAATTCTCCAGTCATTCAGTACAACCCCTGAGTTTACTGATTCATTAAAAATTCTTGCTAACGGGCTTGCAATTTCATGTGCCAATTCCTTTTCATATTCTGGATGAAGATTATCTGGGGCCCCCATTTAGTCCCATGGTTTGAGTTTGGCTTCTACCTCGGATGTGGTAATATCTACCTCCATATCTTCATTCCCATTTGTCATCCTACCATTATCCTAAGCTCTTCATTAGCCTCATTGAAGACTGAGGCAAAGTATTTGTTCAGATGTTGGGCCTTGCCTAGATTATCCTTAACCTCTACTCCATCCTCAGTGTTTAGCGGTCCCACTTCTTCTTTCTTTGTTTTCTTCTTATTTATATGGCTATAGAACCTTCTACTGGTTTTAATTCCCTTTGAAAGGTCCAGTTCTACATGGCTTTTGGCCTTTCTCTTTATCCCTATAAGTTCTGACCTCACTAAGGTAGCTTTCCTTGCTAATTCCTCCCATCTTCCACTCCTTGTAGGCTTTCTGCTTTTTCTTAATCACCTCTCTGAGATGCTTGCTCATCCAGCTTGGTCTACAACTCCTGCCTATGCATTTTTCCCGCTTTTGGGATGCAGGCTTCTGATAGTTTTTGCAACTTTGACTGAAGCAATAACTAAGCAAAAGAGAATTATATCAATTTCTGCCTTTACCCTGAATTTTCTGGCTTTTGTGAGGTGAAGTCAGTCTCTGTGTGCTATTTAAGGAGGAGTCATTTATGGTTCCATTTATTTATTTGCCATAAAACAGAGAAGGGCACCTGGGTGTTATTTCAGTTTCTAAGAAGTTGCCAACCAAGTCACCATGTGTATCTGGAATTAACCACTAGGAAATGGGAAACTGGATCTCTAAGAAGGTGGCAAGTGCAAATAGCATCCTGTACGACTGACAAGGATTTCTGCCTTTATCCTCTAGCAAAAAAGTGCATATGGTGGAAAAAATCCAATCCTCACAGTCAGCTCCCCCACTACCTCTTCTTCCCTCACACCCAAGGACTGAAAGATCCCCTTCTCACCATTCAGAGCAAGGCAGACCATGAATCTTGGTCCACTTCTGGGGATCACAGGCTGCTGTTCTCTCACTGAAGCCAGTGAGACTGAGCTACCTGCTTACAACAGCTTTAAAGCTGAAAGCCTTGTAATTTCTGTATTCAAGTTCCCCTAGTGAATGGAGTGTTACCTTCCTCCTGAAGGTGCAACTGCATATATCAAGGTATTGTACATTTTTAATGGCTTGTTAAATTGCAGTCAGTCTGCAACTGTATGGGGAAAAACTCCCAGCCCATGTGGTACACTAGATTTATTCCCCCCCCACAACTGGCAGCTTTTGTAACACTGTGTCAAATCTTTAAGGTGTTATTAGAAGCCTTCCAAGGTGTGAGGTATGACTTGTATTGTATTGTCTCGTTAGCTGCAAAGCTGCACCTTGTTTTCTGTTAGGAATATGATGGAGCTGGTCAGGGAAATTTGCCTCTGGCCTTTAACAAACAAACAAACATATATATAAATATATCAATAGGGGATGGGATGGGGCAGGAAGGGCGGAGTCAGACCAGGTGAAACTTCACTTACATATTGCAGTGCAGACAAGAATTAAACAGCAGTTTTCCACTACAGATTTTGTGGCTGGTGTTTAATGAATGGAAAAACAACCATAGACCTATTTGGGGACTAGCTAACGAAAACTGTGTGCATAGGGAAGAGAGTATTTACTGAAGTAACCAATTAAAACATCTTTATATATTAATATGTCAACTGATATGTTAGCTTACATTCTCTTAGGCAAACACAGTATATGCACGGGTTACTGGACCACTTCCCCCCCCCCACACACACACTGTTGTTTATTCCATTGCTAATTAGACCAACATAACACATCATTTTCCCTTTCTTTTACTTTTGTGCCAGTGTTTTGGGTTAACGTCACTGTTATTTCCTCTGCTGCTTCCCTTCACTCAGTGGTTTTGGGTGTAGGTTTCAATAAAAACATGTAAGATATGAGATAAAACAAGCTGATCAATTCTCCCCACCATGTTAATTTCTTCTGATGAGCCCACCACAGCCTGAAGTGTAATAAACAGGCCATCTCCGCTTTTGTATAGTCTACAGGAATTGGGTATATAAAACTTCTGTCTGTGTGGTCATAGCTCATGCATAACCCTGTGACAGAATGAAATAAAAAATCTAAATGCCCCACTCTCCCATAAAACGACCACTGCCTAGTGCAACATTAGCATGAGATAAGTGTGCTAGAGCCTGACTGAGATGAATTGCTAGTCTGTTTTTGTTGTTTTTAAAACAGAAAGGGAAGTAAGGAAAGATTGGAAATGGAGAAGAAGAGAGCACAGGACAAACAATGTGAAGACGAAGACAATGAAACATGCTGACCTATTACATAAGAAAAGCTATGACATACACACAACATAACCACCTTAGGCCATTCTTAATCATAAAGGTCCAGAAATGAAGACCAGATCTCCTCAAAACCCTTACCTTTCCTCTCAGCAGTATGTAGTCCTTTCCAGGCTAGAGAATTCAAGACAGATTTAGGACAGCTCTTTATTCCAGTATGCAGGGCTGTGGGCAGCTAGGCTATCCTATGCAGAAGTGCTTAATGGGGAGACTTTCTGGAGATGTGTTTGTATAACAATCATGGCTTTCTAGTCAGACTAGAGATAGGATTCCCATCACCCCCTGGGGGGTGGGGGCGGATTAAAAATGTGGTAAAAATCAGAGACGAGTCATAGACCCGTCCCCTGAGGGGATCTCAGAGTCTTGCCGTGTCAGCTAGCTGCACTTGCATTAATACTTGTCAGTTTACGTAAATCAACGTCATCCAGTTATGCTCATGTCTTATAAACAAAGGGGTGCCCTTGTGTATCGGTTATGTTGTCAATATGTCTGCTCTGTGAGCCTCACAATCAGACCCTCTGCCAATGCCACTGACTCAGACAGACTGAAATATAGCCAGCAAGGGCCCTTTGTGATTATTTATGGCTGTGGAGATGAGCGAAAATTTATGGGACTTTTCATCATAATTAAAAGCAGAATGTCTAATAGGAAACAGATTCTAAGAGAAGGGAACTTTTAAAGGAAATTGTGTTAGTAAAGTCCATGCACATCCCTATTTGTACAATTCAGTATTTGAGTTTATTTACTTTTTTTTTTTTTTTGGCTTAGGTTTTCCATGGGGCTTTTCACACACTCCAAAAGCCCTTGATGTGCCCAAAATGCTATGCATGCTCATTTTCCAGCAGCATTTAAGTTCCCAGACTGTGGAAGTATCACAAAAAGACAAGGGGCCAGATCCTTAGGGATTTAAGTCAACATACTTCCACTGAATTCAGCTTGACTCAAGATCTCACATGGCACAATGAATTGAAAGTGAAGTCCATACAACAAACTCAGAGCATTTATTTGGCAACAAGGGCTTCTTTGGGCTAATCTCAACACAAGGATAACCAGGTTCATGCAGAATAAAATGGGTGTGTCTAGAAACCTAATAAAGGGAATTGTCAGACTTTTTTAGAGTCAGATTGATGTGTGGTTATAGTCCTGGATCTTTAAGATTTCTCCTGTGCTCCAGGATGGGGGAGTCTTATTTATTAATTTTTAAAAACAGGAACTCCGAGTTAGCCTATGGAATTAAACCTGCAGGGTAGAAAATTCACTGTAGAACAGGAGGGGTTTTATAGCAGTGTGCACACACAGCACAAAACTTATAAAAGAATAGTGTTGGCACAGTCTCTCTCTCTCATCCCCCAGGAGATCTTCTTAATCCCTATTAAAGTCTCAAGTATTCCTTTCCACATTTAACACACAGTATCCCTAGGTAACAGGTACTTTTCTCCCGGGTGAGGAGAACTGGACAGGAGTGTGTCTAGAACCCCATCAACACTTCTCTCTAACTGACTGGGGCACTTTCCCATTCTTGTCCATCCCCTTTTTGGCTGAATGAACTATTTCCATTGTATTTTCATCCCAAGGAGCAAGAGCCCCATCCTGGAAATCTAACCTGGCATCTCCCTCCTCTATCTATCTTATAGTACATTCATCATCAGGGCATGTGCCCTGAAAACAGGGAAAGCAGCAGGCCTAGATGACATCCAAACAGCAGATCAAATATTTCAGCTCACACACACGGAAGTGGCTCCAGACTAGGTTCAATACCGGTCTCATCTAGCTCGAGATACAAAAATCTGGCAACAAGCCAAGGCAGGGGCCTTTTTGAAGCCTGGAAAGGAACCATCTGATCTTTTTAAAAAAAAACTTTCTACTTATCTCAATAAAATATCCTGTGTGATATTTTAAAGTTGTTTGAGAGACTACTGTCATACCAGTTACTGAACCACTTTTTAATCAACAAAACAGCTGGCTTTCAACCGGGCTCATCATGCACTGAACAGCTTCTGAACTGGACACAATATATCAAAGATGGATATAAAAGGAGACTGATGACAAGAGCGGTTTTCATTGATCTCTCAGCTGCCTATGAAGCAGTCAATCATTGCGGATTCCTTGCCAAGGGACTAATGGCAACGAAGGACCACCACTTCACAAAGCTAATACAGACCATGCTGGAGAACAGACAATCCTTCGTGAACGTTTGTGGCAAACAAAGCCAATGGAACAACAGAATGTGGCCTCCTCCAAGTAGTGTCTTAGCACCTACATTAGTCAACATCTACACAAATGACCAGGCAAGCTATCCCAGCACAAGGTGCTTTATCTACACACAGATAATCTGTGTGTCACCACACAGCACAAGGAGTTTGACATAGTAGAGAGTACCGGGGAATGCACTTAACATAAGTACTATGCAGCCAACCAAGTGCATGCAAACCCAGCAAAGATGTAAGTCAGTGCATGCCATTTAAAAAACTGAGGGGGTCAAAGGTGAACTCACTCTGTTCACTGAGGGGTCAAAGGTGAACTCCACTCTGTGATCAACTACATTGGCACTTTGCTACTTCTCTGCTGAATATGTCTGTGCAGTTTGGGCACGATCCCCCCATGCAAAAAAGTTAAACCCTCTACTTACCTCTGCCTGTTGCAACATTACAAGATGCCTTAAGCCTACCCACATCAACAGCCTCTATGGCCTCGCAGATATTGCTCCACCTGATAAATGCTGGAAAGTTGCTAGGAGAGTCGAGTGTACAAGGCAATGCACAGATCCAAGACATCTGCTATGTGATGTAACATTGATGCTGAGTCAACTGAAGTCATAACAAAGTTTTCTCACCACCATTAAACCCCTAACATTGTCACTCAGACAGACAAGGGTTCAGCTATGGCAAACAAAAGTAGGGAACGACTGTGTGGACTCCAGTTCCCACTAGTTAAGCAACTACCACCCGCTGCAGATCAGCCCTGACTACATGCTGTTACCTTCAATCAACTCCACGCTGGAGCTGGCTGAGGCGCTAAGTGCACCTGATGAGCAGTGGCTAGCTGGAATATCATTATGCATTTAGTGGCTTCTTCAGTCCCTTCAGCACTAAGTTTATTTGTCAAGTTTTATTTATTACCTGATTTAGGGCTCAATCCTGTAATGTGCTGCACCCTCAACTTTCACTGACTTCAATGCAAGTTGAAAGTGCCCAGCACCTTACGGGATTGAGCCCATAATTCTTATTACAACACAACTTGGGCTTTAACATTGATCTAACACTTCCGCTAATAAGCTGCTGGAGAGAGAAACCAGAAGGGAAATAAAAAAAAAACATTCAGCAAAAGCCTGACACGAACAAAAGATCCTTGCAGGGTGATCAGAGGTTGACCAACTTGACTGTAACGGACAGTCAGAAAGAGCCAAATCCAGGACCTAAAACTGGGAATGTCCTGCTTCTGAGCTTTGGAAAGCCAAGGATCAAACACAGACAGATGAGATTATCCTAGCAGAGCTTAACTGTTGAGATAGAGTAGAGAGTAAGAAGCAGTCACTTAGACAACTGGCTTTAAAGTGGTTACTAATTGCTTGGAAACCCGTCCTCAAAACCTCAATACAAATGACAGGAATGACTCTACACTCAGGAATGGGCTACAGCAGAGTTGCAGATGTGTTCAATAGCAAGAATCAGGTGTATTGGTGGACATGTGCATTCAGGAAAATTGCAAGTGGTTGCCTATATTATGCTTGGCTCTAACTTTGTCTGCATAAGTACTTCACTTTTATGAGAAGTCACAACATGGTGGGAAGGTGCACTAATCACTATGAGTTTGGATGCCCCAAACAGAGAAAGAATCATCTCAAGATCTCTCTATAAGCATTATGTGTTTTAGACATATCTTGATATACATGATCTTCAAATATAAATTATTTGGGACACTGGTTTCCAGTGTTCAAACAAACAAACAAACAAAGGTAAAATTCACTAAATTTGATGGCTGCCAGGAATTTGACTATGCTGCACAGAGTTTGATATTTTACAGCAGTGTAGAGTAAAAATCAGCTGCATTTGTTGCCAAGTGCATGTTATTGTTATTAGTTTAAAAAAAAAATCTTATTTCAGGACCCAAAGAAATAAAATGAAGAGCTCCATCCTCAACACTTTGCTCCAGTGGATACCCAGAGACAGTTTGGTTACTGAACCTGGATCTGCCATGTGCTTTTAAGTTCGTTCCCCTTGCATTTTATCCCTTTCATTTCATAACAGGAACAGCTTTGCAGGTGTTCTATAAACAAGCTACATGATTTATCTGGAATATTTAATTATCATGTATTCCCACTTCTGCCCCCTTCTCCTCTGTACAAAAATGAGCCAAGCACAACTTTAGCCTAGACTTATCTGTAAGCCATGCTCTCCATTTCAAACAGTTGATGCATTGTTAGCTGTGTTCATAGAGTCCAGTAATTTGTTATTGTTTGCATTATCACTAGTTCCTAAACACACTATGTCAAATGAATGTATAACTGTTGTGACAGGGTCAGGAACAGATGGCTACAGGAGAGTGTTAGAAGGCAGACATATTAGTCCCAGACTTAAGTAGATCCCCTTTTCCCTGGGTAAGGTAACAGGGGGCGTTCCATGAACAAGCAGGAACTTGCTGGAACAACTAAGGCAGGAGGAGGTAATTAGGACACGTGGAGCAATTACAAAGAAACTGCTAGAATCACTTAGGGAAGGTGGCTAATCAGTTTAAAAGAACCTCAATTCAGTTATATAGCGTGCATGCCGAAGGAGCTGGAGCCAAGAGGCACGCGGAGCTAAGAGTGAGAATGGCATATGTTGGAAGATTGAAGAGGACAAGCATTATCAGACACCCAGAGAAAGGTACTGTGGTGAGGTTAAAGAAGGTGTTGGGAGGAGGCCATGGGGAAGTAGCCCAGGGAGTTGTAGTTGTCGCGCAGCTGTTCCCAGGAGGCACTCTAGACAGCTGCAGTCCAAAGGAACCTGGCTGGAACCCAGAGTAGAGGGCAGGCCAGGTTTCCCCCAGACCTCCCCAACTCCTGATCAAACACAGGAGGAATTGACCTGGACTGTGGGTTCTATCAGAGGCGAAGGTCTCTGGGCTGTTCTCGACCCCACATGGTGAATCTCTGAGGCGAACAACTCCGCAATAAGCACAGGCTACCCACCAAGATAGAGGAGGAACTTGTCACAGTATAAAGAATACATTTTTTAAAATGCTCCACAGCGCAATCTAGTGAAATCTAGAACACTGGACACATGATCAGTGAAGCATTTCCAGAATTTCCAAGTCTACACGTTAAAATGTACGAAAGAGGATTTGCCTGTTTAAGTTGTTACCAAAATATCTGTTTTTTTCTGCTTGCAAAAAACACACATTTATGGATCAGAATGGCTGAAAGCTGGAATGTCTGATCTCAGCCATGTGCATGAGAGGCATAGCATAATATCTTATCACATACTTGCTTAAAATAAAGAAATGGAGAGTAAGTTATTACCCTCCCAAAAATGCTACCATCCATTTCTCAACACAGAGAAATACATATTTGACGTTGCAACAGAGAAAGGGCATGGACAAACATCATGCTACGCTGCTTATGAGATAAACATCTTGCTAATTCACACATCTACATATGTTGCATAACTTGTTGTCCCAGGTAAAATTAATCCTTGTTGAAACTTTATGATGAGCAGTAAATCATAACAAAGTATAATCCATGAATTCACCTTTTTTTTGTTTTTTTTCTGATCACCAGCATATGGGAACAAACTATGAAATTATATGGCAAGCAATTTCCACCGAAGTAGTTGCTGGTCAAAATGTTCAAATTTATGAGTAAACTCAGTCAGTTGGAGTTGCTGGGCTGTTCCGCAAATGAAACATTAGGTCTCTTGCATAGGTGCTTAAATTAATTTTTCTACCTAACTTAGGCTCCATTTGAAACTCTTGTCTTTAGTCTATAGCTTTATATAAGCTGTCACCTGAAGCATCAATATTTGAGATGTTGCGATTGGACACATGGCTTACATAGCATTCTGTTTCCTGACTGATGAGCTTAAATCTTTGAATAAGGTTTTTTGGCAATGCTCATGGTTTTGGATTTCAAATTCTCTTCTTTACAGTAAATATTTCCTTACAAACTTGGTGTTTATAGAACGTTTCCTAACAGTAAACTCATCTGCAAGGATAACTGAAAAAAGGCAAAACCTGAAAGGGTGCCGAATGTCAAAGCAAGTTTCATTTTAAAAAAGCACAACCTTAATATGTAATATCCAAATAGTTTGATATTTAACCCGCTCTTTGTGAAACCAGAGCAACTATCCCTGCATATGTAACTACGTACCATTTTCTAAGTGACAAACTTCAACAACTATAAGCCATCACAGATATCAAGAGAATAGGGCACAAGTAAAAGAAAACTGTGCATTTACTTTTTGTAAATGCTATTTTTTAAAAATGCTTTCACCATGTCTTGCAAACAGGCTCTGATATAAACAGAGGGCCGTGCCAAAAATACTGATTTAGTGCTAATATACAGCTAGTTCCCTGTGAAAATGAAACCTTCGCAATATATAAGGACAACCCTAGCTCGGTCAGTCTTGTCGAGTCAGTTGTTAGAATGTCTTTTAGTGCCACCTGGGAGAGTCAGGTTCCAAGCTAAATTTGGGCCAACGGGATCTTGGCAGTGTTAGAAGCTATGTCTTGGCCTTATGTTGGATCAATTTAGAACAGCATGATAGTCTTAAGGGAAATGGTCAGCCTCAACAGCTGGTACATGGTGAGGCAGAAGGCAATTTAACAGATAAAATGACAACCCAGAAGGAAAAGCAATGCCAGCTCGGCTACTCATGATCTCAAAACACTGCTTGAGGATGCTAAGAGCTCTCCCCTCCCTGAGAAGGTCTGGGCTGGTTAAACGAGACAGAACAAAACCAGTTTTCAGACAGGGAGCTAAATAATTTCTGAAGATCAGTTATTAAAGACACACACAAAAAAGATTATTTTCAGTCATGCAACAGACAAAATACCCAATGATGTATTGTTTAGGGGCTTCTGCAACAATCTTTTGGCCTTTTTCATTCAGATTTTGAAACTCATGTTATAGCCAGAGGGAAATTGTTTAATTCCCAGACATAAATTTGCCAAGGTGATTCATATATTTATATAATGCATAGGCATGCATGGCACTTTACAGAAGAATAACCTAAAGAGTTTTCAGTCTAGATCAGGGCAGCATGCGAGATGATTTTCAGTGGCATTCCCACTGCCCAGGTCCTGGCCACCGGGTCTGGGGGCTCTGCATTTTAATTTAATTTTAAATGAAGCTTCTGAACATTTAAAACCTTATTTACTTTACATACAACAATAAGTTTAGTTATATATTATAGCCTTGTTAGGAAAGAGACCTTCTAAAACATAAAAATGTATTACTGGCACATGAAACCTTAAATTAGGGTGAATAAATGAAGGACTCGGCACACCAATTCTGAAAGGCTGCCAACCCCTGGTCTAGATGGATCCAGCCCTTCATATGTATGGGAGATTAACCTGCTCTATTTTGCACACGTACATTCTGTATCTCTCACTGCTACGAGCAAAAGAGCTCATGCGGCAAGAGAGTTCAGCCAATGACACTCACCTGAAATACAATAAATATTTTTCATTGCAAGATATTTGAGGTGCATGCAACATCAGCTGACGTCCTCCAAATACTATTTGTAAAGTCTTTTAGACTCCAAATCATATGATACTACTATGGCCAATGCACTTCCACTGCACTATGCCTCTGTCACAGAGTATGCGTGTGATGCTGTCACTCTGAAACTGGGACAATCTACTAGCTCCCAATGTTAATGTGGTACATCACAGCAGCTGGACACGCACAGGTTCCATCAACATTATTCAGTAATCTCTTCTCTCTATTCCCCTCGTGTCAAATGGCAAATGTACAACATACATCATTAAAAAGAATCACTCTCAATTACTTTAAAGGCTCTGTGTCAGGTTGTACATCAACTCATAAACAATATGTAACACCTGCCCCCTTTTTAAAACTATATGTAAAAGGACGCAGCAGGGCTCTTGATATAAGACACACTTCCGGGTCACTCACCTAGAAGATAAAACTTATGTGTGACAGAACTTGCAACAGGAGTGACTACTGCCAGTTAGTATATGTAGGGATTGTTAAATGGTTAACACACTTCTAATTCGATCATCATACAACTTCATTATAACCTCTGCACCATAATCAGAGAACACATGACTTGATAGGAGCCAGCAATGTCATTATATGCATCTAAATGCCATACATTTCTCCTAAGAGTGTGTGTAATACAAATCCAGGACTATAGTAATGTCTTAAATAAACAACGTATACCTGTGTGTCTTATTCATATAAATTCCTACAATATACTTGTAGACCACATTTCAGGTGGTATGAGTGCAACGGCACACGTTACCAAATGAGTGCATCACATCTACATGGAAAATACATCGCTGTGCATACAAAACTTCAAGTATCTGCACATACAAATGGCCATTTAAAACCATTGTGGAACTGCATCTGTATGCATCTACTTTTGAACTCAGGGCTTATAAACACTGCCTATAATTATGGCAACCTGTTTACTGGAGGCAAAAACAATCATGTTATCTTGTTTTCAAATCAAGTGAGATTTCTTCTGTTCTGACCAGTTATACAGCACAATGTTTGCCAGCAAGAGAATTTAACATTGTTTGATTTGATTTTGGGTGGAATATTTTCAAAGGCATAAAGGGGGTAGTGAGGAAACTCAATGGAAGACAGGCATCTGTTTAGCCAAATCTCTTTTTTGTTTCTTAAAGTTTCATACCTGATTGACTAGTCAAAAGTAGTTGGGGGGGAGGGGAAAAACCCATGAAAAAAAACAAAATTCAGGAGACTCAAAATAGGCAATTCACCGTTCTCTCCTGTGCAGAAGGTGTGTCTTGCTAGAAACACAAGACAGTGCCTTGCTCAAAGCTTATTTTTCATGTTTTGTATTCCCTAGTGTCAGTGGATATGCAACAGGTAATATAAACCTCTGCAATCAACAGGAACAATAGCGAAAGAATTAGCTGTAAAATGACTTACGGAATAGCCTCTTCCTGAAAGCGATTGAGCCGAACTCTGTAGGAGGAAACAATACTGCCACAATAAGTAATGCGAGAGATTATGTTTAATGTAATATAAGTAACATTGTGAGATTTCCCCCCAACTCAATTTTTGGGGGAAAACTTACAACTAAGCACCTCTTCAGTTATGTTCTGGCATTCTCCATGTTGCTGCCTCAGTCACTTTGTAACAGTCAAAGAGCATTTCCAGGTTGCTGGCTCAAAGGCTATTTTAACACTGAAATTGTGAAAACTATATTGGGGGGGGGTATTTGGGGTTCAGTAGCTCTTTTTCAATTGAGGTGGGGTGTCTCACATTTATTCATAGTGTGGCCCACATCTTAGCAGAAGCCTCAATTCAAGAATTGTAATCAGGAGGGTGCTTAAATCATCCCTATCCGTACAGCATTTAAGGGTATGTCTACCTTACAGCTTATATCGGTGTAACTTATGTCGCTCAGGGGGTGTACTGATTCACCCACACACAACCCGATGTGTACACAAGTTACACCAGCGTAAGTGATGGTGTGGACAGCTTCTCCCACCGACTTAGCTACTGCCACCGCAGGGCTGGAGTAGTTAAGCCAATGGAAGATGGGTGCAGCTGCGCCCTGTAAATGCTCTAGAGTAGCCATGCCTAAGTTTGACTTCAAAGGGTATTTCTACACTGCAATCAAAGGTGTGACAGCAGCAAGTACAGACTAGGATGACCAGATGTCCTGATTTTATAGGGACAGTCCCAATATTTGGGGCTTTGTCTTATATAGGTGCCAACTACCCCACCCCCGTCCCGATCATTCACCCTTGCTATCTGGTCACCCTAGTGCAGACATACCCAAGGTAGCTTTGATCTAGCTCGTGTGAATTACAATAGCAGAGAAGTTTGGCAGCACAGGTTAGCCTCTGATTGCAGTGTAGACATATCTTAAGGGACTTAAGCTGACACTTGGGCCATGCCTACGTTACAGACTTAGTGAAAAATCCACACCCCTGAGTGATGTAGATCACCGACCTAACTCCCAGTGTAGACAGCGCTATGTCGGCGGGAGAGCTTGTCCTGTCAACATAATCCCGCTCTGTGAGAGGTCACAGCTAACTACACCAACGGGAGAAACTCTCCCACTGATATAAAGTGTCTTCACTTAAGCGTTCCCGGGCTGATCTGATGCACCGTTTTAAGTGTCGACCTGCCCTTCGGAATCTTGAATTAGGGCCAGGACAGATGTCTCATGGGCCACCTCCCTCCCCCACTTAAGATCATGAAGCCAGACCTCTCTCCCGCTCATGAGCAAACCCCCCCTACACCAGCCAGTGATTGCACAACCACTTCCTCTTCCCATTCTTCATTGTGATAGCTCCCTTGTGATAACTGCACTAACCACTTGCATGGAGCAGCAATACTGGGAATGCTTCTGACTATCTTAAGCGGCTTTCATAAGTTCTGTCCCTCTTGAATACAAATTAAACCATACTGTAAGTTTGGTCTTCATTTCATCTTCCTCCACCCATCTGCTCTAATCCACCCTCGGGCCTTGTCCACACTTCTCCATGTCTCTGAGCCCCTACTCTCCTCTCCCCTGCACACGCTACTCTGCCAATTGACTCCCTTTCTTCTCTGCTTCATTGGACAGACTGCCCAACCACCTGGTCCTTTTTTCCCTCTGGATATGTTTTTGAGCTGTCTCATTGCGTGTTCTGTGGACTTTACTCTCTCTCTGTGGCTGATACCTCTACTAGGCTTCAGTGTTACAAAAGAGGAGGAGTAGAGGCAGCTAGGATGGTTCCTCCTCCTTGTTCCCAGCTGCTGCTTCAGGCCTCCAGGAACAAGCAAAAAAGGAAAAAGAACCATGTGACCAGCCACCCCTCCAGCAATTGGCGTGGTCTGAAGATGCTTTACAAGATAGCTATGTTTATTAACTCCCTTTTACACGCAGGGTAAACCCCAGTTATACAAAGGTGAAGAGAACTGCCCAACATGACAGAGCAGTTAGTGGCAAAGCTCAAGATAGATGCAGGAGTCATAGTCACCCATTTCCGAGATAATCTAATGGTCCCAGATGCCTTGATATAGTTTAGATGTGGAGTAGAAAAGCATGAGAGAAAACCCACCCATTTTGTCCCAAGTCCAGCTTGCTGAAGGTTTTCCTTGAAGACTTGCTTGTCATACTGCAGCTATGATGGGAATCATTTACCACATTACCAGAAGGTTACAAAGCACCGACATCCTGTGTTTTTTAACAACAACTATTCTGTATTATCACTCCACATTCTTACTACCGGAAGCCACGCAACTCAGATATCCCAAGATCCTAGGCTTCCAAGCTGCATACAAATAGTGAAGCTTTGACTGGGAGCTCTCTGACAGCAGTAACATAAATTAAATTGTTTACAATGTTCAGGCTTTAGCCTCTCACATCTTACACACAGATCTGACCTCTGCCTCTAAACATTACTAAGGGTTCAGGGTTATAAATAAGTCTTGTAATGTAAAGTGGCTGGAAATAAAGCTACTGAGTGATAAAATGAAGGACAGTAGCATTTATGGGATTTTTGAGCTGCTACTACCAAAAAAAACCCAATAACCCCCAAATACTAATAAACTAAAAACCAGGGAACTCATCATAATGTTAACAACATCGCCCCATTTGCATAAAGATATTCAGCAGATAAATTACAGTACCTGTTCTGTAAATTTGATAGTTTGCCAATATAGTCAACATATCAAACATAAAAAAATAAGGCAAACAAAGAACTGGAAGGAGGCAACATATTTGCTTGGGAGGGAGGTGAGGGAGAGGGGGGCTGTATTAACTCTCTTGACCTTTCAGTTTAAATACAGACATTGACAAGAAGTTTAGCAAAAGGGAAGAACAGGAGGTTTCATTACCAGCTCCCTTATGGGATTTTAAATGCAGCTCGGAGCATCCTTTGTTTTAAAAAGACAAAAGCAGCAATCAGTGCAGAATATGCTGTACCTGAAATAATGATGATTGAACGCCACTTCATTGACTTTTTTCACAGCTAAAAAGCTCCCCTCCCCTCCCCCCAAATTGAATATCAACATTTCCTGGACTAGGAAAAGGATCTTTTTCTCGTACAGAATTTTCACTGCATATGTAAAGCTAGTCATTGGTAATACTTTGGATCTAATTCTTAACATCCCTTCCAACATCTCACGTATTTAGACTCATGTGAGCCCTGCTTCCGCAGCAGTTTGCATGGATGTTCCCTAATATAGGCCTGACTTTTGGTTTCTGGGAGAACCGGGAACATTCTAAGCTCTTCAAAAACAATCCATATCGAACTGCTGCATTCAGAACCTCTAAAAGGCCCCAAATCATAAGTGCCGTGCAAGTACCAGAGTAATATCCATGCATTCTGATCTGCATTCCTAAAATGAGATTCTTTTGATATTACTCAGGATAATCCACTTAAACACACCGACAGGCCCCAATCCTGAAGCCTTTACTCAACTCCTATGTAATGAATCATCACTGCATACACAGAGACATGACTGTTAGCAGAAACGGAATCTGGGAGTACCAGTATCAAGAATATAGGCCCTCTCCCACTCGAATCAAAGCAAATCATTTTATCTTGTTTTAGTTTTGTTTTTACCAAATAAGCATTTCCCCTGGTTTGCAACCCAAATGACATAATACTGCACCACTGTGCTGCCTGAAAATGAAAGAGACATGATTTTTTGGTGCAAATTTCATTGGGTAAGCTCTGAGAAATGCAAAGTAGTAAACAGTACAAATAACAAGTCATTTGTGAAACAACTAACAGCACAAACTTCTTCATATCGCCCACTAATCTGCATCTACCCTGCTCTAGAGGAGTGACATCTAACAAGACGATAATTCGTGCCCAATTAATCCTATGCCTGTCTGCCAACAAGGGTGCCAATTAGCATTAATTGTGATAGGATGACACTTTGATACAGGCACCTGTCCATAAGGAACAGAGATGCAAGCAATAATTCTTTCCATGTAGGTCACAAACAAGATGTCCAATGCCTTCCAGAGGTTTTCCAACCTCAAATGGAGTTGAACCATTGTCCTTGGGTACATCTACACTGAAAAACAAACCACCATTGCAGTGAGTCTCAGGTAGGCTCCTGCTACATGATTAAAAATAGCAACATAGATGTTCCCACTCAAGCTGGAGCCTGAGCTCCGAGACCCACCCGGTCTGCAACAGGCTTCAGAGCTCCAGCCCAGGCCCCAACATCCACATCCTTCAATTGTTAGCCCTGTCGCGCATACACCCCGACCCCGTGAGCCTAAATCGTTGATACCCACTCAGACTTGCTGCCCTAGGTTGTGTTTTTGCAGTGTAGATGTACCCGTTACATTTGCAAGGCTTTATTATCCCCTTACCAATACTCTTGAGCCTCCTGTCACTAATTTGTTTTCAAAAGTTCTTTTATTCCTGACAAACACTGCATTGCTTGTAATTTGGGGTGGGAGAAAATCATGACAAAACTATGGTTGTGTCAAAGATCTTCAACTGGATTTTAAGAACATCTATTAAGAGTTACTCTCTCTGTATCAATACAAATGTCTTCATCCCACTGTATTTTGATTAAGCAAAGAGAGATTCCCTTTGATAGTCTGGGTAACAGAGTCATGACATAGATTAAAAATTGGGGATAGTAACTCTATTTGGTATTAAGCTTTTATCTGTCTTTTTATCTAAGAAATTTGCATAATCCCCATCACTACAATATCTGAGCAGTTTACAATCTTTAATGTATTTACCAGAACACTTCTGTGAGGAATGGAAGTGCTCTTATTCCCATTTACAGATGGGGAACTGAGACACAGAAAGGCTAAGGCCCAAATACACAAGGAAAACTTGGAGGTTATGACACTGAGTGTCGCCCAACTCTTAGAACTCCTAGAAAATCATAGGAACGCTGCTATCCACAAAGCCTGAGTTGGAAGCCTAGAATCCTATAGAATGGATGGGAAGAGACAGTAGTCTTAGAATGATATCCACAAAATTAGGGCCTAAACTAGCCAATGGCAGATGCCAACAAGATTGGTGTGTGCTAAGCCCTGCCCCTCTTTCAGAGTTCAGTGCCTAAGTCCAGGCTGCAGGGAGGTGCCTATCTCTGCTAGCAATTTATGAACAGGGAGAAGATGGCCATTGGGCCACCTAAGCTGCATGCAGGACCCAATCCACTAGACAGGCTCAGAGGGCTTCTAACTCCATATCAAACCACCAGGTAGAAGGAAACCTCCTTTGTAACCTTTAGCCTAATGGGTAGAGTATTCATCCGCGATGTGGATACCCTGGATTCAATTCCCCGTTCCGCCTCAGGAAAGGAAGGCATCTGCCACCTCTCAGGTGAGTGATCTAACCACCAGGCTATGGAATATTTTCATATGGGTCTCCCCCAATCTCTCCTATTGAAGTTGTTCCACTTAATTAAATAATTTAATAATTAAATATGAATTGGGCCAGAGATAGAGCTTGAATGACTCAATAGTCTAGTGGTTAGAGCACTCACCTGAGAGGTGGCAGATCCCTGTTCAGATCCCCACTACCCCCAGCCTTGGAGCATGCCCAGACCAAGCCCCACAAGCAACTTAGGTGGCCGACTGCCTGTCTTTCCCAGTTTGAGAGTCCCTTTGGGGCTCAGGCAGGAGACAGATGCCTGGGTGCCTAGAGGGAGGCAGCACTGTGTGCGCTCAGAGGCAAGAACATAGGAACCTAGGGAACTGTTACTGCAAAAACTCAGGCACTGAGCGACTTTAGGATTAGGCGGCAGCTGAGCAGGAATTCTGTGGATCACAGTGGCACTTAAGTACCTTTGTGGAGCCCACTCTAAGTCACCTGCCCTAAATTATACTGGAAGTCCATGACAGAGCAGGGAACTGAACCTGGATCTCCTAGGCTAGTGCCTTAATCTCTGAACTCTCCTTCCTCTCTGGAACACATTTATCTTTATCCAAATTTATCTTCCCCACTGTCCGTACAGCATGATGTTCTTAGCCAGCACTCAGAAGAATTAATAAATAAACCTGATTAAACTAATTTTTGGTTTAATTTCTACTCAGGGAAACTTATCTCAGACAGTCCCATGCCATTTATCCAGCTTTATAGGCAGGATGAGTTGAGATACAAGGAGGTAAAATTCTCCATCCATCCATCCAGGCATTTATAACACTCTTTTCACTATCGTGTTAGTTCAACTTCAGCCTTTAAATACTGGTGGGATCTAGTATTTCTATTTCCCAGGATGGGCTTTATAAAACCAGACCTCACTCTTTGGACGGGAGGGAGGGGACAAAAGAGGCCAGGAATAAGACTGTAGTTTAACCAGGAGCATCTTTATGCAATGAGTCACACCCTTCTCTGTGCTCATGCAATGAGGTCAATTGACTTGCCAAATGTCAGACAGTGCGTCAAGTATTCATTCAGACTAGAAACCAGGACTTGCCTGGATAACCTCAACACAATGTGATTTCTGGATGTTATGCAAAACTTGATTCATCTTCTCTGTTTAATTTTCCCATTTTATATGCTCATATAAACAAAGGGGTTTCAATGTTTGCAACAGCTAAAAACTAAATGGATTTCTTAATAGATACAAAATTATGTAAATTCTAAACCTCTGTGATTGGCTTGACAAGCCTTTAGGAAAAAGAGAGCCTCCTACGAAAGAGGGCACTAGAATCCCGGCACTAGCAGCCAGAGAAACAATAAGGAAAGAGAACTGATGACTAGTGATGGTCAGATGGATCCTAGAAATCCAGTTGCCACAGAAAAACACAGATTTTGCATTTTTACAGAGAATCTTTAGTTTTTACATTTTATGAAAAAAATAAACACATATATGTAGTGGAACCCCAGTTATCCAATCTAAATGGGACTGGGGCCAGATCGGATAATAAAAAATTCAGATAATCAGGAGAAAGGGAAGGGCTCCACTGTCAGCTCTAGGTGACAGAGCTCTGGCTCTCAACTTACAATATATCATTGTGTCCAACTGATACCTATATATACACATTGTGGCTAGGGAAACTAAAGTTCAGCCTTTCATTTTAATTGCAGAAAAACACAGATTTTTTTTAAAAATTGGAGAATTTTGCTTTTTTTTTATCATGGAAAACTAGGATTTCTGGTGCTGTGTGACCCTTATTTCATATACTGCATTCTGGGTAATAACATGAGATGACTGTTTCTAAAACTAAACTGGTTTTTATTGAGAGAACTATTTAGAGATGCTACAGCTGCAACCAGCATTCAAGCCACGTGCAAACAGACTGGATTTTTGGTGCTTCCTACAAAACTCTACCCTTCTGCAACCTGGGCTCCTCCCTCCATATTCCACACAGGCTGCTGCAAATCTCACTACAGGTTCAGCTTGGGTAACAAGTGTCACCAACTCTCACAATTTTAGCACAAGTTTTGCAATGTTTGAGGTTTTGTTTAGAGCCCCAGCGCCTAGAAACAATTCATTAGATAAGAATCGAAACTTACATTTGTTTTGAAAGAAGCAAGTTTCCAGTTCTCATGCTTGCAGAGAAAAGCTTGAAAATGTGACTCAAGTGCATCCTCAAGGGTCAACAACCAAAAAGCAAAATTAAATAACCCCAAATTTACTATTTTGGGTTAAAAATCATGATTTATGGGGGCCTGAGTCATGGTTTGATAACTTTTGGGGTTACCAGTGCAGAGTACCCACCTCCCAAATAACACCACTCCATTCTTATCTAGCATTTCTCAAAAGAGCTCTGTACAAATCAGTACAATTCATCCTCATATCACCCTGCAAAGCCAGTCAGTAAAATGAGTTTCCCCATTTCACACATGGGGAAACTTCAGCTGAGAAATCTGGGGCCTGAGCACCAAGCAGTTTTCACTGAGTTCAACTGGAACTATAGGGTATGTCTACATTACAAAGAAAAACCCACAGCACCAAGTCTTAGAGCCCAGGTCCATTGATTTGGGCTCGTGGAGTTCAGGCTGTAGGGCTAAAAGTAGCAGTGTAGATGTTCCCCCTTGGGCCAGAACCTGGGCTCTAAAATTGGACAATCTGGGAGCGTGTCAGAGCCTGGGCTCCAGCCCGAGTGGGAATGTCTACACTGCTGTTTTTAGCCCAACTCAACTAAATCCTCTTTCCTTTTCATGACCTTGCTTTCACCCCTGTTAACTCCTGCTCCTCCTTTACTATACTCCTGTCCATAGCTCTGTTAGTGAGTCTCTCTCAGTGTACAGTCATTGTGTGGGGTTTCTAAATTGGTTCTCTCATGATGACTATTATCCACAGGCAGGCCTTGGCTGGTATGCATGTGTGCATACATCCATTTCAGCACTGTTCCTTTCCCTCAGGGGTCAGATCAGTAGCCATCAAGAAAACATGAGGATGCTAAAAAAAATTTCAGATGCTATGCAACTGTCCATAAACAACTCTGCCAACATACTTCTATCTCAACTGATAATCCCTTCTGTTATTCCTGTCCTCTCACATAAGCTTTGTTAATGTATCCAACTCCTGAGGTTCACTCTCCTCTGCTAGCCGTTCCTCAGCCCCACAACAGCATGTGAATGCACCTCCAACTTGACTTGCAATTCCTCCTACTATTAAATGACAACTACAGCATCCAGCAGCCCCAGTCAGGATTAGGACCCCATTGTGTCAGTGACTGTATAAATGTGAAATAAAGGAGAACATCTGCCTCAAAGAGCTTACAGTTTAAATATTGGAAGTCAACGCTTCTGATGGAGCTCCTCCAATTCACCATCTTCCCAGGCTATACCACCTTTGCTATTCCACTCCTGAGCCCCAAAGAGCACTATCAATTAATCTTATTCCTGACCTGTAAGCACACTACACTATTTCTCTTCCAAACCCCTTCCTCTATCCTGAGCTAAGACTGTGAACTAACATGTGCCAAAGTATGTGATGGTTTTGTGAAGTGGCCAAATAAGGGTGGAGACCACAGGACTCTTTCACTTCTGATGTTTGATCATTGTCCTGGGAAGGGACTTAAGCCCTCGGCATACCCAATAGATCACTGGCTTGCATACAGTATTGCACTTACTATTACACCTGCAGCTGCTTTCATCCATTTGCCCCAGCAGTGGGCAGTGTAGTACAAAGCGTAGGAACATGAAGGGGAGAAAACCAATAAGCCTGATAGAACACAAAGACGAGCAGTTCACAATACACATGCAGCTGGGAAATCAGTAGGCATTTATTGTACACCTCTACTGGAGAAAGGATTTCACATCTAGATTATGCAATATGTTAAACACGCATCCAAAAACTGATCCAAAAACATTCAAGGAAGGGGACGGGGGGAACTCTGCATTTCTGCTTTTCTGACATAGGGATTTCTGTTTGCTTGTTACACTGTAAAAACGTTTTCAAAGCAGGTAGTTGGGAGAAAAGAGAGAAAAAGCCCGAAATGACTTACGACAGGGGCTTGTATTTTTGTGCACGGCCTAAAGTCAATCTCCTGAAAAAGAGTTTTGTCTCTAAAGTGGCCAGCACCTCTTGCAACATATTTCCTAATCAGCTAGTATTTATGGTCAATATTTTATATTTCCAATTTCCCCCTAAGGGCTCATGAGAAAGCAGCACACCTGCCAACCTTTTCAGCTGGGCCAATAATTGCCAATTTGCTCTCTGCCTTAGTATATCACTCAATTTAGCCCTTGCTGTGCCCTGCATACATCCTCATTCATCTAGGTGCCCCCATGACAATTAGAGTGTTAGCTTCAGTTAACTAGGGCAACTATTCTACTAGGGTTGGAAGACAATTATTAGTCTATTTTCCCATCTTGTGGCAACAAAATTGAGACTCCATGACAATTACATTCAGCAATTCTGTCCTCTGTTGCGTCCTCCTCTCCCCACCTTGCGAATATTTCAAATTATCACAGCTCTACAAGCACATTCAAATTTTCCACGTTCACAGGGAGTGAGGGTTCTATTTAAATGATAATGAGGGACGATCCATTCAATTTAGTGAGGGAGAAAAGCCATTAAAATGCAGGCAGTTCTTAAGCTGATGGGTCAAGAAAAAAGATAAAACCTTTTTTAAAGCCATTATACAAAGGTCTGTGTCAATTTTTTACACTGTTTGGGACATCAGAAAAGATTAGGACAATTACTGAAGGGAGGGGGAGCAAAACCCAAACCTCCCAGTTTTACTTGGGTCAACACAACAATCAGCAATGGGGCTTATCTGTCTCTTAGTTCTTTGGTAACTTTCAATTACCTTACTATGAAAGATAGCAGAAAAAAATCCTGTTTTGGAAAGCAGCTGTTGACTTTGTGTTCTAAAGGAACCGGATAGGACACCAAGAACATGTGTTGCAGAGACCTTTCCTTTGTAATAAATTAAAAGGGAATTTACCGTTGACCATTGCAAGTACAAACAAGTGTAAATTCTCATCCTTCCCCGCCCCTTTAAAAAAGAATTATTTGTCATGCAAACATTGGTTAAAACTTTGTTTTCCCATAATAGGCTTATCATATCGATGAGAAACCAGTCCCAACAAATCAAACCTTTGCAGCAGAGATAATTTCACTAGATCAAAATATATATTTTCCCCTCAATGATCTATAATAAACTGCACTCCAAGCAACATCTGGAAAGATGCACTGTACAACACAGAGTATTATTGTTCTTCTATAAAGCTTTAGTGCTCTTTCCACAAGGAAACTTCACTGTGCCAAAGCAGAGTGAGTGTGAGTGACAGAAAGGGGGCGTGTGTGTGTGTGTGTGCATGTGCATGAGAGAGAGAGAGACACACACACACACACACACACACACACACACACACACACAGTCGATCACTTCACTTCAGTTTCCTTTAGGGTGTAATTATTTCATGACAGACCAGGCCACCTCTTGCCTTTATGGTCCATCAGAGACTTATTTACATGAATGCATGTCTTTAAACACATTAAATAAGTCATCTCAAGAAACAATTCACACAGAGAAACTAAGTTGCTCCTAGTAGCACCTCCTAAATGCAGAACTGCACTGAAGTGAGAGAGGAGTAGCCAAGGAATGCCACAAAGGAATGTGCGTGATGGCACTACAGCGCTCCCAGAGCAGTAACTTTAATGCATACATCCGTCTGCATACCTGCTATGCCATGGTATAGCAGCCAAATCTGCTAGCACTTGCTTCATTTGCTCTGGTTGTTGCCACAAGTTAATAGGAATGGAGGTGAGAGATGAAGGCATTACAAAGCAGGCATCGCAAGACTGTTTTGAGCTCAAACACACTGAGGAACAGCAGGATGGTTAGTCAGACTGAGCAAGCAATGGGCCTGATGCCTGAGGCAGCATGTTATGTCAGCAAGAAAAAGTAACCGCTCTAGGACAATTGCGTTTCAGAGCCTCAATTTGTAATCCCTCCAGCAGCCCCTAAGGGGGAAGAAAATAAAACCCCTTCTCTTTACATCTTTAATGCACGACGGGGGCTTAATCCTCTGAGTGCCACACATAAGGGGTCAAGTCAGTTCAATTGCACACCATCCATTTGAAGGATACGCCAGGAGATGCATCTATAGAGCCATATGGGGGCCTTATCAGATGGACAGTAGAATCCTATGTTAATCCACACTCCTCATAGCATGCACACAAAAAATCTTGGGTCTTCTTCCCCACTTCTCTGCAAAAGTTTACCAGCAGATTGCAACAGTGTGGCCTTTGAAGGCTGACATCTACTACCTTGTGATGAATTGTTGTGAAAAGTAAATAAAAACTCAACTGCAATTATCAAATAATGAACAAAGTGCATTTTGTGATTCAGAAACCTCGTTCTTCAAACAATGTAATTAGTCACTAACTGGAAAAATTCCATCATTTGTAATAGGTCACTGGGTCATTACAGCAACATAAGCGAGGTTCTACTGTATGCTCCTGCCCATAGGCACCATGGCTGGAAGTCTCCAAGGAGCCTGGAAGAGTTGAACACCCAACTTGCACTGAATTTCCTTGGATTAACAACTCCCTGGGAGGAGCCTATGGAGTTAGACACCCAATAAAATTCAATTAAGGTCACATTTTTAGGCGCTCATGCCGTAACACTGTGGGCAGGGGTGGCAGGTTTGTATAATTTTTGGTGGTGTCCAGAACAGGTCCAAATCCTGCCCCCTGTCCCCAGCTGCCTTGTAAGCTGATTTTTTTTTTTTTTAATGTGCAGGCTCTGGGCTGGGGCTGGGGACGAAGGGTTTGGGGTGCAGGCAAGCTGCCCCTGGCTGGGGCCAGAAAGGATTTGCCCCCCAGCCCTCCCACCCCCCGCAGCACTCACCTTGCACCACTGTCACTGCACGTGCTCCTACGGCCCTTCTCAGTCACCTGTGCACCTCCTCCCCTGCTACTGCCCCTCACCGCAGTCGGGGGATGGGGTTGCCTCTTGCCTAGCGTGGGGCAGGAGCGGTGACTGCAGGCGGGGGGCCCCCTGTGCTGGTGGAGGGTCCCACCGAAAAAGGGAAGGGTCCGTCTGTCCGAGGCAGAAGGGCAGCGTCAGCCTGCCCTGGCACTAATGGAGGGGGAAGGCGCTAGGACCCTGCAGAAGCAGTTGGTGCTGGGAGCCGGCAGAGTGAGCACAGCACGGAGCTGCAAGGCACAGCTGCCCAGGGGCACAGGCAGGGATGCTCGGGGGAGGCATGCAGGGGCGGCAGGCGGGGCTGGGGGAGAGAGCCGGCCCCAAACATTGGTGGAGCCGGGCCTCCATGCCCTGAATATTGCTGGAGCCCAGACACCAGGAGCCCATATAACTCACTGCCCTGATGGTAGGTGGGGAGAGAAAATAGCTCTCTCTCCACCTACAGTGTTACAGGCTCCTTCAAGAACCTGCGACACTGGCTAACCACTTGCCATCTAAATACTTTAACCTAAACTACTCAAACCAATTGGTAGATCTGAATCTTTTATTCTTTTTTTTCCCCCAGCTGTACTGAGCAGCAGCAGTGTTACCAGCTGCCTCAGATCACACACTCGTCAAGAGTGACTGGAGGAAGAGAATCATGCAAAGATTATTACTGTTCAAAACACACACAAACAAGATTATTTTCCCTTAAGGGATTCCCCCCCCAGCCCCTTTTTCTTCTCCAGTGTGCTCAGATTCTTTATCCTAGAAGCAAATCACAGGTACAGCATTTTTTTTCCCCCTTCCTCCCACCATGCAGGCTGTTTACAGCACCCCATTCACACTCAAAACATGTAGAGAGAATTTTCCCCCGTCACATTTCCCTGTCAGAGCTGTCAAGCCGAATCCCGCTTTAATCTGCCAGAAGCACTTTTCTGCTGACATTTTTAATAAATACTTTCAGCTTTTAAACACATTTGTGGGAGCCATTTTCCCCCTTTCTTTTTTTTTCCCCCCTTCTCCTGTAGAATGGGCTCTGAAAGCCTTAATGGCAAATACATTACACTTATCAAAGCCTTTTTTTCCCCTCCTTCCTTTTGCATCCTGAAGCAGAGGTAGTGTTTTCAATTTTAAAGCTAAATTAACTGTCCAATTGAATTTGGCTGGTGTGAGCGGTTTTCTGTGACAGGTTTTAGTTATGAAGCATATTTTACATTAATAGAACTCAACATGAATACCGCTCGCTCTGGGATTTCTGTGGCTTGCCATTGAAATGTTAAATTTAATATTTCAGACATGCTTGTGCCAGCGTTTGATTATTGTTCTTCATTTAAAATTTCTCCTAACGGGAAAGGTCTTAATTAGTAAAAAATCATGTTTTAATGAAGGCGAAATGCTAATTGCTAACACAAAAAGCCTTCATATAAAATTATCCCAGCACTGCCATTGATTTCTTGGTGACTAAAAAGCCCATTTGTGTGTTTACACATGAAGGCACTATTTACTTTTGTTTTATCATAACATTTCACTCAAAGTAGAGTTGAGTTTCCTGAGAGAAAGGCAGCTCACCTCCACCACTCAAAAAATGCTCCTCATCTTTCAGAGACAGGAAGCATAACAATAGGTGAGCCAACTTTGCATCCACCATAATTTTATGCAGAAGCTAAAACCAAAAGCATCTGTAAAATGCTTTTTACATAACCTTTTTCTTTAAAAAAATCTCAAGCCATCTTTCCCCTCAGGAATAACAGTTCCATTTTGTTTTCCCATCTCTGATCTTTCACTTATCATATTATTTGCACCATGATTATAGTGTTTGCAAGGCAGCTCAACCACTTATGCCATAACACTCAATCATGACATAAAAAAAAAGTTATTACACAGTGACCTCTGGATGCCAACATTTGTTCAGAGAGATTTATGAAAAGCCATGTCAGCAGCGGGAATTGCTGCAATGAAGCGGCGCTTGATTCTGGTACTTACATCACTGAGACGGTCCCTCGAGCTGCTCCGCTGAGAGCTTGTGGCCTCCCTGATGCTATCTTCTTCACTATTTCTGCCACTTCTGCTTGCAGGGACCTTCATCTACAGGGAGCAACGAAAAACAAATAGAGGAGTTTCAGGCACTGCTGCATCAACTGTTCCAGAGGTCACCAAACACAGTTTCTCAAATGCGTTCACACCTATAAATTTCACTGTAGTGTGGAGAAGATGCTCTTGAGTTCATTAGACTTTTCCAAAGAGTGCCTTACTCACTTGCTTCTGCATCCCTTTCTGCTAGCATTCAAGGAACAGGTGAATTTAGCACTCCTGGAAGTGGGACAGGCTAAGCCAAGTAGCTATGATCAGTAGACAACAGGCAAATTTCCCTCACAATCTACTACTAATGCACCTCAGTTCAGACCTGAACCACTTCAGTAATGAACATACTCCTGTGTGGAATTATTATTAATATACACATGTCTAAGGCTACCATTACTTGTTTAGAAGTACATCAGGGGTCTCAAAGAAAAGAAACAAAGCTCCCCTCACCTCCCTAATAGAATGAAACTGCTTATTTTTGTGGAATAAAATTTACTGTGTGATATATTACTGTGGAGTCTCCAATCAGTATGCAGTAACATTATGTAATAAAATAAGTTATAGTTCTGTACTGAGACAGAACAACTCATTCCTCAAAAATCTACCATTACCTCACAAGCTTCAACGTATTTTTCCTGACAATGTGTGTATTTAGCCCTGTGAGGTAGGGAAATGCTTTTATCCTCATTTTACAGACCAGCAACTGAGTCACAGAGATTTTTAAAAGGTATTTAGACATCTAACAGGATTTTCAAAATCATCTAGACACCTAAACCTCTTGGATTTCAATATGTGTTAGGTGCCTAGATGCTTTTGAAAATCACACTAGGAGCCTAAATGCCTCTTGGGGATCTCTGGCAGAGCAGGAAATTGAAGATAGTTCTCCTAAATCCTAGACTAGTTCCCTAAGCACTGGGCTGTCGCTCCATCCTCATCACCCTTTCACTTGTGATCTTGGTTACATTTGAACCCAGAATACCAAGTGAAAGGGATAATGTCTCAAATCACAGCAATATCAGCGCTTCATTCTGCAAAGACTGTAAAAGGGGAGGGGAGAAAGAACAGAGCTGAAATGTCATTCACTGCCACATTCCTGGGATCATCTACTAACAAATTATTCTGTTAATTTCCTTGTGAAATACTGAGTGGAAGGAAGTGTTTAATTTATTAATAGGTTCTATTCATATCAGCCTGCTTCCATTTAAATTACACTATTTAAAATGTTGGTTTGTACAAATTGGTACTTTTAATGGCAATAAAATTCCCTTGTTTCCCTGGGTGCAATTTCATTGCATAATCTGCAGTTCAGTGGCCAGAGATATTCGCCGGTGATTCCAGCGTACGTTAGCACCTTCTGAGGGCACTGCCACTCCAGGCCTATGGAGTCAGCGCCCTTCAGTACAACACTCAGGAGCTTCAGTGCCCACACCCAACAGTGAAATGCTCTAGCATATACTGTACAAAGCCCCATTCACACTTGGCACTGCGGCAGTTAAAATGCCTCGGTTTCTTCCCAATGAATGTGCAGGGCACTATTCCCAGACTGATGCCAACTACTGAGCTAGTCTGGAGAATATAATACTGCTTAGCTTCACAGAGGGTCCCGTGCAGGGCTGAGATTACAGCTCATCTGGAGGTGTCCAAAGACGAGGGACAGAGAGAGAGAGAGAGAGAGAGAGAGTGTAAAAAGAGAGAGTCCACCATTCCCAGCGTTACTAATTCCTTAATTTCAAACTCAAATATTCACCGGAAACATGTAACAAGACTAAAACCTCAGAAGTTAAAGGTCTCACTCAATCTGTTACCAAAGAGAACCCAATCTTTCTGGAGCAGTAGTATGTCCCCCTGTTCCCTCACCTGACCTGTTTCCCTTTCATAAACTTTGGAGGAAAGAAACTACACCTACGCATAGGAACAAATTGAGACAATTTGACCTGACAAGGTCTTGCACGGGCAAACAAATTAGAAGCCTCACCGCTGCCATTAACCTTTCCGAGTAAATATCAATTATTAAACTTGCTGTACTACCTCTGTCCCCCGTTTGCTGCTGTGAATTAAGAGGGTCATCAGCCTTTTTGACAGATCTTGTTCATTTACACCTGCTGCCTGCCAGCAGGGGAGCCCACACACCCGCAGCCTGAGCGCTGAGCCAAGCTGCTTTAATTCATCAGTAATTACTCTAATGAGCCACATGCAGGACTGAACTAGGAGGATAAGGAGTTCTACTAAATGGATGCATCGGTTTCATGGGCACTTTCTGCAGATCAGGAGATTAGTGAACTGGTCAAAAGCTCGTTTCTTGAAGTTGCTCCTGGCTTGACTGCTTGATTTTTAATCAGTTTCTCTGGATGTTGCTGTTTCAGCTATAAAAATTCCCTCTGGCTGTATCCTTGAGTTGAGTCTTACTTTGCAAACTGACAGCCCTTTTCCATCCCTTTGAATGGTCCTAGCCCTAGGAGACCATGAAATCCTTGCACAAAAGCCCCAAATGTAACCAAGCCAGAGGATGCACACTTTCACCCTGTTTTGTTGCTTCACAATGGATCTTCGGCAGGATTTGAACCTGGATTTTCCACACCGTAGCACAGATTTGGCCACTTGGTCACAAGAAGTAATTTAGGCCACGTCTGCACTGTGTAGTCGCTCTATTGCCAGGAGAGAGCTCTAACAGCAATAAAACAAAATCACCCCAAACGAGGGCTGGTATGGTAGCTTAGCGCTGTCTACACTAGCACTTTTCAGTGCTAAAACGTTTGTCGCTCGGAGGTGTGTGTGTGTGTGTTTTTTAACACCCCGAACGACAAAAGTTTTAGCGCTGAAAGTGCCAGCGTAGACACAGCCTTTGTTGACTGGCAGCAAGAGGAAGCTACTATGCCCTAATGCAGTGGTTCTCAACCAGGGATCCAGGGCCCCCTGGGGGGCCACAAGCAGGTTTCAGGGGGTCTGCCAAGCAGGGCCAGTGTTAGACTCGCTGGGACCCAGGGCACAAAGATGAAGTTCCACCACATGGGGCTGAAGCCTGGGGCCCTGAGCCCTTCCACCTGGGACTGAAGTCGAAGCCTGAGTAACTTAGCTTCCTGGGGGCCCCTGTGGCATGGGGCCCCAGGCAGTTGCCCTGCTTGCTACCCCCTAATGCCGGTCCTGGCTTTTATATGCAGAAAACTAGTTGTTGTGGCACATGTGGGCTGTAGCGTTTGTATAGCATGTTGGGGGGGGCCTCAGAAAGAAAAAGGTTGAGATCTCTTGCCCTAGTGGAGCATCCAATAGCGCCAATGTTTCACACAGACACGACTGTAACATCAACCACTTCTTGTATTTTTAAAAAAACAGAGTCTAGAAGTTCAGGATAATTTATGCATGGAAAACTTGAAAATTTCATTTCCACCTGAAAATACTGTGCTTACTACTAAAAGAAAGAGGAGTACTTGTGGCACCTTAGAGGCGAACAAATTTATTTGGGCATAAGCTTTCGTGGATTAAAGCCCAATTCATCAGATGCTTGCAGTGGAAAATACAGTAGGAAGATATATTACACACACACACACACACACACACACACACCATGAAGAAATGAGTGTTGCCATAGCAACTCTAACGAGACTAATCAATTAAGGTGGGCTATTATCAGCAGGAGGAAAAAAAACGTTCATAGTGATAATTGCGATGGCCCATTTCAAACAGCTGACAAGAAGGTGTGAGTAACAGTAGCCATCACCTTCAGCCCTCAACTAAAACCCCTCCAGCACATTATCAGGGATCTACAACCTATCCTGAAGGATGATCCCTCACTCTCACAGATCTTGGGAGACAGACCTGTCCTTGCTTACAGACAGCTCCCCAACCTGAAACAAATACTCACCAGCAACCACACACCACACAACAAGAACACTAACCCAGGAACCTATCCTTGCAAAAAAAAAAGCCTGTTGCCAACTCTGTCCATGTATCTATTCAAGGGACACCATCATAGGACTTAATCACATCAAACATGCCATCAGAGGCTCATTCACCTGCACATCTATCACTGTGATATATGCCATCATGTGCCAGCAATGCCCCTCTGCCATTTACATTGGTCAAACTGAACAGTCTCTACGCAAAAGAATAAATGGACACAAATCAGATGTCAAGAATTATAACATTCAAAAACCAGAGAACACTTCAAGCCTCCCCGGTCACTCAATTACAGACCTAAAAGTCGCAATTCTTCAACAACAAAACTTCAAAAACAGACTCCAACGAGAAACAGTAGAACTGGAATTTATTTGCAAACTGGACACCATTAAATTAGGCTTGAATAAAGACTAGGAGTGGATGGGTCATTACACAAAGTAAGAACTATTTCCCCATGCTAATCTTCTCCCTACTGTTACTCATACCTTCTTGTCGACTGTTGGATATGGGCCATCCTGATTATCACTACAAAAGTTTTTTTTTCCTCCTGCTGATAATAGCCCACCTTAATTGATTAGTCTCATTAGAGTTGGTATGGCAACACCCATTTCTTCATGTTCTCTCTCTCTCTATCTTCCTACTGTATTTTCCACTGCCTGCGTCCGATGAAGTGGGCTTTAGCCCACGAAAGCTTATGCCCAAATAAATGTGTTAATCTCTAAGGTGCCACAAGGACTCCTCGTTCTTTTTGCTGATACAGATTAACACGGCTACCACTCTGAAACCTGTGCTTACTACTGTTACAGGAAGGCCTTAGAATTACTAGAAACAAAAGAATAAAGGGAAAAAACTTTTTTTTCAGTTTGTTGACTTGGTGAATTTGACAGCACTTTCAATAGCACTTTTTTTCCATTTTGCTGATGGCGCACGTCTTCTCTAGGCCCTGAAATATGGTGTTTCCAGTAAAAGCAGCAACAAAGCTGAAACAGAAACTAAAGAAGCAGCAGACAGCAGTGTACCAGGGCCAGGTTTGAGTCTATTTGACAGTTAATCTTGGGCCTGCCCCAAACACCATTCTAAGCATCAGGGGAGCAGGAAATACAAAAACTAAAAAAATTAAAAACAAACATCAAGTCAATCTTGAAAGAGTGCTCTTTTAGGACATTCCCTTTTGTTTTAAATAGTCAATAAAAACTTCAGGTTGACAACTTTGGGAATGTTAAACCAAAACAGAGCAGGAATTCAAACAAGGGGGCAACTCAAAAGGGTTGATAATCAGACTTGGCAAAAGTTGATTTTTTTTATACTTTGATGGATAACAACTATGTTTATTTTTCAGAATTTTTTTTTTAGATTTTTACTGATTGCAAATGTTTACACTTATGCAAAATTATGGTTCCTAAGCATTTTTTAAATTTTTATCTATTTAAATTTCACAGATGCAGAAATTATAGGGCAGGTCAGGTAGTTATTTAATTACAGTAGTTGTTGAGATTCAACAAGTTAAAAAGCTTTTTAACACCACGAACTGTCAATACCACATCAAAATATACAAATAAAAATTGTGAAATCAAACTCCATTACGTTCTGAAGCGGCATTTTCTAACTTTGCCAACCTGTACATTTCAATCATTATTGATAGAATATTTTTCCATCAGTTTTTGTGAGTACGGCGAAACTAACATTTACCAACATTTATCAATAAAAATCTAATCCTTCCAAGCATATTGATAATTTACCTCCTCTGCGGGGCCAAATTCCATTCTCATTTAGGTCCCAAATCAGCAACATGTTTAAGTCCATCCATATTTAGCAAAACTCTTAACTACACATTTAATGGTTTGCTCAATTAGGGCATGAATCCTGCCAAAGGTTTGTCTGAAGGCAGAATTTGTCCCTACCACTGCTTAGAACCCAGTGTTGCTCAGAAAATGGACAAATGGTGCCTTCTCCTTGACACACAACCCATCAAAGAACATGCACATTATGGTGCAAAGCTGGCAGTTAGTGGTCCCGGACATCTCTATAGTTCAGTGCAATTCACATCCTCAACCAAAGGCCCAGCTTTCAGAATATGAGTAATAACCCAACAGCCATTTCTGCTTAGGGGCTGGTTTGGCAGGAGAAAGAGCAGGGGGAATATATGGATAGATATGAAAGGCCACAATCAGTCGGCATGCTCCAGGTGCTCATGTACAATCCCGAACCACATTCAGAGCCAAGAATTATGAATCTCATGCCATTGGACAACATGTAGCATGATTAAATACCATAACTCATTCCAGCAATAACTTCAGCTCTCATTATATTCCAATTCTATTTTTCTCTACTGCTCCTGCCTTCCCCCCCCCCCTTGCTTCTTTTTCCTGCGGGGAAAAAATGTGCATGGACAGAATGGGGTCTTCCCTCTATAAAAGGGCTTTTTTCCATGATCACTGTTTTAGCTCCCAGATCCTGCTTTTTAATCATAATAGATCAGTCTACTCTCCATTTACTTACACTTTTCCGATGTCATAGAAAAGCACATTTTAAGTTGGTGCCCCTATTTTCAAATCACAGGCACGTTGCCCCTGCTCGTTATTAATAAATACACTTTGATTTATCAGAAGCTCCGTTTGAATGCCACAGGGAGCCTGGGGCAAAAGGAGACAAATTCTTTTCTTAAGTTGTTCTGAAAGGTGCTGGGCTTTCCGACCCTCACCCCCATTAACCTAGCAAAGCTAGTTCGCTCCTACTGGGAGCTCCATGGCTTGCACAGCGGCAAACTCGGACTGATCTTGTGCCATCTCGATATATTTGTTCATTATCTTGCGCGCACACAGAAGCATTTGGAAATGTACTCGGGGCACAGGCCAAATTGAATCATCTGCCTTCATTTTCCACACGATCTGAAGCTACAGCTGCTACAACAGGCTGTTGGATTTTTTTTTTTTCCATTCCCTAACAGTTTTTATCTCTCTTAAAGCCACAGCCGTCTGGTTTTTAACTCCTTGTCATTTTTGGTTTTGTAAGAAGTCTTTTTTTTTTTTTTTTTTTTAGAAAGGCCTCTGCAGACACAGTCTCTAATTTTACTGAGGCTTGATTTGGGGGCTGCACCATGGAAGCAGTAGAGAAAGCAATGCCCTTGGGGGAAAAGTATAATTAATATTCATTTTCTATGTGGCTCAGATGGATCTATTAATCCATTAATCCTCTTTCCTCTGTTATTGGGCAAGAACCTGGTAGAGATGGCAGCTGCCCATCCTGTGTACTGACTATGAGAACTTAGATATACTGGGAGACAGAGAAAGGGGCTGTCTTTTTGTCCTGTTCGTACAGCACAGTAGGATCCTGGTGGTCCATGTCCGTGGCTCCTTGGTGCCATGATAATACAAAAAAATATATTGAAAACGCTCTTCCAAATCCAAACAAGAATGACCATGTCGTGTCCTCTGGGAAACACAAAGGTAACCTGTGGGAATAGTTTGATTTCCTAAAACGCTCTGGTAAATCAACTTTGAGTTGTGTTGTGTAAAAGGACAAATCAACTATAGCCAACAAAATTCAGATGAACTCCATCTTCCTACCACTTTAGTGGCAAAACTTAAGTCGGCAGAGGCAGCTCAAAGAAAAGCAGACACTCTTCTCTTGAGACACGCCCAACATGAAAAGTTTGGAGCCAAACTTCTGGATCTGCAGTTCTGGGGGCAGACCTGTCTCTACAGTTCACATATCTATGCCATACTGCTGCTGAATGGATGAGGCGTTAACAATAGACAGCCTTATAAACTAGCCTGCCAAGAGATCTATTTCCAGTGTTTCTGGTGGGCAGCCCAGAGACTAAGCATTCTTTGCAGTTATGTTTCCTACTGCCAGAGATTATGTCTAACCTGAGGCTACCAGAGCTGGTAAGAATGGCTATTCCTTCCAATAACTTACTGAGAGCGTAAAGTCCTTATTTCAAGGCCTGTCCCTTTTCACACACACACACACACACACACACACACACACACACACACACACACACACACACACACACACACACACACACCAAACTCCAAAGGACAATGATATTGAAGGGCTTGTCAACATGGGCAAAAAGCCGGGAATAGCCAGAGTGGAATAGTTATTCCGCACTAGCTCCCTATGTGGACACTCTTATTATGCATTAAGAGTGCCTTCATATGGTTTAGATTAATCCACTTTGAAAGTGGATTAACCTAAACCACAAACAGGTCCTTTTAGTGCAGAATAAATGTCCACTCAGAGATGTGTGCGGAATAGTTCACACCAACTTTCCTGGGTAGACAAGCCCCACTTAACTATACTTTTGGGAGAAGTTCTTGGCTTGCATTCTCTTCCATTTTAATATCAATGCACAGCTAAGCTAATGCTTCTCCTTGGTAAACTATAGCAGTAATAGCAAACTTCTGCATTAGGAGACAACAAACTGCCTTAATAAATATAAATGGACAATTTAATTAAAATATATTGGAGATTAGGAAAAAAGTACTCTGTGGATAAAATTGTGTTAAGAGATTGAACTTGAACTTGAAGCTAGTTCAGTGTATTTTAAACAGGCAACAATAAGTGGCAGTGATATATACCGATTATTAAAGAGCATGATGAAATTATTCAAGTATTTACCAGAAGGGAAAAAAATGGTCACTGAGTTGCCTCGTTTTAGTGCTTGAAACGAAACAAACCATTTGGCTTCAAAAATGCACTTCTTTAAACTTGAAAAAGCCCATGTATCAAAACAAGGTGGAATCAGCTAAACACATTACTTCTGACTTGTTTCCTTGAAAATCCAGCCTTAATGCATTCTAACTGAATTTATCTATCCCAAGCATACCTCATAATGAGATCAACTGGGAAAAATATCAGGCTTGTTTGTATATTTTATACTTGCTCTAACTTGGCAGTTTGGAGATTATGTATTCCCCAGGTCCCTCCTTAAATCGTTTCACACGCTGCAATTTGATTTTCTTTGCTTGCCCTTTTCCACAATTTTTTGATACATTTTATTGAGTTCTGGCTCAGAGGGAAACATTCCCTTTGAATTAAGGGTGCAATCATTTTTTCTCTAAATAAGGACATATGGCCTAGAAAGCAACGTTATGGTACAAGGATTTTATGATTGAAGTAAGACTCATTTTAAAAAAACGACAATAGCATCAGGTTAGATTAGCCTAGTTTTTCTAATTGCATGGCACTGCTGTGGATCTTGTGATAGGCTACTTTAGGAATAACTAATGTTTAGAATGACACGTCAATCTTTACTTACTGTGATGAGAAAATTATGTCAATGGCAGTACACTGTGATTTACAAGGACATTTTTACTTATGTCTACATTCATTCAAGGGAGAAGCATTGTCTAAGATTTAGAACACAGGATTGAGATTCAGAATATTAGAGTCTAATCCTGGCTCACTGGTGTGACCCCCAAAAAATAAATTTACATCTTGTACTTTAATTTACCAATCTGTAAAATGGAGAATAATATTTACCTACCACAGAGGGGAATTGTGAGGATTAATTAATGTTTGTAAAGTAACCTGAGATCATCTGATCCAAGGTACTACAGAAGTGCAAAGAATAATAAATGATGCTACTGCTACTAATAATAATAATAATTTAAAAAACCCACAAAAAGTAGTATTGATGCAATGTTAAGTTCACAAAAAAAGCATACAAGTCAGGAAATTCCAAAAGTTTGTATACAATATTAACTCAGCCACATTTGTTTATAAAAGAACAGGATGTTGCGACCTTAACAATAGTACTAGTTTTTGTATATTCAGTTTCCTTGGTTTTTTTGTTAAAAAAAAAATGATGACACAATCAGCAGCTATTCATTTTGTGCAGACTACTGACTCCGAAGTCTTTGCCAGTGAAGCTGATATGTTCTCTGTTCTGGAGGTAACAGGTTCATGGCCCAATCCCTAAAGTCAGACCATCATCCGGCTTTGAGCTCATCCTCAACCAGTTCCAGGCCTATTCCTAACCCTCTGTCAAGACCGTCACATTGCAATCTGCTAACACTGTGCTACTATGCTGGGCTAACCTGAAGTATGAGCAATGGAAGCAGTGGCTTGCGGCCCCAAACATTCCATGAGCCCTACCAAGACTTTGCAACTCATGGGCTAGCTCTCCCTTCTAGACATATGAGCAAAAAAAGAGGACTCTCAGCTTGAGTTCCCCTTCGGGCATTGTGCTTGGAGATGAATTGTGTTCCAATGTCCCTGGGACCTCTAATGGCATGCCTACACCCCAACTGAAAACCTGCATTGACACTGCAATTAGACACCCGGGACTGGCCCATGCCAGTTGACTCGGGTTCACAGGGCTTGGGGTAAGGGGTTGTTTAATTGTGATACAGACATCTGGGCTTGGGCTAGGGCCCAGGTCCTAGGACTCTGCAAGGTGGGAGACTTCCAGAGCCTGAGCCCAAATCAGCTGGCACGGGCCAGTCATGGGTAGCTAACTGCAATGTAGACATATGCTGAGTGGCTTCTTTGATTGATGGCTTGCAGAACGAAAGGCCATAACTGTCAGTAGATGTCAACCTTTCTACATGGAACCAAGTCATTGAAGCAGGAAAAACGATTTCCACAAGCTCCTAGCTGGAGAAGAGCCTTTATAGTGGAATAGAACCTAGAATACTTTTGTCCAATGGGCTATGCCATCTTTACTGGGAGGCTTACTGTAAATCCAAGAGCTGATACTTATTTTGGAAGAGAGTTGATAATTAAATGGTCACAACTGCCTAACTTTACAGCTGCCACCCGGCTAATAGCAAACTGCACTCTGTATGCCCCCATCTATGCTTGGCAGATGATATTAGACAGCTGGGAAAATCTGGATTTGACATACATCAGTGATGAAGTGTGTCAATGTAGATCTGCTTTGGTTACATCTAGCAAGCATGAGAGTGAGCCTCATGGAGAGTAAATAAGCTGAGCTTTCAGTCATTCCTAACCAATGTAGCTAAAATCTATCTCCACAAAGGGGTACGCAGAAAGTATCTAAAGGTTTCTCTACTCTGTATGGAGAGTCACATAGAACAGGTGTTCTCAACCTTTTTCTTTCTGAGGCCCTCCTAACATGGTATAAAAAAATCCAGGGCTCAGCTGTGCCACAACAACTAGTTTTCTGCATATAAAAGCCAGGACCGGCATCAGGGCAATTGCCAGGGGCCTCCAGGAAGCTAAGTTACTCAGGCTTCGACGTCAGTCCCAGGTGGAAGGGTTCAGGGCCTCGGGCTTCAGCCCCATGTAGTGGGACTTCATCTTTCTGCCCTGGGCCCCAGGAAGTCTAACACTGGCCCTGCTTGGCAGACCCCCTGAAACCTGCTCATGGTCCTCGCCCTTGGCTGAGAACCACTGAGACAACATGTAATTTTGTGACTCACAGAGTACATCGCAAACACAGATATGTAACAAACAAGTGATCACTGCAAACGATAATTTGTTATAGCCTGTTGTGAAGACAAACATAAAAGCAATGATGGAAGGAAAGAAAAGACTTTTTGCACTCACTAAGTGAAGAAATCTTTTAAACCTTGATAGTAATAAAAGAAACTTACTGGAGCACATTTGGCTGTGTTTAGCAAGATTAAAAGAACCTGTAGCCACACAATCACCAGAACACGGTGACAAGAGAAACGGGCTACGAGGCGGACAGATAGCAATATTGCAACTAGATAGACTAGAAACTTATAATGATCAGTGCTAAAAAGGCAGTTGCTGATAATTGCTGAGACTCTCAGTCAGAAGTCGGATGCTTTAACTACACCCTAATTTAGCTATTTGTCAGGAAACGAATAATGGTCATTAAATACTTCAGGAGAGAGTTCAAAGTCCTTAGCAGTTTACTATATAAGATTTGTAGCTCTGACTTGCACACTAATCTGTTTGGATATATGACTCTCAATCATAAAGGGCTACTCAGTCCATGTTTGATGACAAGTAGATCTGGTACAGGCTGGCTAAACCGGTAATAAAGATGTATGGTTGCAAGGATAAACTGAATATTCTAATAACAGAGATCCATGGCCCAATATCACAATACTGGTGCTTCTGACCATACTGAAATTAGCACGCATTCGGCTGGAGTTGATGGAATAAATTAGTTGGAGTTTACACAATGCTTTTAAATATTATGTAGAAGGCGATCAGAACAGAACAGATTTAACATTGTTGTCATCTACACATATAGATACCATCAACAGCTGTTCTGTTCAAAGCAACAATACATTTGATATACATATTATATTGTCCAAAACTGCAAGATATGTCTCACAATATGCTAGGAAATGCAACCAAAAGAACTATCCTTCAGTTTGCTGCTGCATTTCTCTCCTACAAAACTCATTCATCAAAAATGAGGAGTCCTGAGCGAAAGAACTGGAATTCTGGAAATTAACTCTAGAAAAGGAAGACACTGAAACCTGGACCTGGGCGTTACTAATGAGGCAGAAAATAAGAGTGTCCAATAGATATTTCTGTTCTATATTTGGGAAAAAGCCAGATGATGTACTCATATCATAATTACTTTCTAGTCCATTAGTAACTAAGGAGGTTAGACAACATCTACTAGGGACAAACATTTTTAAATTAGCAGGCCTAGATAACTTGCACTCCAGAGTCCTAAAAGAATTGTCTGAGGAGATCTCTGCCCAATGATGTTGTTCCCCTCCCCAACCCCCAGCCCAATAAATCTTGGAATAAAAGGAAAGTTCCATAAGACTGGAAAAGAGCTAATGTTGTGCCAATATTCAAAAAGGACAAGCAGGCTGACCAGGGTACCTATAGGAAAGTTAGCCTAACATCAGTCCGGGGGGGAGAGGGGAGAGAGGAAAGGAAAAGCAAACAAACCAAACAGCCAACCAACAAATAAAAACAACCAAGAGTTGATGCAGGATTCAAATGATAAAGAATTAAAGGCTAGGAATATAATTAATGACAGTCAACACGATTTTATAGAAAATAGGTCTTGTCAAACAACCATGATTTCATTCTTTGTTGCGATAACAAATTTGGATCGTAAAGGTAACTGCACAGATGTATACATTTGAATTTTTGTAATGCATCTAACTTAGGACCACACAACATTGTGATTAAAAAATTAGCACTGTACAATTTCAACAGAGTATATGTTAAATGGGGTAAGAACTTGCCAACTGACAGAGCTCAAAAAGTAGTTGTCAATGGGGAAATCATCATTAAATGGGAACTTTTCTAGTGGGGTTCCCTGGGAATCAGTACTGGGTTAAATACCTTTCATTGTTTTCTTTAACGGTCTGGAAGTAAATATCAAATCACAGATGGTAAAACTTGCAAATGACAAAGAGATTGGTGGATTAGTAAAGAATGAGATCTGGATCATTTGGTAACTTGGGCCCATTCAAATCAAATGCATTTTAATATAGCCAAATACAAAGTTGTATATCTAATCTGGGAAGAAGGAATGCAGGCCATACCTGCAGAATGCTGGGGAGTCTATCCTGGAAAACAATCACAGAATTTAGGGTTCATAGATGACCAATTCAACGTATGCTTTGTGATGTTGTAGCAAAAAGAGCTAACGGAATCTCTGAATGTATGAGAAGAGAGGAGCAGGTAGGATTAGCTCGGTGGTTTGAGCATTGGCCTACTAAACCCAGGGTTGAGAGTTCAGTCCTTGAGGGGGTCACTTAAGAGATCTGAGGCAAAATCAGTACTTGGTCCTGCTAGTGAAGGCAGGGGGCTGGACTTAATGACCTTTTGGGGTCCCTTCGATCCCTATGAGATAGGTATATCTCCATATTAGAGAGGTGATTTCACCTCTGTGAATGGCACTGGTGGGACCAATACTGGAATAGTGCATTCAGTTCTGGTGTCCAGATTTTAAAAGGGATCCTGAAAAAATGGAGAGACTGTAAAAAAGGGCCACAAATGATTTGAGGGTTGGAGAAAATGCCTTCTGCTGAGAGGCTTAAAAGCTCAATATGTTTAGCTTGTCCTAAAGATTGAGAGGTGACTTGATTATAGTGTATAAGTACCTTCCAGGAGAGAATATACTGAGTACTTCAGGGCTCTTTAATCTAGTGCAAAAAGGTATAACAAGAACCAGTGGCTGGAAGCCAAAGACAGTCAAATTCAAATAGGAAGTAAGGCACCATATTTTAGCAGTGAAACTAGACTGATTAACCATTGCAACAAACTTCTAAGGGAAGTGGTGAATTCTCCATGTCTTGGTGTCTTCATATCAATACTGGATGCCTTTCTGGAAGATATGACTAGGGCTGATAGGTGCTACAGTAAAACAAATAAAAAAAATGCTTTAGTCAAACAAGTTATTAGGCTCAATACAGTGATGTCTGGGTGAAATTTAATGGCCTGTAATATACAGGTCAGACTAGATAATCTAATAGTCCCTGATGGACTTAAATTTATGAATCTGACACTGGATCTGAGGGAAATATAAGCCAGGAAGGACATCTTTAATTTGAGCTTTGTGTAAGAAGTTATTGACCCAGATGTTGGAGCCATTACCTAGGAAAGTGACGACAAGCCTGACCCAAGAACATACAGGATTATAGACTTATAGGCACTGATCTTGAAAACATTCACATGCATGGAGTTACTCATGCGCGTGAGTAATTCCATGGATACCTCACAGCTTTGAAAACACAGGCATAAGTATTTGCAGGATTGGTGCCAGAGATGTAAGATATGGAAAATGGACCATCTACCTCATCTCCCCACTGTTCCTTACAGGGCAATTTTTTAGCACTTTATCCAATCTCAATTTAAAAGCCCCAAGCAATTGGGCTTCCATCACTTCTTCAGGAAATTATTTCATAGCCTAAAATAAATGACACTGTCAAGAGTTTTTCCTTATATTATACCTACATTCATTTATTCAAGTTATGTCTTCTTATGTATCATACTAAATAATCTCTCCTTACGTGATATTTACACCCTTAGAATATTTTTGTAGGCTCGTGATCTCCTGCCCACCCCGTACATGTCAGATATCACTTAGCCAAGCTCTCTCTCTCTCTAAACAATAACACTCTCTATCTTCCCTCTTAAATCAATCCCTTCAGATCTCTTGATGATTTTTATTGCTGTTATCTGAGCTCCCTTCAATATGTTGACTTGGTGTGCACAAACAAAGGCAATATTCAGGTGCACCTACATGAGAAAGAGTCCATGCTCCATATTGTGCTGCTTTGTTAAACAGCTCAAAAGAGCACTGGCCTTTTTTTCAACAGTCAACACACATTACTGCATTCAGGATTCTCTCTCTCTCTCTCTCTGAGTGTGTGTGTGTGTTGGATTCATTTTCTCTACAAGTAATCCTAGAGGGTTAATAGTTTCTGCCATGTTCGCACTTGGTTATAAGGTCAATGTGGGAGGCAAACATGGCTAATGGCGTCACAATCTGTGATGTACGAGACTGGCAAGGTACCAGGTATGGCCACAAGCACAACAGTAAAACTTTCCCATTTGCAATAGCAAGAAATGGCAACTATAGACAGATTTAGGAGTCTAATTTTGACTGTAGTCCTTGAACCCTCAAGCCCCTTTTGGGATGGAGCACAGTAATAATACAGGGGTTATCAGAAAAAAAAAAAGTCAACATTTGCTAATGGTTATCAAAATCTGATACACTGCATAATTCTCCTATACTTAGAACCGGAATTAACAGTAGTGTTTCAGACACCACGGTGTGGTCAGTGTTATTTATTTAGTGATGGCCTCTGAACACGACAGGTTCTTTTTAATAGTTCACAGCACCAAGAAGAGTCACATTCACCTCTGCACATTTCACTCAAGCATCCTCAGGTGCCTCAAGTGAAAAAGATGTGTGTTTCCTAGTATGTCCAATTTTTATAATATGTTATGTGTGTGGACAGTAATATATTGTTCATATTAATTCACGAGTCAGTACCACCACACGTAAGTCTTACATATAAAACACGCTATTGATATAGCGCCCTCGTGCAAGGTACCTATTTTTTTTTCCATAGGGAGAGGTTCATACGGCCAGTAATTTAAAATGAACAAGTTAACATCTCAATTTAAAAGACTTAAGAAAGAATATCAACATCCAGTTACCAATGATCCCACTAAAAGTATAGCCTATCAGCGGGTGAAATTTCCATCTGGCTCTGAATGCATCCTACACACACTGGGCTCAATTTTCCACTGAGCAAAGAGCTCAAATGCAGAAGAGAGCAGGGGGTAGCAGAGACCAAATCACACCTCCAGATTCTATACTGCCCAGCTCCAGTATAAGTTTAAGCTGTAGCGGGGCAGTTTACACTTAAACAGCTGGTGGAAGACCTTCCACCAGCAGAGAATCAGAGGTTACGTTACGCTCCACCATGCTCCCTTACCTCCCCAGCCCTGCTTCCTTCCCCTTCCCTGAAATGACCTGTAAGTAATCTCCTCTTCCCTCCCCAACCCTAAAGCACCCTTTACATCCAGCAGCACAGCTCCAACATAGGAGCTGGCAGCAGAGCTGACATAGAAGGCAACAGTGCCCCAATTCCATCAACTTTATACTGGCGAAGGCTTGCCCTAAACACAGCCAATTTTTCAGGGGGAATCTCTAGCCGCTGAAAGCTGCAGCAGTGCAATGTGAACGTAACAGGGCGGAGCATCAAGCCACCTGTATTTTTATTTTAAATTTACTCATCCCGCTCCTCCAACCTGCCCTAGGATTTACTTTTATCAGTAACTCAAACACCGCCAAAGCCACAAACCTCAAGCTAAACTCTTTCCCTAAGCTTGGTTGGTCCTAGACTTTTTCAATAGAGAACCTTCTTTCCTTTCCCAGTTTCCTATACCCTGGAAGCCACTTCCATGATCCCGGGTGTCCAGAATGCCATTAACACACCGCTCCTGCCCAGTGGTGGGATTATAATGGTGCCGTGACACTGAGCCCACACTCAGAAGGGGCTCCGGTGCTCAGACCATGGCCTTGCCCCGGCCTGCGCTCCACTCTGAGGCCCTACCTCCACTTGGCCTCTTCTTCTGGAGGCCTCGCCTGCTGCTCGTTCCCCTCTGCTTCCCCTCCCTCCTGTGCGAGCGGGGCCTTGGGGGGAAGACAATGACGAAGGGGGGCAGGACCTCAGGGCAGAGCATGGGTGGAGGGGGGGCAGGGACAGAGTCCTGGCACTGTGGCCCACAAAAGGTTAATCCATCCCTGCACCTGCCACAATAAGCGTCAGCAGGACTCAGTAGGCATTTCCCTGCTGAGTTCCACCACCTGCTCACAGAGGTCAATAGATGGGCCCTGCCAATGAAGTCAAACACAAACGGATTCAAAATCATTTCCTAGAATCTGCATTTGAACGCAGGTGCTCAGAAGCATTTCTGAAGCACGGAGAACATCTTTGCTCTCTGCCTGTTGACTCAAAATTGTGATCTCCCATTATGATCAGTCAAAACATTACAGAGTGTTGCCGTGGAAACTTCCTGAAAGGTTACAGGTCCCACTCTACTATTAAAGATGCGGTGATCAGGAAAAAATGTGTTAGAACTATCATAATAAGCAAAGTTAGCTCCACAAGGAAACATACAAACAATTTCCCTAGAATACCTGAGGGACATCCTGTTTACTCTTAGGCATCCTGGAAAAAAAAAATCGTAACAATAATTAAAGCCAAAGCAGTTCAGGTGAAGCCACTTGATAATTTTCTGCCCTGAATAACTAAAAAGGGTGACAATTATTTCAGTTAATTATCACTGTGTTTTGCTTTGAAATTAACATTCATAGCCAAGGAATAGGAAACACATTTTCAGAAGACAGTGCTGTGATTAGGACAAGCACAGAGCTCTGTGGAATAGTTGTTTGTCACTTAGTATATACAAGGGATACGCTGAATTACCCAAAGACATAGTGAAGTAAACAAAGCAGAAAAGGCTTGATGGAGGTGAACTGCAATTCCACGCTTTAAGGAGAAGGGTTTTCTTTCATCTATATAATACAAGGGTTCTCAAACTGGGGGATGAGACCCCTCAGGAGGTCGCGAGGTTTTTACATGGGTGGGGGTGTCACGAGCCATCAACCTCCACCCCAAACCCCACTTCGCATCCAGCATTTATAATGGTGTTAAATATATAAAAAAGTGTTTTTAATTAATAAGGGGGGGGAGTTGCACTCAAAGGCTCGCTATGTGGAAGGGGTCGCCAGTAAAAAAATGTTTGAGAGCCACTGATATATATATTATGTCACCTCTCAATAGGGGCATCAGACAACCATATCTACATACAGTGCTTTGCAGATTTACATCCTTACTTGCCACAGAGGAGCAGTTCCGCACCGGTTTGTCTTAGAGCTGCATTGCAAAGGAAGGTTTTAAAAATTTCATAACACCTCAGCTCAAAATCAGAACTAGGATCTGGATTTTGTGGTGCATTCTCTGTATTGTTATAATGGCCAAACCAAAATACTGATTCTGAACACTCCCTTCAGACTTGTGTGTGTTCAAAACTTTGTGGCTCAGGCTCAGCTAGCAAAAATTACCTCCCTCACCTCACAAAGGCCCATGATCTAACCGCAGTCACGGGACTCCTTTTGACAGAGGGAGTTGTTTCTCCACTCCAGTGGCCATGACAGCCAGTAGGTGCCACTGAGATCCAGTAATCTCTCTGTAGAGAGGAAGTCCTAGCCTCTCCAGAAGTTTACAGTGCTATAGTGCACCCTAAGGTGAGAGTTGCTATGAATCACCAAGAATGTTTTTAAATGTTATAAGAGTGTCATAGTGGAAGGATTGTTGAGTCCTCCAACACTCACCTGACCCCAGAAAGCAAGAGGAAGTAGGCCATGAAACCACACCTCGAAGAGGAAAATTAGTGGCAGAGAAACACTGTGCTGACGTGGGAGCAGAAGGTGCTGCTTCATTTCTGAAGACAGGCGATAGGAAAGAAATAGGTCTCGTTCAAGGGTGAGCTGTACACAGAGAAGGACCTCGGGGCTTTAAACATTCCAATAGCTCAACCATGCTTTGACTAATAACCCAAACTGTGCTACTGCTTCAGATAAACTTACAGACCATTTCAGAGTATACAGGCACATGTTATTGTGTGTGTAAGAATTTGTCAACATGAACAAGTTGCACACGTTTAACTAAAGGTATGATTTTAAATAGATTTAGTTAAATTGATGCAAACCGTTACGTGGACACTTTTAGGCCTGGTCTACACTAGGGGATGGGATCGATCTAAGTTACGCAACTTCAGCTACGTGAACAACATAGCAGAAGTTGACATAGTTAGATCTACTTAACACAGTGTCTTCACTGTGGTAGGTCAACTGCTGCCACTCCCCCGTTGACTCCGTCTATGCTTCTTGCTCCTGTGGAGTACCGGAGCTGATGGGAGAGCGCTCAGTGGTCGATTTATGGTGTCTTCAATAGACACCATAAATCGACCCTTGCTGGATCGATCGCTCCAGAGGTAAGCGTAGACATGCCCTTAGTTTGTTTTAAAGCAAGTTTATTTCAGTTCAGTTTTAATTGATCGGTTTAAGCTACACCAAAATCAGTTTAAACTAAACCACTCTTAATCCAAACTGAGTGTCTATAAAAGGGGTTTCACCAGTTTTACTAAATGAATTTACAAAAACTATTAAGTTGAATTGGTGCAACTTTAACATGTAGACAAGGCTTTAGCCATAGCAAAGCCACACATTCCTTGTTATGTATTTATTGCTGTTTGTAATCCCTGTCCCCCCCACCCCGGTATCTGTTTTTAAAAATTGCTTGTTGGATAAGTGTAGATAACTACAAATAGGGTCACTTTTGATGACTAATGTATTAAACAATAAACGCTTTGCGCCTCTAAGCACTTTCCCTCAGAGGATCTCCAAATGCTTTTGTTAACGTCAATTAAGATTCACAATAAACCTATGGAAGTATAGCAGATAAGTACGATTATCCCAGTTTCTCAGATGAGGTCCAAGGTCTTGCAGGCAAGCTATGGCAGAGCTGGGATTAGGACCCAGATCTGCTGGAGAAGAGAATTATACTTAAAAGCATCTGGTATGATGCAGCTCTTAAGAGTAACGATCCTGGGTCTTAACCAATCATTCCTCCTTGCTGACACGCAGTAAAATGTTTCTTGAAGGCCTTTTGTTTATTTGTTTTACAATATGTTGTTAACTGAGTGCAATGTATGGAGGGAGGAAAAAGCAATGCTTTTTAAGAGACTGACATTTCAAAAACACCACCTGTAAACCCATTGACACTAGTTGAAAATGCTTAAATATTTAAATTGATGGAGGAATCCATAGTTAGTTTGAAAAGTGAGACAAGATAGTAAGACATTTTTCTTTATTACATATAAACATGCACTCATTACACAATTTAAAAATAACACACCACTTTTTTGTGGGAGAAATGGGGGAATAAGAAAAATATTTGATGTCAAAGTTGATAACCATGGCTACCTTCACATGCAGTACTGGGGCCTGGAGTGCTTCAAAATGGACTTTCAGAACAGTTATAAGAAAACTGCATAAACCAAAAGCTTGATCCAAAGTCCCTCAAAGTTAATGGAAAGACTAGCTGGGTGAGATAATATATTTTATTGGATCAACTTCTGTTCATGAGAAAAACAAGCTTTTGAGGTTACACAGAGCTCTTGTTCAGGTCCAATAAAAGATATTACGTCACTGGGACCAACATGGCTACAACAACACTGCATTCAATGGAAAGACTATCAATGACTTTAGAGAGCTTTGGATCAGCACACAGAGGGTCACAAAAGAAAAACAGGAACCCACCACAAGAACGATAATTAAATTAACCAAGTCAGAGACCTTAACAGAACTAGCTACAGAATAGCAGCAGGAAAAGAATTAATGAGATCTGTAACGTCCCTTGAACTGTTGCCTGTGGATAAACAGACAGAGGAAACGCAAAAAAGAAAGGGAGAAAGAGAGAGAAAAACTCCCTACCCTCAAAAAAGTATGATGCAGGATTTCAACTCTCTTATTGGAGATTTAGTCTTACATGGAAATCTTTGCAGAATGCCAATGATGTAATCTTGGTTGTCTGTAAATTATTCCACAGAAAATATCAATCTAATACTACCTGTAAACACCCCTTTCTGCTAAAATGTTCTAGATTAAAAGAAACAATCTGACTCAATGAACCAACAGTGCTGTCTGCGCAAAACAAAGCAATTAACCTCTGAGTTTACAAGGAAACATGTTAGCACAACAGATGTATGTGCATGTATTTCGACCCTTTGGTAAAAGGCATGGTTTTACAGCCAGATGTTTTTGTTCATGCCGAAAAAGAATCCAGCTGCATCAAGCTGTGAAAATGTCTTCTGATCTATCAAAACCTGCCATGAACTAGAAGAGAAAAAAACAGAACTTAAGTTTGAAAAAGAAGTCTGTTCTCCACTGGGATTTTATCACCATCTGTATTTTAAAAGCTTTAGTATTACTTGAAGTCCTCTGCGAAAGTTTGCAACTCAATAGGTAGAGCACATTAACACAACATGCAAATAAGGTTTAAAGGCTTTCAGAAAACAAGTAGTAAAAGGCTAGCTTTTGCACATTGTTCTTGAAAAAAAATCACTTCACATTTATTTTTAAAACCCAATACTGCACACTTTTTCTTGTAATATCCTGCCACAGTGATGCTCAGTACTGCTATAGGAAAGGAACACAATAACATTTCTGGTTGGTGGGGTCTACTTTAAAAACATCAGACCCGATTAGTCTGTCAGGCTCACTGGATTTTAAACCAGCATAACTCCACTGACTTCAAAAGAAATTAGTGCAGAATTACACTGAGATGAGACAGAATCAAGCACATTTTTTCCACAAACAATCCATGAAAAAGGAACCACAATAATAAATAACTACCAGCAAAACATCTCTGACAATGGCTGGCTCACATCAGCAGGGCAATGAATTGCTCTGCATATTACCAGCGGATCCCTAAGCAATATTTCAAACTGGGGTGGGGAAAACGCATGAACATCGCTGGCACTAATTGGCATCCTTCCTGGCAGGCAGTCCATGCAGATTGGTCAAGCAATGAACAGGCACTGATTGAATGACCCTCTTGTTTCCGAATGGTGGTTCCCTCCAGGATCGGGCTGGGGGCATAGGAGTAAAGTGAAAATATTCTTTTGAAGGGGGAGGGCTGCGCAATCAGGCTCCTGGCTCTGCACAGGATGGGTCTGTCTCCAACCCGAGCATGTGCTGGAGGAGCTTGCTCTCTGGACCTGCTCTCCAGCGTGTATGTGGGGGCTGCTGTGAAGCCTCCATCCTGGGCTGGTACAGAGGAGAGGACCCCACGGTACAAGGGGGGTTTAAGAGCAATCCCGCCCCGCACTCACCCGTGGCGACAGTGGCTCCAATCCCACATGGCTGCCCACTCCAGCCCACTGGCTCTCTCCACTTGGAGAAGCATGCCACAGTGTGACATAAGACGCCTCCCCCTCGGCCCTAGTACCACGAGATGCAGCTTATTCTGCGCCGCAACCACAGGGGGCAGATGATGAGCTGGTAGACGGTGGGTTTTGGTGCATGAGGGTAATGGACTGAGCCCCTCTAGCCCTAGCCACCTGCCACCTACAGCTTGAGTGTTTTGGAAGGGGGAGTAGGGAAGCATGTACCACCACCGCCCAGCTGTACCCATTCAGTGCCTAGAGGTTTATACTGTTTCTTTTTACAAGCACTAAGCCTGAGATTTTCAAAAACACGCCTACAAGAGGAGTTAGGTTCCTAATGCCTAAGGGAGTTGGGGACATAGGCCCAGCTCCTCAAAAGGTATTTAGGCACCCACCTCCAACTGACAACACTGAGGATCTGGGCCCTAATTCTTCCAGTCTCCTTCGAAAATCTCAGCCTTACTAAGAAACTCACCTAATTGAAACAATTAAAATATATTTTACCTAGAGGAAAGAACTTTGTATCTAACCTGGGAGCATCTAAAACTCGATGAATGTACAGTTTTAAATCTTGATCTTTGATTATAGTCCCCTTTCCGTGTTAATATGTTAGCATTCGAACATCTGAGCTCCCTTCCAGGTGCAATGTGCAGATTTTCCACTGACAGGGTTATCTGTTTCATGGGGAATTATGCCAGGAGGGCTACAATGAAAATCACTGTAGAATTGTTTTGAAAAAAGGACGCCTCACATGGACAATTTCAACTTCACATAAGCTGACAGAAGATTTTCAGGTTCTAATTATTAATCAGCATCCAATAGCACTGCACCAGTACTACATTTACTTTGTCGCAAACTGTAAAATCTGGATTTGAGAATTTACTTTGGGGGAGGAGGTGGAAGGGACCTTAAGAGCTGATCTAACTAGTCTGGATGCATTTACAAATGGGGGGGATGCTACTTTCTTTTCTTGGAGATGGAAATGATAAAAAGATGCCAGACAAAATGACTGCCCTTTTGCATTCCATCCACTAATGCAAAAAGTACCTAACTCCTCCCATGATGACAATTGCCATTACACAGGTTTCTCCAGCAAAAGAAGAATATAATTATAATAACCACTTCGCACAATGCAACAACCACTAATCATACATAATCACACAGTGAGTGTGTTGATTCACATCAAGCTAGTTTTAAGCATCATTTTGCTTGACCTATCAAGTTAATATGTTCCTGTGAAAATCTGCAGGGCTAAGCTTGCAAATCAGTGCCTGGGAAAATCAATGGGTGAAATCCTTGTAAATGATTTCAAAATGTAATCCAAAGCTTTTAACAAACAGGTATGTTTACTCTGTAAAATAGAACTCTGTAGATGCACAAACAATATTTTACCTTATATTTTGAAAAAGAACAACTTTCCATGTCAATAGAATCTGCTACTGCCAAATTGACCAATAAATTCCCTGGGCACAACCAGCAGTAGTAAAGTTCTTTGACTACTCTAAGTTGTGGCTTGGCAGTTCTTTCCTGTAATGCATCCCCATAGCACAGGCCCTTAAACTGCAGTCCTCCTGTAACAAAGCAATCCAGACTGCTTCTGTTTTTCAGTATTCAGAATGGATAACTGAGAAGAGAGAACCCTCCAGCCCAGTTGGCTTTGTCACATTTGGTGCACTAGTGGATGCCTGAACAGCTGTTTATGTACTCAACTTCGAAGCCCTCAAGTGCAGAAGGTTCAACATTTGATTGTTTTAGCGCAGTCAGCTGCAGGCAGAGTCTTTGCCATATCCTCCTGAGTGTGGGGGGGGAGTGAAAGAGTGTACAGGTGCACGTGCATACACAAACATGAATGTTAGGAGGGGCCAGAAAAATACACTGTAGTGTGACTGGCCCAGGACCCAGGTATGCATGGCAGCTACTGCTGAGGACATGCATTAAAATCCTCTTTGCTTCCCTATGCTGTTTACATCTTTATTACAAAGAATTGTCCTGAGAGATGACTTGGGAGGTTGGGGCTAGCAGGCAGGCAGTCTCACAGTCTTTGCCTGAAAGTGTTAAATTTCTGCCTTAAGTATTTTTTCAGTGTCACCAACAAAATAAAAATAAAGGGATACATTGTTCCTCCTGTTGCATTATACTAAAACAACAGCCGCTTCCTCTTGCGGGAGATTCATCAAGAACTTCCTCCAGTGCTGCCCTGCTTTTCTTTCAGACCTAGTCAGAAGGCAAATTAGCAGCAGCCTGATGAGGAAGTGCTAAATTTTTCATTATCATCTTTCTCCTGAGATTTGGAGTTTAATAATTTGTACTGTATAAAATTTCACATATGGGAAAACACTGCACCACACAGCCTCTCCAGATGCTTTTTCTGCTGATAATCATGTGAACCCCACGGCTAAAGGAGAGGATTTAGGGCATAATTAAAGCTTTATACTTTAATAGGACTACGTGCAAAGCACAATTTTATTTTTAAGAAAAACATGCCACATTTGTAAGTTCCCATTTCACTGAAGATCAGTTTTCAAACAGGCTCTGTGATCAGGCCTCTTTGTTCCTGATACACCATGAAACTACATATTTGGAACCATATAGGAAGTTTATGGTGCTATGAAAGCACTATACTTCTGATTAGCCTCTATGAATGTTCTTTAGGCAATGGACGTTTACAAGAGACCCTTGATATCATCCTCTCTGGCATTCACCATGTATTTTTGGCAGAGAAATCACTCAGATTGGTCACATGAGCTTGGAAGTTATTAATATTTTAGCTGCAGCCTTAAGCATGTCCTAGTGGTCTAGTTATGTTGGTGCTACACTAAGGCCTCCCATTCACTTCCCTCCCCATGAGGAAATTCGAAGCTCTTGCAGTTGTGAGTTAGAATGGAGAGCAGTCCTTGTAATCTTACCACCACGGAAAGTTTTTTTTCTAAAAAAAATTTCTGGATGGAGACTAGTAATTGTGAAAATCATTTAGGCTCATGGCTTGTTCAGGGTAAGCCCCTGGCGGGCCGTGAGACGCTTTGTTTACCTGAGAGTCTGCAGGTATGGCAGCTCGCAGCTCCCAGTGGCTGGGGTTTGCCATTCCCAGCCAATGGGAGCTGTGGGAAGTGGTCGCCCGGCCCGCGCCGCTTCCAGCAGCTCAGGTACTTGCGGATGCTCCGATAAACAAACTGTCTCACGGCCCGCGAGGGACTTACCCTGAAGCAGCATGAACCAAGTTTGGGAACCAGTGCCTTAGAGGGAAGAGATACAGGGATCAAGTCCCCAAGATGCCACTTACAATGTAAAGAGCTCTTCCCTGATAGAAAAATCCTCCCAGATAAATCCTGCAAAAAATAAGACGACTGTGTTCACAATGCGGCTTTAATTAAACCCAACTTTCTTTCACCTGCTCAAGAGGCCCACAGACTGCCTTTGAGTGAAATGCCTTGATACTAGGATGGACTTGAGATTTCCCATGGAGAGAGCAGGTGAGAAAAGGGATTTAAAAAGTGTAGTAAAAATTTACAGCACTCTGTGGTGCACCTCTGTTCACTACAAAGCAGAGATCCCAATTTTACCATCTACTGTCACTATGCAACACCATGCAGGTTGAAAAGCTGACAAGCAAAGATATTGTGTAGGATGGTGGGGAAATTGTGGTACCATGGATATGTATTTATTCAGCTGTTGGGCTCTCCAATATACTGGCAAATATATCAAATGACCTAGAAGAAAGAAATAACGACCTTGAAAGTGAAAGCTTATTTCTGATTTTATCCACCTTTAATATCACAGATTAAACTAAATCAACCATGCATTTTAAGATCTATATTGTATCCTTTCAAATTGCTGTCCAAATCTATCTGAGAATGCTGAAGTCTTGAAATGTTATTTGTTAGAGTACAGAGCTTATGGCAGGTCAGAATTTTACTTGCCTTTGAAATGATTATGTACATTACTTAAGCCTGTAATACAGCTAAGGGATCGAGAGCTCTCAAAGTATAATGGAATTTTTAGTGACCAGGAGACTGAGATAAACTTTGGGGATGCATGCTAAATACTGATTTGAGTATGACTAAAGAGGAGTTTTAGAGAATCCAATTAACTACCAGGCAATCTTAAGGTTGAGAACCATACATCACAGGCAAAAGGTAGACAAGGATTATTTAAATATTTGGAATGAAACAACATCCTGGTCTTGAATATATAATCTTTATGTACATGATTGTTTTAATTTTTTAAAACTCATCAAGGTACTAGTGACCAGGAGCAGTGGGAAATTGTTAGTGCAAGGGTAGCTGACTACAGAAGATAGTGATCTTGGGTAGATTGTCTATCGCTAGCTTGGTTGTTCTAAATAACCAACTTTGCATAAAATCCATGTGTGGGAAAGCGTATTCTGCAAAACCTATGGCTCAGAAGGAACAGATCTGTCCATTGTTATAAAGTCCATGGTGGTGACTCCCCGTTCACCAATGGATCTGCTTCTATGATCTGTAACAGTATACCCAGTAAAAATGAGACCTGCTGGCAGGAAGAATAATCTTGTGGGTAAGACATAGGACCGGGAATCCCGAGTCCTAGGTTCTATTCCAAGGTCTGACCTTGGGCAAATCACTTATCTCTTTGCCACAATCATCTCATTTGTGAAATGGGGATAAGTCATATTTTGTGAGGTTTTGATGGTTGATTCATTAATGCTTGTAAAATGTTTAGAGGTCCTCAGTATAGAAGGTTCTACACAAGTTCAAAAGAACATTATTGTGCCAAGGGATATTCTTGGTGCGTAGCAAGAGACAGAAAAACCTATATATTCATTGAACAGAAAGGGATAAAGTTGTTAGGCCTGAGAGCTAATGGATAAAGTATGGTATCAGAATTCCTGCCAGAGGAAACTCAAAGTGCTGATTTTGAAGGAAGAATTTATATTAATCTACAGTAGATAAGAAACACAGGAAATAAATCTAAGTCAGAGCTTACTAATGGGTATTAGTTCTCAGATAATAGCAAGTTAATGCTATCTAGCTGGGCAACTAAACCATTCCATACTTGACAAAGGTGTAAACAACTTTAAGGCATAATCCCTCCATATCACGAAGTTACTTGTGCATTTATAACATTGTCATCCTTCTGTTGGCACTGCCTTTACGAATCTCTACTCCATACCAGCTCGACCAAACTCTGTGGCCCATGGACTGCTTCCCCCAACAGACACACTTTCCTGCTCTAAATCCATTAATAAAAGCTCTAATCACTGTGTCACAGATCTCAAACTTTGTAACCAGTCAACTTGAACTAATTTCAGTGCTTGCACATTATTTCTACATTTATTGGTTGAGCTCTGTAGAGAAAATGCCAGAATTAAGCCTTACATCAAGGCCAGACTTTAGAGAAGAAATGAGGGGAAAATGCAGCGGTGCCGTATTTAATGCAGAATCCTCATGGATACACATTCACCCACCAACCCACCCCAACCTCAATGTTTTTATTGTATACAAGTATTTATTAGAGGCTGACTCCTGATCCCATTGAAGTCAATGGGAACTTTGCTACTCAGTGGGTCTAGGATTTGGCACTAAAGGAGATGTTAAGCAAAAGTCAGTTTTCCTTTATGTAATAGTCCTGGATCCCTTGTTCAGCCTCTCTCTGAAGAATCCACAGACTTCACCAATTGGATCACAAGTAGGGGAGTTGCGTCAAATGACAACAAACTGCCGCGAGGCTTGTTGAACGATGTCAATATTTTTTTTAACTGTTATTTAATTACCGGTACTTAATCTGTTCACAAAATATAAAGAAAAACAAGTTGGCAAGGAAACCAGCCTGAGCTGATGATTTTAATATTGCGTAACCCTTTTCCCTCAGGGAATTTCACATACAGCAATCAAAGCCCTTAGGATTCAGTGACTTATTAAATAACATTTTATGGAGACAGTTTTGCTTCCCCAGTTCTCACTCCCAATATTGATTACAGTTTCACCTGCTTTGCTATGGAGTATGCAGGTGTTTTGATAAATGGACTGAATGCTTGCCCAGGCCTACATAAATTTTGAAAGCTCATCTTTATCCTTCTGCAGTAAAAGCTATTTTGGAGCTTCTTAGAAAAAAACTCAGCAAATCACATTAGACATCCCTAAAACACAGAATATGCCACAGGTAGAAATACGGCACTAATGAGAACATGTCTAGTTCCTCCACTGATGGAAACATGCAAGTGTGTCAAAATATTTAGCTATATATTAACTCTGTCTCTCCCTTCTCTTCCCTCCCTGCCTCAACCCCACCCCCGGTTACTTCCAGATCTTGCATTTATGGTACAGAGTTAGGTAAAACTGGTGAAAAATCATATGAGAGACCAGTAAAAATGACAATAACCCCCCATCTTTGACTTAATTTAAAGGGATGTGGTTGTTTTAATTGTAACGTCCTTGGGGCTACATAAAACAACGTAAGATAACATAAAATGGCCATACTGGGTCAGGCTAATGGTCCATCTACCCCAGTACCCTGTCTTCCAACAGAGGCTCATGCCAGGTGCTTCAGAGGAAATGAACAGAACAGGGAAATTTATCAAGTGATTCATCTCCTGTTGCCCATTCCCAGCTTCAGAAGCTTAGGGAACTAAGCAATCAGAAGCTTAGGGACAACCAGAACATGGGGCTATTGTCCTAACCATCTTGGCTATCTGACACGAATGTCTTCTTTTAAATTTGTGTGTGTGCATGTACAGTGTCTACCATAATGGGACCTTTGATAGGGGAATTTAGGCACTAACACAAAACAAATAATAAATAATATTACCATTTAAAATTGGTGAGTCCCAAGATCTGATCTATATATTTTTTTAACTTATCTTTTAGCAAAGTTCATGTAATCACTTCGTTTTCTGTGTATGATTTAAAACAAATTATCTTCTTCCTCTTAAAATACCTACTCCGGCCAAGTTGCTATGGTTGAGCCAACCTACGATGATAACCCAATGCAGCCACATCAGGGCAGGTCAGAAGTACATCAGAAACAGGAAGTCTGGTCAAAACAATCAGTGAGGCCACTGGACTATCAAAGTGCTAAAGGAGCACTCAAGGAAGACAAGGCTATTGCAGAGAAGCAAAATGAATTCTTTGCACTGGTCTTCACTGCAGAGGATATCAGCGAAATTCCCACACTTGAGCCATTCTTTTTGGGTCAAAAATCTGAGGAACAGTCTCAGATTCAGGTGTCAATATAGATGGTTTCAGAACAAATTGAGAAATTAAATAGTAATAGGTCATCAGGACCAGATGGTATTCACCCAAGAGTTCTGAAGTAACTCATATATGAAATTGCAGACCTACTAACTGTGGTGTGTAACCGATCATTTAAATCGGCCTCTGTACCAGATGACTGGAGGACAGCTAATGTAACACCGATTTCTAAAAAGAGGCTCAAGGGGCAATCCTGGCAATTACAAGACAGCTAGCTTAACTTCAGTATCAGGCAAACTAGCTGAAAGTATAATATAGAACAGACTTATCAGACCCATAGACAAACATGGTATGTTGGGGACCAGTCAACATAGTTTTTGTAAAGGGAAATCATGCCTCACCAATGTATTTGGATTCTTTTGAGGGTGTCAAAAAACATGTGGACAAGGGTGATCCCGTTAATACAGTATGCTTGAACTTTCAGAAGGCCTTGGGGAAGGTCTTGCACTAAAGTCTCTTATGCAAAGTAACCATCATGGTATAAGAAGGAAGGCCCACTCATGGATCAGTAACTGGATAAAAGATAGGAAACAAAAGGTAGAAAAGAATGGTAAGTTTTCACAATGGAGAGGTGTAAACAGCAGTGTCCTCCAAGGATCTGTAATGGGACCAGGGCTGTTCAACATATTCATGAACGATCTGGGAGAAGGGGCAAACAGAGAGGTGGCAAAGTTTGAAGATGATATTAAATTATTCAAGATAGCTAGGTCCAAAACTGATGCTGAAAAGATACAAAGGGATCTCACAAAACCGGGTGACAGGGTTTCCTATTTGAACTTGCCATCCTTCTCCTACTGTCCGAAACCAATGACATTTTGGGCTAGGGAATAAGCTCTTTCCTTGCTGGAATGACACACCAAATGGTTTTATACACTTGATGTTGCTTTAATCAGCCATTAGTGAATCACTTTAACTGAATATTTTACCCTAGCTTGTAAAAATGACTCCATTTTAGGCAGCCTATAAAGGAAAATGGTTTAACAAATAGAAAACATAAATGATCTAAAGCTGAGCTTTTCCTTCCCCTTTCAATGAATAAGTTGCTAAAAACATCAAACTCTTGGTGCCAATTTGTAAGATTTAATGACTATTCGGACTATTAAATGAATAGACAATGCCCCAAAGCTGCTCATTTAGGATGCTGCTATTGTAATAAAATTAGCTGCCTGTCCAATGAAAGATCAGAACCCTCAGCTGGTGCTGTGTAATTGAAGTTTACAACTTTATTGGAGGTTCTTTGCATCTCTCTCTCGCTTTGTGAAGCTTAATGGCTGGTGGCCTAACTTAATTACAAATTGGAAAGGAAGATTGTGTGAACATGACACCATTCTGCTAAGCTTAAACACAGCAGTTTTTTCAAGGCAAATTTTACCTGTTCTCATCTTAATTTGCCTAGTCGGTGGGTCTTAATCAAATGGAACAAATAGGTTTTCAAATTTAGAATGAAAACAGAAAATTGAGGGCCAACGTCTGAGTGCCCTTAATGCCCCATGAAACCTTTGAGAGTTAAGAGCATTCCACACATATCAGGAAGTCCTGTAAACATGCAGGATCCAGCCCAGAGTTAGTAATAGTGGCCAGATCATCCCCATCTGTGGAGATGGGAGGGGAACAGAAAAGGCCTCAGAGGAGGCAAATCTCTGTGAGAATCCCCTAACAGATATCAACCCTCTCAATATCCCTGTGGCCTGCTCCCAAGCATTGTCACTCCCTAGAAATCTACAAGAGGGTCTATGCCTCCACTTGTGGCCTGATCATCTTCCCGGCTGTGGAAAGCCACGTTACCAAGGTTTCCTCAGGCTGGGGCTGTCCCTGAATCCTTGGGTAAAGGAGGAAGGTGGGATGGTCTTCAGAAAATATGTATATGTAAATAATCACAGACACAAAGATTTTAATAACCCGGGGGGAAGTGATGGCTAGAAAGGAACTGGTTAAAGTAGTCAAGAAAGGAAGGCAGGAAATTATGAGAGCCCAGAAAATAGCTTTAGCTGTGTAGAAACAGCAAAAAGTGAGTGATGGAGGGTACCTTGAGTAAGACAAAGGAAAGGGAGGAGGAGGATGCACTGAGGCACTCAAGAAAAAAAAAGTAGGAGAACTAAGAAAAGGAGTGAGTCATGAAAGACGAGGAAAGACATGATTCCAAGGAGGGTATGACTGAAGGCTTCAAAGGAAAGTCAGAAGTTGAGGAGAAGGAAGATGAAGAAAAGGGCCCTTGGATTTGACCACAAAGTCATTAGCAACCGTCATGAGAACAATTTCATTGAAGTAGAAAGAGTGAAAACCAGACTGAAGAGCAGCTATAGAGGAGTGGAACTTGAAGTGAAATTTGTTGATGGCACATTCAAATTGCTGAGTTCATAGGTCACTGATTCACAGTGATCTGGACCACTTGGTAAACTGGGCACAAGCAAACAATATGCATTTTAACATGGCTAAATGTAAACGCATACATATAAGAACAAAGAGTGCAGGCCATACTTACAGGATGGGGAACAATATCCTGGGAAGCAATGACTCTGAAAAAGATTTGGGGATTGTGCTGAACAGGAGCTCCCAGTGTGACTCCGTAGCTAAAAGAGCTAATAAAATCCTGGGATGCATAAACAGAGGAATCTTGAGTAGAAGTATTCTTATAGATATTCTTATAGATAAACTAGGAAAGTACAATTTAGATGGGGCTACTATAAGGTGGGTGCATAACTGGCTGGATAACCGTACTCAGAGAGTAGTTGTTAATGGCTCCCAATCCTGCTGGAAAGGTATAACAAGTGGGGTTCCGCAGGGGTCTGTTTTGGGACCGGTTCTGTTCAATATCTTCATCAACGATTTAGATGTTGGCATAGAAAGTACGCTTATTAAGTTTGTGGACGATAACAAACTGGGAGGGATTGCAACTGCTTTGGAGGACAGGGTCAAAATTCAAAATGATCTGGACAAATTGGAGAAATGGTCTGAGGTAAACAGGATGAAGTTCAATAAAGATAAATGCAAAGTGCTCCACCTAGGAAGGAACAATCAGTTTCACACATACAGAATGGGAAGAGACTGTCTAGGAAGGAGTATGGCAGAAAGAGATCTAGGGGTCATAGTAGACCACAAGCTTAATATGAGTCAACAGTGTGATACTGTTGCAAAAAAAGCAAACATGATTCTGGGATGCATTAACAGGTGTGTTGTAAACAAGACACGAGAAGTCATTCTTCCGCTTTACTCTGCGCTGGTTAGGCCTCAACTGGAGTATTGTGTCCAGTTCTGGGCACCGCATTTCAAGAAAGATGTGGAGAAATTGGAGAGGGTCCAGAGAAGAGCAACAAGAATGATTAAAGGTCTTGAGAACATGACCTCTGAAGGAAGGCTGAAGGAATTGGGTTTGTTTAGTTTGGAAAAGAGAAGACTGAGAGGGGACCAGATAGCAGTTTTCAGGTATCTAAAAGGGTGTCATCAGGAGGAGGGAGAAAACTTGTTCACCTTAGCCTCCAATGATAGAACAAGAAGCAATGGGCTTAAACTGCAGCAAGGGAGATTTAGGTTGGACATTAGGAAAAAGTTCCTAACTGTCAGGGTAGTTAAACACTGAAATAAATTGCCTAGGGAGGTTGTGGAATCTCCATCTCTGGAGATATTTAAGAGTAGGTTAGATAAATGTCTATTAGGGATGGTCTAGACAGTATTTGGTCCTGCCATGAGGGCAGGGGACTGGACTCGATGACCTCTCGAGGTCCTTTCCAGTCCTAGAGTCTATGAGTCGAAGTAGAGAGAGGCTATTTTACATCTGTATTTGGCACTGATGTGACCACTGCTGTTCAAAATGCAGGGGACCATCACGTAAGACTTCACTCCATATTAAGCGATCCTGGGCAAGTGTCTCCCAGGTATCAATGTCAATACTACATTTTTTTAGGCTGTCCTTCAACAAGTCCTTATAACACTTCCATTGTCCACCCATGTTACGGTACCCTTCTTTCAGCTGAGAGAACAGGACCTGTTTTGGGAGGTGATGGTCTGGCATCCAGACAATGTGACCAGTCCAGCAGAATTGCTGACAGATGATCATTGCCTCGATACTGGTGGCCTCTGCCTCTTCCAGAACACTAATACTGGTGCGCCTGTCTTTCCATTTGATCTTCAGAATCTTAAGAAGGCAGCGTTGATGGTGCCTCTCAAGGACTTTCAAGTGGCGTCTATTGGTTGTCTAAGTTTTGGACCCATATAACAGTGTTAGGAGAATAACAGCTTGATAAACAAAAAGCTTGGTGTCAGTTTGAATATTGTGATCTTCAAAGAGAAAAATGCTACACTGGCACAGCACAGGTGATGTTGAATTTATGCATCAGTATCTGCCCTGGATGAAAGATGACTTCCAAGACAGAGAAAATGATTGACATTCTCCAGTGCCACTCCATTGATTTTGATAGATGGGGCATGTAATACCACATTTGGAGAGGGCTGATAGAGCACTTCAGTCTTCTTGACATTAAGAGTTAGACCAAGACATGCATAAGCATCGGCAAACACATTCAAGATAGTCTGAAGATCTCTCTCAGAGCAGGTAAAGATTGCTTTGTCATCAGCATACTCAAGTTCCAGAATAAATGTTGAGGAAATGTTACTCTTGGCTTTCAGCCTGGTAAGCCTGAAAAGCTTTTCATCCATTCTGTGAGTGATTTCAATGCCAGCTGTAAACTTCCCAGCAATCAGGTAAAGAATGACAACCGCAAACATGGTTGGAGTGATGATACAGCCATTTGACTCCTGTTTGTACTTTCAAAGGTTCTCTCTGGGAGGCAGTGCTGCTCAGAACAGTCGCTTTCATGCTATCACAAAGCAATTTTAGGACACTGATGTATTTATCTGGACATCTAATCTTAGAAAGTACAGTCCAGAGGACATGGCGATTCACTCAGTCGAAGGCTTTAGTTAGATCAATAAAAGCCATGTACGGTGGTCGGTTTTGCTCCCGACACTTTTCTTGCAGCTGCCATGCTGTGAAGACCATATCCGCAATTCCACAACATGGTTGGAAACCCCTCTGACTCCAGTAAAATTTCTTCTGACAAGGACAGAAGGCAGGTTGCAAGGATCCACGCCAGAACTTTGCCAGCAGTGGCTGGGAGGGAGATACCACGATAATTTCCACAATCCACTTAATCCACTTTTGAAGAAGGTGACAATCAAGGCATCCCTCATTTCACGGGTATCTCCTGCTTTATCCAGATTTTAATGATAAGCAGGTAAAGCTGCCGAATTAGCTCTGGTTTTGAAGCTTTCAGTGGGGATCCCATGCTGCCTTGTTGTTGTTCGTCTGCACTGTGCACGTCATACAAATTGGGAGGATCTCCGAGCTCATCTCTAAATGGTCGTTGAAAGATTTGCTCAAAGACTTCACCTACAACCATAGAATTACAATTAAGGAGATCTTCAAAATGTTCTTTCCAGTGAGAATTGATGGCTTTGTTGTCCTTCAGAAGTGCGGTTCCATCCTTAGAGCGAAGAGGATTCATACTATGATAAATTGGCCCATAAACAGTCTTGGTGGCACTAAAGAAACCACATATATTGTGGATATCTGTAAGATGTTGGAGTTCTTGCGCTTTCTCAGTCTACTATTTGTTCTTAAGTTCTCTGGTTTTACACAGTACTTCCACCCTCACCTTGGCATGGGCTTCTCTCTTTATATTACAATTTATGTATTCTGCCAATCATGAAATGCCATTCTCTTCTCATTAATGAGTTGCTCAATTTCAGCATCATTCTCGTCAAACCAATCCTGATGTCTTCTGGTGTGGTAGCCTATGGTTTCCTCACAGGCATTGATGATTACTGCTTTCAGCTGGCTCCAATGTTCCTCAATTTCTTCTGGAAACTCTGATGGGAGCCTTTCTTCTAAGACGGCTTGGAAGTGGTCTTACTTAATAGGATCCTTCAAATCTTGAACCTTCAGTTTGCATCTGACTTGCTTCTTTTGCAGCCTCCAGTTGAGAGATATCTTAATTTTCATTGTGGATCAAATAAGGCGATGATCAGCCCAACCGTCATCAACACTTGTCATTGCTCTTGTGAGAAGTACATCATTACGATCTCGGGTACAAACTATGACGTAGTCAATGAGATGCAGGTTCTTTGACCGTGGGGGTCTCCAAGATGATCTGAACTTTTCCTTTTGTTGGAAAAGCGTGTTCATAATAATAAGTTCATGTTCAGCACACTTGGTCAGGAGCAGAATTCCTTTTAAATTACTTTTACCAACTCCTTCTTTCCAAATTGTTCCTTTCCACAAGTCTGAGTCTCATCCAACACGTGCATTGAAATCCCCCAGAAGAATGATCTGGTCTGCTGTAGGGGTTTCCAACTGAGAATAAAAATCTTCCTTTACATTCTCATTGGCATCCAGCGTTGGTGCACAGGCGCTCACAATAGTTGCCTGTTGATTTTTGGTCAGCCTCAGTTGGACTGTCATAAACCACTCATTGATGCCAACTGGTACCTCAGAGAGGCACCTTACAAGCTTGTTCTTTATAGCAAAGCCCACTCCATTGCAATTGGAGTTCATCCATAGATTTTCCCTTCCAGAAATAGATGTATCCTCCTTTCTCCTTCCTCACCTGTCCTTCATCAGCTCGTCTAATTTTGAACAAAGCAGCAATATCGATGTTAAACCGATTCAATTCACGAGCAATAATGGCTGCATGTCACTCTCGTAAGCAATACAAGAAGGATGTTGATAAACTGGAGAAGGTTCAGAGAAGAGCCACAAGAATGAAAATGCCATACAGAAATAGATTGAGCTCCTTAAGTCTACTTAAGCTTAACAAAGAGAAGGTTAACAGGTAAATTTTATCACAGTCGCTAAGTACCTAATGGGGAACAAATATTTAATAATGGGCTCTTCAATCTAGCAGAGAAAGGTGTAACATGATTCAGTGACTGAAAGTTGAAGCTAGACAAGTTCAGACTGGAAATCAGGCAAAAATATGTAAAAGTGAGAGTTAGGGTATGTCTACAGTGGCAGAATTACAATGCTGTTGACAGAAGCGTGCTGGGCCATTAATCGCATCCTTCTCTGAAAGGCTGTGATGCTGGGTAACGTGCGTGACACTGTGGACAGCTTTGTATGAACGGGCTTCCTAACTGCGGAGGGGTCATAGATGGCACACATCTTCCAATTCTGGCACCAGACAACCTAGCCATCAAGTACATTAATCGGAAGGGGTATTTCTCAATGGTTCTACAGGCGCTTGTGGATCACCATGGGTGCTTCACCGACATTAACGTAGGCTGGTCCAGAAACACATGCATCTTTTGGAATACTGGCCTGTTCAGGAAGCTGCAAGCAGGGACTTTCTTCCCAGATCTAAAGATCACCATAAGGGAGGTCGAAATGACCATTGTGATCTTGGGAGATCCTGCCTACCCTTAATGCTGTTGCTTATGAAGCCAGACACGGAGCACCTTGACAGCAGCAAGGAGTGGTTCAACAACAGGCAGAGCAAGAGCAGAATGACTGTTGAGTGTGCTTTTGGCTGTTTAAAGGCCCACTGGCGCTGCCTATATGGGAGGCTGGACCTGGCCGATGACAATATTCTTATGCTTATAGCTGCATGCTGAACGCTCCATAATATTTGTGAAGGGAAGGGTGAAAGCTTCACTCAGGGTTGGACCGCTAAGGCTCAGCACTTGGGGGCTGAATTTGAACAGATAGAGACCAGGACTATTAGAGAGGTGCCATGTGGAGCCATAAGGATCAGCGATGCTTTGAGGCAGCAAGCTGAAAGCCACTAATATTTGTTGCTTGGGAGAGCAGTGCTTGTAATGCTAGGAAGTGATTAATGCAGACAATGCACTATGAAGGGCTCTGTTTGCTTTCAATTAATAGAATAAAGATTGCTTTCAAACAAAAAAATTCTTTTATTAGAAAACAACAACCAGAGGAGAGAGACAAACAAAAAAAAAACATCAGCACTGAGGGGGATAGGGGAAGGGAGGGTCCCAGGAGAAGGTGGGGTCCGGGACAGTTAAAGATTTGTGTATGTCCAGTAATCATATCCAACCTTTTCCTTTGGAGTATGATGCAGTGGGTAATGAACTTCAGCAGGGCTAACCTGCAGAGGGACAGGTGTTGAGTGCAGTGCGTAATGGGAGTGCTGGACTGTGACAGGGGAGGAGTGGAATGCAGTGGGTACAGACTGAAGCCAGGACGTTGATAAGAGTGTGTTGGCAGTGTCTAGGGGGTGCATGGGAAAGAATTTTGCGACAGCATCTGCAGGGGAGGGTGGGTGTGGAGCTGCTCAGTTTGCAGTGTGAGTAGCGCCTGGAGTGTGTCCGCTTCTTCAAGCTCCGACAACTGTGACAGGCTAGCCTCCTTCGGGGTAAAAAAGAGCTCCTGTCTCCATGCACCTCTGACCTCCAAGTCATCCTCTGCCTCTAGGTGCCCCTGCCCCCTCCACATCCTCATCCAAGATTTTCTCTTCCTGGCTTGCCCTACTCTCAACTGGCACGTGAGCCACCAAAGTATCCACAGTGGCCTTCACAGTGGAGGTGGAGTAACCACCGACTATCGCGTCCAGCTCTTTGTAGAACCGGCAGCTCCTGAGTGCAGCACCGGAGCGATGGTTTGCCTCTCCCACCTTGTGGTAGGTGTTCCACAGCTCCTTCATTTTGACCCTGCAGTGTGTCCTGGTCATGGCCCCTTTCAGTCATGCATCGTGAAATCTGTCCATAGATATAATTCCTACGGCTGGAGCACAGCTGGGACTGGACAGCCTCCTCTCCCCAAATGCTGATGAGGTCCAGCAGCTCGGCATTGCTCCAAGTGGGGGATCTGCTGGTGCATGGAGCCTGCATGGTCACCTGGAAAGATATGCTGAGACCACTGCACACGTCACCAAGCAAACAGGAGGGGGACTTTCAAAAAGGAATTTAAGGGGTGAGGCTCATGGTCACCTGAGGGCAAAGCATTAGAGTTCAAACCAATGACCAGAGACACAAGAACAGGCATTGTGGGACACCTCCCAGAGGCCAATCACAGGGCTGTAATTGACCGGGATGTCTACAGTGGCACTGTACCCCTGGTGCAGAAAGCTGTACACCTCTCGTCAGCGTGGTTGTTTTTCATTTTTTTGACAAAGCTGCAAGTGCACAGTTTCTGTGCACTAAGTGGCCTGGCAGCATGTACACCTCGGGAGTTACAATGCAGAAAGCTGCTTTACTGCGCAGAAACTTGCCAGTGTAGACAAGGCCTAATTAACCACTGGAACAATTTACCAAGGGTCATGGTGGATTCTCTATCACTGACCATTTTTAAATTAAGACTAGATATTTTTCTAAAAGATCTGCTGTAGGAATTATTTCGGGGAAGTTCTATGGCCTTTATTATACCAGAGTCAGACTTGACATCACAATGGCCTCTTCTCTGGCCTTGGAATCTACGAATCAGCAAAAGGAAAAGGATGGGAGTAGGGTCAAGGGCGGGGTATTTTTAAGGATGGGGGAAACATAACATGTTTGTATTGTGAATGGAGGGAACTTGATGGAAGTGAGAGGTTAAGGAGAGAGTGAGGAACATGTGGAGTGAGAATGGGGGTAAGGGAGATCAGAAGGCCAAAGGGAATTGGGTTGCTAGGGCAAGAACAGGGATAGAGCAGAAAAGTGAGCGTCACAGCACCAGTGACTGAGGAGAAAACAATGGGGGGCAAGGGAGAAGTCAGATTGATTGTTGCTGATTATCTCTTGGAGAAAGTCAGTAACATCCCCTGCAGAATGGGAGGAGGGTGAGGAGGGGAGGGATTTAGCAGGGATCAGAGATGATGCATATGCAAACTTTTACATTTAATTTTCAATGTTATAATATTAAGCCGAAGAAAAAGGTGATCAGCAGGCGCCAAGTACAACATTGCGGGGAGAAAAAAGCCCTGGGAAAAAGTGAGTCTATACAGTCTTCTAAAAGATAAGCTGATGTGTGTTCACTATAAACAAAACCATCACTGCCACCTCACATACACAAACACACATGCCGCAATGTGGTCCATTAACAGTCAGTTTGTTCCACTGATTATAAAGAAAATGTAATACATCTACTGGAACACAAAGACAGAATAAATATCCTTATCATTCCATTTACTGTAAATACTACTTAAGGGCAAGTCAAATATTAGCTATGTTCAAAACATCATCACAACAAAACAGCCACTGTTAACATTATGGTCCCGAACGGTGTTATTCTTAATTAACGTCTGACATATATCTGCTTTTGCAATCACCCATTACTGATTAAATGACAAGGCACAATGTCAGATACATAATCTGATTGGTTGGTGCTCAGTTACCACGGTGTTACATTTTGAAATTGCCTGTGAATTGATTTCTTTTATTGAATTAATAAGTGTTATCATACTATACAGAAGGTAAAATTGCTACTGAATGTGAGTGATAACATATAATTACAGAAAATCAAATCCTCATCTGCATAGCCAAGCCAGGTGTCAACATTTTAATTGTTGTTAGGGAAGTACATTAACACTACAGAGTATGGGCGGGGGCAGAGGGGGAAGACAGCAAGATTAGAAAGCAAGAGAAATGTATAACATTAGAAAACAGATTTGGTTGGGGGTGGTGAAAACCTTGAGGAACATCAACAACCCATTGAGACTGCAGGAACTCTGTATTTAATTTTTCACTTTATATGAAATCCTCATATGCTAGAACATCTGATTGCCATACAGTCCTGACTATCCTTGCAGAGATAATAAGCTTTGCATTTTGGGGAGAAAGCCTCTCTCAGAGTTCAGATCTCCTAGGATCATTATGTAAACTTAAAATACTTAATTCACATCCACCTACAAATTTTTCACACCTTTCCCCCCCACTTCTGCTTCTCTTATGGAAAGATAGCAGCATTATGAAGTCCATGCTAGATTATTAGGAATTTGTTTCTATTTTTGATATATTTGCATAATTTTTGTTTCAATGAAAAATACATCCCCTGATATGTTTTCCTGGATGTTCTCCCTATGGCTGATCTACACAGAAGTTGAACTGAATTAACTAAACTGGTTTCTAAACTGATGTTGTTAAACTGGTGCAAAGCCTCTGCATGGACACTTCCAAGTCAGTTATTGCTCATATTGATTTACATTAAGTTGATCTATATTAGCTCCTCTTAAACCTATTTAAGAAGGGTAATGACACCATTTAGAAACCAATTTAGTTAAACTGTGTCAACCAGGTCTGCTGAGTCTCGGTCTCCTCTCCCTCCCATGAAGAGGTGCCGCTACCACCCTGCAACCCTCACAATGACCAGGGCACCTGGAATGAGTGTGGGGACACTGTACTTTCCTCCTGTCCCCATGTAGGCCCCAGCCACTCTCCTCATGGCTGTGGGCTAGGAAATCCCAAGCCATCACCACCACCTTAATCAGAATTGCAGCGACTTCAGCTCCGTCACTGATGCCTCTCTGCAAACTGCTTCTCTGTCATCTCATTAATTCAGAAATACCATCTGCCTTTGTCTTCCAGGTGCTTGTCTCCAGCCTCTTTCTTTCATCACTCCCTTTCCCAGTCCCTTCCCTGGCGCTCTCCCTTTGGATACTATCTATCACTCATTTTCCTTCTGCAGAACTGACAGACGGGTTCACAGTGAAGTGAATTATTATTCACTCCATCTTCCTTGCTGAAAGGGAGCAGACAGAACTCCCAGGTACAGATTCTGATCTTGCCCACTAATTCCATTACTCGGAACAAGGAATTTCCTAGGCAGAATGCAGGCTACTTACCCAGAGCGGTGCACAAGGGCACTGGCTATAAAAGCTTTGTCTAGAGGCCAGACTGCCCTTTTATAGCACCACGTGCCAGATGCTAATTTGCTAAACATCTGCTCAAGAGTTGTTTCTCATCTTTCTCTTTTGTTCTGGGGAAAGCAAGCAAGTAGTAAAGTGGGCCTGTTTCAATGCAGAGGGAGTGGCTAAACTGCGTTATTCTGCCCAGCTGGCATGCCTGCTTGGCCTCAGGATGGCATATAAAACTTTGAAAGCTTCTCTTTCTAATGTAATATACTCCTAAATTTTTGTTTAACTGCAGGAGGGACCTTCTTCCTTCTCCAGGAATTGCATCTCTCAACACTCCTAAGATATGACCAGGATGAGACCTTTCATCTTCCTCTGTTCTGGGATTATGATTTTCCCTCATTACAATGAATCCTGGAATAAAAATAGTAAGGCACCACTAATGATCGATTTCTCCCTGGCCCAAGTGGTTGTATTTACCTCCTGTGTTAAGCAGCAGTGGATACCAATAGAGCGCAAGTGCAGACCCCAACAGACTGCTGCAGCCACATGCCCCAACTACATTGGCTCATGGGGAAAGAGTCCTGCGGTTCCTTGTGTACTTAGGTTTCCCATCCTGGATGAATGACAGGCTGTTGCCAACCCACTAGTTAGTTGTAAAAAGATTACTATGCAGCTTGTGTTTTGGTATCATGTGATAAAAGACAAGGCAACTTAGAAGTTAACCGGTCTTGTCCTTGCAACTTAAAAACCATGGACTCATCTTTTAATCACTTAATGTGATCCTGTATGTGGAACCACAATGACAGACAGCAAATGACGCAGGCATTGCAAATGATAAAGAAGCAAAACTGGGCAAAGCCATGTTTTGATTGAATGTACACAAAGGCATCACTGCATGCAAAACAGAGAGAATAGTTCTTTTCTACAGAGCTCTGCTGTGAATGCACTTATAATGCAAGGCACCTTGTTATCAGTTAGGTGCTGACATACCGAAGAGAGTTCACAGATGAGTAATAAAAAATATTTCAGGGGCTGACTTAGGAGGAAAATTCATAAGTTTGTGTATGCATAGCTTGGCTAAGCAGTGACTGTGGCCACGTCCAGACTAGATATTAAAATCGATTTTAGATACGCAACTTCAGCTACGGGAATAACGTAGCTGAAGTCGAATTTCTAAAATCGAGGTACTCACCCGTCTGGACGGCGCTGCATCGATGTCCGCGGGTCTCCGTGTCGATTCCGGAACTCTGTTCGGGTTGATGGAGTTCCGGAATCGATGTAAGTGCGCTCGGGGATCGATACATCGCGTCCAGACTAGACGCGATATATCGATCCCCGAGCAATCGATTTTAACCCGCCGATGCCGCGGGTTAGTCTGGACGAGGGCTAAGAGAGGAGGGAGGACGCAGTAAAGCTCACACATATCTGAGAGATGTAGATACCAAGGACAGAGAGGAATTATTTAAAGTAGCAGAAACAGGCATAACTAGAAGCAATAGGCTACAAGTAAGTAATGCAAAAATAAGGCTAAATATGAGAGGGGGAAAACTTCCTGGCAGCAAGATATATTAAGTTGTTAAAAAATCTCTTAGGGGAAGTGGCAGAAACTCATTGGAAGGAGCATTTTAGGGGGGAAAAAATACCACACAGAACAATCCTGGATTGTACTGGACGATATTTTGTTATTGTTCATATCTGTGTTACTACAATATGGACACTCTCAAAGGGAAAATCGGCCAATTGGATTTCATTTCTGAACAGCTTGCTTTAATTTGTTTACTGTTCACTTGAAGTCATCAGTGGTGGGAAATTTGCTGTATTTAATTAATGGATTATTTATTTATGCTGATTGCCTATTTTAGAAATACATTTCTAAAAAAACTGACTGGAGCTAGCTCGGCTGTCCAATGGCAGCATACTCCATTCGTACGTTACAAACAAGAGTTCTGGGCTCGGGCCATTGTACTGCAAAGACACCATCACTCAGCCTTTTAGGGACAGAGGGCGGTCTCTCACTCTCAAGCTCAGCCAGCTGTTGGAATACTACTGACTCTTGAGGAAGGTGCCTCCAATTCTCCTTTGCGGAAAAGAACATTGGGGCTGGCTACACTACAGTTTAAATCAACAGGAGTTATGTTGTGCAGGGCTGTGAATTAGCCACCACCCCAGAGTAACATAACTTATGTCGACTTAAGCCCCAGTGTGGACAGCGCTATGTTGGCGGGAGAGCTTTTCCCACCGACATAGCTACCGCTGCTCGCGGAGGCTGGAGTAATTAAGCTGACAGGAGAGCTCTTTCCCATTGGCTTAGAGTGGCTACATGAGAGATTTACAGTGACAAAGCTGCTCCGATGCTCTCTAGTGTAGCCATAACCTGAGTGGTGTGGTGGTGGTGGTGAGGTACCTGGCAGGTGAGGGGAAAGATTTATTAAACTAGCACTGTAGCATACTAGGAGTTCTGCATGTTGCAACATGCAGGGTATGAGTTTTGTTCCTGGGTTAGATCTATTTTTTCTGAGCGACGAAGGCGGTGCCACTAAGTATCTACCAACTGTCTTGAGCAGTTCCCTGAAATGGATATATAGACTCATAGACTCATAGACTCTAGGACTGGAAGGGACCTCGAGAGGTCATCGAGTCCAGTCCCATGCCCTCATGGCAGGACCAAATACTGTCTAGACCATCCCTAATAGACATTTATCTAACCTACTCTTAAATATCTCCAGAGATGGAGATTCCACAACTTCCCTAGGCAATCTATTCCAGTGTTTAACTACCCTGACAGTTAGGAACTTTTTCCTAATGTCCAACCTAAATCTCCCTTGCTGCAGTTTAAGCCCATTGCTTCTTGTTCTATCATTGGAGGCTAAGGTGAACAAGTTTTCTCCCTCCTCCTGATGACACCCTTTTAGATACCTGAAAACTGCTATCAGGTCCCCTCTCAGTCTTCTCTTTTCCAAACTAAATAAACCCAATTCCTTCAGCCTTCCTTCATAGGTCATGTTCTCAAGACCTTTAATCATTCTTGTTGCTCTTCTCTGGACCCTCTCCAATTTCTCCACATCTTTCTTGAAATGCGGTGCCCAGAACTGGACACAATACTCCAGTTGAGGCCTAACCAGCGCAGAGTAAAGCGGAAGAATGACTTCTCGTGTCTTGTTTACAACACACCTGTTAATGCATCCCAGAATCACGTTTGCTTTTTTTGCAACAGTATCACACTGTTCACTCATATTAAGCTTGTGGTCCACTATGACCCCTAGATCTCTTTCTGCCATACTCCTTCCTAGACAGTCTCTTCCCATTCTGTATGTGTGAAACTGATTGTTCCTTCCTAAGTGGAGCACTTTGCATTTATCTTTATTGAACTTCATCCTGTTTACCTCAGACCATTTCTCCAATTTGTCCAGATCATTTTGAATTTTGACCCTGTCCTCCAGAGCAGTTGCAATCCCTCCCAGTTTGGTATCGTCCGCAAACTTAATAAGCGTACTTTCTATGCCAACATCTAAATCGTTGATGAAGATATTGAACAGAACCGGTCCCAAAACAGACCCCTGCGGAACCCCACTTGTTATACCTTTCCAGCAGGATTGGGAGCCATTAACAACTACTCTCTGAGTACGGTTATCCAGCCAGTTATGCACCCACCTTATAGTAGCCCCATCTAAATTGTACTTTCCTAGCTTATCTATAAGAATATCATGCGAAACTGTATCAAATGCCTTACTAAAGTCTAGGTATATCACATCCACCGCTTCTCCCTTATCCACAAGGCTCGTTATCCTATCAAAGAACGTTATCAGATTAGTTTGACAGGATTTGTTCTTTACAAATCCATGCTGGCTATTCCCTATCACCTTACCACTTTCCAAGTGTTTGCAGATGATTTCTTTGATTACCTGCTCCATTATCTTCCCTGGCACAGAAGTTAAACTAACTGGTCTGTAGTTTCCTGGGTTGTTTTTATTTCCCTTTTTATAGATGGGCACTATATTTGCCCCCTTCCAGTCTTCTGGAATCTCCCCCGTCTCCCATGATTTCCCAAAGATAATAGCTAGAGGCTCAGATACCTCCTCTATTAACTCCTTGAGTATTCTAGGATGCATTTCATCAGGCCCTGGTGACTTGCAGGCATCTAACTTTTCTAAGTGCTTTTTTACTTGCTCTTTCCTTATTTTCCTTATTATCTTTCCTTATTATATGACACAGCACTGGCTGCTTTTGGAGGGGTCCTGAATCAAGCCCTAACTGCTGCTATGCTGTGTGGCTTCCGAGGGTAAGTTACGGAAGAATCCTGAAGGCCTGTTCCCCCACTCCCCGAAATAATCCAAATATATTAAAATCAACTATTTTAAAAAACAATGCTTTTCAGTAAGTACTTGTGTTCTTACTATAGTAATTACCTCGGATTCTGCTATTTGTAAGTGCAGCTAGATATTCTAGATCTTATTTCTTTTCTTTCCAAGCAATAACCTCCTCCCTTTGCCGACTGCTGAAACTGACCTGGACATCTGCTTAATTTGCAGACTACAGCTCCTGTCAGACAGACACAACCTCCCTTTAGACTTGTATTACTCTTTCCCAGATTTTCAGTTTATTAGGCCCATTAGAGACTTCTTTTCTTCTCCTCTAGGAAACATGCTCTCCCTTGTGTCATTTATTTAACAAAATGATTTGTGCCAAGACGACTGTCAACTACCTGAGCTTCCTATACCTGTCAACTGCTTGTGCCCACTACACCTAGAAGTGATTCTTCTTCTGGTCCCTCCTGTCTGTGTGATTACTAATAAAACACTAACCCGTTGTGTAGCAAACGTGCGCCTCTCTGTGCTCTCTCTTGGGTCCCAATATGGCCTCCATTACCTTAGTATCTGAGCGCGTTGCAATCTGTAATGTATTTATCCTCATAGCACTTCTGTAACTTTGCCAGTGCTACTGTCCCCATTTTACCAATGGGGATTTGGGGCACAGTGGAACTAAGTCTTTGCAAAGGAGCAGGGAACTCAACTCGAGTCCCAGGCTAGCACCCTACCTCTGGAATATCTTGCCCCCTATTTCCCAAACTGCCTCATACATAAACTTAGGAACGCAAAACTAAGGAGTTTTAAGGGTTTTTACCTTCCATTCATTCCAAACCCTCCTCTTTATGCACTGTATCACCCTCCCTCAGAGCAGCAGAGACTGAAGCACTCAAACTAGGGATGAGAAGGCAAATATCTGCAAGGCTGCATTCATTAATGGTTATTTACAAATGGTAAAGTATATATGAAAACATGCTGCAACTCCTTATGAGAGACAAGGCGGGGGAGGTAATATATTTCAGTGGACCAACTTCTTTTGGTGAGAGAGACAAGTTTTCAAGCCATATAGAGTTCTTCCTCAGGTCTCTCTCCCCAACAGAAGTTGATCCAATAAAAGATATTACCTCACCCACCTTGTCTTTCTGATACCCTGGGATCAACACGGCTGTAACAATACTGCAAGCAACTCCTCATGTGCAGTCTGCACTGAAAGCATCACCTCCGTGCAACCTCCCATTCACAGCTGATGCATGAGAACGAGGTTCCTCTTATTACTTAGCACTATTCTCTAGGCCATCAGCCAGGTTTCACAGACAACAATAAAAAAATACATATATAGTCATCCAATAACTTGAGTGCCAAGACAAGCAAGGAGCAAAGCTGTAGGCCAACCCTAATACCAGAGAACTTGGCAGGCAACACTCTTTCCAACTTATTGTATATTTTTGTCCAAACTTTCCATCCTTATATATCCATTTCGGGGCGGGGGGGGGGGAGAACAGACAATAGCATCGACCTGGAGAGTGACAAATGGCTACAATGGTTAAGTGTTTGCCCTTGATTAACTCAGACCTCTTTCTGCTCTCCCCCATTCCCATCCCAATTCTTTCCAATATCACTCGGCACACCTCCATCAGTTACAAGCTCTGGCAAAGCTGAAAAACCTGTTGCTGCTGTTTCTCTTTCAAACCATAAAGCCAACTGGCAAACCAGAATTTAAGCTGACAGCTGCTGACTACAGTTGGATCCATGCACTCTGGCTAAATAAAATACTGCCTTTTAAACATCATTTCTGCTTGACACATAGCACATTGGGAAAATGCAGAGCAATTTGCACTTTAGGCTAACTACTAATCCTACGTGAAGAGCGCTTTGATGCCCCCAATTTGGATCTGACAGGCTTAATGTTTCTTGGAAATAGGCAGCAGTGTAAGAGGCTCCTGCACTAGTAATAACTGATGTATGAAAATTGAAAAAACCTAATTGGATCGAATGTTTTGTAGAATTCTGTGTATGCTCTCCCTAAAAAAAAAGTTAAGATACAGCAAGAAGAGATTGATATTGGCTAATTGTGACGACTTTTTTTTTTTTTATAAAACACAGGACAGTGGCTTCACTTCATCTTTTAAACGAAATCTAGCAATGTTACTTCTAGGGAAAAAGAAAACCCTAGGAAAGGGAAGTTCTTTGCTTATGTCTGTGGTTATCTGGCCTGAAACAAGCACAGCCTCAAACTCCTGAGGTCTGTTGCTCCTAAACTGAATGTCTATACGTTGTAAAACCTGAGACAGGGAGCATCACGATTTTCTCATGCTGAGAGTAAAGGTACGTCTACACTACAGGATTATTCCGATTTTACATAAACCGGTTTTGTAAAACGGATTGTATAAAGTCCACACAAAGCACAATAATTCGGCCGTGTCCGTCCATGTACCGAGGCTAGCGTCGATTTCTGGAGCGTTGCACTGTGGGTAGCTATCCGGTAGCTATCCCATACTTCCCGCAGTCTCCCGCACCCATTGGAATTCTGGGTTGAGATCCCAATGCATGATGGTGCAAAAACAGTGTCGCGGGTGATTCTGGGTAAATGTCGTCACTTATTCCTTCCTCTGTGAAAGCAATGGCAGATAATCATTTTGCGCCCTTTTCCCTGGATTGCCCTGGCAGACGCCATAGCATGGCAACCATGGAGCCCGTTTTGCCTTTTGTCACTGTCACCGTATGTGTACTGGATGCTGCTGACAGAGGTGGCACTGCAGTGCTACACAGCAGCATTCATTTGCAAGGTAGCAGAGATGGTTACCATCCCTATTGTACCGTCTGCAATGCCATTGTAAATTGGCGATGAGATGACGGTTATCAGTCATTCTGTACCGTCTGCTGCTGTCATGGGTGCTCCTGGCTGGCCTTCACTGAGGTCAGCCGGGGGGACAAAGACAAAAATGGGAATGACTCCCCGGGTCATTCCCTTCTTTATGTTTTATCTAAAAATAGAGTCAGTCCTGCCTAGAATATGGGGCAGGTGTACTAGAGAACCAGTGTACCAGAGAACCAGAGAGCACAGCCGCTCTGTGTCAGATCCCGCAGAAATGATGAACTGCATGCCATTCTAGGGGGTGCCCCTGCAACAACCCCACCTGTTGCTTCCCTCCTCCCCCAACCCTCCTGGGCTACCATTGCAGTGTCCCCCCATTTGTGTGATGAAGTAATAAAGAACGCAGAAATAAAACACATTGATTTTTTAGTGAGTTAAAATGAGGGGGAGGCAGCCTCCAGCTGCTATGATAGTCCAGGCAGGACATTAAACGGTGGTGGGAAGAGGAGCCCAGCCTCCTGCTGGTATGATAGTCCAAGCAGTACAGAATCTTTTCTTTAGACATGAAAGGGGGGGGTGGCTGATGGAGCTCAGACCCCAGTTGCTATGATGAAGACGGTTACCAGCCGTTCTGTACCATCTGCCAGAAACGACCAGCAGTCATTCCTATTTTTACCCAGGCGCCCCCGGCCGACCTCACCGAGGCCAGCCAGGAGCACTCACAGGATGATGAGAATGGCTATCAGTCATTTTACACTGTACCGTCTGCCACCGGGGATGGGAGGGGAGAGGATGCTGCTGTTCAGTGCCACAGCACCGCGTCTACCAGCAGCATGCAGTAGACATACGGTGACATTGAAAAAAGTCAAGAAATGATTTTTTTCCCTTTTCTTTCATGGGGGGCAGGGGGGTAAATTGACGAGATATACCCTGAACCACCCCGGACAATGTGTTTGACCCTACAGGCATTGAGTGCTCAGCCAAGAATGCAAATGCTTTTCGGAGACTGCGGGGACTGTGGGATAGCTGGAGTCCTCAGTACCCCCTCGCTCCCTCCATCAGCGTCCATTTGACTCTTTGGCTTTCTGTTACGCTTGTCACGCAACACTGTGCTGTGGACTCTGTCTACCATAGCTTGGAGATTTTTTCAAATGCTTTCTCATTTCGTCTTCTGTAAGGGAGCTGTGATAGAACAGATTTGTCTCCCCATACAGCAATCAGATCCAGTATCTCCTGTACGGTCTATGCTGGAGCTCTTTTTGGATTTGGGACTGCTTGGCCACCCGTGCTGATCAGAGCTCCACGCTGGGCAAACAGGAAATGAAATTCAAAAGTTCGCAGGGCTCTTCCTGTCTACCTGGCCAGTGCATCCGAGTTCAGATTGCTTTCCAGAGCGGTCACAATGGTGCACTGTGGGATACCGCCCAGAAGCCAATACCGTCGATTTGCAGCCACACTAACCCTAATCCGACATGGCAATACCGATGTCAGCGCTACTCCTCTCGTCGGGGAGGAGTACAGAGATCGATATAAAGGGCCTCGCTGTGTGGATGGGTGCAGGGTTAAATCGGTTTAAAGCTGCTAAATTCGATTTAAATGCGTAGTGTAGACCAGGCCCAAGCGCAAAGCAGCTCCCAATGAAGTAATGAGAGTTTTTCCACTGTATTTAATGGAAATTGGATTTGGAGTGTTGAGATAACTATGTTACGGACACACTCCAATTGTTGGCCCAGGAGTCAAAGGGGGAGACCTTGGAGAGAGACATATCTTTGTTTACAATCATTCCCTCCTGCCCCCATAATTTGAAACTGAGCCTTCAAATTAATTATTGAAGCTGCTTCTCTGTTGTGTTTGGTGGTGTGAGGAGACAAGACTCTCGTAAAAGCGACACACATATACCACATTTGCTCAACATTTTCAGGGTTAAATAAGCTGCACATAACTCATGGGCTCTCTTGAAAGGTTGGCTGCAACCTTCTGACATAAAATATGGCTTTACTAAGCCAAAAAGGATAAAACAGAGATACCTTCATACTTAAAGAAGGAACAGTGAAGGATTTCATATTTTAATAAGGTACAGATGCCGACCACTGAATGAATCATTCTGTCCATAATTAAAGATTCTTCTGATGTCTGAAGACACTTCCCGTCATGAAAACTCCTGGACGTGATTTCATCCCCATCCTAAATCTGATTTCAGGCTGAAGGAGGGGGATCCAAACTCTGATGTCACCCCAGACACTACTTACATTCCTCAACTCCCTTTTGAAGGATTTGGAATTATTTTCTGTCTATTCCCCTCCTCTTTTTTAAAAAAAAACAGATGCTCAAGCACCCTCAGAGCTACACAGGAGGTGAGGAAAATCAAAGATGGACCAAAACTCTTTAGAAAAAATTTAGGACAATGTGGATTAGTGTTTCATGAAAAACAAAACTCATGCCCCAATAACTCAGTTCCTCTCTCAACACCAGACCCCTCCCCCCCAAAAAAAATTATGAAATTCTGTTTATAATAGCAGTGATTCAAATTATGCTCCAAATATTTTAATTCCAAGAATACCATCTAGGACAGTGGTCCCCATCTTTTTGTGGCCAATAGCACATTCATGTTTTCAGAAGAGTGTGGTGGGAGCCAACAATTTTTCAAGGCACCAGCAGAGCAAGGACATGCCTGAGGCAGTAGATGCCACGGGGTGGCATTCCATCCATTCTTAGGACGGCAGAGTTGGAGCGTTTTTTTTTTTTCCCTGCTTTGGCAGTTCAGGCGGGTTTTTTGTTTGGGTTTTTTTTGGCAGTAGTTCTGGGAGCGCGGAGAGAAGCCATGGCCCCGTGCCTTCCGGGCCTGCAGCCCCAGAGTTCTCTGTCCCTGGCAGGCACAGGGTCACAGTTTCTCTCCTCTGCTGGGCACTAGGTGTGCCCCGCACCTGCCGGGGACAGAGAATACTGGCACTCGCAGCCTGCAGCCCTGGAGTCCTCTGTCCCTGGCAGGCGTGGGGCTGCGGCTTATCTTCCCTCCTGGGCACTAGGCAGACGCACATAAATGCCCCAGTGGGTGCCATGGCACCCGTGGGCACCGCGTTGGGGACCACTGATCTAGGAAATGTTCAGACTCCAGGTCCTCAAAGTTAAGAAGAGTTCAGACTTGAACCTCTATTATAGGAGGACTTGAACCAATATTTTGGAGATATTTGAAATATTAGTCATAAGAATGGCCATACTGGGTCAGACCAATGGTCCATCTAGCTCAGTATCCTGTCTTCTGATGGGGGCTGGTGCCAGGTGCTCCAGCAGGAATGAACAGAACAGGCAATCATTGAGTGATCCATCCCATCATCCATTCCCAGCTTCTGGCAATCAGAGGTTAGAAACACTCAGAGTAGGGGGATGCATGCCTGACCATCTCAGATAATAGCCATTGATGGACCTATCCTCCACAAACATATTTAGTTCTTTTGTGAATCTCATTATAGTTTTGGCCTTCACATCATCTCCCAGATCAATTTCTGAAGGTTGATTGTGTGTTGTGTGAAGTAGTACATCCTTTTGTTAGTTTTAATATTTATTTCATTGCGTGTCCCCTGGTTTTAGTGTTATGAAAAGGAGTAAATAACACTTCCTTATTCACTTTCTCCACGCCAGTCACATTTTATAGTCTTTTATCCTACCCCCTCTTAGTCATTTCTTTTCTAAGATGAAAAGTTCCAGTCTTTTAAATCTCTCCTCATACAGAAGCTGTTACATACCCTTAATCATTTTTGTTGCCCTTTTGTGTATTTTTTCCAACTCTAATATATCTTTTTTAGAGATCGGGTGACCAAAACTGCATGCAGTATTCAAGGTGTGGGCATACCATGGATTTATATAGTAGCATTATGGTATTTTCTGTCCTATTATCTATCTCTTTCCTAACTGTTCCTAACATTCTGTTAGCTTTTTTGACCTGCCACTGAGTGGATGTTTTCAGAGAACTATCCACAATGGCTCCAAGGTCTCTTTCTTGAGTGGTAAGAGCTAATGTAGACCTCATCTTTTTGTATATATAGTTGGGATTATGTTTTCTAATGTGTATTACTTTGCATTTATCAACACTGAATTTCATCTGCCATTTTGTTGCCCAGTCGCCCAATTTTGTGAGAGCCCTTTGTCTCTCGTCACAGTTCGCTTTGGACTTCACTATCTTGAGTAATTTTGTATCGTCTGCTAATTTTGCTATCTCACTGTTTACCCCCTGTCATGGTATAATCCCCACTCAGAATCTTAGCGTCCAAAAGATGGGGAACCAGCATGAATTCCTCTAAGCTTAATTACCATCTTAGAACCTGTAGCACTGCCACCAACCAGGAATTCCAGTGCCTGGCACACTCTGGTCCTCCCAAAACCTGGCCCGGGGACCCCCAAGACCCAGACCCTCTGGATCTTAACACAAGGAATGTAAACCCTTTCCCTCACCGTTGCCTCTCCCAGACTTCCCCTCCCTGGGTTACCCTGGAAGATCACTGTGATTCAAACTCCTTGAATCTTAAAACAGAGAGAAAAATTTACCTTCCCCCCTCCTTCTCTCTCCCCCTCCCAGATTCTCCCTGAGAAAGAAAGTAATCCTAACACAGAGAGAAATTAACCTCTCTCTCCCCCTTCCCTCCTTTCTCCCCACCAATTCCCTGATGGATCCAGACCCAGTCCCTGGGGTCTCACCAGAATTAAATAAAAAAAAACAATCAGGTTCTTAAACAAGAAAAGCTTTTAATTAAAGAGAGAAAAACAGTAAAAATTATCTTTGTAAATTTAAAATAGAATAAGTACAGGGTCTTTCAGCTATAGACACTGGGAATTCCCTCCCAGCCTAAGTATACCAATACAAATTAAAATCCTTTCAGCAAAATACCAGTTTGAACTCCTTCCAACCAAATACACATTTGCAAATAAAGAAAACAACCATAAGCCTAACTCGCTTTATCTACCTAGTACTCACTATTATGAACTTATAAGAGCCTGTATCGGAGAGATTGGAGAGAAACTTGGTTGCACGTCTGATCCCTCTGAGCCCCCGGGGTGAACAACAACCAAAAAACTAACAGCACACACAAAACTTCCCTCCCTCAAGATTTGAAAGTATCCTGTCCTCTGATTGGTCCTCTGGTCAGGTGACAGCCAGGCTCACTGTTCCTGTTAACTCTTTCCAGGCAAAAGAGATATGAAGTACTTCTGTTCCATTAACTCTTAACTATCCGTTTATGACACCCCCTTTTCCAGATCATTCATGAATATGTTGAGCAGCACTGGTCCCAGTACAGACCACTGGGGGGATACCACTATTTACACCTCTCCATTCTGAAAACTGACCATTTATTCCTACCTTTTGTTTTCTGTCTTTTATCCAGTTACTGATCCACGAGAGAACCTTCCCTCTTATTCCATGACTGCTTCCTTCGCTTAAGAGCCTTAGGTGAGGGATCTTGTCTAAGGCTTTCTCAAAGTCCAAGTACACCATATCCACTGGATCACCGTTGTCCACATTTCCCTCTACAAAAGCTATGTTGACTCTTCCCCAACAAATCATGCTCATGTATGTGTTTGATAATTCTGTTCTTTATTATAGTTTCATCCAATTTTCCTCGTACTGATGTTAGGCTTACTGGCCTGTAATAGCCAGAATTACCTCTGGATCCTTTTTAAAAATTGGTATCATGTTAGCTGTCCTCTAGGCATCTGGTACAGGAGCTGATTTAAGTGATAGGTTACATACCACAGCTAGCAGTTCTGCTATTCATATTTGCGTTCCTTCAGAACTCTTGGGTGAACACCATCTGGTCCTGGTGACCTATTACTGTTTAATTTATCAATTTGTTCTAAAAAGTCTAGATTCAAATACCCCACTGAGGCAGAGTCAGTGAGAGTGGAGATGCTTGAAGAGCGCACTCTGGTCTTCCTCTTGTTTTTGTTTGCTTCTTCATTACCACTGCTCTCTGGTTGCTGCAGTGCCTCTAATGGGACCAGAAAGGAGAATAATTTCTTCTCTGGGCAAAAACAAGGCCTGGAGACAGTTTTGTTGCAGAAAACTGCACGCAAGAACCCATTTGAAAGAGAATAATTTAATAGATTCTCTTCCATGCAGCAGGGAGATCTGGAACTGCCTTATTGCAGCTGTTGAAGCAGAACAAAACTAGTGATGTCTTCAAGGGATGGGCTGCTCCCCTGCTAACTGCTAGGTCTGGCCATACCTACAAAGCTTCAAAAAGGCTAAGGATCCATTGTAGCAGATCAGCAGAGTTTAGCACTCTGAAGAAAACAGTGTTATTTTGTCATCCCTATGTTGATATTTCCTCATGTCCAGCAAGAGCTTCCAGGACCTTACAATTCTACTTAACAGTTAGAACAAAGCACGTCTTACATATGGAAGCAGCAGAAGCAGACAGCGCAAGTGAAAGTGAGTCAGTAATGCCTCTTTAGATGTGATGGGATTATCTCGGCAGGCAGCCACCATTCATGACATCACTTGCAACTTCCAAAATATGATGGCATTTCTACAGGAATTAGACATATCACAACCTAATGGGTGTCGGGGGTGGGGGGAAACAAACACCATATAGCTTCCCTGAAGCAGTAATCTAAGTCTATCCAGAAAGCAAGGAATTTTCAGACACAAAGTTAAGACCCGTTCACTAGAAGGACACAGCATCATCACGCTGTATTTAAGTGGGGATCTGTAACCTTAGGACATTTCATTTGGGCTTTTGGTCCCCATTACTTACATGTACAGTATAGTCAGAAAACTAAAATTTCAACAGCATACGTAATCCCGGAGCCAAAAATGCTGTTACAATAAAATAGCCCAGATAAAATTTTAGCTCCATTAATCAAACGTGCAGTGTGGACTTGAAAACTTACTGCCTGATTCTGCTCTCATATATACTGGTGTGAATTTGGAGTGACCCTACTGAAGTCTGTGCCGTTACCTGGTGTGAGAGTTGCTTTAGTTTTTAAGTCCAAACTGCAGACACATTAATGGGAAAGGAAAATTTCCTAACAAAATGTCCCACACAAATTGTTTGTAATAAAATATCTCCCAATAAAATGTTGCAGAGCAAATTACGCACAACAAAAAACAGGACAGACCCTTCAGAAAGGGCACTGTCATTCTCCTGGATACTCAGGTGCTCTGGTTTAGTGTCCTCAGAAAAGGCTGCAGAATCCTCCTTGCTGCTGGCACAAGATATAATGAAGGATTTAATTGGAGGCTGTAAAATTCTATGTGCTGTCCTGGAGAATTTATACTTTTCCAAATGATGCCTCTCCATTCCTTAAATATGAGAGATCACCCTCGAGGGGGTAGCCCTGACCCCAGTCCTTTCAACATCCTCCCTCTACTCAGGGGATGCTTATATCCTACTGCCATGCTTTGCTGCACAGTAGCAGTCAATAGCAAAAAATGGCCTACAGAGAGAGAGGCACCAGGAAAGAAAGAAAGAACAAATATTTTAACAGCTACCTGCTAATACACAGAGTGGGAAGGAGGAAGACAGAGCACAAGAGGGACAGTGAAAACAGTATCAGTCCTAACATGTGGTTAGACCGATATGTGTTATCTAGGGTTTGCCAGCCAACTCCTGTGTGTGCAAGATCACAGTGCCCTGGTTAACTCTGCTTGCTCTGCTGTTTCCAGAAATGCCTTAAAAGCATTCATTCTGGAAATCATAGCCAATCTGCTTTTACGATGGCATGTTATCAATGAATGTCATAACTTGTTATACGCTGTTCTAATGGGGCCATTATTCAAAAACAGAATCACAGCATAACCACAGCTGCCTTCACGCTTACTTCTAGTCGGCATGAGATTTGAAGCAGGATAGGCTACCAGCATAGATGGCTTATACTTACCCCGGGGTGCAGTTAGGCCAATGTTGAGCACATTTGAAAACCCTAACCAGTGATTAGCTGCTTTCAGAGCATGCTTAATGCCTATTGCTGTGGGATTACTAGAAACAAACTGTCACCTAGCTCATAAAGGATCTGGTGCTGGAATAGTTTATTCTGAAGCAGGAGGCGGGGTCATTTTGACCCACATTTGGTCCATGGAAAGCTACTGCTCTATTGGAATGAAATGCCATGCATTAAATACATTGAGTCTAGTATAGATGGGATACTTTCAACTCATACATTTGTAGTTATAAATGGAAAGAGGGCACCTGTGCTGCCACAAATTCATGCATCTATCAAAGATGGTATGCTGTACTGGCACCAGAAAGAAAGGAGCAGATCCCAATGTCTGAAGAAGAGAAACCATCTATCCTCAATGCTAGGAGGCTCTATGGCCACCAAGAAGAGAAGAGGTAGGGTTTCATGGATTTCCTGACAGAGGCATCCGTCTGCCAACCTGACCTGACTTCCTGGTGGGTGTGCTGCCTTCCTGGTGCACGCATCTGAGACATCACAAAAAGGTTGCAGAGGGTTTTATCCCTTTGACCATTACCTTACGCTGATCATCCATATGGTACCAATGATACAGCCAGATATGACTTTGAGCAGGACCCTGAGAGCAAGGGTGAAGGGACTGGGGGCACAGATGGGGTTCTTTTCTGTCTTCCTGATTGGGGGAAAGGGCCTAGGCAGGGGGACATGCATCCTGGAGATGAATGCAAGACTGTGCAGATGGTGTTGACTGGAAGGATTTGGCTTCCTTGACCAGGAGATGTTGTTTCAGAAAGGAGGACTGCTGAGAATAAGTGGTGTCCACTGACAAAGAAGTTGAAGAGTATCTTGAGTCACTGACTGACCAACCTAGTGAGGAGGGCTTTAAACTAAGTTCTAAGGAGCAGGAGATAAAAGCCCACAGATAGGCTTTGAAAAAAGACAACAACAACAGAGGGCTAGATGTTGGGAAATGGAAAATTACAGTAGGATCACAGAAGCAACAAAAGAGAAAACAGTGGGAAAATCTGCTTAACATCTTAGATATCTGCATACAAATGCAAGGAGCAAAAAAAAAGAACATCACCGCACCCGACATTGGAAAAGTAATACAGCAAAATACCAAATTTCTAATTCAGTTCTTGGAATGTACTGGGGATAGGATCTGGGGAGTAAAAATGGGTCACAAATTAAATGAGTCAGCAATGTGATGCAGTTGCAAAAGAGGTTAATATCATTTTGGGACATATAAACAGGAGTGTCCTATGTAACACATAGAAGGTGATTGTCCTGTTCTACTTAGCACTGGTGAAGCCTCAGCTGGAGTCGCGTGTCCAATTCTGGGCTCCACACTTTCGCAAGATATGGATAAACTGGAGAGAGTCTCTAAGAGAGCTACAAAAAAATGATAAAGGTTTAGAAAAACAGATATATGAGGAAAAGTTTAAAAAAATGGGCATGTTTAATTTTGGGAAAAGAAGATAGAGGTGACCTCATGCATCTTGTGAAGGACTATTATAAAGAGAACGGTTATCAATTGTTCTCCTTATCCACTGAAGGTGGGACAAAACGTAATAGGCTTAACCTGCAATAAAGCAGATGTAGGTTAAACATTGAGAAAAATTTTCTAACTATAAGAATAGTTAAGCTATTCCAGTGGGCTTCCACTGGAGGTCACACAATCTCCGCCACTGGAAGTTTTTAAGAACTGGTTAGACAAACACCTTTCAGGGATAGTCTAGGTCTATTTGGTCCTGCCTCAGTACATGGGGTTGGACTAGATAACTTCTTACGGTCCCTTGCAGTCATACGTTTCTATTATTTTATGATCATAGGAGGGGCCTCTCTTTTACTCACCCACAGAATTCACCTGAACAAATGCAGTTTTGAGTGCATTCTATCACTCATCTGAAAGGCAAGCAGAATTCTCTCCTTCCTCCATCATCTCTTTCCCCTAAGAGCCAAATTCTACCCTTATTTACACCTCTGAAACCCTGTGGCAGGCCGGATTTGGCCCCAAATATTTGAATACTCCTAATATATTGGCCCATACAGAATACAACCTTTCCTCCCTTATTTTAAATTGGCTCTTTGCAACTGCATGAAATACCTTAACTGCCTACATTCATCCATATTTGGGGGGCCAGTTTATTTTTCGTTTCCATTTATGGTGAGTTTCTGCAGTTAAAATTAAACCATCGTGACAGTTCATTACCCTTTCTCCAAATCCACTGAATCATTTCATATAATTTCTAGAAACAAGATTTGTGGTTCACACACACACACACCAAGGCAAAATAAAGACAGTACACTTGAACGAGGAAGCAATAAAAGAATTATAGCAATAAAGAATAAAAATGCTGTATCAGGTTGTCATGGGAACCTGCATTCAAGGACTCCAGGTAACATTGTAAAACATGCCACTGAGCATAAAGCAGCTAAACAGGTTAAGAGGTTATTTATAACATTGCAACATGTCGTGCAGTGCCCTCTGGTGAGTGCACAAGACAGGCATGTCGGGGATTAAAAATCAGGCTTTATTCAGCAATTTTAGGACAACAAATCTTTGTACGTTGAATGCTTCTTAGCAAGAGAAATGTCAACTTTACAATTACACAAATAAAAAGAAGCTTGAGAAAGGCAAAATTGCTGCAGAACCACAGGGAGCTCCAAGCAACATACAAGGATGTATTGTCTTCAGTCCACAAACTGTCACTGCTCCATGCCCAGAAATTTCCACTGGAATCAGCAGGATTTCTGCATGTCAGGCAACTGCAGAATCAGCCCCTCCATTAATCATAATTGTTTATACCAGAGTGCAAAATAGGGAAAAACAGGGAGAACTGCAAGAACTACAGCATTAGGTTTCCTCTTTACAAGGTATTATAAGAGCAAAAATTGTTTTAAACTGCCCTTTGTTACGCGTTTTCCTTCTGCATATGCATGAATATCCGGGAGATTGTCTTGAGTGTCCTGAGAAAGCAGTCATTTCACACTATTACATAAAGATAACCTACAGAAAAAAGGATGATATAATATTGACCAGACTAAAGATCTGCATATGAAATAGAACTGAGTAATACTGCATTAAAACGCTAGACAAAACTGGAGCTTTTTGACAGGCTGATTGCTGTTTCTATACTGCCTGCTCTAACCTCCTCTCATTTTATGTACACGTTCCACTTTATAACAGAAATAGGACACATGGCCAGTGTCTTTCTGATAAATTAAAGTGTATCTTGAATGGTTAACATTATTTGCCCTTTGAACTTTGCCTTGAGGCATATAGCAAACATCCAGAAATATGCCTTGTCATGTCTTATTAGTTAATTCAGATCTGAAGGCGCTGTTATCAATATCTTGTCAGCAGAGGAATTTTTTGTTTTTTAAGCACACACTCTACTTAACAATAGCCATTAGTAGAAATATCATTAACAGAATATTTGAATAAATAAACCATTAACGTTTCATATAGATCGTCGTCTTAAAAACTAAACCAAAGATAGACACAATTTAGTTTCCTGATCCTGTTATATTTAAAGCACTGGAAATAATGGTCCATATTGATTTGGGGAGTGAGAGGGGGCGCTTAAAAATTATACTATTTCATTACATGACTTGGCAGGACCAATTTTTAAATGCATAAACCCAGATGACTTAATGCAATGTTCAGCAGTGATTTTGTTTTGTTGTACACTCTGAAAACATCCAGGCAGCTAAAATCATCGTTATATGTTCTGGACACTTTGAACGTAATTACATGGCTAGCAACACACTATCTTGCACTTAATTAAATAGCATAAAATACTGATTTATTATTATTATTTAGGGAAAATCCTTGCAAAAAGACCCTAGAATCTTTAAGCCTGACTTCCCTAGTTTTCCCCTATGACGTTAGAAAAAAGTCAATTCAGTTCTCCCCCCACTAAGTGGCACCAATGCACCACAAACCACAATGAAAACATCTGTATGGGCAGTTTAAAATATTCTTCTGCCTCCTTGAGCCTTGCCCACTGAATGTGAAATAAAGCAAGCACAGCATTATGTGATTAAATGCTTTCTGACAGAGGCTACTGACTTCAGCCGGTGATTGAACACCCAGAGAGGAGTCTGAATTCCAAGTCTTTTAACGGTTTTTTTTTCACAGCAGAAGGAAGTTTCTTTATGAAAGACATTTAACCCTTTGGTGTAAGCGTTCACCCAACATTAAACAGTAATTAATTTTCCATAAAGGAAATTCATAGTTTACACTGAGTTAAGAAAAAGCAAATAGGTAGACCAACGTTAATTATAAAGTCCATATTCTCATCAAGCCCCAACAATGCCAAAACTCATCCTAGCAAACTCTGCACATTCTAAACTCACCATCACCCATCTTAGCATTGACCATTATTGCAGCACCTTTCCGACAGACAGACAAACATCAGTCCTTTAAGGACATGTGCTGCTACTTTTATTCTGTGAGAATTAGGGAACAATGTGAAGTATTAAAGAGTTGTAGCTCCATGAAGACATTAGCTTCCTATTATTCCCTGAATACCTGTTCTTTTGTTTAAAAGAAAAAACATTAAGAACATGCAAAGCAGTCTGCCAAGCCTAGCTTGGATTGCATCTTTACCATACATAGTCTGCACTGCACGCACCCAAAGCCTGGATTGATTTACGAGCATTGTAAACTTTCTTTTGGCAAGTCCTTGCAAGTGCCTTTTGTTTGTGCAGATAAGATTTAATGACTCCCAAATTCTTGATAGAGCTGTCTCAACTTTTCTCAGAACTCTGCTTGCAAGGCTCTTAGATATCATTGTGACTGATGTGGTATAAGGTCCTACACAGATTAGATCATTGTTTTTTTTTAGTTTGGAAGGTGATAAGGGGTTAAAGGCTGCCGAGCCATCCAGTAACACACTCACTGTCCCTTTGGTTTGCTTACTCCTACTAGACTGGGGCCTTGCCTGCCTGGCCAGGAATTAGGACTGAGGGCTTGTCTACATCAGAAAGTTGCAGCGCTGGTGAGGGAGTTACAGCGTTGCAACTTTGAAGGTGTACACATCTGCAGGGCACCACCAGCGCTGCAACTCCCTGTTTGCAGCACTGGCCGTACTCCCGTTTTGTCTCGGGTGTAGAGGATCCAGCGCTGGTGATCCAGCGCTGGTAATCCAATGTAGACAGTTACCAGCGCTTTTCTTGACCTCCGTGGAAGGAGGAAGCCTCTGGTAATCAAGCTGGTTTCCTTTCCCGGTTTGCTCTCTCGGTCCCGGAGCCACCCAGCAAACCGCAGGGAAGGAGACCTGCTTGCTCGGGGTTCCGGGACCGAGAGAGCAAACCGGGAAAGGAGACCAGCTTCGCCGCGGTTTGCTCTCTCGGTCCCGGAGCCAGCCAGCAAACCGCAGGGAAGGAGACCTGCTTGGTCGGGGTTCCGGGACCGAGAGAGCAAACCGGGAACGCCGCGGTTTGCTCTCTCGGTCCCGGAGCCAGCCAGCAAACCGCAGGGAAGGAGACCTGCTTGCTCGGGGTTCCGGGACCGAGAGAGCAAACCGGGATTCTGAATAGGGAGCGGAGTTGGAAGACTATCTAACCCACACCCAGTGCTTAATTTGTAGCAATTTGTAGCCGAGCTCTAGCACCTGGGCAGTTCATAGCTCCTGCACCTCTGGAATATAAAAACATTGCTTGAGCTGCAACACTTCTTTCATTACAAATAAGCACTGCCCACACCCCCTCGTAGTTGGAACAACTGGCTACAGAAAACCGAGCACATGTTTAGGTTTAGATCTACTTGTTTCCTGTTTTTCCCAACACAAGAACAGAAAGTAAAAATGAATGGTGAGCAATTGTATTAATCAGCGTTACACGAGGAAAGTACACATTGGACCAGGGAACAAAGGAAAATATGACAGAAAGATTTGGTGGTGCCTGTTCTATGTGAAAGCAAACCGTTTAAAAATGCACAGACCAAACACACAGGTTAACCAAATTCCTATGGTCCTTTGGTTTCAGCCCAGACAGCCATGTGGTCTCAATATCAAAGTATCAGCTACCTGCAGGAGAAGAGCTGAAACTTAAAAGCTACAAGATGGAATCAGTAAGAATGCAAGTATAACAGTGTCAGAGCTGTAACAATTTCATGGAAGCTGACAAGCGACTGAATCAGTAGGGTTTCAGACAAGAGTTTCATGATGATGGTTTGGGGTGACTGATTCTTAGAGGGGAAAAAACCTACTACATATTTCCATTAAGGTGGAATTTCTTCTACAACAGCTGTTTCTATGGACGAGTTATCTTTACTGGTAACCTATGGTATTTTCGCCAAGAGGCATACCACCGAGCAGATCAAATTTACAGGTGATAATGAAGTGCTGCATTGAATAGTGCCAGAAAACATTTTAAAGTCATAGCAACGTAGGAGGTGGGGGTTGGCTTCCAAATTCTTTCCTTACCAACAGCTAGTTCACATTTCCGGCAGGAGAAAGTGGATCTGAAGCAGCTCAATTCCCCATGCTATAGTTCATTCGTAGATGAGCCCTCTTTGACCAGCTGATCCTAGCACTAAAAAGTAACACCAGGAATGAATAAATAGTGACCTCCCTAATCAAAGAGGGCTGCCATCAGACACCATAACCCATGGTTGCAAAGAATCCTGTGGCACCTTATAGACTAACAGACGTTTTGGAGCATGAGCTTTCGTGGGTGAATACCCACTTCCTCAGATGCATCTGAGGAAGTGGGTATTCACCCACGAAAGCTCATGCTCCAAAACGTCTGTTAGGCCACGTCCAGACTAGGTATTAAAATCGATTTTAGATACGCAACTTCAGCTACGGGAATAACGTAGCTGAAGTCGATTTTCTAAAATCGAGGTACTCACCCGTCTGGACGGCGCGGCATCGATGTCCGCGGCTCTCCGTGTCGATTCCGGAACTCCGTTCGGGTTGATGGAGTTCTGGAATCGATGTAAGCGCGCTCGGGGATCGATACACCGCGTCCAGACTAGACGCGATATATCGATCCCCGAGCAATCGATTTTAACCCGCCGATGCCGCGGGTTAGTCTGGACGTGGGCTTAGTCTATAAGGTGCCACAGGATTCTTTGCTGCTTTTACAGATCCAGACTAACACGGCTACCCCTCTGATACCAGCCCATGGTTGTGATTCCACCTTCTTAAGGCCACCCACAATATAGGCTGGCCATGAAGAAACAACCTTACTTTGCACAGAAGGATTGTAGGAGTACACAGTCTCAGGGATATCCAGAACTGCAATCATTTTATTGCAGCAAGGAAAAACTGCAGTTGTCCCTAGAGGAAAAAGAAACACTTCAAAGCTGCATCTAAGACAAAGTGTGCAAATCTCATATATTCAGACACAGTTCTAGCTTTGAATTCACACGCAGAGACTTCTCTGCTCCTGAGATATGACAGACACTCTGTGCAGAAGGCAAGCTTATATCCTGGACATCAGATCACTGTCTACACTTGTTGATTTGCCTCCTAATCCTTCGCTTCATCAGTGTGATATCCAGCAGCTGATTGTTTTGTTGTTTGTAGTAGGCTGAAGTAATTAAGCCTAACCCTATTCCTGTGGGAGTCTCACAGAAGGTTAGTGATCCACAGGCATGACATGCTGTTATTTATAACTGATTAAGTCCTATTTATCTCCATTTAGATGTTTCAGGAGATGGGAGAGATCCCAATACACATAGGTGACTGATTAGAAATACCAGCTGAATATGGTAGCTTAAAGTTCCCCATTGTGTGCGTGGGGGGGGGGAGCCAAAATAACTAATTCCTTTTCATATCCAAAGTAAGGAGCACAGCTTAGTCATGGTTTTCAATAGTAGAACTGTGTAGATCCTTTGTTATGAAGCCTGAAATCAGATGAATCTCAGCTGCTTTTGGGTTCATGTTAGAATGCGGAAAGTATGCAATTGTCATGTAGCCACATTGGTCCTGGGATATTAGCAAAACAAGGAGAGAGAGGTAATATATTTTATGGGACCAACTTCTATTGGTGAGAGAGACAAGCTTTTCAGACACTAAAGAGAAGGTCTGGTCCCTGATTGACTTTGTCTACTCACAAGACTGAAAGGGACATTCAGGTGAAATGTGCTTCTCTCCCCTCCCCTTCCTCCCAGCAGAAAGCTTTATTTAGCAGAGCACTGCAATTAATTCTGTTAGCCAAAAGCTTGGGGGAGGGGGAAAGTACCCAAATACAATGTTGAACCACTCTAGAAAAGTCTGTGATGGTTAGAAGTTTTCATACAAAGAACTTATCTTTGCACAAGCAGGCAGGGAAGGATAGTGGGAAGAATTTCTGCTCCTTCTCTGCCTTTGGCAAGAACTCCAACACTTCTTCATTCATATTTGGTAGAGCCCCTCGAAATCCTGGGATGAAAGGCACTATTTAAGTTCTAAGAATTTGATTATTATTCAGACAGCTACACATGCAATAAAGGCCTAATAAACTTCTGTACGGTAATTTATTCTTAATAAGTGCATGTTTACCTCCTGGGTGTGGTGTTCTGTCCCATCTAGTGGCACTGAGACCACTTAGCTAGCACTAGACAGCAGACTCATTAATCTCTCTCTAACCACCATATGGCTTTTAGCTCATGCAGTAGAGACTCATGCACTAAACACCAGAGACCCCAGGTTCAATCCCGCCTGCCGATGACTGGGGTCTGTCAGTGTTACGCATGGGCAAAAAACAAAGCCTCTTCATATATCGATAAATATATACACTCATACATATATATACAGATTCAGATTACATGTACATCAGTAAGAAAGCCAACACAGTGGCACAGGAGACCCCCTGAACAAAAAGGCCACCGTCCATTTCTTCAGAAAGAGGCAAAATGTTACAGTATTCACCAGAAAAACTTCTGCATTGAATTAAAGTCATTGTAGTATTTGCTCTTTTGGGTATAGAGATGTGAGCGGAATGATGAGTAAATGGAAATACTTTAATGATGAACACTGTATTAGGAATCCAAAGCCAGATTCCAGGGGCAGAGACAGCACAACTTTCCCCTCAGCGCCGGCAGGTCTACTGTCATTTCCCTACTTCCCATCAAATGCCAGAGCAGAGCTTTATAAGGGACCAGCAGGCAGACGTCAATGCCCCCAGCTACTGTAAACATAAAGAATGATCTGAGTTCAAGCACCAAGACAGCAGCAGTCGGACCTAGTGGGGCCTTTCATGTCCTCCTTCCTTAGAATTGCAACCCTCCAGAACAATGATACTCAGACCGAGACTTGTGAGCCACAAGTGGCTTTTAATGTGTCTCCTTGTGGATGTTTGCAGCACATGATATTAAAACACTGTGTGATTTAAGGATTAACCAATCGGGGTGTGTTTATTATTACTAATCAACTGTAGCTGATAAAATAATAATAATTGGTCAGTCATTTTGTGGTCAGAAATATTTCCCATCACCCTGTTTAAATATGAATCCATAGTACTATAGTAATGAAACAATGAATTCATACAATTGTGGCTCGTTTGGGTAATGCTGATCTCTAATTTGGCTCTTGAATCACTGAGGTCTGAATATCACTGCTCCATAAGTTGTTTCCTGGGTTTGGGAGGGGTGGGACAGCAGGCCTACCTCCTGATTCCCCAAAGATGGAAGGAGCATGCCAGCCATTTTTCCCCCTCCTCCCAAAGAGCTCAGGTGGGGCACAGGTGCTGGAACTAGGGCTGCAGGCGAGTGCTGTTGCACTCCCTGGCTTGAAGTGGTTTCTGTTATAAACAGGGTTTACGCAGTTTGGTTCAATGGCTCTCGGCACCCCCACTATAAAAATGGTTCCAATACCACTTGGTGGGAGGAAGGAGCATGTCAAACATCTGACTCCGGAAGACAACTCATACGAGCAGTATAAAAGCCACAAGGATCTGACTTGAGGCTTTCAGTGGAAACTATATGAAACTTGATGGATTTGCCTCTTTTTGGAACTGTGCAAAAACCCAGCTAATCTGGTTGAGTTTTACATTGAACTTCATTTCAAATGAACCTAAAACTCACAATGAAACTCAGCTAGTGTAAAGTGAAACCTCCAAGTTTGACACAGATCTAATCTCTAGATCTTTATGGCTTCAGAGCTTCAATAACCTCGCTTCCCTCAAAACAGCAGTCAGAATGTAGAGGTGGGAGCATAATGAAACAATCTACCTTGAAACCTGGGAGCTAAGGAGCAGAACCTTCATACAACAGCTAGTACAAGGAATGCAGCAGTACTTCGGATAGCTAGCATTTGCTTATTGCAAACCAGAGGACTGCATACATCATCGTAGGGTTCGGTTCACAAGCTGAGCCTGTAGTTTGGCCTGCAAAAGGTAAAAGCTAGGCAACACCTGCAGATTTTCTTGGCAGATGCAGGAGTTTCCTGGAGCTCCCATTCCCAATGTCTCAAAAGGCCAAAGGAGGCTGGTTTGCTGGCTTCACAACTGTATGAATAACCCCAGTCCTAGCATGGGCTGAGGTTCACACATGCATCAAATCTCAAACTAAGGCTCAGTCTGAGTGGGTTTGAGACAAATATTTGCATATTTCATGTGAGCAAGGTAATGTTCCCAACTGTTGTGATTTTACTGCTAGCCTCTCAATATTTGGTGTTATTCTTAAAGACTCAGCTCCTGGAGTCACGTGAATATATGAAACACTGAACTATCGTTTATAAAAAAGTAAGTTTCTAGACCTTATGATTGTGTTGAAGAACTTGCAAACGTGACCTGTGCACACTTTGCAGGTTCAAAAACCAGAAGGCAAAGAAAAGTAATGCAAAAACAGTTATAATTACCAATCCCAAGATTTTTAAACTAATCTCATGATTTTGAGGTAGCTGACTCATAATTGCTTGGGAGCAGCAAATACTGGAGTGCATTGGTCTCATGGTTTATGCACCAGATTGGGACTCATGGGCTCCCCATTCAATTCCATGTTCTTCCATTGACATGGGGCAAGTAATTTATGGCCAGATTTTTAAAGCTATTTAGGTGCATAACTTCCACTCATTAAATTTTGATTTAGGCAACTAAATACCTTTAAAAATCTGCCCCTTAGTCTCCTTGCACTTCAGTTCACCATCTATAAAAAGGAATACAGATATTTCCCATTCTCCCACCTTTTATCTGTCTTATCTATCTAGATCGTAATTTCTTTCTGGAGAGAGACTGTTTATACAGTTCATAAGAACAGCCATACTGGGTCAGACCAAAGGTCCATCTAGCCCAATATTCTGTCTTCTGGCAATGGCCAACACTAGGTGCTTCAGAGGAAATGAACAGAACAGGTAATCACTAAGTGATCGATCCTTTGTACCTCACAACATGGGGCCCTGACATCAGTAGGGGTTCCTAAGCGCTACCATATATTAATAATAAGAACACAATTCTAGTCTTCCCTCCAGTATCTCAAAACTTATCAGTATCTAACATCAGGAAACATATATCCCATAGACAAACCTTGCCCACGATTCAAAAGTATTGGGTAATACATATCCTATTATCATCAAATGAAGCAAAACTTTTAGCATCAATGATCTTGCAAAACTGTACCACCATAATGTTTTGAAATGTAACTGGTATACAAAACTATCTACACCACACTATCATCTCCTCTCATGCTTATGATTTCATCAGACTGAATCTTCCGGGAGTTGCAAGCATGCGTGTGTGGTATGACATCTTTTAAAAAGAACTAACAAAAGCTCTCTCTGATATACTGTACGTAAACAAAGCACTTTGGTAGATACACAGCTCTTGCTTTTCATGTCACAATCAAACATATGAAAAAAACTCCAACAAAACAAAGTCTGATCTCTCCAAGCCAAATTAATTCCCACTGGCACAGAGTTAATATGTCTCAGACTGTCAGACTGCTTTGGACCAGTATTTTGCTCCAGGCCTTGTGGAAAGATTTCACTGTGATGGGAACGGGAACCGTACAATATAATATGATCACAGTTTCATCAAGTGGAAGATGACTCGCTGGTTTGTTTTAAACTTCTCACTGGAAGGTGGAATAGGGAATACATAACACTCAGTCCCATATGCAATTTGCTGGAATCCAGTTAGCCACATGAAAGATTATAACCAATGCCAAAGACGGGGGCGGGAGGAGGGGAAGGGACATTGAGTTTGAAAGTCAATCTGATGGGTGGACCCAATGGACAAGATTCTCCTGACTTATACCACTTGACACCTCACTGATTTCAATGGGAACTCAATGGGGTATAAATTAGAACAGATTCGGCCCATTCTTTTGTTTTAAAAAAAGGAAGATAAAGAAATGAACTTTCAAGATGCTATTAAAGGTTTGTCTGCCCCCAAATGTTTTCTCTTAAAACTTCCCATCTTTGCAGCTCTAGGGAAGACAAGGTACCAATGGCTTCTGAAACACCAGGATGATCAGGTAGTACTGCTCTGAGCAGGATTGGGTGGTTAAAACAGTAGTGACCTACCTATCACTGCTACCATCATTGCTAGCACCAGTGGAACTGCACCCAGTAACGGTGGAAAATTTTAAAGGAAAAAATATCAACTTGGTGTTACAACACAGAGATATGGGGCTAGTTTGTACAGCAACAAAACTCGTCTCTACAGTTGTACTGGAGGTACGCCATTGTCTTTCACCGGAATTAGATCTACTTTATGTGTCACAGATACCATATAATGGTAATAGCTAATGGACATTCTCTTTTAGAAAGCTAGTGCTTTTGAGTAGGAGAATCTGAGTTTTATCCCTACTCCAAGTGCTGTAGGTATGCAGAATGATGATAATAGCGGCCAAAGACTTTCAGTTCGTTTTCTTTAAAGTTCTATTAAAATAGAAAAATGTGTAACTATTCCAATTGCAAAGTTTGCTCTTTTCCTCTTGACTATGTTATAATTTGTCCTGTTCACCCTTTCATTGGACTAGCTAGAAAAATGTTCCTAGACACTGAGCTTTTGAATTCAGTGTCTTATCACGCCTGCAGAGTATAAAATAGAAGCTCAGCAAAGAACAGCAATGGGAATGTAAAGGGCTGTCATTTTTAAACAGGCACAAGGTTTAAGGTTATTTACTATTAACATTGTCTTTTCTAGCTCTTTACTTCTGTATCTCAAATATGGTTCTATGCTTTTGTGCATTCTGCATTGCTCCAAGTTCTGTTAATTTCTCCACTTTCTCATTTCAGGTTATTAATATGAACAGGAGTTTTAGTAGTATTCTGAAAAATTGAGCAATATTGATTATATAATTATTTTTCTTACCTCTAGAAAGATCAGAGAAGCTGTTTGCACAGTTTACTCAAAGAAAAACAGACTCCTCCAGCACAGGGCCATATTGCAGTCCCATCTAATTCTTCATTCCAAATTAAATATATATTGCCATTGGGTCAGGTAAGCCTAGCTGACAAAAATGTCCACCACAGATTTTTGTCTTATTCTACCTATGTAATAGATTTAGCAAAGAAGAAAGATAAAGGAGAGTTACCAGTTTTACCTTACAAAAGGGTAGTAAAAATTTTACCAGATGGAGCAGAAAACTACTCACTTGCTCTTTGCCACAGTGACTGGAGAGAATTTTAAAACTTAATATTTTACTCACCAGTTAAAAAATGTATTTGCTGTGAGTCGTATTTTGCAAGAAATTTGTATTCTTAAAAGTACAAATACAGCCCCACAAAGATTCCAAACTGCTACGCCTTTGGTATCCTTTTTGTTTCCGACACTCTGACACAGTGCAATTAAGTCAAATCAGATTGCAAAAGGCGCAGAAGTACCTTGTTTGTCTTCTTCCCATCAACATCCACTTGCCCTCTTCAGCACAGGTCACCTTGTCTACGTACTACATGTGCCAGTACAGGACTCCAGAGGGGTGTTATTTTAAAAAACAATAATAAAATTCCAAATTCCAAAACACTTGGAAGAAAAAAAGAACAAGTTGTGCAGCGGGACAAACTCAGCCGTAGTTCTGCAGCTGACTGAGCCCCTAACAAGTGCCAGCGGTTTCAAAAGAGCTGTAATCTGTAGAATGTTATCAAGGTTTTTATCACACTCCGGGACTTATCTAAGCCAAACAATCACTAGAACAGCAGTTGATAAGGCATCCTGACAAGGTAATTTCAGCAATTAAAACTCCACAGCTACAGCCATCATATGCGGAGAATATTTTAACACTCTTTACACTTTAACCTCTAACCTGACTCTCTTCCTCTGTTCTTTCCAAACAAGTGATCAATTTATTTTCCTCTCTCTCTCTCTTTTTACAACAGCGTGCACTTCTTGCTGTCATTTACATTACACACAGGTGCCCTTTGAGCTCTCCCCTCTGGTGTGTGCAGTTCGTTTACTGATACCATTTTGCTTAATCAAAGGCACTATTTCCTCACTGAATTCAAGTGGCAGCATTCCCTGTTTTAATACAGATTCACCCTGAGAAGCAGCAGAAGCCACCACATACTGCAGTGTTGAAAATTAAAAAAAACAATCAATGGTCGTCAACATGACCTGGGAATCTTACCCAGTTCTGATGTAAATGGGCATAACTCAATGGAATTGTCTTTGGAATACAACCCGGTGGAATTTACACCTAAGGAATTTCACCCACATATCACAGAGCAGAATTTGCTCAGAAACTTTTGGCTTCATCACTTTCCTTTTAATCCCTTCACATCACAGGAAAGTCAGACGAATATTTGCACTGCAGCAGCAGAGTGTCTTTCTCGGTCTTCTAACTGCAGGCATCACCAAGCAAGTATATAGCTGTGCTTGTCACAGATTTCTCCTACCAAGCCTGGCTTTGTATTACTACATTTTAAAAAACATTTTGTTGCCAAATGTAGTTGGCAACTAGTCTATAAAAAAACAGAAGCTACTTGTCAACCGGACAGAAATGTTAGTGGCTTTATACTATTTCCTTTCAGACACTGCCTGGGCCTCCTTCCAAATTATTTTGCTCCTGTACATGCGTCTAAGCGAAGGTAGGGGGCTAATGTAGCTTTACGCCACCATTGTGCTCCCAATATTCTGGCCCTGTGCAAGGCCCTGCCTGGTCTCTAGTGCAAATCAGGGCAGTTTCTAGTCTGCTCTAACTTTGCTTTTCATGACTTTCTATTGGTCCTGGGGAGCACAGACAAGCTGTTATGCAGTGAACTCTGGCCACATCTCATCACCCCACCAATCTGCTGCTATATCAAGGCTGGGAGCAGGACCAGAGAAGAATCCTATGCCAGTTCAACACAGGCCAGGGAGACTCTCTGCACTGGGCTTAGTCTTAAGGGACTATTTCTGCTCACTTTAAGGCTACTTTATACTGCTATACATTGCATTAAACCACAACTGACGGCAACACAGTAAGAGGTTGCAGTCTCCATGTGCAACAACTATTAAACAATAGGCACTACATTTTTTTTCACGTTTGAACAGTTAGAATTAGGAACCAAGAATGCATGATTTGTTGGCATATTTTCACGTTAAAAAAAGAAAAATTGGCACCTGCAAAAAACAAGCAATCACTTCAGCTGAGAAGGGTGTCGTGGAATTTTCCTGTTTCAAAAACTTTCTTCAATCAAGAGCCAGAACCAGATGCAGAAAAACATTTTTCTTAATAAATCACTTTGTGTCTGGCATGTGAAATGCAAACTAATCTGTTTAAATTACAACAGTTAATGTGGTTATAAAAATAAGAAGATGCCTTCATATTTTTTAATCAGAAAAATATATCCTGAATTTCAGGAAAAATTACCCAGCTCAACTAGCAATGATAGTGTCTATAAATACAACATAGTCTCTTCCTGGGATCAAATATGCTTTTTTCTTTCCATTAATCTTCAAAAGCTGGTAGTTTCCTGGTTTCTGTTTGGATCAGATGGGGATGTAATATGGGTAATTGAATGAACAAGCAAGTGATTGGTTGTGTAATTATAACTTTGCAGTTAAAGGTACAATTTGTGCTGCTCACTGACTTGTTGGCCTTTGATATTTGGGCAGCTATGCCTGAAACATGAAGACATCTGTATTGCTATCTGTAGAATAGGTGGAGGAGATTCAACAAGAAAGAGTGGGCTGTCTTGTGCATGTGTGCATTTGTGAGAATAAGAGCTGAATCTAAAAAGAAACACAAGATGAGTCTTCCCATCCCATTTAAAGGCACAAGACAGCCCACTCTTTCTTGTTGAATCTCCTCCACCTATTCTACAGATAGCAATACAGATGTCTTCATGTTTCAGGCATAGCTGCCCAAATATCAAAGGCCAACAAGTCAGTGAGCAGCACAAATTGTACCTTTAACTGCAAAGTTATAATTACACAACCAATCACTTGCTTGTTCATTCAATTACCCAATGCATATATTTCTGACCAAGAGATGTGCAAATAATTATTTTCATTACAGTTAGTTGCTTTCACATTAATATATTCATTGCTTCCACAGAGATGAAGGATGATCCAGTGATTAGAGCACTGTTCTAGGACTTGGGAGATTAGGGTTCAATTCCAAGCTCTGCCACAGACTTCCTGCATGATCTTGGGCAAGTCACTTAGGGCTTGTCTACCTAGTGCAGCAATGCATACTATGGAGGTGTGTGATTTCTAAAGAACATTACTGTGTTGCACGCTAAATGGTCTGTGTAGAACCTGCTGGTGCGCAGTCAAAATTCCCTAGTGCACTTATATGTAGTACTGTGTGAAACAATGCTTTGCTAAAGTGCACTAAGGATTTTTCAGTGCACACCAGCAGGGTCTACACAGACCAATTCGTATGCAACATGTCAGTGTTCTTTAGAAATCACACACCCTATAGTATGCTCCATGTAGACGTGCCCTTAAATCTCTCTCTGCCTCAGTTCCCAATCTGTTAAGTGGAAATAACGATACATTGTGCCCTCATAGGGCTGTTGTGAGGATAAATACATTAAAGAATGTGATGCACTCAGCTATGTACTACAATATCTCTTACTATGTAAGCTGGACTGTCATTTATTTCCTAACTGAAAGTCCTGTGGTACTAATAAATATAATTCATCTTGCAGTTATTAGAAATTCTAAAGCTATTTCAAAACTAAACTGAAAGATATAATATTTTAGCCTAGCATTTAATTAGCGATTTCATCTTCCCATTTGATTGTATCTTTGATTGTAAAGTGTAGCAAGACACTATTTATGTGAATGGACTTACACACAGTTGATCAGGGAGTATATGGAATTATACTGTTTTTTCCAATTATTGGGATTGGATTCACTAATCAAATTGGTCCAAAAAAGGTGGCTATTGGCAAGGAATGAGCATCTCTCCCATGTATCGAAGTAGTTCCAAAATGGCCGTTCCCCCTGCCCCCAACAGGAATGGACTATGCTTTTCAACCCCCTTTTTCCCTCCACCATCACCAGACAGCAAACCAACCCCTTAAAAGCACAATTATGGTGTATGCAATCAGTTTTTAAAGCACCTAACCACTCTGCCATAAACTGTCACTCCAGACATTGATGATAGGCCATAAACACATATTTATCACATGACACCTGTACCGTGCAGTCCAATGGTGCAATAATCCTTATCAAATCAGTTGTTTATCAGGAGCCCAACAAAAATAAGGTTACACCTTGCTGTCTCCTCCTTGTAACCTCTGCTCCACCACCACCACACATGGCTTCAATTAAAGCTACATTTTCAGACTCTCTCGACCTACTTACTAGTGCCTGCCCTTGAAAACAGATCCCTGTTAGCAAAGCACATTGAAATGATCACCGCTGAACTTGACAAATACCCTGTTGGCCTAGCTTTTCACTTTCTTGCCTGCTGTAGTGCTGGCACCCAGGCCCTGTGTAGAGCAATGTGTCAGCATGGAAGTGTTTACATTTAGGACATGTCCACACTTACCTCCGGAGCGATCGATCCAGCAGCAGTCAATTATCATGTCTAGTGAAGACGCGATAAATGGAATGCCGAGCACTCCCCCGTCGACTCCGGTACTCCACCGGAGCAAGTGGTGCAGGCGGAGTCGACGGGGGATTGCGGTAGGTCGATCTAAGTACGTTGACGTTAGCTACGTTTTTATACACGTAGCTGAAGTTGCGTAACTTAGATCGATTTCCTCCCTCCCTCCACCCCCACCGTGTAGACTAGGCCTAAGTGTCTATTCAACATCTGTTTACAAGCAGCTTTCTGCATTTTGGAAACAAGCTGAAGGTCAAATAGACTCAACTGAATCCAAAATGCTTGTTTAAAAATAATAAGAATTGCAGGTGGTACTGGATAGAATTTAAATGATTCAAGTGACTGTTCAGTCATGATGGTCTTTGTTCTTGGGTGTTAGACACTGCTTCCATTAACCAAATTAATGTACTCGAGCAAGAACAAAAACATTAGGACAGATCTCCTCCTATCTGCCTTGGCCTCCTCCTTGTAAGAAGAAACTTGGACCTTTTCTAACCATTATTGTATATTGCATATTAAAAAAAAGAAAGCAGGCTCTGACCAACAGAACTCCTGGTACACACAGTATAAAAGCAAGTGAAGTGAATTAACCTGGTATTTGAGCAATACAAGGAATAAAGTTCACTTCAAAAAGTACATTTGCTATTTGTGCCTATATGGAATATTCCCTTTCACTGACGGTGCTTGATGTGCCAGAATAATAGGATACCTCATTCTTTTATTCACTAACTGGAAAAAAAATCTGACAGAAACAATAATTTCGCTTTATGAATTATGCATGTGATCCAACTTTTATTGATAAAACTTCCATGCTTTACAATAGTGCCACTATGAACTACATTGTCAAATTCAATCCACATTCCTTACCATGGAACACTTGTGAAACATAGTTTATTTCAAAATGTCTAATTCGGCGAGATGATATAAAAAAGTAACCTACAAGTGGAAGTTTTTCCCACCTTCCTAATTGAACAAGATCCAAGAATGAAATTTTCCAGGTTTGTAATTTGCCTTTAATCTCAAACACATTTTGTTGAGATGACTCAGCTGGAGCACGAATGTTCATTTTTACTTGCAGGCAATATTAATAAAAACTACAAAAAGTCACTTCACTTCCTCTTTGAGACCTCTCCCCTTCTAGCATTCTGTTGTCGCACAGTCAATCAAGACTCTGACTAAAGAACTCTGACTAAAAACATGTCTATACATACAGCACTGCAGCGGGGCAGCTGTACCGATACAGCGTGTCTGGTGAAAATAGGGCCGCCGGGGGGGGGGGAGGGGAAGTGGAGCAATTTACCCCAGGCTCCCAGCCCCGGAGGGGCCCCCATGAGAATATAGTATTCTATAGTATTGCAACTTTTTTTATGAAAGGGGCCCCCTAAATTGTTTTGCCCTAGGCCCCCTGAATCCTCTGGGCAGCCCTGGGTGAAAAGCCCACCTCCATGAGTAGCAGGAGCTATGTTGGCAGGAGAAACTTTCCTATCGATATAGCGCTGTGCACACAAGGGCTTATATCGGTGTAACTTATGTTGCTCAGGGGGATGGAATAGTCACACCCCTGAGCGACATAAGTTTTGCCAACAAAAGTGTAGTGTAAAAATAGTCTAAACTCATTTTGGGCCACTCCTGATTTATAAACTTACGGGCTTATCTACACAGGGAAATTATTTTAGCACTAGGAATGGTTATGAATTTAAAGCCCAATAATTATTCTGGAAGAAGAGACCACGTGGGAAGCTATTCTGGTCAATTTCCCTGTGTAGAGGAGACCTAAGACTGCTGCTGGATATATTGTGCATGTGATGCTAAGTCTGCCCCTGGAGAGCAGGCTGTTATTCAGGCTTTTGTTTCCATACTCTCTTCCTTTATTGTATTGTGAGGTTCGGCTGAGACTCTGGCTCAAAAAGCACTTTCCCATTGATTAGCTACATCATTGTTTTTATCATCAAAGTCTTTACAAATTGCTATTTGCCTATTATTATAATATTGACAGCTCCTTTGGTGGGAAGAGCACTGAGAGGGCTTTCATACATTCTTACCATTGATATAGAAACCTGCACTGTCTTTATGCAAATAGTTTATGTATGTTTGCTGCTATCATCTGGCCAGGTTAAATTCAGCTTTAATGAAATGCACTTGTAACTCTGTGAACTCACAAACACAAGCCCTCCATGATAAGCAAGCAATAAAAACCTCTCCTTTACTGGCAACAAGGCAGTTCATATTTCTAATATATCTGTTATTTCTGTACTAAGATTATTTTACTGCAGCAAATTGAATTCCCCCCATGAGGGTAATAAAAAAAAAAAGAAAAGAAAAATGCATCAAAGACACTGGAGCAAAATCAGAGATTCTCTAAGTGAGAAAGGATGGAAAAGAGAAAATTACAGAGGAACTGAAATTAACAGAGATGTTACAAATCAGAAGAAACCACATTAAAATAAAATGCTTTGTGTTGCCCAGTTAGGAAAATTATTTAACACAAATATAAAATACTAAGTATTCCAACAGTGCATTTCATCCAAGTACATCAAAGCATTTTACAAACATCAAACAGTTGTCATTTAAACAGTTGTCATTTACAAGACACGCCTTCCCTACCCCCTGCAGGTATTATGCCCATTTTGTAGAAAAGGAACCTGACACAGAGAGAGTTTAAGTGAGTTGCTCAGAGTCAGACATTTAATCAGTTGCAAAGCTAGATCCAGGACCCAGAAATCCTGATTTCCATCTGTGTACTGTGACTACTAGAAAATGCTTCCTTTTCCTAGAATACATTTTCAATGTAATCATTCACTGGTGTGTATATGTACACAAAGGCTCCCCCGCAACTGGAAGGGGATGAAAGTTCATCAATAGCTTTGAAAATTTAAACTTCTTGCTCAAAGATTCAGAAGGCAAGTTAACCATTTACTGTATATGAAGTCAACTGAGAATCAGAATAACTCATTCTTCCCATTTGCAGTCTCATGTTTCTGAAGCCTGCAAACAATCTTGCTAACACAGATTTAGTATTCATATCATCACAGCACAATCACTAACCAGTACTTCCCCACATGTTTTGTTCCATGTAATGTTTCTTGATCAATAGGGATGTGATTCCCAAATTGGTAGAGGATTCAGAAATATGGTTTGCATTTTATTCCTACGGAAGACTGTCAGGCCTGCGTTATGGAGGAACTAATATTCTGAAAGGAGGAGAATGTAAACTAGTTCATTTCATTTTATTGGCCAAATATACCATACCTGATACTTAAGTAATATAGCATAATGCAGGTTTATTACATTATTCATGAGACACTGGAATACAGGTGAAGTAGTTCTGCTCTAGGTATAGCCAATACAACCTAAAACATTTATTCTCAGGAAAGAATTCTACAGCTGTCAAATGGCTTTTATGAAATGTGCTGGTCCTCTTGTCCAATTCCAGGCAGATAGATGCCTGATGTCACAAAAACTAACATCACAATCAGTACTAATGGTCACCTTCCCTGGCAAGCACATCAAAATTCAAGGAATGAATTTGTTACAGAGACTCAACTTACCGTCTCACGTCCATCTGTCATTACTTCTATTGAGTATTTATATTATGGTAGTGCCCAAATGCTGCAATCGGGATTGAAGCCCCATTGTGCCAAGCCCTATACTAATACGGAAAAGAGACAAATCCCTGCCTGAAGGGCTTGCTATCTAAACAGACCAAAGACAGGGGATGGGAATATGGTGAAGGCTTGTCACCATTTTGTTAGTTAAATGTACTGGAGTTGTGTTTTGAACCAGGGTTTGATATAGGGAGTAGGAAAAGAAAGGAAAGGATTTGAAAGTGGGTTTAACATCAAGATAGGTTACTTGATCAGCTATGTAGGGCTGAGCTAAAAATCATTGCAATACATAATAATAGTAGTAGTAGTAATGAATAACAACCACCACCCTTCACATAGGCTTGAGGAAACCCAAACTAACCTGTGCTGCTGATAGCACATGACATCTGGATTACTGTGGTTTGCAGCCACAGAGGAAAACAGTTCTTGAAGGGAAAGTTGTTTTGAACGGGCAGATATGAGAGGTGGCTTCTTGGGAAAATAGGAATTGCTGTAGTGGAACAGAGTGGGTATCCAAATCTTTTAGAAGGTAAAAAACGGAAGTCATCTGGGGGATCATTAACAGGGCCACATCTCACACACTTCTTGTCTGATAGATCTATTTCTATGCAGTGGTGTTATAGTCATGTTGGTCCCAGGATGTTAGAGAGACAAGGTTGGTGAGGTAATATCTTTTACTGGACCAACTTCTGCTGGTGAGAAATACAAGCTTTCGACTTTACATAGAGCTGTTCTTTAGGTCACTGTTTCTACTTTTGGGTCTCCCTGGCTTACCCCAGGCACAGCTTTGTCATCCTAGGACTGTGACTAAAAGGGTTCTATTTGAACTGATGGATTTATTTGAAAGTCTCAATTTCCCACCCAGTCAAGAAGATTGGGATTCCTCCTCAGCACATTATTTTTTTGTTTTTAAAATGTAAAGATCCAAGGGGGGGAAAATGGTGGGGAGGTGAAAAAGGAAACCTGAATCATTAAGGAAAAATGGGAGTCTTTCCATCATCCCCTGAACCACAGTCACACTGAGAATCCGGATCAAGAATTTTCTTTTTAACCGCATATTCATGAAGCCAGGGCCAGAACCATTTGCATGCAACCTCCATCTTCAGGTCAGCTCCCAGCAGCTTACAGCCACAGTTTGCCTAGTTTGTATTTACTAGCTTCCACAACAAGCCCATGGTTCCTGCGTGTACCGTAGGTCAACCTCCTACCCAGCCAGATTCCATGACCCACTAGGGTTTACATAGCTGGCTTAGGATGCAAAAGATATTTTCTGTTAGACTAGGGTTGTTGGGTCTTTTAGTACCATGAGAATGAGAAATTTAGATTGGGACTCCTTGAAGAAAGAGATACAGTACAAGTTCATGCAGGTTAATTATTAATTCTTAGAACTTGTAATCTTCAAAGCCCTTTACAAACATTTAACTAAAGTTCTCACAGCACCCTTGTGAGGTAGGTACATGATTAAGTCTGGTTACCATTTTACAGAGAAACGAAACTGAGACAAAAACTGACTTATTTAAAGCAATGAAGGGAGGCAGCATAAGAACTAGTATTTTAACTCAGGAGTCCTACACAGCTCCCAGACCCATGGTCAGACCAGACCTCCTAACTTAAAGGTCTTTCAGTGTAGTCTTTATCCCTTTAAATCTTGTTTAGGAAAGTGGAAGCCATATCACATTATGAGCAGCCTTCACTACCATGATCTGAAAAACAAAGCTTCAGGATCTAAGAAAAACCAGAAGACTGACCTCTGACATTTTTTTTTCACGCTTAACAAACTGACGGTAAATAGGAAGCCAAATGATATCATGCACCAAGGAAGTGTAAATTATTTTATGATACAGCAGGTTATTCAATTTAAAATCATGACTATTAAAGAGACTGATAAGAGATAAGAGAGGTAAAAACTCAGGGACATTTCAATCTTATATCTTATCTGTTCTAGTATAATATTAACCAACTTGATTCACCATATTCCAGTCACTTTGTGATCTTTCCACAGTTGAGAATCATTAGGAAATGTCAAGTACCCAGAACTTTGTTCGATTGTATTCCAAACAATACAATCTCGTTTTTGATCGGGAACCTAATTACAGTAGCAGTAATACAGAGATGATGTAAATGTTTTATGCCTTTAAGAAAGATGCCTTGGGTAAAAGTAAAAGCTGGGCATTATGAGCACATTTATGTCCTCCACTGTAATCAATACACCTTTTATACCTCTAGGCACATGTTAGCAAACTGCATTTTAATATATTCTGACATCTCCCTTTCCAATTGTCTTACATGTGCAGTAGGCACTAAGTCATGCTAGAAGTCTGAAGGAATGGTCTAATTCCCACAAAGGATTATGTCTCACTCATCACATAGATAGATTAATCCATGACACTGGAGTCACTCTCACACGTGTTCAGAAAAAAGTAACTCTAGAACTTTTACCCACATCAGCTTACAGTGTTTTAATTGCAAGAGTCACATTTGTTATGGCTTGCATTGCCTGACAACTAGGGATTCATAACTCCACTTGTTGTCAAAATATGGGTGGTAAAGCCTATAAACAATGGAGGAGTATTACTTAAGGACATTCTCATAACGCAAACCTGAAGTCGCATACCCACAGCCTGTGATTGTGTTAGATCTCAAACTATGGAGGGTTAGGACTGGTTGTACTTGGCTGAAAAAGCTCCAAGCAATACCCAGGTGGTGCAGTATTTTTATTTATTCATTTATTTTTGCTTTGTGACTTACTCTCTTCCCATCTAAGGTCCTATCCTGCAAAGACGTACTCACATGAGTAATCTTGTTGACTTCAACAGTGCTGCTTATGTGCACTGGATTAGACACGAGCATATCTTTGCTGGCTTGGGGCCTAAGCACATACTGAATGAATGCCTGGGGATTCTGGTTTTAAGGCGCATTGTGCTTAGAGGTTGCTATTTGTGGCTAGAGAAGAAATGGGATCATTTTTTGCAATGGCAGAGGTGTTATGTTAAAGGTGAAACTCAAAACAAATAAAACAAACTGTGCTTTTGCCCTTTGTTTCAAGCCTCTATGATGTAAGGAGCCAGATCTTCAGCTAGTGTAAACGGTCATAGCTCCTTTTGGAGAAGCTGACCCTAAAAATAGTCTCAACATTGTTATTCTGTTTTTGTTCTGGGTCTTTTTGGCTGGGACGGGAGAGGAGACTTCGATCACGACTAGAGCTATTCTAACTGTGCTTTTTCACAAAAGCCAAAACAATATGTGAAGACGTATCCATTTCAGTGACTTTCTCCAGCAAGAAGGTGTCTGAGGTCCAGAGAGAGACCCCCAAATCGAAAATCCTAGCTTTCCAATCCACAAACAGCTGTTTCGACACAAGTCTGCTTCATGAAAAAATGTGAATGGTTTTGGTTTTGTTCCACTGTGGAACAAAAACAAATCTCAGAACCTCAAAAGGTTCTGAAATCATATCACATCACAGGAGGCTGAAAATGTTGCTGCAGCTCTCCTCAGCTGGGGACTATGTATCTATCTATATATGCTAAAACAACCTCTCAACCAAGTAGTGAAATGCAGTTACCTCTCCAGTTAACTGCTGCTACTGTTAAATTGTGCACAGCAAAATCAACTATATCTATATATGTCTCCATGTTACAGTTTCATAATTAGAGTATCCTGAGCCCTACCAAAGTGGGTCAATTGTCGTGTGTGTGTGTGTGTGCGCGCGCGCGCGTGTGCGTGTGTCCTATTTTGAAGAAAAAAACCCTCTTCATAATATATTTCAATGAGTGATCATCTGAATTCTCTTCCCTGAATTATCAGGAGACTATAAGGAAGCAGTCAGTAAAGTCTGACCGTGGAGTGTTTTGTCAGCTCTGTACGGCTGACACACGCTGACAAAGCATGCCTGGAGCAAAGGGCTGTAAATAAGACAGTAAGACAGATTTTTTAGCTCAGGAAAAGAAAAGGAGAGTGGATGAGTCCCTAGGCTTTCATGGATGGTAAAAGGACAGCAGCTTTAAAGATGGAAATATCTAAGCATTCAGCACAAGAAGCCAGATGGCATTTTTTCCACTTACCAAGGCCTGGAAGAGTCATCTGAGCTAGAAGTCGAAGACAGACAAGCAATAGTGGTCATGCAATCTATTAGCACCTGGCAGACAGACACTGCCATTTAATAAACCCGTAACAATAAGCTTGAAAACCACTGCTAAAGACAGCTGAACAATTACAAGGAGCAAATCAGGACAGTGCATTTTCACATGGCCCTACCCTGTTTTTTTTCAGGTGGAAAAAGAATCTGGTACAAAAGAGACCAAAAGCAGCAAGGGAAAGGCTAAGACCTTGACTATAGTAGGAATTTTTTCTCTTGAGCTTTCTCTTAAGCTCTTCTGGGCAGGGACTGCCACGGACTACCTCTGTATAGCACCTAGAACAATGAGGCCGTCATTCACTTGAGCTGCTGTATTATAAATGTTAATGAATATCAATGTTAATATCACTTCCCACCTTTGCATCCCCTGTTCAGCTCCACTGACGGTAACTAAAATAGGAGCACCAGTGCAGACATGGTGAGAAGACAGGGACAGAGGGTGGAGTGGCCTGAGGTGAACAGGGCCAGAAAGGAACAGGTGTGGGAGGGGAGAAGCAGGAACTGATGGAGTACAGAGGTAGGGGGGGCAGGGACAGGAGTGGGTACAGCGCCAATGAGATGGAGCAGAAGATGGATAATGGGATGGGAAGCAATGGCTGCTCCAGCGTCTCCACCTGCAACACCACCTCCTGCCTGTGGACTCCCTGCCACTGACTGCTTCTTGTTTCCATTAGCTTCTCCAAGCATAGCCTCCCCCAATTATCTCCAAACTGCCCCTGCCTCCAGGGGCAGCAGGTTTGTATAATTTTTGGTGGTGCCCAGAGTGGATCCAAGTCCTGCGTCACTCTACACCTGCCTAAGGTTCTGGGAGGGAGTTTGGGTGCAGGCGGGAGTTTGGGGCACAGGCTCTGGGAGCAAGTTTTGGTGCAGGAGGGGTGTGGGCTCTGGGAGGGAGTTTGGGTGCTGGGTGCGGGCTCTGGGCTGGGATAGGTGGTTGGGGTGCAGAAGAAGGTGTGGGAGGGGCTTTGGGGTGCTGGGTGCAGGCTCTGGGAGAGAGTTTGGGTGCAGGCTCTGGGCTGGAGGCTGGGGTGCAGGAGGTGGTGTAGGAGGGGGGCTTGGGGTGCTGAGTGTGGGGGGGGTTGGGTGCTGGGTGCAGGCTCTGGGAGGGAGTTTGGGTGCTGGGTGCGGGCTCTGGGCTGGGCCAGACGGTTGAGGCGCAGGAGGGGGTGTGGAGTTTGGGGCTGGGCCAGGGATGAAGAGTTTGGGGTGCAGCAGGCAGGCAGGCTGACCCAGGGCTGGGATGGGGGGCAAGAGAGGACGACTCATCTCAGCCCTCTCCCTGCCATTAGCAGCGAACTTCAGGGGAAAGGGGGGCCCTAGGCCCCACCCCCCCCAGCACAACACTCACCCAAGCCCCCCAAGTCCAGCCAGGAGAAGCCCCCCCAACTCAAAGTCGCCTGCCGGGGGGAGGGACTGCCATGTGACTCCTTTCTCCCTCCACAGCAGCTGCCTCAGCCTTCCCCTGGTGCCCTTCCCTGGCCGTGGACGCCGATGGAGAGGGAGCGCAGTGCAGAGCTGCAGGGAGGCAGCTGCCTGCAGCCCAGGGCAGGAAGGGGTGTGCGGGGGTGGTAGGCGGGGCCACGGGATGCTCCAGGGGAGGCACACATGGGCGGCGGGTGGGGCTGGAGCTATATAACTCACCACCCCTGCCTGCCTGCCTCCCTCCCTTCCACTCCAACGGCTCTAGGGCACCCCGAGGGGGGGGGGGAATGACAGAATCCACCACAAACCCCGATCCCATAGCTTTCCTGCAACAACAGTGGAATGGTCACCTAAAAAAAGGTAATTTTAGGATAAATTAAACTTGCTTTAATGGAGGGGTAGCTGCTGCTTGTTTGTTGGCACGCTCCACCCCAAACCCCACACACAACACTTACTGTAAACAGCCTAGACAGAATATTCTCTCCCTGGGTGTACATTTATTAGAACAAGCTTTGCCTACATCAGAAAGGGTTTGCCGGTATAGTGAAGACAGGTATAGAGCTTTTGCTGGTGTAGATGAACCCAGTTCCCCAAATGAAACAGAACAGACTTTTTGCTTTTAGCAGCACAGCAGTGTTTGGCTATGGGGCTTCCCACACACACACACTTATAACTGACAGTTACAACAGCAACACTTTTTAAATATAGCTCCAGCCGCAGGATCTCCTCTTACTGCTTGCAGCCTATGCTGCAACTTATACTGCACTAATCTCACCAGATCACTTTGAGGTTTAGTTCTGTTCTCCTCTGGGCTTGCTATCCCTCCTGCAGCGTGGGTGCTGTCAGCCAGTTTGATCAGGGTGGAATTTCTACCAAAGCAGCACCCAACAAAGAATGGCGCTCCTCAGTGTACTTCAGTTCCCATGGAACAACCAAACACGTGAAGGCAGACAAAGGTGCTCAGTGCAGAGATGCCAGAGTGCTCTGCCTGAAGTGTGACACATGCACAGGACGGCAAAGGCACTTCTACTGTCAACTGTTCATGCTTCACAATTACTGTGGAAATTTAACAGGTCTCCCTGAAGGTCTCCAGAAACCATAGTTTGAGGCCACTGATTTACAGTAACTGCTAGTTGTTACTTCTGCAATATTTCATGGGATGCAAGTTTGGTCACAACCAAACCAAGTGGGGACTTTTGGTTTGAGACTCAGACTTCTGAGGGGGATTTCCCTGACCTTAGGAACTGTTCCCAGAAGGTCCTCATCCTGAGGAGTGGGCTGCAGGTGGACAGGTGGCCGAAGGCAGTAGTTTTGGGGTGAAAGCACACAGCATGATCTAGTGGTCTGTGCACAAGGCTGGACAATAGGTTGATTTCCTAAATTCTAATACACGCCACAGTGCCGACTGCTTCTGCAGTCCTGGGAAAGTAACCCACTCACTCTGTGACTTGGTTTCCCTGGTGTAAAATGGTTAAAATGCTTACTTGTCTCAGCAAGAGGTGGTGAAGGTCAGTTAATTAATGCCTACAATTTTCTTTGAGGATGAAAAGTGCTACAATTAGCACTGAAAAATTCTTTTGCTATTGCTTTTATAAGAAGCTGCTGAACAAGCAAGTCTTAAAACCTAAGTGAATCCTGATGGGCCACAGAAAGCAATGACCTAGCTACACATATGAGAACACTTTCAAGTTCAATCAAAACATCTTCCAAATACATCCTTCAATCAACCTGATGTTCTGTACTTGGTAATTTCTGCACAGAAGGAAGAATACGTGAAGCCAAAAGAGATTTTAGCTTCAGAAATAACTTGCAAGATCTAGATAGAATGGATTCACACTGATATTAAGAAACCAGATGACTCATTTGTGGCAGCAGATAATGAATAGCACTTGCAGCTATCTGATGGACTGGTATAACCCTCACCACAGTAAACTGCTGTGCTCTTATCTCAAGTTAATTAACTCAAAGAAAATACTAACAAAGACAAGTTGTAGTTTTCAGATGAGTTAGCAGGTCACATTATAGGAAAGCATAGGCTTTAACGTGACTTGCTAACTTGTGTGAAAAATCACCATTTCATGATTTATCTCAAGTTAATTAAGTTAAGAACACTTTTTTCCCCCATCAGGGAAGACAAAACCTGTAAGATGTCTTAACAGAACAAATCACCTAGTGACAAAGTGGCTAGGGCTAGGGATTCGAATCCTATGCTGTATTTGTGTTGTACATATTGCACTAGACCAGTGGTTCCCAAACTGGGGTTCATGAACCCCTGGAGGTTCACGAAATATTACAGGGGCTTCTTGGGAAAAAATTCCCTAATGGCAGACAGAGCTGTCCCTAGGGCCCTGGGCAGCACAGGGCCAGCAGCATGCAGCCCCTGGACTTCCAAGAGCTAAGCAGATCAAAGCAAACATACCTATCACACTGAGGAGATTTAAACTTCAAGACTCCTTATAAGAAACGGAAAGGGAGGTGAATATTTTTTGCTGTTTCTAAAATTAAATAGACAGTTAGTATTGTTTTTAAAATTACTATGAAAAACAAGTTTAAGCTTTGTTGTAACATGCACTGTTTGCCTGCACTGCTCAAGACCTGAATGCTTGTGTAGGAGGAACTCTTTGAGTTGGCTTCTTAAATCTCTTCCTGCTGTTTCACATCTGATACTCCTTGATGAAACATAGGAGCCTTGTCTTAGAACAGGCTTATTCAAAGTGATACAAGCTATGAAAGTGAGATCTTGGAAGAGTGTTGCTATTTTCATAATGTAATAAAAATACTGTAATGATCAATAATAATTAATACTAAATAGTGTGTAAAAAGCATGTCATAAAAACAAATTTTATATTTCCAAGATCACTGCTTTTATCATTTATACTTAGGTAAAGGAGAAAATATGGAAATATTCATTTTTAGGAGGGGGTTCGTGAGACTTGACATGTTAATGAAAGGGATTCACAGGCTATTAAAGTTTGGGAACTACTGCACTAGAGTCAAGGACCAGTGGATGGAGGCGCATCCTCTATGTATGTTATTTTCCAATGAATGTAGAGCTGGTGCTGGATGGACTGTCCTGGAGACCTAAATCATCTATTTATCCACAGAACAAATCCAGCACAAACAATGGAGATGTGAGCATCCTCAGTGTCCCAATGAATTTCAGCACTGACACGACGGACCAGTTCTTGGGGTGAGAGGACAGTTCAGGGTTCTGTGCTGAATTAATCATTGGCTTCTCTACTGAGACTTCCAACAAACAGAGCCAAGTATGATTATAGATGCTGGCACGCTGGGAACTGGACTGAGTCCACCAGCCCATTTCATATAAGTCACTGCACAGCTGTCAGACAGTAACAAGTTTTGGTCACCACCAAGCAGGGCACGCCTGGAGACAGTTACCTAGGTAACAGAATGCAGAAACATTTATGTCTATCTCTGCATCATCCATTCCCTCCATTCTACAGACAAAATGGCTGATAGTTTTGGAGGTTAAATTTGTAATAAATAATTAAAAATTAGACCTGTAAATGTGTATGCAAATTTCTCCCAATTATTTTCTCCAACAGACTGTGTGTAAACATCCTGCAATTTTGTTTACAATGGAAAACTATATAGTCTGAAGTTCTGTGTACACTGCAATGTAAGCCCATGGTTCAAATTCAGGCACAAGTCCAACCCTCCTTGCACCTAAACACAAATTGCACTAACCTAAATTCAGGGTCAGCTGACTTGAGTCCCACTTACCCTAGGCTTAGTAGACATACCGTTGCAATGTAGACGTACCATAACATCTTGCATGCCTGTCCAGCATATAGGAGAGTAGCTACAGGGATTCTTGTCTTAAAATATGCAGTCGATGGACCATCACTACATAGCCTAAGATAGTAATGAAAGTCTGTAAGGGTATGTCTATACTACAATTAAACACTTGTGGCTGGCCCATGTTAGCTGACTCAACTTCGTGGAGCTCAGACTGCAGGGCTGTAAAACTGTGATGTAGACATTCAGGCTCAGGCTGCATCCCGAGCTCTGGGACCTCAAGCATCTACACCACAGTTTTATGGCCTTTCAGCATGAGCCCCACAAACCCAAGTCAGCTAACATGGGCTAGCTGTGGGTGTTTAATCATAGTGTAGACATACCCTAAGTGGCTGAAAGATAACGACAAAGTATTAAGACCAAAATTGTCTTGGGTATTTCAAAAGATTTGTTTAGTGCTTGGTGTAGTTACATATTTCTTCCTTTCTCTATGACATCTTAAATCAATGCAGAAAAATACTAGACAGCATTCTTCAAAAACAGACTGGTAAAAACTGAATCCAGCTTGTTCTAAAGCTGTTCAGAATATATACCACAACCCAATCCATTGAGCAACTCTATCTGAAGAAGATAACTGCCAGTAAATTATTAATGCAGGAAGCCAAAGTGTTTTCAAAGCAAATACAGAGATTTTCATCCAACTGAGCTTCAGAGTGCAAACGTTCATCTTTTAAACATATCCTCATTTCTGCTGTATAGCATGCTAAAAGGTGATTCTTTGACAAGGAAGAATGAGGAATGTCAGCTTTTCATCGGTAACCAAACTGACACAGCACACTGTGTATGTTTGTCTTCCTATATTTTGATGCACTTTTATACTATTAATATGCAAGATAAAATATCCTGGAAGTTCTGCAAACATTTCAATAGGGAAATTAAAATCAAATCAATCAAATATGGGGCTGTACTCAGGCTTGTCTATTTGTAATAAGAACAAGGTATCAAAAGGCTTAAAATTATTCTTTTTCTATATCCCATAGTTGATATTTATAGTTTTTATAATAGAATCTTATTAAAGAAAAAACACTAACATTTTAAGTCATTTCATTAGAAAACCAAACAGCTAATTTGTAGTTACTGGAATTCTGATGTGTACCAATTAGGGAATGTAATAGTTTACGCTTAAATATATGTTCAATAAAACAACCTGCACAGCAACATGCCTGACATCAAGTCAATTTACCTGGACGGCCTCTGCTACACTGAATATAAAAAAATGCATGACCATTTCTTAAAAAAGACAGCACCATGAAAAAGTTAAAACACAAAAACAAAACAAAAAACCAGTATACTCATTTTCAGTCTTTTATCACCAACTATCCAAATGCCCCCACAAGTCCCCAAATACAAACACTGAAGATTACGTCAGGACAAAATGTAACCCTAATTTGCTGCCTTTAAATGAAATTGGGACTCCTCTGCCTCAGAAGCAGGTCTCAGTTTGGCAACCCATCACTTTAAATATACTGATTTTATAATTATCATTCTTAAGGCTCTATCCACACTGCAGAAGTAACTATGTTCAGGAGCCTGGTAACACCACATTAGTCCATAACCTGAGGGTATGGTCCTAATTGGCAGCACAGACTGGACCTTAACCATGGGATAACCACAGTGTAAACTGTCATGGTTGTATTTGCAGAGTAGCCAGGGCCTCAGAAAGGCCAATGTAAGTTCTATTTTCACTGGTACTTCATTGTATTAATAGCAATGACTGACCTCTCTGGGCCCAGTCCTGGAGAGTGCTGAGCTCCTTCAACTCCTTTTGACTCTGTGGGACTGGTGGATGCTTGCAGGTCTCTGAAAATGGCAGGATCTGACTCCTATCTTAGCTAGCAACAATTCAGAGCATTTTACCGGCCACGAGAGCAGAGGAATTGGACCCATAGTTCACTGGGTCACTCACTGATTTCAACAGGCTTTGAGTCAGATTCTGAGCATACAGCACCTGCTGATCAGAAGTGAGCAAAGCAGAATCTATTCTCCAGAAATGTTAGGCTTGACACCACGTTACCTCACAAGCAATTACAAGTCTCCTTAAAGAGAGAGAGTTTTCACAACAGACTCGCTGATCTAGCTCCTATTCTTAACAGACCTGGTCCAAAGCCCACTTAAGTCAGTGAACAAACTCCCTTTGACTTCAAAGGGCTTGGATCAAGCCTTAAATAAACTACAAAATGCCACAAGGTAAGTAACATATATATCTGGGTGGTGATCCTGTTATTATTATTATTTTCTTGTTAAAGTTCAACACTGTTATGCCACAAGCTCAGAGACAAGACGGTTGACACAAAATGACTCCCCACACATCTTAAAACCTTATGAACTCTTTCTCTTTCACTGCAATCAGCCTAATTACACTCACGTAGAAGTCTAATTACACTTCTGCCTTAGCTACCAGTGAAGTGTTTCTTGGGTTATTCCTGAGCAGCCTACAATTAAATGAGACTCATCCATTAAGTGACACTTAGTGTGTGTAGTCTTAGTGCTCCAATTAAGTACCTCAAATCAGTCCCTGAAAATCCTCCTTGCTGCCAAAGATATCCCTCTGAAAAATTAAAGATACTGGAGGTGGCTTTGGTTGAAAAACATCACCCGTGTTTAAAATGACTGCTCTTATGCAAGGCCCTGCATTTCATTTAAATTTGTGCTGCCTGAGATGCAAACAAGACTGATTTCACTATACGGCTGTGTTATTCATTTATTAACCATTCTGCATGAAATCCATTTCTAAATGATTTCACTAAAGATCATAAACCATTTCAAAACTCAGAAACTCATGAAAAGGGAAATGATCCAGCAGTTACAAACCTTGATCTAAAAGCCTGATGGAAATAATTTTGTCTATTTAAACAGCATACAAAATTGGATTCAATCCTAAAATCATTACGTTATTTTTTAATTAAAACTTACACAGAAAGAGTTCTGTTTTCATAAACTGAGAAAATGTTTTCTTAGTTTGCTACTGTACTAACTTATAACTTACATTTGGTAACAAACAGTAAATGAGGCAGATGGTCAAAATGTGGAAGTCTTTTTCTTCACTGACAGAGGGACAGATGAGTTACTATCCAGCAGCTGAAATTAACAAGTGCTTGGATTCCCAGCTGCTGCTGATGGCCAAGTATCTTCCACCATTTCCAAGAAGGCATTAGATCAAAGTAAACAACAAGAGTTATTTGTATAGTGCCTACCAAAACAGGCCCTGCTCCTTGGCTAGGGCTCACAGACACTGCAGTAGCACAATATATAATTATAATAGAGGTGGCATTTTAAAACATTCCCCTTCGTTCATTCAGGGCTAGATTGTGAGTTGAACTATGCAGTTGCACCTGGGCATAATGGCTAATAAGAACCTCCCTGGGTATGTCTACAAAGCAACTAGACACCCACAGCTGACCAGTGCTATCTGACTTGAGCTCATGGGATTGTTTCATTGTTGAGTAGACTTCCGGGCTCAGGCTGGAGCCTGGGCACTAGTACCCTGTGATGTGGGAGGGTCCCAGAATCCAGACTCCAGCCTGAGCTTGAATGTCTACACAGCAATGAAACAGCCCTGCAGCCCGAGCGCCATGGGCCAGACGCAAGTGCTCAGTTGCTGCGTAAATATACTCCTTATGTCTCCACATGAGCTACCCAGAATCTGAGACTGGGCATAAGGAGAGTAAGCGCCGTCCCTGCATTAGCTACTCCTCCAACTCCTTTTTAGCGGAGGTGAATAGGGAGGTATAGGAAGAAGGTGAAGCCTTAACTCTCTCCCACCAGTGAGCTGGGCAATGAAGCTCCCAAACCAAAATAAACTGTACCAGTTGTCATAAACAGATAGTTAAGGGTTAATGTCTCTTTTACCTGTAAAGGGTTAAGAAGCTCAGTAAACCTGTGACACCTGACCAGAGGACCAATAAGGGGACAAGATACTTTCAAATCTTGGTGGAGGGAAGTCTTTGTTTTTGCTCTTTGTTTTGGGTGTTGTTTGCTCTTGGGACTAAGAGGGACCAGACGTCCACCCAGGCTCTCCAAATCTTTCTAAACCAGTCTCTCATGTTTCAAAATTGTAAATAACAGCCAGGCAAGGCGGATTAGTTTTATTTTTGTTTTCTCAACTTGTAAATGTCCTTTTTTGCTGAGAGGATTTTACCTCTGTTTGCTGTAACTTTGAACCTAAGGCTAGACGGGGTTCCTCTAGGCTATATGAATTTGATTACCCTGTAAAGTATTTTCCCTCCTGATTTTACAGAGATGATTTTTACCTTTCTTCTTTAATTAAAAGCTTTCTTTTTAAAAACCTGATTGATTTTTCCTTGTTTTAAGATCCAAGGGGATTGGATCTGGACTCACCAGGGATTGGTAAGGGAAAGGAGGGTGGATGGTTAATTTTTCCTTGTTTTGAGATACAAGGGGATTGGATCTGGACTCACCAGGGATTGGTGAGGGAAAGGAGGGGCGATGGTTAATTTTTCCTTGTTTTAAGATCCAAGGGGTTTGGATCTGTGTTCACCAGAGAATTGGTGAAGTCCCTCAAGGCCACCCAGAGAGGGGAGAGTTTTGGGGGGACAGAAAGTGCTCCAGACACTGACTTCTGGATGGTGGCAGTGTACCAGATCTAAGCTAGTAATTAAGCTTAGAAGTGTCCATGCAGGTCCCCACATTTGTACCCTAAAGTTCAGAGTGGGGAAGAAACCTTGACACCAGTATAAGGCCTGATCTACACTGGGGTGGGAGGGTGGAAATAGATCTAAGATACGCAACTTTAGCTACGAGAATAGTGTAGCTGAAGTCGACGTATCTTAGATCGACTTAGATTGACTTACTTCACGTCCTCGCGGTGCGGAATCGATGGCCACCGCTTCCCCATCGAGTCCGCTTCTGCCTCTTGCCGTGGTGGAGTTCCGGAGTCAACGGGGAGCGTATTCAGATATCGATGTATCACATCTAGACAAGACGCTTTACATCGATCCCCAACAGATCGATCACTATCCGTCGATCCAGTGGCTAGCGTAGCCATATCATTAGGCATGTTTATATTGGTATAACTGTGTCCATCGCTGGGTGTTTTGCAGTTTTACCCACACTGAGATAATAAAATGACATATTTTACATGCATAACCCCTTGACCATGAACATAGCCCTTTCATTATATACATACATGCACACACAGAGCAGGAGGTTACCCAAGTGCAAATAAGGGGAGAATATGTCCCACTCAATGAAGCTAAAGTGAAGGGCTGTTCTTCCATATGATATACATAGCTGCTGCTCAGAGCAGAGTTTTATTTGTATAATTTACCTAAACTATGTCTAAATAGCAAAGGTTTCTGTAAAAAAACCCATCACAACCCTAAATATCACTTCTTACATATTAAATAAATGGTTTTTTTGGTGAGAATGAAAAATCACCACAGGACTTTGCCAGAACATCAAAGCAATGGCAAAACCAAAGCATGCGTGGAAAATAAGTTCTCAGACAGAGCAAACACATTATTTTGAAACCACAACATGCTATTACAGCAACCATGTAATGTCTCTTACCATAGTCATTTTTGCCTGCTGGACACCATGCAATGTAATAACAACTGCCCACAGCGCTATTACTGAATAAGCATATTCTGACTGGCCTATTTAAAACAAAAAAACAAAAAAAAAAAACTTATTTGCCTGGATCAATAAAAGAGTTGTTTAAAATCATGCTGCGTTTTCAGAAATGAAACAACTCCTGACAAGTCAATTTCTTTGAGTAACTCACAAGATATATCTATGAATAATCCAACAGCCAAGCATCAATCTGATTTCCACCCATTCTGTTTTGTGAACTATTTTGTTTTTAGTTGGTGGGGCACATGGATTTTCCTCAGCTGTGCTCACAGTCTTAGAGGCTGACCCAACAACCAGAGCAAGAGTCCTATTGACTTCAGCAGGTGTTGGATCATGCCCTCAGACACCAAAATATATAGAAAGAGATTGCTTTGCCTTTACTGTGAGGTGCTCGTGCTCCTTTTACGAGGTTTTATCTTCCTTCTTGTGTATGCACAATGATGGCACCTGAAACTTTCAGACTGAGCTTAATGGATCTATCAGATCACAGAGCTGGTATAAATTCACTGGGTAATGGCCTGTGCGATAGAATAAACTGCGAAATATAATTGTCTGATAGAAGCCAGGGAACTGCTGAGTGTAGAATACAGGAGATTTTAGTTTGTAGACTGCAGTAAGTAAGTATCGGATTTGAGGTTTCATACTATTGAATACCTGGTGCAATACCCTCTCTGCTTTGTGGATTGCATTTGATTTGCCTTTTCTCCCTGCCTAAGCTGCATCATTCTGTTTATCTTTGTAAAATGTCCTCTGCAATGTTATCCAGAATGCTAGCTTATCACATTATTGGAGTCTTTTTTTTTTTAAGATGCCTCTGAGAAGGAATGATCACCACTTCAGTAGTCTCTTTATTCTAATGCTTCATACAGCCATCTAAAACAAAGAGAACCAGAAATTTACATTTCAATGTTACAGCAGCAGTCTTAGCGCTAAACAGCTGGGGTTATTTTCCCAGGTTTGGGCAGGTATTATAAATCATCTCTCTAAATAACAACTTTGGGCGATCTTGGGTCATATGATGACATCTTCATAAAACTCACAACCAAGTGCCAATGTCAAGCAGGGTTCTCAAGCACCGCTACCTCGTGTTAAACAACTAGATGTCCATTCAGCAGCTAGGCTGCCTGCTGAAGTCTCAAGGAGCAGCACTACTAACAAGAGTACATGAACCTTAAGTCACCTGAGGCAACTTTCCAACGAAGAGAAGCTACATGAAGCCTCAGAGCTCAGTGTGAAATGAGGTTATTCTATCAGTAGGCAAAACGCCTTCAGAGAGATTTTTCTGATGCTTAATAGCACCGATTTAAAAGAAGTTATTTGCATCAAAATTAAGTGAGAGCATAAGTCCCTTAGCATATTAATAGTTTTCTTGAGCTCCAGTCTCTTTTTAATAAACAGCAGCCATGGAAGGGTTTAAGTGACTTGTTTTAACTGCCCATAAGTAGTCTTGACAGGGAGAATCCTACCTCTGAAGATGTGCTTAAACACTTTAGGGAGGTTGGAGGGAAAGAGCTTTACTCTCTGAAGCACAGCACTTTGCAAACTGAATGCTGTTAATCTTTGAACATTAACAAATGTCAGCTCAACCTGCAGGAGATCAAACTGCTGATTGCATTGGTTATTACTAGTATTTCAAAAGCAAACTGAGGGCACTACATTAGGCAAAAACAGCAAAGAGTCCTGTGGCACCTTAAAGACTAGCAGACGTAATGAAGCATGAGCTTTTGTGGGTGAATATTCACTTTGTCAGATGCATGCATTAGGCAAGTTCACCAAGGACAGGTGCCTGTGTGTAAAATACATACATACACACACACACACACACACACACACACACACACACACACACACACACACACACACAAACTTATATATATATATATTACAGTATTACAGAAGTATCCATTGTTGTTGGCATGTTGTAACTGTGTTGATCCAGGATATTAGAGACACAAAGTGGGCAAGGTAATATCTTTTATTGGACCAACACGTGTTAACTCAGGGGTGGGCAAACTTTTTGGCCCAAGGGCCACATCTGGGAATAGAAACTGTATGGCGGGTCATGAATACTCAGAAAATTGGGGTTGCGGTGCGGGAGGGGATGAGGGCTCTGGATGTGGGTGCAGGCTCCGGGGTGAGGCCAGAAATGAGGAGTTCAGGGTACAGGAGATGGGCTACGGGCTGGGGTGGAGGAGTGGGGTGCGGGGGAGGGGGAGGTGAGGGCTCCAGCTGGGGATGCGGGCTCTGGGGTGGGGCTGAGAATGAGGAGTTTGGGATGTAAGATGCATCCCCTTTTCTGAAACATTGCCAGTTGTCTTCACTTTTCTTTGGGTTCTGTAACTAAACAACCACACTCCTATAAACTCCAAACCTCACTCACTCACTCTCTCACACACACAGACACACACGTTCTGACAGCATCTCAGATGCAGGGCACTTCAGGAATTTTTAAATTAAGCACACAAACCCCTCCTCCTCTAATTGGCCATAATCCGAGGGAGATCTGTAAAGGGCGAGGGGGAGGCGAACAGGCTTGCACGAATGAGGTGACAGAAATGTGACTGTGCAAGGGGCCTGGAGCAGTAGTTTCCCCAGGAATTAAAATTAGGGGGGCTGTTCAAATTTATGGGGGGGGGGGTGTCAGGGCCAATGAGATATATAAAAGATGTGAATAAAGTAAATGTTTTGTTAGGAAATGCAAATTTAACATAAGGATAATGCAAGTCACACAACAGATTTCTAAAAATATATATAATTTTAAAAAATGTATTTAATTTAAATTGACTTTTGAAAAGTAAGCCATCATGGGATAAGAGGGAAGTCCTCTCATGGATCAGTAACTGGTTAAAATATTGGAAACAAAGGGTAGGAATAAATTATCAGTTTTCAGAATAGAGAGAGATGAATAGTGGTATTCCAGAGGGGTCGGTACTGCGACCATTACCGTTCAACATACTCATAAATGATCTGGAAAAATGGGTAAACAGTGAGGTGACAAAATTTTCAGATGATACAAAACTGTTCAAGATAGTTAAGTCCCAGGCAGACTGCGAAGAGTTACAAAGTGATCTCACAAAACTGGGTAATTGGGCAACAAAATTGCAGATGCAGCAAAGAATCCTGTGGCACCTTATAGACTAACAGACGTTTTGGAGCATGAGCTTTCGTGGGTGAATACCCACTTCCTCGATGTTAATAAACGGCTTCATCGGATGTATAGAATGGAACATATAGTGAGGATACACACACACACACAGAACATGAAAAGGTGGGAGTTGCCCAACCAACTCTAAGAAGCTAATTAATTAAGATGAGTTATTCTCAGCAGGAGAAAAAAAACTTTTGTAGTGATAATCAAGATGCCCCATTTAAGATAGTTTGACAAGAAGGTGTGAGGATACTTAACATGGGGAAATAGATTCAACGTGTATAATGGCTCAGCCATTCCCAGTCTCTATTTAAGCCTAAATTGGTTGTATCTAGTTTGCATATTAATTCAAGTTCAGCAGTTTCTCCTTGGAGTCTGTTTTTGAAGCTTTCTGTTGCAAAACTGCCACCTTTAAATCTGTTACTGAACTCCCAGAGAGGTTGAAGTGTTCTCCTACTGGTGTTTGAATGTAATAACTCTTGACGTCTGATTTGCATCCCATTTATTCTTTTGCATAGAGACTGTCCGGTTTGGCCAATGTACATGGCAGAGGGTCATTGCTGGCACATAATTGCATATATCACATTGGTAGATGCGGAGGCTAACGAGCCCCTGATGGCATGGCTGATGTGATTAGGTCCTATTATGGTGTCACTTGAATAGACATGTGGACAGAGTTGGCATCGGGCTTTGTTGCAAGGATAGATTCCTGGGTTAGTGTTGTTCTGTGGTTGCTGCTGAGTATTTGCTTCAGGTTTGGAGGTTGTCTGTAAGCAAGGACTGGCCTGTCTCTCAAAACCTGGGAGAGTGAGGGATCATCTTTCAGGCTAGGTTGTAGATCTTTGATGATGCGCTGGAGAGGTTTTAAATGGGGGATGAAGGTAAAGGCTAGTGGTGTTCTGTTATTTTCTATGTTGGGCCTGTCTTGTAGTAGGTGACTTCTGGGTACTCTTCTGGCTCTGTCAATCTGTTTTTTCACTTCGGCAGGTGGATACTGTAGTTTTAAGAATGCTTGATAGAGGTCTTGTACGTGTTTATCTCTGTTTGAGGCATTGGAGCAAATACGGTTGTATCTCAGAGCTTGGCTGTAGACAATGGATCGTGTGGTGTGTCCTAGATGGAAGCTGGAGGCATGTAGGTAAGTATAGCGGTCAGTGGGTTTCCGGTATAGGGTGGTGTTTACGTGACCATTGCTTATCAGCACAGTATTGTCAAGGAAATGGACCGCTTGTGTGAATTGATCTAGGCTGATTGATGGTGGGATGGAAATTGTTGAAATCATGGTGGAATTCCTCGAGTGCTTCTTTTCCATGGGTCCAGAGGATGAAGATGTCATCAGTGTAGTGCAAGTACAGTAGGTGCATTAGGGGACGAGAGCTAAGGAAGCGTTGTTCTAAATCAGCCATAAAAATGTTGGCATACTGTGGGGCCATGCAGGTACCCATAGCAGTGCCGCTGACTTGAAGATATATATCGTCCCCAAATGTGAAATGGTTGTGGGTGAGGACAAAGTCGCAAAGTTCAGCCACCAGGTTTCGCATGTAACTAGATCACAAAACTGGGGGGGGGGGGGTGTTAGGGAAATTCAGGGGGGGTGTACATTCCCTTGGGGGGGTGTAGGGAAATCACTGGCCTGTGGCATTGTGCCTAAATGCTGAGTCTTGGCTCTTCAAAGGCCCTCCAGGTGCTGGCCTGGTTCCCCACCACACCGCAGCATCCATACCACAGGAAGCAACAGACCCTGGCAGGGAGACACCACATTCCCCCAGCATAGCTGACCCTTCTCCCATGAATCAAGCAGAGTGTCTCTGCTCCAAAATGTCTACTGATCAAGGCCCCCTACGGCACTGCAGCTGCACTGGGGAGCAGAGGCCGCAGTGTCAGAGGAACCCTGCAAGTGCTGATGCCTCAGTGCAGAGGCACCAAGTGCTCCTACATCCCATCTGCCCACACAACTCAAAGTCCCTCTCACATTATCACCCGTTCCCCCAAACGCCCCTCTTCCCATCTCTCCTGCTCAGGGCTGGTACAAGGATGTTTCGTGCCCGAGGCGAAACTTCCACCTTGCACCCTTGCCCCTGCGCCCCCGCCCTGAGGCGCACCCCCATGGTAGCTCCCCACCCTCCACCCTGAGGCACCTCCCCCGCCCCAGCTCACCTCTGCTCCATGCCGTCACTGCTTCACTTCTCTCGCCTCCCAGGCTTGCGGCGCCAATCAGCTTAGGCGCCGCAAGCCTGGGAGGCGGGAGAAGTGAAGCAGCCACGGCATGCTCGGGGAGGAGGTGGGACAGGGGTGAGCTGGGGCGGGGAATTCCCCTGCATGCCGTCCCCCCCACTTACTTGCTGCAGGCGGCTCTCCCCGCACTCCCCTACCCCAGCTCCCTCCGCCTAAATGCCGGTGGCAACCGGGGTGGCTGAAGATCCAGCCACCGTGGTCGCTGTCAAAGAAAATGGCGCCCCCCCAAATCCCAGTGCCCTAGGCGACTGCCTAGGTTGCCTAAATGGTTGCACCAGCCCTGCTCCTGCTCCCCATGGCTCCAGTCACCCACTGGTTCCACAAACATCCCTGCTCACTCCTCCCGCTCCCCTCCCCCTCCGCTCACCCAGAGCAGCAGCAGTGCCATGAGGAGCCTTGAGCAAGTGAGCGGTCATGTAAAGTGAGCAAGGAGGAGTGAGCAGGCATGTGGGAGATGTGTGTGTATGCAGTGGGACTGTGGGGAATTTATGCAGACATAGGGCTGTCAGAGAAGCAAGGCTGCATGGAGGAAAAGTGAGGCTTGAGGAATTTGTCAAACCACTGGCATTTCATCAGACAGGAACTGTCCCAATTTTCCCACTCAAAGGGAGAAAATAGTCACTAGAGGAAAAAAACATTTTAGAAGTGAGGAAGAAAAAAAGAGGGAGCTACGGGCAGGATTTGGTCTCATCAAATTCCTCTTATAAATGACAGGAAAAGAGACTTGGGTCCAAGGGAGAATGCTGACATGGTGCATGCACCAGGGAATACTGAAGATCTCCCCAGAATGCTTCCCTTCCTAGCAGTTATCTAGCCTGAAGAAGTTCGGGATATGTACCTGAATGATGAGAAAGACAGAACCTCTGAATCTCTGGAGGGTCCTGTCCCCCCCACCCCTGGCTCCGGAGCTCAGCCCTGAGCCAATGCCTCAGCGTGGTGTAATGATCTGCCAGTGCTGTCTGAGCCACAACCTTTCAGGTTAGGTCCTGCCTAATAGGACCATTACTAACCCCACACCTCCTTTTACATATTCGGGGGTGTGCTAGTGTGACTAGGTCCTGGGGCACAACTGCAAAAAGCAGTCAGCCAGACTCCACCCTGTAGGCCCAGGAGCAGCCAAAATGGTAGAGTGATCTGATTGTGTGTGCTGACTGACTGCTCCAAACTGCCCTTTCCTTACAGTCTCTTCACCGCAGCTTCACTCCACACCTGCCTCCCCCCTCCATCCTGTCCCTAACCTGCCCCCAACCTTTCTCAACTCAACTCTCCCCCAAAAAAGGAATCCTGGAACTAACATGATATTTGCTGCCATCACACTGCCCACTCTGCTTGTGCATTCTAGCCCTTCCCCTTCCTGTCTCCCTCCTATTTCAACAATATTGGTTCATTGTTTCCTTCAGCTTCCCTGTCTATCTCCAACATCCATCCATTGTCTCCTGTTTTATACTTGGCTTGTAAACTCACTGGGGCAGGCAGTGTTTTTCTGTTCTGGGTTTGTATAGTGCCTAGCACCATAGGGGTCTGGTCCAAACGACAGGATTCAGAATACATTACATGATTGGCACTGGACGGAATCTCGCATGCCGCCAATGAGCCTTTCCTTTAAAGACAAACTCTCAGGGAGCCAGGCTGCCTGCCCTGCCTCTTTCACCAATGCCTCACCTTTCTTACTCTGGTGCCGTCTGCACTATAAAGCCTATGCTGTCATAGCTAAGCTAGCAGAGTCCCTCTGCACAGATACAGTGTATGCTGGCAGGAGTTCTTCTGCCGGCAGAGCTATACCACCTGCCCAAATGACCTTAGGTCAACAGACAGAAGCACTCTGCCAGCCTAGTTGTGTCTACACTGAGGGGTGTGTCATCACAGCTATGTTGGGTGAGATTTTTTTCATGCTCCTTGTCAACATAGCTATGCTGGTGTGACTTTGTAGCGTACCCCAACTCCTAAAGGTTAATTGTGCAGCCTCCTTCCTCCTACAGACAGTCAGATTAGATCTCCCTTGGTCCTGGGAAAGTTTCAAATGGAGCAAAGGCACATTAAGAATCTATGTGCGAGCAGTTACACAGACCTACCCCATTTGCTCACAAATACAGCAGTGTTCCCTGCAATATGCTGTCAAGAGCTTTGTCCAGTCTAGTTTTATATGATCAAAAATCCAGCTTAACACCACTGCTTTTCTTAGCCTGTCCCTCAGTCTCATAGCTCTGTGAGAAATGCCACCATTCCTTTCCCCCTAGAAACCTGTTATATTGCCTCACAACAAAGATTACAACGTGTCTTGAGATGATAAACCCAAGGAGGATTTGGCAAGTACAGTTGTTTGTACTGGAAAAGATGCTATTTCATTGACAGAGAGGAGACCACTAACCACATTTCTCTCTCTCTCAAACTAAACAGCTCCAAGAACAAACAAAAAATAAAATCTTATTTACATTTTGTGTCTTACTAGAAAAAACCTCCGCCAAAAAAAAAAAAGACGAAAAATAATAAGGAACACTTCAATAGCTTTGGTTTTCTTTAAAGAAAAACAAAAAGTTGTTTATGTAGTGCAAAAGGAAGCGTCTTCTCACTGGGGAAAATCAGATTATTAGAAAAATAAGACATTTCTTGCTAACAACCAGCAGATCCTCACTTTAGCAGCAGCCTAGGAGAGAGAAGAAAGGAGAGGTGGCATCGCTAAATTCATCCCTGGTATAATAAATCCATTGAAATCAAGGGATGAATTTAACTCAGAAGTTTCTCCTCTTGATGGAAATGGAGTTGCTAGATATATAACGGGCTTTCATTTGACTAGTCCTTGCTAAATCACAACAAATATACAAGTGACAAGAAAGCACAGCAACAAAGAATAGTGGAATGCAATTTACCTGACTTTTGCTCCTATCCCATACAGCATTATGATACCTCCGAGATAATGGCCAAAACATGTAGACACAGTGGAGTTTGGAGCAACATGTGCTGTGCTCTGCCCTGCCCTGATACACATTATGTAGTGTTGTAACCCTGTTGGTCCCAGGATATTAGAGAGAAAAGCAGATGGAAGTAGGGGCAGAGTGAGTGGTCCTACCGGGGAAATGCCAAGGAACAGCCAAGCTCAGGAGACAGTTTATGCTGAGTTGTGTTTTGCTGCTGTTATTTAAGTTACCAGTAAAGGGGAACACCAGAAAAGGGGTAGTTTGGATTATGGAGTGAGTGTGTACTGTTTCCTTAGAGCAGGATGGAGGCTCCACCTGCTTCCATCTTGTTAACAAGACAAATTAGCAAGATACATCACTTTATAGGACTCATTTCATGTCTGACCCACCCTGTTTGCTACTCCCCTAAACTGGATTCCCCCCAATTTACCCATTATGCATGTACAGTGAACTAATGAACCAATCCTTGAAATTCATCCACAATTGCTACAGTGTTAAGGCTGCTGTGAGCCGCTTTTCCAGATGTGAGGCCACAAAGAAACTAAGTTGTTCTTTATATACCCCGAACTTTAAGTTGTGCACCCCCCATCCAATGAGTGCAAACACCAGCACTGATGTCTCCACTGCAATTTGAAACACCCATTTACCTTTCCAGAGAAAGCCAAAACATGCATTAAGAAACTGAAGCCAGCTCAGCCATTCTGTCATGTTTCAGAAAGTCAATGGCAGCCTACACTGTGCAGAGCCATTTATTTCCTCGTGAGACCTCCCACTTCCCTTTCTGGATATGAGTCCATCTACCTGATCAAACGTGCAATTAACCTACAATTCAGTGTGCTAAGATGATAAAGCCAGGGCTCATCAACTGGTTTTCTATCTTGGGAGACAGCAGTCAGAACACAGGGCTGGCATTATCCAGAGATCATTGCTTTGTTTCTCCACTTTTACAAGTGAAACATGAGTTCTCAGGGAATCATTTCTCTCAGCCATACATTCACACAATATCTAGAAAAATATTTTAATGGAGCAGGAAGAAACACTTGGAGATTTTAGGCCATTCTATGCCAAAAAGCCTATCATTAGCAGGTGTCTTTCTACAACAGCCCTTTATGCTGGTATAAGCCTCTCCATTACAAGATTACTGTATCCTGCCTCTCAACTAAAATCAAATCCCACTGAAAACATTACAGTCACAGCAAAACATTCTTCCTTGCTAATGCATCAAGCACATAGCTCTTGGAAATAAGCCTTCTATTATGATATAGGGGTTTGTTTTTTAGCTTACTCTTCTCCAATTCCCTTTTATTACCTGGAAGGGGATGGAATTATATCTGCTTGACTCGAAATCGATTAGTCCTGTGCTAGAAGTAAAAAACCCATTAGGGCAGCATTCAGGCGTGGAGAGGCAGGAAGGAGGCCTGAGTGGATTAGGGATAACTATGAAGAGGGGCATTTAGATTGGATAGATACCATGCTTCCTAAAGAAACCAATTATAAAAGCCCCACTTCAGCGTCAGTTTGTGTTTATTCTCTTCCTGCAGTACATTTCCCCATTCCTGTGATTCCAAAAAGAACACATTCTGAGTTTGAGGCTCCATATGTTGTTCAACATTTATATATTTATTTTTGCTTGTTTTGTTCAGTCTCTCACGTATTTTTCTGCTTTTTCTAACCTGCCAACCACCATAAATATAATGGGAAGGAATCATGTCCACAAATAAACTTCACCTATCAGAGACACTAAAACAAGACACCACCCCACAATATATTGTGCATATTTTCATCATATGATCTTCCCTCTTCTTTCTGATGTAGTTTACCAGTATTATATGATTTGTCAATATTATCAGTAGGCTTCAGAGGCAACAGCACACTGAGATGAACAGGGGCAATTCACACCTTTCAAAGCTATTGTTTCAGGCAGTATGCAGAATGAGGTAGACATCACTGCATCAGTTTATAATCCAAAGAACATTTGGTACCAACTCATCCTCAAGAGGATGTACCTAAATATGGTGGAACTACTACACGTCACAATGCCATTACTTTGTAATAAACATGAATCCCGGTTGAAATATATTCGGTTCTGTTACGAACTTGAAGGGCAGGTTGGGTTTGCTAAAAGACTCTCAGGTTTACAAACTATTTCGAGAACTTGGGCAGAGTTTTGGATGCTAGAAAGGGATTTCTGGTTTCACGTGCAAACTATGAAAAATTCATGCATCTGAGGAAGTGGGTATTCACCCACGAAAGCTCATGCTCCAAAACGTCTGTTAGTCTATAAGGTGCCACAGGATTCTTTGCTGCTTTTACAGATCCAGACTAACACGGCTACCCTCTGATACTATGAAAAATTCAGTAAGTTCAGGCAGACAAGACTACGCAGTTTTGGTGAACTCTGCTCTGAAAATCTGGGTTCACTCAAACAAACTCCAGCTCAGTGGGTGCAAATCCACACGAACCCCAACCAGTAAAGTTTGCATGACCCTCTTCTAACTGAAATCACTGTGAGCTGCGGATATGGTGAGTTTGCTAGGACAATAAATATTTAAATATTCCATCTTAAATAAAACTGTTTTCCCACCCCCAATTGCAGGCAGAATGATCAAAGGACTCCTAAGGACAATTAGAGGAAAAAACTCCTGCTCACCAAAGTCAACCACTACCAATAAAATGAAACTCGGGACACTAGCTTCACTTTGCCTTTGAAAAATGTTCTGTTACAAATCCCTGGAGATTTGCAAGTTCCTTTCATAATCCTGAGGATTATTTCCCTCTCTTTCTGGCCAGCCCTTCCTTCATAACTCGTCAATACCATGCCTTACGCCACTGGACGGATCAGCATTCTGAACTGAAAAGCTGCCTCTATTCCAAAGGATGGAGATAGCACATTGCTGCTATATTTTCAAGCTATGATTTTATTTATTTTTACTAACCTTCATTCCATTTTTTCTTTTCCCGTTATTGAACCGTTTAAATTTTTTTTCCTCAGTGAATTAGTAGCTAAATGCTAACTCCCACCCAATCAAAACACTCCTGAATTTTGGGGAAGTTAGGATCTAGAATCTGATCTGTATCGAACTTTGTGGCTTGAGCCCATCTCTGTTAGCCAAGTGCTTAAAATGAGCATATTAAAATGGCCTTTTATTTTCTTAGCAGTACTTTATGGAGTTGTTTGAAAGGGACATATAGTATTTGCAACTCATCTTTAGGAACACAAATCCCATTCATAACTAGATCTCTTGCAAAGCGGAAATCAGACAGCACCGAACTATCCTGTTGACAAGAGAAAATGTCATTAGCTGACAAGGTGCGTGGGGGGAGGGGGGATTGGGTTTTTTTTGGTTGTGTTTTTTTGCTGCAAATGGCAAATATATTAATAATAATTATTATTATTATTAAACTAGGTTGCAAATATAATACCGTAATGCAATATTGAGAACACTGGAGAAACAGAATAATATAGAATCACGGAAATGTAGGGCTGAAAGGGACCTTGAGAAGTTACCAACTCCAGGCACCTACACTGAGGCAGGACCAAGTAAACCTAGATCATCCTTGACAGGCATTTGTCCAACCTGTTCTTAAAAACCTCCAATGATGGGGATTCTACAACCTCCCTTGGAAGCCTGTGCCAGAGTTTACCTACCTTTATAGTTAGAAAGGTTTTCTTAATATCAAACCTAAATCTCCCTTGCTGCAGATTAAGCCTATTGTTTCTTGTTCTATCTTCAATGGACATGGAGAACAATTGACCACAGTCCTCTTTATAACAACAATTAACATATTTGAAGACTTATTGGGTCCATCCCTCAGTCTTCTTTTCTCAAGACTAAACATGCCTAGTTTTTTTAACATTTCCTTACGGGTCAGATTTTCTAAACCTTTTTATGATTTTTGTTGCTATCCTCTGGACTCTCTCTAATTTATCCCCATCTTTCCTAAAGCATGGCACCCAGAAATGGACCAATACTCCAGCTGAGGTCTCAACAATGCCACGTAGAGTGGGACAGTTACCTCTCATGTCTTACACATCCCACTCCTGTTAATACACCCCAGAATTATATCAGCCTGATCTTTTTCAGCAGTATGACCCCTAGCCAGTAGTTCCTCATTTTGTAGTTATGCCTTTGATTTCTCCCTCCTAAGTCAAGTTAACACTATTAGAAGTTAGCTATATCAATGATATACAAATGAATGGTTGGAGCCTTACTATAATATTTTTCCCCTCACTCTTGCCCTATGAATTTTCACTTCTCTTTAGAGGCACTGGATTGATAGTGCTGAATAACAAAGCCCTGCATTCATCCATTCATTAGGTACGTGTGCGTCTTGCGACAGTGCAAGTGTCACCTTTAGAGACTGCTCTATCCCTAGGCCCATTCAGTGCTGGATCTGCCAAAGAGGACCAACTAGTTCTAATTTTGCTGGTGCTTCTGTGTGGAGAGCCGTCAGCTAGGAATGGAAGTTAGGCCACCAGTGCCTTACTATCATACTTGTTGCTTTCACAGCTGAGTGGAGCCCACACTGCTTACAAATATTAATTTTTCAGATGACAAGAAGTGATAGGCTCGGGCCATGAAGCGGGCATCTAGATGGGAATCTGAACTTTCCTAGAGTTCCAAAGGGCTTGCACCTAGTGTTCCAGTTTGAGAACAACTCTTCTTACAAGGAGAAAATAAATTTATTATTGTTAGGAAAGCTGGACATTTAGAGCATCCTGTGATCCCTGCATCAATGAAATGTCTGAATATTTTATCTGCAGATTTTTCTTCTCTTCACACACCCTAGTATTCCCTCCCTCCCCACACCCTATCTTGTCCTTTTCTCCAAATTTCAGTGGTCTGTATTCCAAGTGAAAGGCTCAATTCTAAAGCTGTTCCACAGGCAGAACTCCCATACAAATGAGAGTGACTGTAGAATCAAGTAGTGCTCGATCGGCTGACCTAGGTAACACTATTAGCTAATCAACCAGACTTACAGCTGACAATAACAGCATCTTCAGATTCAAAAACCAGGCAATGCCTGGATTCATGCTCTCTAGCCTAGCACGCATGAGGCCCCATTGGAGCAGTGTGGAGCGTGACATTAATAGTGCATTTTCTATCAGAGTCATTCACATTACATGGGAATAGCTCATTCACAGCTATTGAAGATGTAAGCATCCAATCTCCCTCTCTTCTTTGCCATAGGTTTGCCTGAAAAACACAATGTTATCATATAGCTAATATTAATGCCAGGATTCATATCCTTCATACATCATTATGGTGACTGCAGATTTACATTCTCTGCTCACTCCGGACAGATTGGTGACTGCTTAGTCATGCTATCAATGTGGCTATATTGCCACTCACAAACAATATTTAGATCTAATAAAAATCACAACCACACCCACCCCATGCCAATTGACAAGTTTCATATTGTAATCCCAACTGGGCACGGAAAAGGCAACTGCAGAAAGGATCTTGGATTTCAGCCAGCCCCTTCCCCAGCGAGTAAAGATAATTAAGCTTTTAGCTATTGACTGGAAATGCTTTTTGGAAATGCTCCCTTATGTAAGTATCGCCCAGCAGATGGCACTTTTGATTCACAGACCACTTTCAGCTGTATTTTCTCCTATTCTTTTTTGTGGCGCTGGAGAAGCTGAAGCAGAGGTGGTGCTGTATGCTTAAAAATAAAGACATTGTTGCTTTAGTCTACTCTCTCCCTGTCCCCCCCCACCAAGTTTTATTAAGTTCTCATCTTTAATTCATGCCTGCAGCAGAGCTGATGTCACTTTTTTGCTATAACAAAAATCCACAAAGCGTAAGCCAGGCAGGCAGTGGTATCTTACCTACTCTTGCTTCTCTATTTTTATTTCCTGTTTCAGTGATTTGTTAGTATTCCAACAACATGAAAGCCTATTCCGACAGAAACAGGATTACAGCACTTAGAAGGGAAAGAAAACAAACTACCTCTCAGATCATGAAGTCTATCCCACCGCAAGGGCAGGATACAGCCCAGAGACATCTCACATATTCAACTCACCAGTCATCTGAAGCAAAATTGTTGGGTGTTGGTGACACACTGAAATAAACAGTTTAGCAACTGTAAAGGTGAATTCCCTTTTGGGAGGCTGACACCTAACATTGTTGCTTTCACTCTGGGTACAAAATGTGAGAGTGAGAACATGGCAGAGGGAACGAAGACAGTGTGGTGGATGAGCTTTGTGGTAAATTTCCAGCAGGAGCCACTGGAATTGAGTCAGACCACATCCTGAAGCTGAACTGTCAAGAGTTCATAATTTACACTGCTATGTTCCCAGGAGAGGAACGATAGTCTTGTGGTTAAGGCACAAGGGGTGGGACTTAAGTGATCTGGGCTCCACTCCCGATACTGCCACAGACTTTTTATGCATCAAATCATTTAATCCATTTGTGCTTTATTTCTCCACCTGTAAAATGGGGATAATAATATACTTCCTTTCTCCCACCTTTTGTCTGTCTTGTCTATTTGGATTGTAAGTTCTTCAGGGAATGGATTGTCTCTAAGTGTTTGTACAGTGCTTAGCATGACAGAGATTAAACTACAGCAGCAGCAGGAGGTTTGCCCGTTAGTACTGATCACTGGTTAAGATCAAAAAAAGATAGACTGGAGACAAGATAAGAAATGTGTCATACTGAATTATGGTGAACCAGTAAATAACTACCCCATACAGAGACGGAAGAAGTAAGATAGCAGCAAAATTGAGGTGGCTATATCGAGGTTACAAAGAGAGCTAGAGATTGTGATGAGGAGATACACAAGGCCCTGTGTCTGTCACCACTTTAACATGTAAGTTTAACTGCAGTGTAAAGGTCTAGAGGCTAGAACACAGAGCTGGGAGGGCATGTCTGGGCTCAGTTCTCATTCTGTCACTCAAATACCTTGTCTCTTTAATAACTGACACAGTTACAATCACACTGCATACTGCTGTGCTCCACAGAGTAATCATTTAGCTTTTTGTCTCAGTTTCCTCATCTACAAAATGCATATAGTAATACTTCCCAACCCCCAAAGAGGTGTTTGGAAACTTCATTAATCAATGTTTGCTAAGCACTTTGAGAGCCTAAGAGAGTGCAAAGTATTAAACCATATCCCTCTGTCCACATCGCAATTCAAGTCTAAGGGCCAGAAGCGCATACAGAGGAATGTTTAAACCTAAGGAACAAGAAAAGCAAGGAGGTAGGAAAAAAAAAATAGAAAAGCAATTTACTGAGAAAATAAAATAGTTGGTTGCCCTACTGCCAGATTATGTAATAGCATCCTATGGAGCTGCAGGCCTGTGGGTCTTGCAAGTGAAAGTAATAAAGAGAGGCTTATTCAAAGGGAGTCTCATTCCAGGATCATTTTAACAGAGTTTCACATGGAGACTCTCTACAGGAGATGCACGTAACTCTTCATTGGTTATGCAGTCATTGGGATAACATTCCTGGTTTTACACCTCTTTGTGAGGCACTACAGTGTGGAGCACCACAGAAAAACCTAAAATTGCGTCTAATTGCCATCCTCCCTGTGATACTTCCCACTAGTATGCTTCTAGTCACTCCCTTATTTTTAATCCACTGACTAAATGTTGTAACTATCACTATCAATTCTGAGGGATATAAGACATAAAAGACAACTGGAATAGCATAGAAGGGATTCATGCTTTCTCCTGCACAAATTCCTCAACCGCTACCTTACAGGTTAAAAAATGTTAGTAGCAATTTGCTCTGTGTTTAAATACAGCTGCTGGCATTGTTTCATAAAACAGAGTCACACAAGATCAAAGAAGGCTAGCGCCATGTAGGAGCGTCTGTCTGGTGTTGCAGGATTAGTTTTGGTGCAGCACATGAAACACTGTTTGGATTGACAGCACAAGCCTACAGGCCAGAAAGGAGTTGAGACTCTGCTGTGTTAAACTGAGGGTATACATCATCTGTACAGGTAAGGGGGATGGGAAGGAAAGCTATTACCAATACAAAACAAAACAAAAAAACTACCATGGTTAAAAAACACATTGACTCTGCTCTTACTCAACAAAATGGGTTTCACCAAAACTCCGGTTTGCTACGCTTCTGATCCAGAAGACTCTTCTGCACCAGGCTGCATTTATATCACACTTTTCCTGCAAGGTGCATTACAAACACTGATTAGCTAATCTAATCGGGGGAGTGGCTGGGACATACAATCAACTACAATTTTTCATCTCTCTGTGGTGAGGACAAAAATCTAATTTAAACCCATATTACCACAGCCCAGCGAATCTGACCTCTGCTCTACTCAAGAGACCCACCTCAAAAGAAACAAAGTAAGAATTAGCTTATTATCGCTTCTCTCTAGGTAGAGACAGGCTCTAGAGCAGAGGTTCCCAAATTTTTCTTATTGCGTACCTCCTTCTAGCTCTACCAGCTGCTTCCGTACCCCTACCCTTCTCATAACTGATACTTTGTGTCTTCTTAACACTACCCGTCTTTACTCATCCGCCCATATTTCACTGTTACGTACAGATATAGTTACAGTGAGATGTATATAACCAAAAAAAGACCCCAACAATCCTGACTCAGTTCCGAGCTCACTTAGACTGGACAATTGCTGGGTAACTGAACCCACACTGTAAGGTGATTTGGAGGTGAGAGCTCTCTACGTCAGTATCTCTGTGCTCTCATTGGTACATCTTGAAGGAAATTAACTACTATATTTTATGTAACAAATTCCCAGAGTTTTAAACCTTTGTCTGAATGGCCTATTGTGAAAATGCGATAAAATAATAAATAAATAAAACCCTCCATTATACAATTTCTCCTGCGTGCCCTCCCGAGATGTCTGAGGTACCCCCAGGGGTACAGTATCACAGTTTGGGAATCCCTGCTCTAGAGTGATCTGCGTGGGGTAATGCCCGCAGCCACACCCCAGGCACTCACCTCTCTGAATGAGAAGCGAGACACCTGCTTTCGTATAGTCGGACTAGCTTGAATTCCCAGTCACACCGTGCCCATGCACAGATCCATGCTACAGAGCTAGGGACTCGATACAAAGCCTACTGAAAAATCAATAGAAATTCACTCCCATTGACTTTAGTGGGCTTCGATCAGGCATTAAGATACTTTCCTTGTAAGAACAGGGTCTTTGAAATCCAGTTTATCCTTGAGTCTTTGAACTCAAATACAAATATTCATGCAGGCCTTCACTTTCGCTACCCCCTATTCACTCAATCACCCAGTGAGTCACTTAAATATTGAGAACAAATTAATGCATAGAAATTAAACGTAAAAGTTCAACTCTCACATTTTATGGCAAGTCCCACTATAGTGGGTGGTGTTTTCCTTAAAGCCCCAGCTCCTGCAGTCATGTGATTATACGAGAACCTCATCTTTAAACAAAAGTAAGTTTCTAGCCCACAGAGTTATGGGAAAACCCTGAAAAAAAGAAAGGCCCCCAAACAAGAAGGCAAATAAGAACCCCAAATTAATTATTTGAAGCCAATCTCATGATTTTGGGGGTCCGGACTCATGATTTTTGAATGCATGGGACTGGCAATGCTGTAAGAAATTATCCCAAAGATACACAGAGAGTCTATTTCAGACTCAGTAACAGAGCCCAAGAGTCTCACTGCTGTAAATACCGGACACACTGCCTCCCAAACCCTTATTTCTAGACTGATAGATTCAGTCAGAGCTGAACACTGCATATTTGGACCAAAGTAGCGTTCAAAGATATATTTATAGCTTTATAAGAAGCCTAGGCTGTGGGCGCTCACTGACAATGAGATCATCAAACACTTCCCAGGGGGCTGTTAAATGTCATATTTTACATAGCTGAGCTAAAAGAACTGGTTTTGTAAGTAATAATTTTACAAGACTGACTAAACAAATACATTTCCCTTATCCACACAATCCTTTAAAACTCTGGCTCCTCTGGGCCAATGGAAGTTAACTGGAAGCACATTTACACAGACTGATTTTTTTTTCAAATGTTATAACAATGGGTGGAGCTGTTATGTTATGTAAGAAAACAAAGAGCAAAACAATTAGTAACAAGGAAAGATATTATCATCATAGGGTTTATTTTCCCTACCAAATCCATTGGGCAGGACTTCCTTTCATGCTAGGGTGTTACTAGTTTTATTGGAACTACATGTTATTACTATCTGTCCGACCCAAACAAGTTTTAGTATCTTTTAAATTAAACACAAGGAAATCATTCAGACATCCTTGCAAACTGTCATGACATTTTAATAACTTAGGCACAAAAAAGCCACTGAAACTCAATGGGACTTGTGCATGTAAGCTACATAGGCACTTTTGAACATCCCTCCCCAAACATAAATTATATGTCCTTTACTCTGATTTCTGATTCTGAACAAACAAAAGACCAGATCATCGGTTAATGTAAATCGCTGTAGTTCCACTGAAGTCAGTGGAGCTATGCCAATTTACACCAGCTTAAAACACAACTCTACGTTTTTAATTAACTCATCCAAAAAAATGTTATCCACCCTGTGCAGGTAAGAGGAGAATTTTGTAAGGCTCAAATAGTGTAATATTAAGGCTGAAGTTTTAAACTCACCAAAGCCAAAAAGTTCAGAGTTAAAAGTTCTTAGCATAGTAGCAATTCTATAGCTTGCAGGTAAGCCTTCCAATAGGGTATTTCAATTACCTGACTATTCAATCTCTTCGCAGATATTTTACAAAAGCCAAAACTGGATGCCTAAAGTTAGGCTTAGAGCAGTATGCCAACCCCAAATATTGTAAAATCATAAGTCCATGATTTGTAAGCCTAAATCATGAGTTTTGGCTTACAAATCACAGGAGTTTTAAAAATAATACATCCTGGTTATTTTTATTTCTCTTCTGGAGCCTCTAGGGTTCATATTTTCAAAGTTTTCTTTGCAGCAGAGAGAATTAAAAACTATGTTATCTTTTTCCACATGAAAGCTGAGATTCTCTTATAACATATTTCCAAGGGCTGGGACTTTAAGGAAAAAACAAACACAAAATATCATGAGTTTTGCAATAAAAATCACTAGAATTGGCAACACTGGGGCCTGATTCAAATTTCAATTAAAACAGTGGGAGTCTTTCCATTTAATTCAATGGGCTTTGGATCAGGTCATGAAAAACTGCAGATTCTTGGCTACTTTGAAAAATCAGGCCACCAGCTTAGGAACATGTAGATAATAAAATAATATTAGTTCTTAGTGTATATATATATAGACTTAGTGTATATACATAGACTTTTTCAGTTGTTGATTTCCAAATACTTTAACAAAGAGGTTCAATATCATTATACCAAATTTATACATCAGGAAACTGAGGCACAGAGAAGTAAAGTGACTTGCCCAAGACAAAATCAAATGCAAAGCTGGGAGTAGAATTCAGGTACTCTGATACCTGGGAACTTATGGTATGTCTACATTTAAAACAGTAGTGCACCACATCTGCATCACTGTAGCACCAAGTGTAGACTCTACCTATGCCGAGGGTAACCTACTTCCTCAACAAGCGGTAGCTATGTTGACAGAAGAACTCTTCCATCACGTAGCACTGTCTACAAGGGGATTTAGATTGGATTAGCTACACCACTCGGGTGAGGAGTTTTCTAGTTTAGACCAGGCCTCAAGTCCAGTGCCCAACTCACTGGACCACACTGACTCAATGATGTATAAGAGTAACATGCCATGAGTGGCTTTAGATATGGGATAAAATTACCGAGCAAATTACACGTAAGCAGCTCTGAGCAGAGACTCAAACAACATAGTAAATAGGTTTTTATTGCTTCACTCTGCCTTCCTTCAACGTGCTGAGTGTTAAAGCACCCTGCCTTTCCCATGTGTCTGTTTTGTTGTTTTCACTGTTCCAATGCCAATTTAGCAGAAGGAAACTACATCCAACTTCTACCTCATGCAAGACTGTGGTAGCCCAAAGACCTCAGACTTGGTCGCCTTACATAGGCTTCCACAGCAAGGAGAATGAAGAGATTGTTTCTTTTTGTGGACCTGAAAAAATTAGCAGCAGTCCTGATCTCCTGCTGAAGAAACTGCGCCAGGACCTACGTTCCTATGAGCTCTTGCTTATTTTCTGCACTGGTGATGATAGATTATATAAAACCACACATTGGGCACGGACTGGCAGTCTCTCTCTCTCTCTTTCCAAACATCTTGTTTCAGTCTCTGTATTAGAAACTGCCAGTGCCTTGTTTCTGAATGCTTGCTGCACTAAGAGCACATATTCCTCATCCTCAATACATTCCACTGTCTCACTGCAGGACTGCAATTTTAAAAGGTATTGTCACACTGTGCATCTAGGAAATAAAAGTATCCTTATGTTTCCAGCATACTGGAAATGAGATGGTATGTTGCAGTAAACATTTTTCATACATAATCCCACAGAAAAATGCTAGTTTAATGCCCACTAAGAGACTGGGAATTTAAATACAAGCTAGGAAATTCTGAGCAAAGGTCAGTGAACACACCTTATCTCTGCAACATATCTACCCACTTACCTCCCTCCTAATACTAATTGGTATGGCAGTACCACCTCGGAGCCCCAGGACCCCATGGTGTCAGGTGCTGCACAAACGCAGAACAAACAGATACTCCAGCTGGTAACCTCCCTGTGCACTCTCTACACGTTCCGAAGATCAGAGCTGCATGAAAGATTTACAAAGAACCTAAATCCACAAAGGTAAAGATTTTTCTTTGATTTTTGAATTTCTCTCTAAATGCTTGTATAGATAGGTCCTTTGTGAGTGTGTGAGGGATCTGGTCTGTCCAAAGTGCCTTTTCAATAAATACCTAAACAATAACTGAACAACCCAGAGGAAACTCCCAAATGCAGTCACAGCAATATTGCTCTGGCAATTACCAAGGTTTCTATGTCTTGCATATTCCTTTAAAATATTCCAGTTTTGCATATGATAACTAGCTAAGGTTACGACTGTATAGCACATACAAAGTGAAAAGAATTCCCAGAGAACACTCTGACCATGATGGCAGCATTATCTAATTAGCAAAAGCAAAAAACTGTCAGACTGAGAGAATCATGTGAGAGAATAACATGTACAGTGTCTAGCCTAAACTACAGTGCAGAAAGGCCAGGCATTAATGCCAGTTTTAGGACTAGTCTACATTTACACATTAGGTTGGCATATGGTGCTAGGGGAACAATCCATACCCCTGAGCTCCGTAAGCTAAATCCACCTAACCCATAGAGTAGATGCTGCTAGGTCAACAGAAGAATACTTCCATAACCTAACTACTGTTGCTTAGAAAGGTGGAGTTCCTACAGCTATAGAAAACCCGCTTCCATCGCTGTAGGAAGTGTCTTTACCGCATCATAGCTGTGCTGCTGTAGTGCCCATAGTGCAGATATGGCCTTGGTTACATTCAGTTGTTGAAAAGAAAAAAAACGTTATGAATTTCTCTTTTCTTAGATGTCTTGCCTAAATGCTTTAAAGTAGCCCCAGAGAACTGTGCTCTTGGGTCTAAATCCCATAGGAAATTATTCTTTGCGGTGGATGCTCTCCCCTTGGGGCTTGTCTGTTTTGCTTTGATGTAATCCTCCCACCTTGGTTTTCAAATGTAATGCTATCCACATTATTACAGCTCTTTGATATCCTCAAATGGCACTTACGCACGCTGTCATATTTTCAACTCTTCCAGACAGGGTCTGAATGGCTCTGACTGCTTGTGGTTCATACAGTAAATATTTAGTTAAGCCAACACAGATATGGCTAAATGAGTCCAAGTTTGTTGCAGACAATGCAAAGAAAACGCTTAGGCCATTTGCTCTTTCCAAGTAAAATGTGTTTGTGATGTGAGAGAGCATGAGTTCTAATACTGACAGCACCGAAACAATAGAATCATAAAATGTGATGACTGTTGGGATCTGATGACATCCTGTAAATTCAGCGCTTGGTGTTACTCCATTTTTTTCCCTCTTCTAATTTATGTCCCAGGAAAGCATGCCAGATTTTACATAAGTTGTTAGTAAACCTCCTGATTCCAGTCCAATTTTACCAATGCTGTGCTGGGTCTCAACACTGCCTATATACTTTGTCTCAGGGTTAAACAAAAGGTGATGATCTCTTAGGGAGCTTAGACCCAAACTTGGGGTTCCCTCCATTCCCCAGCCAGCCCAAGACTGAAAAAACCCCCAGCAGTCTCACTCGCCCTCCCCTCCCGGCTTCTCCTCCAGCCTTTGTCCAGTTTCCTGGGCAAAGGCGTCATGTGGCCCAACCCTTGTCCCGGCTCGAGTTACAGGCTCAGGTATTATCCCTCAAGAAAAGTTATCCCCTGCTATTTCATCCCCAATGCAGACAGTTCCAGTAGAACTAGATGACATTCCCAGGTCAATTCACCCCACTACCTACTGCATCACATCTCTCGCTAGACATTAATTTTCATTGCTATTGCCTATCTCACAATTAGAACAGGGTTTATTGGTTTCCTTTCTAGCTTGTCACCCTCACCCAGCCCTTGTAACAGGTTTACATTCTCCTCATGCAGAGTGAGAATCTGATCATAGAATATCAGGGTGGAAGGGACCTCAGGAGGTCATCTAGTCCAACCCCTTGCTCAAAGCAGGACCAATCCCCAGACAGATTTTATCCCAGTTCCCTAAATGGTCCCCTCAAGGACTGAACTTTCACCCTGGGTTTGGAAGGCTAATGCTCAAACCACTGAGCTATCCCTCCCTAAAGACCTTCTCTCTTTGGGTGTTATCTTTGCTGATTCAACGCAAATTTAAATCTTAGACAAGTTTGAACTTTACTATACTTCCTACAAACACACATAGGACAACCTCAGCACCCCAGCATGCTCATACAGCAGAGGCCCTTAAACACCATAAATCAGCATTAACCCACAGTTTCCCTGCACTGCTATCTGACTTACAGCAGTTCTCTCTTAGGTGTAGGAAAAGACTCTGACACCACCACGTGGGAACTGTAGCTGACTGCTCTACCATCGTTTCCTTCTAGAAAATTATCTCCTCGTTGTAAAGTGGTCTATAATACCACCACACAGTGCTCCTCATCTAAAAAAATCAAAGCGCTTTGTAACCGTATACTGGTTAAACCTCATAACACAGCTGTAAACTTTCCGCATCTTTGAAAAGTGCTGTAGGATTCAGAAACCTTAGGACCATAAAAGACCATTAGGATCATCTAGTCAGACCTCCTGCATAACACAGGTCAAAGAACTTTACCCAAGAACTTCTGTTTGAGCTATCTTTTAAAAAGATACCCAGTCTTGACTTATATACACAAGTGACGGAGAATCAACCCTATGCTTAATTAATTTAATTACCCTCACTGTTAAGAATGGGTGCCTTATTTCTAGTCTGAATTCGTCCAGCTTCTGGATCTCCAGATGAAAAGTGTTAGATGGTCACTATGTATCATCACTACCATTATTACTACTATATGTAGATGTCAAAAAATAATTTGGACAGAATTTGAGCAAATTGTTTGCGGGGAGGGGGAACACTGTCAAAGGAGGATGTCTGAAGAATGCTTAATTCCTTTGAGCACCAATTCAGGAGTGAAGCAGTAAAAAGTGAATTTGGTATAATTATCCTAAGGCCATTCCATTGTGGTTCCTCTAGCTAGAAGTAGAGTGAAGCAACTCTACTGTCTGCCAGATTGTCAAAATGGTGGTGAAATGTGAGGAGGTTTTACTTCATTTTCCACCGAGTGGCAGTAAATTGAAGCAGTGCAGCTGCATTCTGTTCATGTTTAGGAGGAGAAACAATTTGAAGCTCACATCTATGCAACAGCTATTAAGAGAGTAGAGTAGCAACGGGTAGGTCAAAAATTGACCTACAGTGCAGATCTTGCTGACGATATTAACTTTAGGAAAGGCACAGCATGTTTATTTTGCAAACAGATCTTCGCTGGGGAATTATAAAAGAACAAAACAGCAGCTTGCTGTTAGACAACACTGTAACTCAAAACAGAGCACAAGCATTGTGAAGAGAGAACACATGGCCAACTCTCAGAATTTTATTGTGAGTCTTGTGATATCTGGTGGTTTTCTTAATTCCTCAGCGCCTGGAATTGTGATGTGGTGAGAATCTCAGCTTTTCCATTAAAAAAGCCCCAAACAAACCCTTAAGTTTCTAGACCTTGTGGTGGCAGAGAAAAGCTTAAAAACCTGATCCTTACAAACTCAAAACTTGGAAAACAAATTTAAAGCAGCAAAATTCATTATTTTTAGATCTCTTGTGATGGGAGGGGGAGGGCTGATTCCTGGTTTTATAATGCCTGGGGTTAGTAATACTGGTGAACCAATGCACATTGCTTGTGTTACTTATTGCAATATTAAACAGTAAGCTGCATACTGGTTTCTTTTATTAAAAATTTCTGGCTGCAAAACAAAATGAGGAATTCTCCAAGGTAATGGGCCCAAATCTGCTCTTACATCACAGTGACTTCAATAAAGTTGTGCACATATTTCATTATCATTTATATAAGCGAGAGGAGGCTCACAATCAACAGTTTTATATGAGGTGGAATAGCCTTTTAACCTACAATCTTTGCCCTAATATTCCCAGTGCCCTTTGAGGGTTTTATAATGGGAATTATTCATTGCAAGTTTATTTCCCTGAAATACATTCCAGCATCACTCTTCTAGAATATCATATTTTAAAATACATTTTTCAAAGGAGACTCTGTAAGGAGAGCACTAACGGGTTTGGAGTTCTATTGCTTCTACATGCAAGCAATTTGTGCAAGTCAACTTACATAGACACAAACAGAGGTTATGTCAGACACCTTGACAATCTGACTTTGCAGATCAGAGGTAGAAACAGGATGGCAAGACAGAAACAAGTTTTAACTATTGCTTGTTTTTCCCATGCAGCACTCTATATTCAAAGACCCTTCTGTTAAGTTGAGAGCATAAAGGAAAGTTTGTGGTGAAAGTAAACTCAGCCCATGCACCAAGTTTAGTTTTTTTTAATATAAGTGGTAATGGAAAATGCACCATTTATGTTAATCTTCCCTTTTATTAAACTCACAGGATACTCTCGCTCACCAGGGGAACGAAGCAAACATTGGCAGGAATCAAAACAACAAAAATTGCAGGTGCATGGTAATAGTGGACAGAATAATCTCTATGCCTGTTGCCTCCTTTCCCGCACCTCATTGGACACAAACGGCATAGCCCTGTTCCTTTCAACTCTACTGAAATTAAACAAACTGCACAGAATGAATGAAATACAACATACAGGGATAAAAATACCTTCTGCACTGACTAATATACCTCCAACAAGAGCTATTACTTTAAGCCTTGAGTTGGGACTGTACCATCAAAATAATTTATAATCTCCATCCTCAGGGTTCTATGACCATTAAGCTTTGTAATCTCTCCGTTTCATGGCTAATAGAATTTGCACGAGCATTTAGCTGGATCTGGAAGCAAACCAAAAATGTCAAGGGATAGCAAGAACTAAACATTTCTAAGAGACAGCAGCAGGTCCACAAAAACAATCAGACTACGAAAAGAAAGGTAAAAACCACAACAAGCGCATACTAGGAAATGTCCAGCTTTATTTTAGACTTTCTCCATAGCTTGCAACACTTTTGAAGGTTATGATACAAATGACATGAGACCAGATTCTCAGCTAGTGTATAAACTGTCATTGTGTCACTGTCTACAATCAAAAATACAACCAACTTCTTCAAATTTAAAGAAGTCTTGCCTTTATAGGCATTATTTTGCCTTATTTTAGCCATTTACTTACAGCAGTGACACATACACACACAATGTACAAAACTGTACTAGAGCCAAATGATTTAAGGATGGGAGGAAGAGCACATGATGTTCAAAATTCCTGCTACAAGTTACAGTTAACACCCTTCCATCTGGCACTAGAGAAATTAGCAGAAGCCTTCTTAAACCATTTGCATTGGCCAACAGTTTCCTCTCTCCATTTTTTACTTTGCATACGTCTGGGGAAAAGTTCCTGTGCTAAACTCCCCTGAGGTCTGGACAGAACGCATTGTGTATGATTTCTAATGAGAATTCCAAAAAAATGCACAGTGTTTGTTCATTCTCCTCTCTGGGTTTATACTAAGCTTCCATACATTTTTCTTCCTGATGGTTTTACTGCACCAAAGAGGCTCGTCATATAATGTGTGATGGCAAACATAAGTTAGAATAACCTTTACAAATTTACATACTAAAAACAAAACATCCTGGAAATGCAACTAATTTGGAATTCTCTTCTAGAGGATATTATACTTTCCCAGTAGAGTTTCAATGGTGTGGCTCTAAAGGACCTGTCCTGTATTGGTTTTAATGATTAAACTCACGTTTTCAATCAGAATGCGTAAATAAATGAGTGACTCCTGGGAAGAAATACACCAGTGTAACTGACTGTAACACAAATGCTCAGAACACACTTCCCATTGAATTTCAGGTTAACCTACCTTTCCTGCAATACATTAGGCAGGGCATTCATCTGCTTTTAAGACAGATAGTCCTGTTTTTTTCAACATTTGTCCCTCGTCCAGTACAGATATAAAACCAGACATGGTTTTATTTGATATCATATCACTCTGCTGGTTTGACGTCACATGCCCATGAATGCGAGGTCATTGCGAGCGGGGAAGGTGGGGTGCTCTTCAAATGGTGTCCTCCATGTGAGGGTGGCCATGACACAGGGGTCATGCGGCGGGGTGGTCTCATGACATTCCTGGAAGTACCAGACTGTTTGGTATTCTGGGATGCATCAATGGCCATCCTACAATGCACAACTTTAAACCTGCACCCTTAAGAATTAGGGAGAGACTGTACCATCCTAACACATGTTGAGTACTACCTTCCTCCATGAGCAATCCCACTGGCTTCAATGAGCCTAAATTAAGGTGTAAGGTATCAACATTTTTAAAAAATGTATTCCACCTCCATCCTTACAACAGGCTATCCTCAAGAGCTTGTATCCAAATATTTAGAAGTAAATTTTTGGCAACGTCACATTTGATACAGATCAAACCCTTCTCTACTACGTCTACCTACTCATAAAAGGACCCACATTAAGCTAGAAGCCAGAGTAAAACAATGCGTCTTCCATTGCATCTTAAAGATGCCAAGTCTCTGGATCTGACATACAGCAAGGAGAGTGAAACCAAGAGCTGGTCCTTCTTACTTGGCAAGCTTTGGTACAGACCGCAGAGCAGTGAAGGCAATTGCAATTGCTGCTGTAAAACTCTTTGGTGCTTTTATAGTTATAGATAAGCAGCAATTTTACATCGCACCAGACAGTGAATAGGGCTCCCGTGCAAAGCCAACTTAAAGGTGCACTAGGGTTTCTTTGTGCCCTAGCTGAAACTTCTGATTAGTCTTTCAAAGGAAAGCAGCCGAGTGAGCTATAGTACGGCAATTTTATCATCAGTAATGGGAAACAAACTGGTTTTTAAAAGTTTTAAGTTGGAAAAGTTCAATGTAGGACTTCCTGAGATCAGCAGAGAGAAAACTGTTACTACTGCAATAAAGAGAGATCAGACTTTTTTTTTCGTCTTTAACAAAAACTGCAAAGGCTGTATTCTAAATCATTCCTTTCTCGTGTGAGCACAGCTTATCCCCAACAGTCAACATATCCAGAAGAAACTGCTGCATGATACTGCAGACATGTACATTCTTCTCTGAAATAAAAAAGTTTTAATCACAAACAAGTTTTCTGCATTGTCCTATTGGTGCATATTGACTCCTACGTATCTCTACAAATTAGCATTGCAGTCATCCATTAAATACTGCATTAACAAAGTGGAAGGGGAATCTTAATGGATAGGGGAGATGGACAGGAGCAGGCTCTCTCCGAGAGGTTTTTCAGCAAGTTTTTTCTCAAAGGCCTTGGTTTGCTATTTACTATCCTTTCAGGTGAACGCACTATGTATTTGTATCTCTCAGCCTGCCTAGACTGTGTCTAGGAAAGATATTAATAAACACCAATAATTCAGCAGAACAGAGCAAGAAGCCATTTGACATTGGACCACCTGAATTTTTGTCAAAGCTTAAAAAGATCCTGGAGAAGATATATTTTTTTTTGTTTGTTTTATGGGAGTCTATTCATTTCAGCATCGCTTTCTCACACAGGATTGGACCTAGAGATGGTGTGCTGTGCTACTGCAAGCTTTTGAGGGAGAAACAGGACACCTGGTGGTTCTCTGCTTTGCTAGGCAAGAATAGGGGGGAGGGGGGAGGCAGAATGGAGGAACTTATGTAACAGGAAGCTCTCAGATCTTTCATTAACTAGGCCATGGATCTGGCTCACAGTTGGGTTTATGAGAGTGGGACAGATACTGTACTCCAGTAAGTCAGACAATGACTGTGGTTAGCAGACATTTAGACCTCAAGGTAGATATCCCTTCCCGCTGCAGAAAGAGACTTAAGCTTTCCGAGTAGCGATGTATGAGTTTGTTAGAGCTGCCCTAAGAACCCCACTTCAGATCTTTGTTCTCCTGGTCAACTCAGATTACTGCTCTAATCCCCAAGAATCCCGCTCTGCTAATGTCACACCAACAGACCCTGCTCGTTGGTGGGTGAGATCAAACCTGGGGCCTCTCAAGCTTGGCGCATCAGCCAACTGGCTCTTAGCTACAGCTGCAGCAAATTCATTCATCTCTCTCTCTCAGTGCCACTAGCTGAGACAGAACACCACACTCAGAAGGTGTGTGGCTTACACTAACATGGATTTTTTTGATGGAAGCTGCTTTTAAGCAGGGAACCAAAGTACAGACATATCTTGACAATGCAAAAGGTAAGTGAGCAGTTAACTGACCTACAATAATGGGATCATTCTGAGCACTTCACCCTTTTACTGCTTGTGTGTTCTCAGCCCAACACCACACATCATTTGACTCAGCCTCAGTTTGGCCCAGAGAAAAATTAATTACAATCTAATAGGATTCAAATTGGTACAGGGTATCCCATCATTACAGAACAAGAGAACATAGAGCGGCACTACATCAGCTGGTTAGCAAAGAGCTTCGGTCAATGCAGTGGAACAAGCTACAGTATCACAGAGATATGATGAACTGCTATCTCAATAACTGTAATTTATTATTCAGGGGCACTGAACTAGCATATGAAACAGTTGACATGGACAAAACCCACGTAGTGTTTGTGGAAGAATTACTTTCCTTTCGCAAGGTCTATCTTAAAATAATTTTGCACTGAAATGGAGATGGGTTAATCCAGGCAGCAATTACATAGACCAGAGGATTAAAGCGTAAATCAGCAGCAGACTTGGAAACAGAAGGCTCTGGGTTTCAAATGTCAGCTGAGCCTCTCCCTTACTGTGCAACCTTTGACAAGTCACTTGACCTCCTGGTGCTTCAATCAAGCCAACTTGAGAACTGGGTAAGAAGCAAGATCCCATAATAAGTCAAATACTACAATGGAGCTGAGAAGTCTTAGATAAACTGTAACTTCTTGAACATTAACATTACATTTGAAATTAAGGTTTGCATTATTAAAATCGGACTGCACCATGGTTATTTAAAAATTGTGTGTGAATCAAACAGTTAGGCTTTATGTTGATGTACTGTGACTGTAAAACTGGGATAGGTGACATCCCCCCACTCACACACACACACACACACGCGAGCAAAGCTAGAGTAACTTGGTGTTGTGTGGGGAAACTCTGTGGGACTTGGAGGGATAGAATTTAACCCCATCAACCCACTGAAGCCAGCCTGCCCCACTCCCCGCCATTCCAGGCTTTGAGCTAGAATAGTGACAGCCACCCATCCAATCCTCTTTGGGCAAGTTCTTAGGCTACAGCAACCCCACAGGCACAGATCTGGTGGTCTCTCACCTGGCTCACCCCAAATAATGCCCTCTGCTTCAGGGACACAATTGCAGAAGTCTTCTAGGCAGCCACTCGGCCCATCACAGCTCTCAACAGAGAACCATAAGGCTAGCTAAAGTGATGTGGATGGCCTTGTGGGAGACCATTGTGCTGGAGTGAACTTCAACTACTCTGTCTAGCTAGCGTGGCTGAGGATTACATTTTTTCCCCACCAATCCATGCAAAGAGTCCATCCCGTGGGGTAGTGGAGCAGATGCACTGCTACGCTGGAGTCTATGGGTTTCACGACTTGGAGTTGAAAGCCTGTCACTGTTACCAAGGAAATCAGGGTTATTATGGTCAAACCAGGTTGCTATTTATGCTGTAACTATCTGAAATCTCATGTCTGGCCTGGGACTCACTCCTTCCAACACACACATCTTGAGACCGTTTAAGCAGCAGCACTGAAAGACGCTCAATGATGGTGGTAGTGGGTGCAAATGGTTGTATCAGAACACGGAAGTGAGCATATTCTGGGATGTAGCAGTGAGAAAACATGGGATGGACTAGAATAGACAATTACTGGTGAAACTTCCCAATGTTTACTTTTTTGTGGGCTTATTTTACCCTTTTATCCCCCAAACTCACCTGCAATACACAAGCTGATCTTATTCCAGATGCATCTTCTAAATTGGTAGAATTAATGAGTACATTTGTATGAGCACAAGCCTCTTCAGCCAGGAAATTTCTATCTCTTTGAATCAAAAGCAGTACACAGTGCAGACAAATCCTGCCGCTGGGCTGAAAAACGGCACAAATGCATACTGAGTTACTGAAAATGTTTTTCTTGGCAAGCTGGTGCTTTGACAGTCCTTTTTACTTCATTGCAAACAGCTTTATGTAGTTCTCACTCTCTAAGATGCGTGACCAAGTGGAGCTGTTTCACAGTAATAGGTACCTGAGCCTTTCCTCAAGTATATGAAAGTGGAGTTAGTCTTTCCTGAAGCTTCCTGAGAAACTGGTTACTAAAGATGGAAGACCATAAATTATACACTCTGAGTGTTTCCAACCAACAGTTCTCCCTAGGAAAGCTTGGAGGTTTGTAATTAAGAAAACAAAATGCTTTGACTGAAAAACTGGCCAAGCAAGTGTGGTATCAAGATCCTTCCTCTGGGTATACACTGCAGAACACTCGCACTATTACACCTAGTTCGCAACCATAAGTTAATTCTGGCGATATCTTTAGGATTAAACTCCCTTCAGTGTTGCTATAGCTCCGTGAAAAGTATTTTGTAGCTGCCATCGCTAGAGGGCCCTCAGCACCTCAGATCAGACCCTCAGAACATGGCAGCTATAGTCTTTCTAACCAGATGGAGCCGCCACCACTAGAGCAACTGAAGTCCTTCTCTCGCTCCTCAAATTGTATCACCTCCGATCTCCCTGCATGGGAACAGTACTACCACCTCCCAGCTGTCATGGAGCCCTTTTTATCTGCATACCGCAAAGAACTTTATAAAAGACAAAACCATCATTACCCCCTTTTACAGATGGGGAAACTGAGGCACAGCGCAATGACATGACCTGTCACCCAGTAATCCAGTGGAAGAGCTGGGTAGCACAAGGCATTTTACCACTATGACCCAGGCCCAGACCTTGCTGGGAACAAGAATGCAGACTCTCCGGAATACAGAAATGTTTTTTTAAAAGGCAGAATAGTTTTGTTAGCTAAATTTGCTAGCCAGGAGACCTTGTTGTAAACCACAGTTTGCCTTTCCTCAGCTATCTCCAGAGTCCATACATTTTTTATGTATTTTGACAAAACGCTTATTTAAATTTTTTTGGAAGGGGTGGTAGTGGTGGTTTTTAAATCAGTTCACATTTTTGCAGTAGCTAGAAACAAAGGAAAGTTTAGTTATTAACTGAAACTGCAATTACAACAGAAGTCAAGAATCATATTCAATTCAGAAATAAAATCAGATCTTGTAAAATTAATTTCTTATTGACCGCCAGAGAGAAATGACAGGAGAGGAGGGCACCAAATAATCTACAGCTGCAATATAACATACAATTAGCTTTCCCTCTCAGTAGATTTAAATTAACATTAGAAATCTCTCTGATTTTGGGGAAGGTAGAGGGAGAAACAGATGACTCACTGACTAATACTGACTAAAATCTAATCCTGCCAAAACCACAGTAAGCTATTGTAAACACCTATTAGCAATTAACTAAAAAAGATGTTGTCTTTGCCTGGCTGTATTGACACGGGAATGTCCTTCAAAATAGTAGCAGTCTGCATCTTAAAACGACTTGAGGGCAAAAAAACAACAAAAACCTTGTCCAGACTAGTTTGCTCTACCAGATACTTTTTAAAACAATTACAGAGATACCCCATAGGTCCTTTGAATTGCAGGAAATACCTGATCAATTTAAACCACATGGGATCTGAATAAAAAAGCGGAATGGATGAAATGAAATGAAATAAGTGTCTTCTCCCCTCCATCCTGAAAAGTCACAAATGCTTGTCTACAGAACTGTGAGGTAATGGAAAAACCCAGCATTTGCCAGTGCAAATTCAAGCTACTATGACTATTTAAAAACAAAATTTCTTTTGAAAATAAGTCTGAACACTGAATAGAAGACTCAGGTGTGATAGTGCTTCAGAAAGAAGCCTCTTGAATTACCAGAAATCCTATTAAAAGCACAAATCTTGCAACAGCTTGCACATTTCTCTCGCTGGAAACTCTATCAGAAAGAAGAGAATGTATTTGCTGTCTTCCTCTTGGTAACAGCATGAAAAATTTGTATGGAATTACAGGGCCAATGCTCAAGGTGGGATTTTCAAAAGAGTCTAAAAACTTGTCTACACTTACAGGGCTGAGAGGCGGTAGCTATGTCAACGGGAGAAGACCTACGCTCGACAGCATGGTCTACACAAGAGGTTAGGTTGGTATAATTGCATCACTCAAGGGTGTGAATTTTCTACATCTCTGAGCACCAAAGCTATACCAATAGAAGTTGGCAATGGAGGCCAACACCAGGTCTACACTACAGACCTATATCGGTACAACTAAGTTGCTCGGGGTGTGAAACATTCACAACCTGAGCAACATAGTTATACTGACCTAACAACCCATGTAGCCAGCATCTTGTTGACGGGAGAGCTTCTCCCATTGGCATAGGAGTGTCTTCACTTAAGGACAACCGCAGAACAGCAGCACTGGTGCAGCTGTACCAATGCAGGTTTGAAGTGGAGACCTGCCCCAAGCCTCAGTGACTCAGAAGCACAAATTCTGATGAAAGCTCCTAAATCACTTAAGGCCATAGGTATTTAGGCACCCAAGGACACAAACAGGCATAGAATTTGCAATACTGCCTAGCTCCTAGCTTCCACAGAAATGAGAGTTAAGTGCCGAGGCACTTGTGAAATGCCCACTAGGTGCCCATCTGCATATTTGGGCACACCAGTAAGTGGCCAGATTTTAAATACTGCCCAGCAAATTGTGGGCATGTGGGATGCTAAGCTCCTTTGTGTGCATACTAGGCCTTGGGCCAGATTCGCAATCTCCAGAATGCTCTTGCTTTATTTCTAAGTGAAATTAGCACAAATACGGAACTGATATAAAGTATCCAGGGTCTCTGTCATTGCCTAGTGTAATGACATGACAGTCACATTGTTTAAAGATTTTATTTCTGCCCTTAAAATAACTTCAAAAGACCATATTTTCCTGGTGCCCTCTGTTTCAACAAACAATAATAACCAGTTATTTGTAAAGTTTACCTATAACCAAATTTGTATCTCTTCTGCCTTTGGCTTTGTCTTAGGCTTAAACCTATTGTATCAGGTGACCCAGACAGCATTTCAGTTCACACACTGAAATAAAATAAAATACTCCCCCACACCACGTCTTTTTTTTTCTCTGGGACAATGCAGACTCTTTGTTACATCTGCTATTACAACATGCCTATAACAATGTTCTCTAACAAGCAGCCCAAGGGTCAAATGTGTCCCTTGATCAATTCACTAGAGGTCTCTGGTGCTGCTGCAGGTAGACTGTGTCTGAAAAAAATCCCTTTATTCTCTCTGCTTCACTGGAAAAATATGCTGTCACTGAAACACACTTTTCTTCTTCTAGTCTCAACAATTCAGGTAAACAAGAAGCAGCTATCTAGTTGGCATGGCACTGAAACCATTATGGCTCTAGCATGTGTATGAGCCTATAATAAACAAAAGAAACATTGGTTTGCCAAACAGCCTGGCTCTGAGTATGACTCAGTGGTAAGGAAAGAAACCAGTCAGTCCACTGCAAGCTGGAGGTAAGCAAAGACAAACATAAGATGCTCTGGATCAGCAATTACTTTTTATGGCATTTTTTTTTCCACACTTGATTTTAACAATCCCAGTCATGGCTAGCACCAGAGCAGTCCAACTGGTAGTAGCACTAGGGTAGACAGGCTACCAGTTGTTTAACCACTATGTTAAAACACTGGTGGTCTGTTCTGCTCTACGATCTGGTCTATAGCACTAAATAACATCTGCACCCAGCAAAAGCATTCCTTGTGGCGTCTGACACAGTCGGACTTGCTAGAGAAACCGCTACAAGGGCATATTCACGTTCAAGCAGCAGGGAAGGAGTTAATGCCAGAGGCCAGCAAAGTTAAGTGCAAAGCTAGCTCATGCTTGATTGCATGATTTCTATTTCATATGTTGTGATTTATTTTCAGCTCCATGTGTGGATTTTAGCCACGAAGCTCATATTAGCGTTAGTGGAGCTGCCCTCTAAAGCCTGCTGACTTGGAGTTGGACCATAACCCAGCATGCCTCCTGAGATTAAGACAAGCCTGAATACTTCTGGGAGCTCCTTTGCCTCCCAAGCGGATACTTGCCATGCACCAGTTCCCCGTGCTCCTGACTAACACATGACAATACCTACAAACACGGAATGAGCAGACCCCTTTAAAAAGAAAGTAAGCTCGGAAAGTGATCTTTAATGGGGCTGAATAAAGACTAGGCTGTCCTTCATTCATGCATGGCTCCAGCGCTTCTGTTCCTTCCACACCCTGCCCCCTTGTCATGATTTGGAGCAGGGTCTTGGCACAGACAATTTACAAACCCCCATGGTACACAAACTGACAAGCCTAATTCTTTATTCTGCATGATAACACTGGTCTACAATTTTTGAGAAGTCGTCTGCTTCAGAGATAAAATGTGATATTTATTATGTATTTTGATGTGCTGAATTCAAATATGACAATTAAAACAACTGATTGGCTACTGTTTCTAAGATATTTAAGTTTTTACATTTTATGTCTATGTATATTGTGTAGATAGTAGAGTTTTAATCATAAATTGTAAACCTAGGTCTTTTCATGTGTTTATGGTTGCTTTACATGATAATATTTCACCTGTCCTGTTTATGTAACACTTTAAAAATCAGCAAAAGGGTTATATAAATAAAATTTATTATGAAACAAAAGGCAAAAAACTATTATGTACATAGTTTAGTCCTATTCAGTGTCTACTCGGCGCTTCTTGGCTTGTCTCTTATATTCATTAAATGGAGCATCTCTTGTCACTGTCCAGCAATAGTCTGCAAGCAGTGATGGGCTCCATTTGCCCTGATAGCCTGCCAGGAGATTCCATTGCTGTAGTCTGGAGCCCAACAGCTCTGCCTTACTCTTGGGTAGTTCCAAATCCCTGACAAAGTCATTCAGTTCACCTTGTGTTATGAGGTGTGCTTCAGAGGAGGAGGATGGGAGAAAATGTGGGTCCTGTGACATTGACGGTTCAGGACCAGAAGTTTCATCCTCTTCCTCTTCTGACTCGAGTGAGACTGATTCTGGTGCATCAGGAACCGGCAGTCCTTCTCCGTGGGGTACTGGGCATATAGCTGATGGAATGTTTGGATAACGCACAGTCCACTTTTTCTTCTTTGACACACCTTTCCCAACTGGAGGCACCATGCAGAAGTAACAATTGCTGGTAGGATCTGTTGGCTCTCTCCAAATCACTGGCACTGCAAAAGGCATAGATTTCCTCTTCCTGTTCAACCACTGGCGAAGATTTATTGCACAAGTGTTGCAGCATATGTGTGGGGCCCACCTCTTGTCCTGATCTCCAATTTTGCAGCCAAAATAAAGGTGATAGGCTTTCTTAACCATAGTGGTTATACTGCACTTTTGTGATGCAAAAGTCACTTCACCACAAACATAGCAGAAGTTATCTGCACTGTTCACACAAGTACGAGGCATCTCTGCTCACTTTGGCTAAACAGAAATGTGTCTCTTTGCAAAATCAAACACTGATAAATAAGAGAGCACTACACTGTATGATTTCTAGAGCTGACATAGGGCAATTTGTTCAGCAGAGTGATGTAAGCTTCGTTATGATTGCATCATCCATGACTTCTAGGAATAACATGATGCAATTCATATCATGTATGACGCAATACCAGCTTCAGATTGCAGCATTCATAGTTTTGCCTCCAAAGCAAGTACTATCCAAACCCAGTCATTGATTTATTCATAGATCCAGTCAAAGATGTATTTTAGTCATTTCTGGTTTAAATTGAGATCCCTTCCCTTTATAACTCACTTATCCTCCGCCATTCCCAAGTCAAGGGTCGTATATACTGACCCAATAGAATATCCTAAAACTAGAGCCAATCAACAATTTTAAACATCATTTTCGTTCTCAGTGACCCAGAATTAGTAAAGTTGGACTACATTTATTTCAGAAGCATTTTGGCAGTAGAGTAGTGTTTGGCCAGGACTCTTATTTTGATAAATCAAGCTCTGTCTACACTGGAGATTCCAGCCAGTGGTAGCTGGGCACTGGTGTTGCTGCAACACCGCAAACCCCTAGTGTACACAGGTAAAGTCTTGAAACGGGGGTAAGCAGCAGTGATGCAAATCACAGCTTACAGTGGCAGCTTTGCCTGTCTACATTAGGGGTTTGCAGTGGTGCAACGACACTGATGGTCTGCAATGGATGCAATCGTGGCAAACTGCCCAGTGTAGACCACAGCTCTGTTCACGTGAGAAAGTTGGGGATTTGGCTTGCTTGGTGCTGCAGTGGGATTGCCACTCTCCAAGCATGTGGGGAGCAGGCAGGCAGCTGTGTGTGACGGAGTTAGTGTGCTTGTCAGTGTGCAGGAGAGGTCATAAACTGCAAAGCTCTTCTCAGAGCTTTCTTTCTACCCCCTCCTACAGCGATTCCCACCTTTTGCTACCAGGATACTCCCAGCTAGCCAAGACCTGCTTCCTATTTAATAATATAAGGGAAGAGGAAAGGTGTCAACTTCCCAGAACCTGAGAGTTACAACTTCCAGGCCAAGAACCCACACTGCTGGACAAATGTAGGAGAAGCATTCGTTAAGTGGCCTCTTTCAAATCCATTAGTCGCTAAGATCCTGGGGTTTAGGAATGAGAGCCACCACAAAGGTCAAGAACATGGCATATGCAAGAAGAGAAAAAAATTGCAGGTGCCAGCAACAATTATTGCTCAGAGGTCATGGGTGCTCCTAGATACTCAGACTGGTGCAGCCCTGCATGCTGAAGGCAACTCAGTGAGAGCCCTTGGATACAGCAGGAGAAGCACTGCATAATGAGAGCTACACTCTCCACCCCTTTCACTCCCGTATGAAGACAGCTGTAATCATTTTATGAAAATTAGGCATGCCCCTTAAGTGTTTGGTGACTTGCCCACTGCAAATCACATCTAGGCAAAGTTGCACATTGAAGTGAAAAGATTTGTTGTGCAAACACTTGGAAAACACATGAGCAAATATACTCACCCTATTTTTTTTTTAAAGCCATCACAACAACAAACCATTGACTGGAAATTCATGTGACCATCTGCATATCTCAGAGAGAGCATGCTTATCACTGCCTGTCCCTGCAACTATTTTAATCTGCCTTTCCAAGCCAAAGAGTAAAATTGCTGATGACAGAACCATGACAGTGACAAACAGACAGGCTGAAGTTCAGACCCAAATTGTTATTCCTTCAGCTAGGCAGTCATGCACCAGAAACGCTGCATGTGAACACTTCTTTGTCAAACACTCAATTATAAACTTGAGCTACAAGGAAAGCAAGAGAGGAGAAAGGGGGAAAAAAACAAAATGGCAGGCAGTCTTTATGCCATCCCATTCCTCTGACCGGTGCCAGGAACCATATTGTCAACCACGGATTGCAACAGAGGATGAACACGTGATGGGGAAAAAATATTGATGATTTTGTTTTTAAGAGCAGGTTAGTGCTTATGTGAATCTACTTCCTATTCCCTCCCATAGAAAAACATGGTGTTTAAGGTTTATTCTTAGGTGCTGTGTGGTAAGCAAAGGCCAAAATGTTTTTTATTTATGTCCTCATGTACTGGAAAGAAAAATAAAACATCAGCTACAGACCTAAAGTAAGTAACTAACTAACTAAAGTCAGTCACCAAGAGATGGGATGCCTGTAACCTGACTGGGATTCCCTGAGTATTATTCTGCCAGCACCATGAAAAACCATTTATGAATAGAAACTGCTCTGTATAAATGAGAAATAAAATCAGCATATAGTGTTTTAAAACAGTAAGTCACTGTCTTTCCCTCCACAGTAGTACACCTATCTGATACTAGCTGAGCTATCTCAGCTTGATGTCCCAACAGAGATTTCAACTCCAGACACGTGACTGACAACACAGCTAACAAATGTCATGACAAATTACAACTACTAACTGACAACCATATGCAAATTACAAGAATCTATAGAAATATAATGTAATGGGCTCCAACACCCGCTCTTAGACAGCCGCAATACTACCTGCAGTATAGAGGAATCAAAAGAATTCATTACAGGATTCCAGAGCTTCAGACTGTCTATAGCATTCAGAAGGTTAGCATTACTCCATCCTTGGATTCCTTGATAGACATCAGGCCACAGAGTTTGGTAGGTGAGGTTTGCTCTTACAGGCAATTTACCTTCTACTTGCTGCTCATTGTCCGAGGGTCAGGAAGGGACCAGAAGGGGAAAGATTAGAGAAATCTAAATGGAACTCATGTTATCCTTCAGCATTCTCCCATACAGCGGATGAAGGATGTAGCTCCTCAGTCACTCATTCCCTTGCTCTGGAATCAAACTACTGACCTGCCACCATGGAGAAAGTGGCGCCTGAGAGGAGGGTTCAGATAGTAGGATTTGCTAGCTAACCTTTAGCTGCCTGATGTCTGAAGCTCTCACTTTGGGTGCTAATACAATTCCGGACTCAGCACCAAGCAGCTAACATCGACACTCTGCTGTGTTATCTAAACCACCTCTAATCAGAGAGAAACAATGAAAAAAGATGATGCTACTAAAAGCCTGTGTAACCCGCACACCTCTTGGGTGTGGTGTTTTGTCCCACCAAGACCAGTTAGGGTATGGCTACATTTGCAGCCACACAGCACTGCCGCGGGAGTGCTCCCCTGGCAGCGCTTTGAAGTGCGAATGTAGTCACAGCGCCAGCGCTGGGAGAGAGCTCTCCCAGCGCTGCAGGTACTCCACCTCCCCGTGGGGATAGGCTTTACACTGGTGCTTTGCAGCACTGTAACTAGCTGCGCTCAGGGGTGTGTTTTTTCACATCCCTGAGCGAGAAAGTTACAGCGCTGTAAAGCACCCGTGTAGCCAAGGCCTTAGAGAGAGAGAAAATGAGTCTGCTCTACAGCCTTAGCTAACAGCCAGTTGGCTTTTAGCTAATGCACTAAACTCCATAGGTCCTAGGTTCAGTCGCGCCCACCAACAACCGGGATCTTTCGGTGTTACACCTGTGCACATAAGGCAACTCTCCAGAGGTCATTTTTCAACAGGGTGACTGAAAAACGAAGTAGGCCAACTCCCATTAACAGTGAGGTTTATATGACCCATTCCTGGCACTTAGCACTTGAAATATTCTTCTTGGTGGGATTTATTTTTATGAACAAATTAATTCCAAAGTCTAACCTGTTAAAAAAAAGTCTGAAAATCAATTTAGAACTTTAAAAGCAAAGAGGTCGTATTCAAGTGATCATTTCTTTGGGCGTATTTCATCTCTCAGTTACAAATATGTACACACAACTATCCCTCAGGAGTCCATACACCAGCAAATTTGGAATAGTTTAAAGGCTTTCAAACTCCCTGATGATTTTATTTTAGTTTTTTTAACTTCCTCTGTTAGGTAAAACTGCAGAGGAAATACCAAGGGCTTCATATGCTGCCTGAGCCAAACAAATAGCCCTCAGGCATCTCCCCTACAACTACGAGTAACCTGGCTTGACGGACCACAGAACAAGGAGTGCTTATTTTACCTAAGAGATGTCTTCAAATCAAAGATGTGCTTACTCAAGCTGTGCATATTCTCAACAGTTCATGTAAACCATCAATCAGTTAGCAGTATGAAAATCAGTTCCCCGAGGAATCAATGCAGAAAGAAGGAGAGAGAGAGAGACAGGGAGGGGATGTTTGCAAGACAGCCTGAGGCTGCACTTTGTGAGGATAGTGCCACTGCAAGATGGAAAACAGCATCTTCTTTGATATGCTTCCACAAGAAAACCCAACTGAATTGGACAAACATCATTAAAAGGCTTTACCCAAGAACTGGCAACCACCATCGCTTCTGCCGTAGCTCATGATGCACTGATTCAGACATGTTAAACCTTCACATTTCTCACAGAGTTTTGTGGAAATTGGGATTACTGGTTAGGAACAAACAAGTACAGTTTGTTCTGCCTGTTTGAAATAACTCACAGTTCTTTAGAAATATATATTTGATTCTCTCTCAGCAGTGACCCATCTAGGGCTGTAGCTTTATTGTTTGTTTCCTGAGTAAAGATTAGAGAAGGACAGATCAGTTGGATCAGATTAGATGGATCAGTTATCCCAGTGAACAGCACAGTATACAAACCTAGACAGACTATATTGCCCAGTTGGTGTTGATTACATTTGTGTTGCAGACCAAAGAACCTGAGATCAGCCTGAATTAAGGCTACTCATTAAAGAGCCACATTTTATCCATGATTGTTCTGAGGCTTTGTTTTTTCCTGAAGATATTATGTGCAAAGCCCAAGAAGGTATAAGAACAGAGCAGTTACAATTAGCTATCCCTAAGGAACTTCAACCCTGGTACATGAAATTCAGAGTTCACTTAAAGCTATCTGAAATGAGGTTGAGGGCCAGTGAATGAAGGCGCAAATCTTCACTTAGAATCTTCCTCCCTGCCAAGCCAGAACAAGGGTGCAACCAGCCATGCAGCCGCTGCACATTTACTCCTGCAGCTTCCAGGCTGCAATAGCACCTGCTGTCTGCAGCGCGTCCACTCTGCAAGAGGTTTGGCTGGTGACTCCGCATAGTTCATGGACCAGCTGGCAGCATGCATTGTCACTGGAGCTGGTCGAATCAGGGTCGTCCTTTTGCATTAAGGAAACATGCCTAGTATTGAATGGGAAGAGACGGAAGAGAACAACACAGATGTAATGGCCGCTTTTCCCTGACTTTCATTTCAAAGTGCTACTTCTGACCCTCTGCCTTCTCCCACTCCCAAAGCAAATTAAAAAAAAGAAAGATTTCGAAAAGAAAAAAAATAAAAGGACTTTTGCATTGCGCTAGCCAATTAAATACAAGACAGACAGATACAAGCAGTTATAGCTTTCTGTAAATTACTTCATGTAATTAAATCCACTTCTCTAAATTACAAACCATTTAGCTCTTCTTTTATAACAATGTAAGCAATGACCACCAACCACCTTTTTATGGAGTCTGATGCCATAAAAGTTGTTAGCAATGAAATTTCCTTTATATCTCTTAATTTCAAATAAGCCATTGTAATGAGATCCATTCACATCTACTTAGCAAACAACTACATATTCTGCTCCAAGACTGAGGCTATATTTAATCTGTCATGACCTATCTGTGGTCTCTGCTGATCAGCTAATGACTAGACAGAAGAGTTAAAGGTGACCTAAAAAGGAATTTGTGCCCTCTTTTTTATTTTCATTATACACACACACACAAGGCTTCACAAGTTCTTTTCCCACCAGTTTTATTTTCTGTTTGGTTTTTTACTTTGGAAATCTCAGGAATGTCAAGTCATGTCTTCCTTGGTGTTGTCGGAGGCCTTGCTGGGAGTCTCAGGAGGTAGATGTTCTGAAGAAGGGATGTTGGGAGAGGAATGCTGAATCCGATATCTTTTTTCCTAAGCCGGGGCGGCTCTAGGTATTTTGCCGCCCCAAGCACAGCAGGCAGGCTGCCTTTGGCGGCTTGCCTGCAGGAGATCCCCGGTCCCGCGGATTTGGCGGCAAGCCTGTGGGAGGTCCGCCGAAGCCGCGGCACCTGCGGACCCTCCACAGGCATGCCACTGAAGGCAACCTGCCTGCTGCCCTCGCGGCGATCGGCAGAGCGCCCCCCGTGGCTTGCTGCCCCAAGCACGTGCTTGGCATGCTGGTGCCTGGAGCAGCGCCTGCTCCCAATCGTTCAGCTCACCAATGCCTGGGTACTTTTCCTTTAGATCAATACACTCACCACTGCTGCGTGTGAACCATTTTTACTTTACGTATGAGGAAACAGCGATTAAGGCCTTGCCTATGCTAGGAACAATTTTTTTTAAAGTTGCCACCATTGGTTGAGCTCCACCACCGGTAACGCTGGGAGCACTAACATGGACAAGGTGTTGGTGGCTGCTGGCATCTTAACTCCTGGGGTTTCCCTCACACGTTAATAAAATGCCAGGGGCCATCTGGAACCCTCTCTACACTGGTGCTGATACTGATACTGCTGCTGGTGGAGTTGAACTGGTGAGAGCAATGGTGGGAGTTTTTGAGCAGGGGGGGGAATCGAACACTGCAGGCACAGCCTAATTGCCTGATCCCGAACCCACTGAAGTCACTGGTGACATCCTGAGAGCAGAGTGGAGCTGGGAATGGAACTCAAGTCTCCTGATCCTCAGTTCTATTTCTTAATTGCAAGGTAATCCTTCCTCTCAGTGTACAGCATGCCAGATGCAACGCAGGGCCCAGAGAATGGGTAGGTGGTGGTTTAAAATTGGATTGGATCTGGAGAGATACACGGGACCCCACTTTGCAGAAGAAACCGTCGAACAACAGGAAACTCCAAATTCCTTCCGATTTGAGCTTCCAATTTTAATTGGAAACATTCCAAATTTTGAACATATTCTAACCTGAATGTCCTGGCTACATGCCAACTCACATGACCGCACTGTGCCTCTTTAAATTCCCCTGGTAGTTTCCAGTGGATATGGCTTCTCCCCACTCCAATCCCTCACCCCCCCAACACTATTTGTCCTGATGTGTAGTGTTACAGAAATCTGTTAAAACAGTTGCTGCGTTCCACAGAAGAGGTGGCTGCATTTCAGCGACAAATGAAGTTGTCCACTGTCTATGTTATGGTGATATTAGAAACCTTAATTGCTTAAGGTTTGTAATGCACTTAGAGATATATCAGACAAGCGAAGTCTATCTAGCTCTCTCTCTCTCTCTAATGTACAGTAGGGTTATCCTCCACACAGACTTGAAGAATCTTTAAAACCACTGGGTAAATTCTTTTAAAATAACAGCACATATTTATAGTAGCCAGATTTGAGTTGGAAAATAAACATACAGTATTTATTTATGATGTTTGTTTTTTTTTACTGCTGCCACTGCTGTGCTATGCCCATTGTTTCCCTGCACTTTGATGCAGAAAACAGAATACAAAGTGCATAACCAGGACTTAAAACAGATTTTTAAATTAGTTCCTAACAGTGCAAGCAGATTGCTATTGGTTGAAATGAGCCTGATTTTAGGCCTTGGATTAGCAAACCTAATGACTAAATACTGTATTGCCCATTTCAGTACTTTGTGCTGGGCCTCCCCAGTGGTTCTGCAGGCAGCTGTGAGCTCTCCGTATTCGCAGATTACTATCAGAGAATCAGGGAAGACCATCTGTGTCTTCATAGTGTAGCAGCTCTCAGCCTGAACTAAGGACCACCAATGAAAATCCCCCTGTGACAGGGTTCCCTGCTCTGCATCCTCATTAAGGGCTCTGAAGCCAATGGGACTGTTCACATGCTTAAACATAAACACGGTCAGTCTTTTGCTGCATTGGAGTCAGAGTACTCAGCACCTTACAGGATCAATCCCTAAGTGTTTTTTCCTCATTTTGGCATAAGCTTAAGGGAATCGAGGTTGCAAACTCAGTCAACAACACTGGATATTTCCAGGCATCTTAACCAAAGCGTAAAATCTTTCTTTTACTAATAAGTATCTGATTAATGGTGTAACTCTTAAAGTAATCACATACGCATATTAAAAGATTTGTTGCCAAATAGCTTTAAGCCCAAAATTTAGATTTATATACTTACAACAACCACCACCATCAAAAAAAGACCAAAATGTGGACCTGATTTTAGAAGCTCCAATAATACAAACAGAAATGTTTGATTAAAAGAGGCTACCGGAACAGTTTTTCATTTGTTTTGTTTTTAAATGTTCTGCGAAAACAAACAGAATCTGCTAAATAAAAAGGTAAAACCACCAAGAAACAAAGAAACTGATCTGTCTAATTTTACTGTTCAAATGCAGTGAAATGAAAAAAAAACACCAAACATTCTGTGCTGTACGGGTTGTTAATTATATTCTTAATTTGTATCAACAGTACAAAAAGGGGTAGGGAATAAAGTCTGAGCACAAAGCATATTGTCAACACAATTTTTATCTGACCATTTTATCTGTTTGAACATATCATGTCAGAGGCCTGATGGTAATACAGAGAGTCTTTCACCTCTAGCTCTTCTGTTCAAATCTATGCCAAGTCAGTTGTGACTGGAAGTGGCTATTATTCGATGGCTATTTAGTGGCCTATTAATTAATGTGCCTGGAATATTAAGGTGATGAGCACTACAAAAAGCCTGTAAGTAATTTAAACAAAGTAAACGAACAAAAATACATGTGAAACTCATTTGGAGATTCCAACTCAGCAAGAGCCCCTATGACAACCCGCATTAATTATCATGCTAGTTCTGCAATCTCATTCCACATCGACATGAGTCCCTGGTCCCCTAAAGACAGGGTTAAGTCACACTGGTAGCTCAGCATCAGGAAGTCTACACTCTCATATGCCATGCTGCATCTCTTCCGTGGACAACAGGGATTTCAGCTTCCTAGATGGTCCCAACCCAGCCCCACTCATAAGCACTACACCTACACTCACACCAAAGATGTGAATGAAACCTTTTTTTTCTCTTGTCAGCCTCTTGTGATGCCTTCTCACCTTGGGACCTTTAAATGGTGGGCGTAAAAGAGAAGGATGAGGTGAAAAATGGTAATCTCCATGCTGAATGGTGCTTGCTGTATTCCCATTGTCACTACAGCAGCATATAAACAAACATTCAACACAATACACTACTTCTGACTTGCCTGGCCACAGTGCTTGTAGATAGCTAACTTTTAGCAGCACCAACTCTTTTCTATTAACTTGTTTTTGGCAGTGCGATGCAGTAGCACAAAAGACCAGCACAACTCTGGGCTGCATATAGAGTGCCACTGGGTCACGATGCTTGGCACAACAGCAGCTACATTAACTCAGTTCTGGGCACTTCATTTCCAGACAGAGACTAGAAAGCTGGAAGGATTTCAGCAGAAAAAGAAAGCAGCAAAAACAAGCAGAGGGGTAGATAGACGGATTTAGAAGGAAAAGAGAAATAGACACAGTTTGGCTAAGGGACAGCTAAGGAGATAACAGAATAAAAATCCTTTAGGGCAGTGCAAGGGGATATAACCTAGACTAATAAAACAAAAAATAAAGATGGACAGTTTTCAGATTAAATATCAGGAATCTCTCTTAGAGGAGATCTCTTCTCTTGGGTTACGGAACAGCCTCTCAAGATGAGTAATGCAAGCCACAACGGTGACTGCGTTTCTCATGCTTCACCCAATTTTAACTTTAAAATATAGTGTAGAGGTGGTACTGGCACTTGCAGAGGGATGGGCTAGACGGCTGGACAGATCTTATTCATTTCCAGGGTCTTTGGTTGTAGTGCAGAGGACTTCCCCACGCCCACAAGCAGGGATACAGATGGATGTGTTATGAGAGAGAGAGAGGAGAGGCTGGGAGGAAAAGAAAACAGAAAGAAGTCTTATTTTTGTGGGTGGGGCTGCCTGTATCCAGCTTCTGGGGAAGAAAGTGCTGCTGTGTGAGGGCTCTAGCCCCGATCAAGTTTTGTTGTATTTTTGGACAATCCCTCATTTCTTTAGATATCCCTGATGCTGCAGTATGCTTCCCAAAGACTTCTTCATCACCAGTCAGAGAGCAACAGTTCTGACACAGCTGCCTTAAACCAACACAAACAACAAGGAGCCCAGTGGCACCTTAAAGACTAACAGATTTATCTGGGCATACGCTTTCGCAGGTAAAAAACCACTTCTTACCCACGAAAGCTTATGCCCAAATAAATCTGTTAGTCTTTAAGGCGCCAGCAGACACCTTGTTGTTTTTGTGGATACAGACTAACACGGCTACCCCCTGATACTTAAACCAATATGGTGATGCATCATCCCTGCTATGAATGCAGTAGCAAAAAAACTTAGAGGGGGGTAGGAGAAGAAGGCGACAGAGCAGAATAGAACAAACCCACAGACACGTAAATCTTTGGCTAATTATCCCTATGTCATACAAAATGCCCACAATGCCCTGCATTCTCTCTATATGGTTTCTGCAGGATGTAAAAGCTATTAAACCACTTTTCTCTATATTCCGAAGTGAAAAAAAGAACAAAATCTGAGGTACATAGGAATTTGGACATTCACTTTGTTGAAAAAAGAGTGAAGTATTAATCTAATTTCCTAAACAAATCAGATAACCTGGCACTCAAATCAGCTTACCACTTTGCACCTCTCTACAAGGATTAGCAGAGCGCCATAATTATAATGCCCAATTTGATTTATTAAAGGAGGCTTCACAGAAAGGATGACAATTCAATAGCTTAGCAAAGAGAAGGGATGAGAGAGAGTGTGAGGCTTCAAGTAGACCAGCAGTGTCTTAAATAAAAACATGCATCAATACAATTAGTATCAGCTATAGTAAATTTATCAAATTAGGGGAGAGCACAGACTGGAACCTCAGATGCTAACCATCCCAAAACCCTGGGAAAATTTAGATCAAGCCCATTATTTCTAGAGTGGATTTGAAACATAACAGCCCTGAACTTGGAGGATATTAGATCTGGGCATGAATTTCATGGCTATAAAAAACACGCAAAAAAAGAAAGCAGGGTTATAAAAAAAAGCATAATTGAATATAAATTTCAAAAAGCTTGTGCTAAGAGAAAAATGGTTTTACTTGTTACACCTGAGTAAAGCACAGTTCATCTAATCGAGTCATTAACAACCAGGAAGACTACAGAGAATATCTGCAATAAGCACTTATCTCTATAGCCTTAAATACTGGTGTGCACCATATTGAGAATACACTGGACTCTGAACACGACTTGCTCCAACAGACTAATTGTGGTTTAATGGGTCATTCATCACAGGTTTTGTTTTACTCTCTCCATGTAACCTCCTACAGAAGCTTGTTACTTCTACCTACAGAGAAGCAGGAGAGACTATGCAGACAATGAACCAAGAAAAGATGTAGGAACAATGCGGGGAGGACTTGGAATACGAGAGATGTTACTGTTTAATATCAGTGGCAACCACAACCGTAGCTAGAAGAAAATGCAGGTAACTTTTGATATGTCTTCATTACTCATGATGTACCGAGGGAAATTAAGAATTAGGCAAAATCAGGCAGCAGAATGTAATGACTCAAACTGGAATTTGGCCAGGACATCAAGGCTTTTTGACCCTTGTGGTTGCTAGAAAAGTGTCATGAGATCCTTCGGGACCACAAGTGTTGGAAACCTTGGTTTTACATTTCATCTAAAAGATGGCAACTCAACAGTACATTCTCCAGTACATCATGCAGGGGCATTGGTTCATTACTGACTCAGGGATAAGTGATACCTACTGAATCACTAGCCTCACTCCCGCATTTTGGATCAATGCCTAGTAGATTTCAGGTATGAGTGAATTTCCTAAACAGCAATGAACTGATAGAATTTTGTTAAGTCTCAAAGAACAGCCTAGTTTGCTTTTTAACCCGCAGGTGAATATTTTCTAAGCTGCCCCCAAATGAATGTTTAGCTGAAACATCTCTGCAGCATTAATTGGTTAGACTGACGAGATCAGTAAAAGAGAGCTAGCTTTGGCTGTAATCACATCGTTTTTGCACTCCTTTTCTACAAACATCTGAACAAAGTGTTTTAATGGCCCAAATATTCACAGAAAACAGATTTCAAATGTAAAATGCAAGTATTTGTGGAAAATGAAATTTAAATTCACACGTTAAGCATTTGGATTGGACACGACTGCATGCTTACCCAACTGGGAATCAAAATACTATGTGACTAATCTGAACAATCATACAAGACACTCAGCTCAGATTTTATATCGCATACTGAATGAATCCTGGAAACAAAGTGTTTGTGATAACTTCGGAGAGTTTTCAAAATGTCCAAAAAACACCCCAACCACTACCATCTGACTGGAGGAAATTGATTTGCAATCAAAATGTCCACAAGCAGAAAATGAAGCTAGATTTGTCAGATAAGTCATTTGTTGTGATATTTTCCTCATCCCTAATAGCAATCCATTTTGAAAATCAACACAACAGAAAAGAAGCCAGAGTAGTTAACCATCAGAACAGATTGCAAGGTAACTCTCTGTCACTAAGGCCATGTCTACACTAGCACTTATGTCGGCAAAACTCTTGTCACTCAGGGGTGTGAAAAAACACACACACCCCGAGCGACATAAGTGCTAGTGTCTCTTGCTGATACAGTTACCACTGCTCATTGAGCTGGTTTTATTATGTTAACAGGACAGCTCTGCTCTGTCGGCACAACGCGGCTCCGTGAGCTGTACCAATACGACTGTGCTGCTGTAAGCGTAGACATGAACTTAGAGTCTAGCTCAAGATTTGGTGCAGTGTCTTTCTAAAAGACATGCTCAAGTTCAACCACAAGTTACTGGGCTCAACCCAGAAATCACTTGATAAAGTTCCGTGGCATGCGTAATGTGGGAGATCAGAGTCCATGACCATAACGATCTCTTCTGGCCTTAAAAATCTATAATTCAATTAAAAACACTTACAATGACCACAGAATCTAAACTTTTGTTGTCATCCGAGACACGTGCAAATCCTCACCCATAGAAGGGAAGGCTTGTCCTGCTTATTTGAATAAGCTCCTTTTCTGGAGTACTATGCAGTACATCTGCAAATACTTTTCAATTGCACATTTACTTCTTAGCTTGGTAAGGACAAATATGTTGGTCACGCTGCTAATTTCCATTTGGCCCTAGGTAACAGGTACTTAGCAAGTGCTTGCTCTTAGATATACTCTGCTGTGCTATGTGGATTTCAAGCCCCCAACAAATCTCCCAGTTGAGCTGCAGTAAGTGATAAACAGCCTGCCAATCCCTTGCGCCTTTCCTTCTTCACCCCTCTGGCTATAAAAAACACACAGACTGGTTCAGACAAGAGCTTTTGAGGCCACGTTCCTCATGCTTGTGGCATTCAAGGGTGACTATGACATCAAGACCACTACTAGAGCGTATTAATGCATTGCCTGGTTTCAAATGCACAAGGAAACTGTATGTGGCATGAGAAGGAAGGGACAAACCCTTTCTTCTGTCTCTATTTTCATTTCTTAACTCCTATAATGCTCCCCTCAGTCTTAATTCACTGTTTGGCAGCATGCAGAGGAACTTGATTCATGATGTGCACACTGGTGTCACATTTGCTAAGCCCCAGATATGCATTAACAACCCTGCATTCCCCAATCCTAGGCACCAGTGGAGATGACAGTTGGATCACACCAATGGAGATGACTGGATCACAGCCTACCATGCACACTGCATTTGTGTCACTTACTGTGCGAGTTACCAAACTTTGCTGGAAATGCAGAACTACAGGGTAGTTTGTCTCTCCCATGGTGCACTTGTTTTTTCATTTTAACCAATGGAAATTTCCTACCACTCATGTCTACTCACTTGACTAGAATCCACACAGGAGACATTGCAGCGCCTAGTACATTAGTCAGGAGATTTTAAAACAGAAGCATTAACAGCTTCCACCCAAGAGAAAGAAGACAGCCTATACTAGGACACAGTCACTTCAGAGGCAAAAGAATTCCCCTACCTGCTTGGATATCTTCAAGGGGTGTTTCTTCTTCACCCTCTCTTTGCCTCGTTCAGTCTCTCTCTCAGAGCTCCCGGCATCATTATTATGGCCATTTTCAATGGGCTCTGCGGACACTAGTTTTCGGATTCTCGTGGTTTCTTTCCTGGGATGCCTCTCCCATTTTTCCTTTCGGCTCCTGAGCGTTAATGACATGTCCTTCTGTGGAGAGGAAAAATAAAAAGTAAATCGTTTAAGCTCTTGCGGTAAGGACTAGAATTTACTATATGTTTCCACAGCAACCTAGCACAATGGGTCCAACCTGCCCTTCTTTTCTAAAGCATCTAAATGTCAAATAAAAAAGAAAATAGGACCTTCCTTTAAGAGAGAAGCTGAAAATGAGCAACCTATTCCTCTGCAATACAAACAACATTACATTAAAGTGGATGAATTTTCTCCGGCTATGTGGGAAACAGCTTCAGAGAACTAGTTATGACGACGGGCTCCCTTCTGACTAATTCAAAAGCCACACTTCACTCATAAGCACCCAAACATCTCAGAAGCAAGCTCTGTAAGGTTTGCTTGGCACTAACATAGCCAGTGACATATAAACCTCTGAACTGAAGAAGGCATAGAGGCCCTGTTTCAGAAAAGCATCCTTGTTGGGGAAAGAAGTTTGCCAAATGCTATGTGATTCCTGAATAGGGATGCTAAAGTCAAAGGGATTTAAACGTGTGAGTCAAGTTAAGCAAGCGTGTAAGAGCCTTCCGAATCAGGGCCAGAATGCACATTTTGAAGGTAAAAACACTGAAGACACCTGGCATGGTGTGCAATAAAACAAAGTCAGCACAGAATATCCAGAGCAGAGAAAAGGATACATTACAGTACATTTGTGAAGAGCATAATTTAGTGGGGTTAAAGAAAAAGGCACCTCAAAGAATGGAATAAAGTTGACTACTGGAAAAAAAATATGCAAAACACACATAAGGAAAATGTTCTGCAAAGAACTGGCTATTACAAGAAACAACATACAAAATACTCCATAGTTGTGGCTATATAGTTCTAGACAGCTAGACTTCTGCCACACTTTTGTGAGACCACCTAAGCATCAAAGACTAAACTCTCTCAAATGCTTTGCAGACTCACCATTCTATTAATTTTTCATTTGAGCTAACTGAATGAGATTAGGAGATGCATTAAAACCTCTACTAATCATGACTTGTCAACTTCAGACAGTTAAACCTTGCTTCTTTTTCAATCCTCAGGCACTCCTTCTGACTCGGTCACAATCACTTCATCAAATTCATACTCTGTGTGAATGGAATTCACAATAGCGCACCCATTCATATTGGCCTACACACACCTTCAATGCAGCAAAAGTTACATCAGTCTCCTATACGTTGAAACCCAAAGCACCACACCAAAGGATGCGCTGGGAATTGGGACAAATGCCCTGCTGGCTGCTCTATACTATTTTTCCCTCTTTTAAATTTGCAGATTGGGCTTCTAAGTTTGCATTACGCTGTTTTCATTTCAAATCATTCACACACTTACAGTTTTCTTTCCTTCTGCAGTTCGATGATGCACTGACATTCTAGTGAGATGCATAAACATATAAGTTTGAATCTGTCACAACAGCAACAAAAAGTGGGGGGAGGGGGACCAGTGAGACAACTAATTTTCTATCCTCAGCTAAGTCGACACTCAACTGTTACACACACAGCCAAATCACTGTATAGTTTAGCATAAGGTTGTTTAAGGGGCTAACAGCATCTCCTTACACACACACAGACACAGACACACACACTAAAGAACACGTTGTAAGAATCAGCAATGTCCCTTAAAAGTGCAGAGCAAAATGGACTATGGTACTGCCGGCTAAACCTGTAAGTAGGGAGGGAGCCCCAGGAAAATGGTTGCTCTCTGTAAATGCCAGAATTAGGAACTTATCTGGGGTTTTCAGTTTGAAGATCTCTCTCCAAAGCAACAGTTTGCGATGCCACTTAGAGAAGGTCACAGCCTCCCACTTGCTGGGATGTTGCTAAGACAGAAAATGACTTTTAAGCTCCGATAACTAATCAGAAAAGTAACATAACTGGAAATTACATTGCCCTGCTAGTCAACTGATGCTCAAATAGCCATGTAAAATATTAGAAACAAAAGCCACTAGAAACTTGTCTTGGTTCCAACTTTTAGTATGAATTTATGGGGAGATTTTCTAAGGCACTAATGGCAGTGCCTAACAGAATGCCCCCCCTCCCCACACACACCCTTAATGTTCAGATCATATTCACTGATGGGTTCTGTTAGGTTTACAAAACTTTCCTGTACACTTCGACTGGCGTCATTAATGGTTTCATGCAAAGTTCACTGCTTGGAAGGTCACAGTTTTGTTTCGAGATTTGAGGTTTGTTCCATCACAGAAGTGAGTGTGAAATGAATTTAGGGGATGCCATCACAACTGGATCAAAGCCACATTTGCTTCTAGCGCACCTAGCCTCAAAGTATTTTACAAACGTTAATGAATTAAGATGCACAATGCCCTGTGATTAAGGTTATTACTTATATTTTCCTCATAAGGAAACTGTTTTTTAAAGGGACTGAGTGGCTCATCCAGTCTCAGAGCACATATGGCAGAGCCAAGGAAAAAATCTCAGACCTCTCAGCCATAACCCAGGACTACGAGTTCACTCTTCCTCTCTGAGAATATTTGTACATAACCTGGGAAGTGAAACTGTGTGCAAAGGATTGTGGGATTTGGGTCACAGGACCATTTCCAGCTATTTGTGTGCGGCAGAACATAAACGATACGGGGTTGGGGATTGTGCGGGAGGGCACAGGTGCCCATGGGGAGACCTGAGGGATCCCCATCTCTGCCTCCCCCCAGTCCCCTCTGTCCCACTGCATCCCAGTTTACCAATCCCCAATGAGGAGTCGTCTCTGCCCTCATAGCACCACCTTTACTCTCTCCTACCCGTCACACTGGAAAGAGCTGGTGAGTGTCCTTTCTTTCTCATCCACTTGGCCCAGCTACATGGGGAAGGCAGCACATCATCCTTGCCTGGTTTGCAACTGGCAGGAGGAAAGCTGAATTCTTGCCTCTGTCCCCCTCCCCGTGCTGGCTGAGTCTAGCACTGTGTGTGTGCTAGTGAGTAGAGAGCTGGTATCTCCACTCAGCAGCCTCACAGAGGAAGCAGGAGGAAGCACTGCTTGAGATCAGCCTTCTCTTCCACCACTGCTTCTCCTGTGCGCCTGCCCAGCCATAAACTTTCCCCCAGGCTGAGAAACCCTGCTGCACAGGAAGACGCAAACGCTGTCCAGAAGAATTTATCATTTATTTAAGTAAGGACGCCTACGCATCTGTGCTTGAGTGTAGGTGATTATTGCCATGGGCGGCCCATAATGGCTAAGCTGCCCCAAACCTCATCCCAGCCTCTGGAAAAATCTCTCCCCACCATGGTGCCTGGGCCATGGCAGGTGCACAGAGTTTTTCTGGTCTCGAGGCCACAGCAGGGCGGAAAGGAGCAAACAGGGGGAAGGCCTCGGGAGAAGAGGCGGAACAGGGGTGGGACAGAATGGGGGTGAGGCCATGGGCAGAACGGGGCAGGGCTGTGGGGGAACAGGTGGAATGGATTGGCACCGAGAGCTCGATCCTGGCTGATGCTGAGCTATCAAACCCCCACCCTCCACCCCAAGCAGGGCCATGCGGTAGGGGCTGAGAGCAGCAAGCAAGGGCAGGGCCTCAGCTGGAAGAGGCAGGGCAGGGGGCTAGCCTCCCGAGGAGGAAGCTTCACCCACCGCCCACGATTACTGCAGAGCCTGGGGGCATACCAAATGTACACTGGATCACCACAATGGACTCTGCAAAAATGCACTTTCATTCTCCTGCTAGTAAGCAGTGCTTCTCGGTGGCTGCAGCACACAATACCAGTGTTCCATGGTCTGTAGTGGCTGCCTATTGGCTTCTGGATTGAATTTCAACTGCTGGCTTAGATCCATAATATGGATCCTCAATGGCTTGGGACATTCCCACCTGAGAAGCTACCTCTCGCCTTGTGCCACACTGCAGCCACCATGAGAAGGAGCTGGTGATAAAACATTACCTCCACATGGCTCTTGGTTTTGGAACCAGATCCTTCCTCCCCAGTCTAAAAGAGCCCATGTCTGTTAACCTTCATGCCCTGCTGCAAGGCACATTTATTTGCTGGTTGTTGCAGAGATGAACGTCTTGATGGGGTTCAGGGCTACCTGAAGGAGATGTTCTGTTGGGGAGTGAGTTTTGCTGGTCATCGTGGAGTGGGGTGGAGGAAGTAACCTATTTACTATTTCTGTTCCTGTAAATGTGTGCGAGGGATGTTGAGGGGTTTGGATTCTATATAAATCTACATACATATATAGGCTAATGCTTCATTGTACATGCCATTTTATTATATCCTTATGACAATTAAATGAGGGTGGGAGGGCAAACACACTGGAGATTTATGCACAGCTGACACGTGTTCTCTGTTTGATCAGGAAAGAACAATCAGCCCTAGAGGTCCTTGGCTCTGAAACTCACATCCACAGCTTTCTGCTGGCCAGAGTTATCACCACATGTTTGCTCAACCCAGGTACAAACTTTCCCTTAATCCTCCTAGTTTATCCTGCACTTTGAGATTTCAGAGAGTGTAAGTGGGGGGGGGGGGACTAGAAATATCCATCACATGAGGGGACTCTCTGGGAGCTGGAGAAGAAGTAAAAGCAACACAGTTAGAGGAAAAACATCCAGCATGCTGTGGTAGAGAAGACAGAATGATTCTTAGTTTTAACTAAATAGAAATGCCCTTACCTTCCAAACAGCATTTAACATTACTAGGGCCTGGTCTATACTGCAAAGTTTTGGAAGCACAGCTATGGTGGCTAGGAGTAGGGGGAAAAAAAACAAAAACAAAAAAAAAAGCCCACCTTCCCAGAGGCATAATAGCTAATGTTTGGGGGGAGGTGGTGAAGCTATGCTGACAGAAGAATCCCATCTGCCAGCTTTCACTGCATTGACACAGGGGAGCAGCCAGGATAACTATACTGGCCAAGGTTCTACTGTGTAGAAAAGCCCTTGCTTTCATACTTGGCAAAGTTAAAGTCCTGCATGGTTCACCTAACTTTGAGATAGAGAGGGGGGAAGGTTGCAAATATTAAAAAGCAAAGCCAATAGCTAATTACATTCCATCATCATCAGAATGCCCCCACCCCCAGTTCCTAAGACAACGGTTCCCACACTTTTTGACTGCACAACTCCATTTTGAGAAGTATGGATTCCCATGACCCTATAATGACATCACTAGACTTATGGCTACAGGCTGAATCAAATGCTGTGCCTCCACAGGCCTCCAACAAAAACACCTGCTTTACAAAATGGCCTCCTCCATGCTGCGTGACCTCATACATATGGTGCATGGCATTTTGTAGAGCAGGTCTGGATGTGTTTGAATTTGGGTTCTCTATTCAATTGGGATTGCAACCCACCTGCTGATGACATGACCCCACTTGGGGTTGAGACCCACAGTTTGGGAACCACTTCCTTAAGAGATTATGTAGGCACATTTATCAAAAGGGAAAGGGGCCTGCAGGATCTTTCACCATCATCACCTCCCAGGCTCTGCATTATAGCAGCTATCACTTTGGCTGGGGAACACAGAACGCTGGCTCCAGCAGTCAAAGAAGAGTGATTACTAGAGAGAAATGTGAAAAACTGCTCCCTTCTATGACTGAGCCTATTTGTGTCTATACAGTGTCCCCATAGACCGGGGAGCAAAGGACTGGTCACCACCCCTAAGTGCCACACACCCTTCTGTTAGGGTTGTCACTCAACTAATCAGCCAGTCTGTCAGGTCTGTTTTAGAAAAATGCTGGGAGAACTACTGGTCCCCAGACATGAATTATATCACTCTCTCTCTCAGGTATTTCTTAGGTATTGCTGCTATCTCTGGGGAAACTAAGCACTGTATTACAATATACACTGCATGTTACTCATTATTGTTATGACTTGGTATTTATGAGCTTTCTACGTGTACAGAGCACTTTATAAATGCATACAAGATGAGGTCCCTACCAAGAGAAGCCTACAATCCATTTCAGATGGATAAAAGTAATACAGGAGCTATCCATTCAAATGGAAAATATTGGCAAGGAGATTTACATGAGGCTATATGAAAGCAGGGCCCTTGGCAGACAAGGCAGGAGGAGATTGTTCCAAGAACAGCCGCCAACATAAAAGATGATGTGAAGCCAACAGGGAGAGGAGATGAAGGGAGTAATAAGGACAGCGCAAGGGGGAGGAATGTAGGGTATGAAGAGGAGGTAACTAAAACAGAGATTTAGGCTGGAGTGTGATTATGTAGAGCCTTGAAGGTGGGGACAATGAGCTGGAGCTTGGTGTGATAAAAGAGAAAACGAATGAAGACGGAAGTAATACGTTTAGAGCAGTAAAAGAGGAAGAGATTTTGGAAGCCCTGCTTTGGACAGACTGCAAGGAAATCAGTGAGGAGGACGATGACCAAGGCAGGGAGTTAGGCATAGCAACAGCTAACCAAAAAGCTGATTGAGCAAGGCTCAGGCTATGTCTACACTTGCAGAGTTTCTGCGCAGTCAGTTTCACGGGTGATAGTGAACCAATGAAAGAAAAGCGCCGGTTTGTGTACTCACTCACTTCCACAGGCATCAGAGAGTGTTTATGTTTGCAGCACTTCCATCACCGATGAGAGCAGTGAACTGAGGGCAGCTATCCCACAGTGCAGCTCTCTCCATTCTGACAATGGGTCGAGTGGAAGTGTGTGATCGTGGGGCATCCTGGGTCCCTGCACAGCCTCCTCTCCCCAAACACCAATCAGCTCCAGTAGCTCAGCATTGCTCCAAGCAGGGGATTGTTTGCTCCGAGGAGCAGGCATTGTCACCTGGCCAGATTAGTGAGCACTTGCCAAGAAAACAGAAAGGGGAGTTTCAAAATTCCCAGGGCTTTACAGGGGAGGGGTGGACATCTGTTTACCTGGCATCAGAGCTGCTGGCCAGAGTGGTCACCTAGGCATTGTGGGATATCCTCCGGAGGCTAAAAGCTGTGTAAACAGGAAGAACGTGTCTTCACTTGCATATCATCGCAAAAGCATCAGTGGTAAGAGCTGTATGCCTCTCCTGGAGGTGGTTTTCTTTTTGCATGAAACTCAGAAATTTCACCACAAAAAATCATTGGCAAGTGTAGACGTTCCCATGGTTTTTGTGCAAAAAAGGGACTTTTTCTGCTTTAAATGGTAAATGTAGACATGCCCTCAGACTCACAAAGCTCAAAACCTCATCAGGACAATTTGGGAGGCAGACTGTTGGACTCTCCAGCTGCAGGCTGCAATGTTCAGAGAGGGGGGAAGTTCTCACCTTTCTTTTAATACAACACACATTTGTTTGTTTTACTTTCCAGCCCTCTCTTCTCCGTTACTGTGAACTTGACTGAAAGTGTAACTCAAACCTTTGGCTTTTCAGTCAATGCAACTAAAGCTTTAAAGGAGATTTGAAAAGGCTCTCTCACTTTGACCCTCAATTCAGGTAATGCAATCAATATCAATTAAAATGAATGCAAGTGAAATCCTTGCTTGTTTAACCCTAGACTAGAATTCCACCCTGCCAGATGACATAGTCCAGTCTAATTCAGGTCTTACTTTCTCTGTGGGTGACGTTGGCTTGACCCTATCAAATGTCTGGTTTGAGAATAAGAGGACTGCCTGATAGACAACCTTGGAAAGGTTAAGCCATTTGAAGCTGCCAGTGGTTTGCAGGTTTATGATGCATGCCTTAGCTTAAAAACCATAGAAATCAGCATAATGAAAATAGTTATATTTATTACCAGAGACTCGGTTCCTATTTATCAGTGGAAAACTGAAGAGCAAATTGTCATGTACTCTACTGAATGGCCATGTGTTGCATTTTCTGCACGTATGCAGTCCCAAGCATGCCCCCTAGCAGATTAGCGTGCCACTGCCTCATTTTCCTTCACATTCCTGGAAATAATTCAGACACAGCCAAGGTCTTGGAAACAGTATTCCCCCTCCCCTGGGGCCTAAATAGCATTCGGTTCCTCAAAATGCCCCTTTCCGTTCACCCCTCGGGTGTAGGGTTCACAGTTATCCTTCCCGAGACTGTGGCCTCCCTGGCCTGTCGACTCTTCCCTCAGGTTCAGGGGTTTCACAGCGCTCCTGCCTGGAGCTGTGCCCTGGCTGAGTTCTCCCTCTCAGGCCTGGTCTACACTACCTTGTGAGGTGTGAAAAATCTCTTCTGTCGCTGCAGCAAGTGTCTACAGCGTATAGCTGCAGTGCTGCAACTGTACCACTGTAGCCCTTACAGTGTAGAGACAGCCTCAGCAGCCCCCTCCCTTGAGTGGGGTGGGGGCCTCCTTTTTAGTTACTCACCCAGTCAACCAATTACTCTCTTCACACTGCCCAGGTGGTTCTAATAACCCCAAAAACATGAGAGAAGGGGGGGTACTCACCCAGCTCATTCTATAAGACTCCTGGTCCTGGGTTTTTAAAGGAATTTGGTCAGGATTTTCCTATACCTCCCTCCTCCTGGTCACTGACTATTCCCCAGGACTATCTTACTCTCTCCCAGTGACTATTTCAGTTATTAGTTTATTTTTGCTTCATTTGCTTGCCCTGGACACATGGAATAGGGTAGCTGGCCTCTCAAGCTACCTCCTATGGCCTCAAAGGGCCAATATCCATTACATCCTCCAAGAATTAACCAATTTCCTCCTGACAATGAAGGTATGCCAGGAAGGTACAGCAGCTATGAAGGCATTTTTTGGACCAATGAAAATGGTACCTTCCAGGCAAAACATATACAAGATAATGTAAGTTAAAAAATTCAATATAATGGTTCAATAAACTTTTCTTTATAACTGGCCTGAACTCACAATATTTATTAAATTTGGGCAAGTGTCTCCAAATTAATCCAAAGTCTGGCCTATTCTGTTCAGATTCTTATACCACACACCTGACCCTTGTGTTTGAGTATCTATTAGTAGTTCATTAATCACGTGACTGGCATTTGTCACAAACGCTTTATTTTGTTTTCTCCCTTCTTCTCTGGCTAAGCAGCACAGCTTGTGGCATTACCAAGTACCTGAAACTAGGATAATTTTTTTTTCTTAAAAACAGTAACTTCTGTGGAAGATAAAAATCAAACCCATCTCTACAGCAGCAATTATATTTGTTGTATAACTTCTGCTCATGTGTACGTGTGCACATGTGAGGTTTTGCCCATATTTTGGCACAAACATGCCTAAAATCACCCACTGATGAGATGGCTGAAAAATCCGTTGTTTTCTGCCACATTCTGCAGGTCCTTCAACACAGGAAACAATTGCTCATAATGCAGAGGAAGGTGTATATTTTTTTCTTCCTTTTGATTCCCTGCAGGATTTCAGAGTCTGTGAATGCCTCACTGAGAGGAACTGCACAAGTCTTCCCTGCTACCTACTGACAGGCACACCATACAGCTACTAAAACTCCCACAGGTGCTCGCTGTCCATCAGAAAGGAAATGATCCCATTTTAAGCCATCAGTAATTCCTCTACTGATAGCAGTAAATGCCCGACGAGCACTCACAGAATTACTGTCAGTGGAAAGTGTGTCAGAGAGCAAGGGAGCTTAAATGATTGAAGGGAAGCCAGGGCACCATTTTCAGGTAGATGAAATGAGGCATATTGCGAGACCAGCCTACCCAGCTTTCACAGTCTATAGAGTGCTGAAAGAGATCTCCATTCACCAGGCACCACAAGGCCAACCTGCTCAGTTTCCACAATAAAAGCATGTTTGGGACAGTGCTGCTTTCAACCGGCACCATGAGATCAGCCTGCCTGGTTTATGCAGCGTATAAAGGATGCACAGAGGAGCCTGCGTTCGTTGACAATGTCTGCTTCAACTCATTTCAGCTGCACTGCCATTTCGTACGAACTCTGAGAATTAAGAGAGCACTCCCTGGAGGTCTCTCTGATGAGCGGAGGTGGGATTTTATTTCTGCGTGAATCCAGCCCTTGTGGAAAAATGCCAGGTCAGCAGCCTTGAAGGACAATTCCACAAAGGTAGGCACAGCCATGGCAGCAGCATGTCAAGCTTCCACCATAGTGCTCCAACTTCTCATAGAGGAACCACCTACAGCAACGAAAAGATAATTCGTTTGCCATGGTCTATTCATTTGCAGGCAAGGATGCCAATTGTGATTATGGTCTTGTCCACCGAAAACTGGAGAGAAGCCATCAACACATATCACGTAGGCCACTGATTATCAGATGGTAACTTTCTGTCTCTACTGACCATGCACCAGCAATCTAAATGCTCTATATAATCCATTATCAACACCGCTGAGCTACCATTCATTCCTCTCCTCTGTCCCTCACTATTCATCTCCTTTCTGTATATTAATAATATTTTGTGCTCAACAGCACCTTCCAGCAGGGGATCTCTCAGTATTTTACAAACAACAGAATAAGTCTCAGAGAGCCCATATGCTATTCCGATGTTTACAGACAGGGAACCAGGTCCACAGAGGTGAAAGGGCTTGTTCAGGGTCAGCAATCGAACCCAAGAGTCCTATACTTTTGCACCATGAAGACAAGAAATAATATGTAATGCAAATGACAGCTTGGGGCTGCATTATTCTCAGGCAGTAACTTCATGACTCACAAGCCAGCCTTCTCTCGCCTAGCAGCGGCAGGATTGGAAGGAAAGGAAGTTCACTGCTTAAAATTCAGGGGGAGAGGAGGGGTCAGGGAAGAAGATTCATTACCCTTCCCTTCTGGCAAAGGCAGCTCACACAACCCAAGCGCTCCAGCATTAGCACATGGGGCCCAGAAAATCATGAGGCTAGCCCTGAGCTGCCCGAGGACGAGAGGACCAGGTACTATTTTGCACAAGCAGGTCAGTCAGCTGGACATTTCTATCATCACAAATTATCAGCTTACACCACTCAGGAAAGAGAAAGCAGGAGGATGCTGTTCAGTTACAGATGCCTGCAGCACATTTGCTACTATAGCCCAGCACTTGTAAACATATTTGTCTATTAGTTTAAAATTAATGGCAAAATGAAAAAAAGCTCTTCGTCAATGGAATTCTTTTGCCCTGTTGAAAGATGGAGGCCACACATTTATGAACTGGATTCTGAAAGTCTGGGTGAGATGACTGCAAACTAAGCAGACTTTATTACAACCTGTGGCTGAATTTTCAAAAGCCGATACCTAAAGTAGGTTCCTAAATCCATATCTAGGCATGATGACCTGATCTTCAAAAGTGCAGAACATCCATCATCTCCCATTGACATCATAACTGTATTGATTCCAATGTAAGCTGGAACATACTCAACACTTTTAAAAATCAGGCCACTTAATTAGGTGCATAGCTAAGGATTTAGGAGCATAACATGAGGGTTTTCTGTTTGTTTGTGGGTAGTTGGGTTGTTTTTAAATCTTGGCCTATGGTTTTGTTTAACAATTCAAAGCTTCATCCTGCAAAAAACCAAACTCAAAATTAAAACGTATTACCCAGTGATAGTAAGCATCAGTCACAAGTGTGGCTCCATTTATTATTTTAGATTTGTGCTTTTAAAAATGTAGCCATGAAAAATAATAATTCCCCTAAGAACACACCACATAAGGAAAGAATGACTCTGCAGGCAATGAAAGCTATTTTAGTTGCAAACTAAAACACCCAGAACTGGACTATAGCATAGGGAAAAGTTGCAATATTTATGGAAATCAGGGACAACAAATGCATTGTGTTAAAAACAAAGATTCCACCACAATTATTTTCAGTTCAGCTACCCAATGTGTGTATAAAAAGTATTAAGCAATTTATCCTCTGGTAATTTCTTTTGACTGGAAAGCAGAGAAATTATTTTAGGATCGATTCACTGATAAGAAATATGTAAAGAAATCCATCTGCAAAAAGCACCTGTCCAAGACACTTCACTCTCCGATATGACCTGAACCTCACAGAATGGAGTTCTAATGCTTCACTGGAGAACTGTCAACATGTCAGTGGTGGTCATGGCATTTAGTAAGAGTAGAATACTTTTTGCTCTTTTATTATTTGATGGGCTCCCTTCCATAACAGTAAGAAATAAGGAATAAAAGGTACTAACAAAACAAGAATGGCCAGAAAGTTTCTCCTATGAGAATGACTGACAAGATAAATATCACCCTGTTCTTGGAATGTCTTGTGTGCTCTGAATATTTTCCAAACTTCATGTATGTTACTGAAGACCAAACTTTGCAGTTCTAAAATGAGTTTTCAGAGAGCGATTCCATCTGCTGAAAAGACTGACAGATATTTTCATGATTATATTGAATGGTGTTATATGTGGCTCCAGTTGCACCCCTTCTCCTAGCAAAAAAGGAAGGCCAATGTTTGTATACCTATTCTTGTCCTTTCTACTTCATAGCACTGAATTGGTTCCAACTAAAACAGGGGCTGGCTGTAGATGATGTAAAGCTATCATCTCTGCCATCAGCTGTTTTCTCCCACGTATAGAGCGTTGGTGCAAGGGATGTATTTGGGTGCAATAACTCTATAAATAGTTGCTAGAAAAAATAATCTTCATCCAAATGTTGCCAAATATCCAAGTGGTTCCAAAGGACAATTCCAAACACGCTAATAGCCATGTCAGAATGAGTTATTCATTCATATCCCAAACAATCACTAAGAAAAGGGAGAAATACACCAGGATAGTCAACAATTTTAATGTATTATATGTTACAATACATTTCATTCAGAAACCATAAAGGTCATTAATAGATTGTCACACGTTTGCAGGCAGCAGCAATTTCAAACTATGCAATTTTAAAATTGCATGTCAGTCCCTCAACTTCCAGCTGTTATCTCAACATTAGATGATGAACACAAAGCAAAGGTTACACCATCATTTAAACAAGCTTATGTACTGTATCTGATAACAGACCATTTATTAAATTCTAATTACACATATATTACTTTTACAACTCTTATTAAAACAACAGAGAACACAAGGGCAAAGCCATTAAAAAACAAGATGAACAATTTAGAGAAAGTGGCAATAAAGGTTATTCTTTTCAATGTGGCAAATTTGCAGTGAGTTGCTGTTTCTATCCACTTCATCTCAAATCTCCACTGATTTACGATAGTCTCTCTCAAAAATACAACTGCATCTTGTTAACACACTACCAGCTGGTGCCACGTATAGCTTTCAGCCTCAATTTTGTTTAAGTGCTTTATAGATGCTTAACATATAGACATTGACATCTGCTTAAAATGATGGTCTGATTAGAGAATTAAAATGTTTGGTGCCCATCCAATGCACTCATTGAGGATGCTCGTTACAAGCTTTCAGACACAGACAGAGGTAAAATTAAGGACTTCCACTGAAGTCTGTGAATTTCTTCAGATGTGTAAGTGTGATGATCTCCACTAAATCTTTAGAGGACATCAGGTCAATCTTCACTGGTTTTTATGGATTCATAGATTCTAAGGATAGGATTTTAAGGTTTTTATGATCCTCCAGACTAACCTCCTGCATAACACAAACCAAGGAACATAATCCACAATGGCGTTGATTACGGCAGTGGTTCTCAAACTTTTGTACTGGTAACCCCTTTCAAATAGCAAGCCTCTGAGTGTGATTCCCTTTTATAAATTAAAAACACCTTTTAATATATTTAACACCTTTATAATGCTGGATGTAAAATGGGGCTTGGGGTGGAGGCTGATAGCTTGCGACCTCCCCCCCATGTAATAACCTCATGACCCCGTGAGGGGTCCCAACACCCAGTTTGAGAACCCCTGGATTATGGGGAGTTTTGGAAAGCATGCCAGCCAAAGTATAGCCCTATTCAAACAAAAAAAACACAAAAACACCTCTATCACCAGACTCCCTTTCTCATCCCCAGTCCTGGGAGATACTGAGAACCACCAAATCCAGCTTATTTATTTTGACTTCAGTTGTCAGTTTCACAGCATGTGACTTCAACCGGAGATGAAGCAGCTCAGCCCCAAGAACGGGCTTTGAAGCAGGATAGACCAGCAACATCCTTTTGTACAGAAGAGGTATCCTGCAGTGACAGCAGTGCTATCTTGGCAGTGTAAAGCCTTTCTAATTCCTGGCGCATCCGTTGCCAGAAATGAATTTCACACGGGGAAATTCCATGTTTTAGCATTAAAGAATTTCAGCTGAGAATAGCAAAGTCTAGAGGATTTCCACTGAAATTTGATGAGATTTGGGTGCCAAACTCTCTTAGGCTCCTTTGACAACACCACCATCATTCTCATTTCCATCCCCCTTCCCCCTTTTCTATGTGAGTGAGAGTGTGCAAGCAGAGGGCAGGGGGTGGTGCACTGGGGAGGACATGCTACGGTGGGATCAACAAGAGACCCCACACCCATCTTAGCATACTAGGTCCTGTCAGTTTGTAGCACGCAACATGGGCAAGAACTAATTAATGGGTATTTTCATTAATGTTCTGATAGGACTAAAATTAGTGCTCTTAGTGGTTAGCCTTATGTTGTATCAACCAGGCAAGGTACTAACAACTTCAACAGGACTTTATTTTTACAGTGGAAACCTCTTTACCAAGATGCTGCTGCACCCTCTGTAACTCATTCTGCCTCCTCAACTCCTCCCCACCCTTCCTGTTTCCTGTCCTTTCAGACTCCCAACAGCCAGTGCTCCCAGTTCTAAAAATTACAAGCAGCATCTAAACAACACACCTTACCAGACATTAAGGAAAAGTCAACAGGCGAATACCCCGCAGAACTGTAAACAATTAAGGCTCTAAAGTGAACAACAAAAAAGCAGCTCTGGAAGAAGGAACATGTGCAGAATCAAAATGATGTGGTTCACTTACCCAAGCATGTAAAATAAGGCCTCAGGCACATTTAGCTGACAAGGCGGTAACTGATTGTTGAGAAAGACATCGGTGAAGCAGCTGCAATCAATCACTCCTTCCTGCAGTCTCACCAAAACCAGTGTGAACTGTGCAATTTTTCTTTTGCTCAGCTGCCCCCTTTTCATAGCAGGGTCTGGGTCTGAGCAAGGACGACTAAACCGGGGCTCTTTGCAATCTACTGGTTTCGTCTCCTCAACCTGCACTATTTCAATCATTGATTTTTCCTTTTGTTCTGTTTTCAGTCCCATAAGTGGTGCTAGCTTTACTACTGCACTTACAGCCTCCCAACCAGAAAGGAGGCCCCTATCTACTTCTTAATCTTTTCTGAAATAATTTCCTAACAATGAGGGAGTGAGGAGTTACAACATGGAGCTTCAAAGCCCCAGTGAGGCCAACTGCCCCACACAATGGAGGAAGCCCATCATGTGTTATTTGCCTCACAGGCAACAACTACAATTAAAAATCATTCAGTCAGAAAGAAAGAGGTTGAGGCAGAACAGATTCAGGTAGGATGACTGGAGAACAGACTTCAGTAGGGAGGTGATCAGTTTCTGAACAGCAGCACCACAGCTGACAGTAAGCCCTTCTCCAAGATCTAACTCCTCACTCATGCAGATAACCAAAACTATCAAGATCATCTACAGTATGGGGCCATCTAGTGGTTCTCAAGGTTACAATAATGTGAGGAAAAGAGCCAAGAACTCCCGGGTTCTAATCCCGCTTCTGCCACTGACTAAGGGTTTGGCTACACTTGCAGCTGTACAGCGCTGGGAGTTAAAGCTGTCTTCATACAGCTGTGTAGGGAAAGCATTGCAGTGTTGCCACAGACAGTTACCAGTGCTGCAGTGTGGCCACATTTGCAGCAGTGTTGGGAGTGGTGCATTATGGGCAGCTATCTCAGCATTCAAGTGGCTGCAATGTGCTTTTCAAAAGACGGGGGTGGGGTGGAGTGTGGCAGGGAGCGTGGGGGAGACAGAGAGAGTGGATTTTTGGAGCTGACACTGTGGTTTTTTCCTCACAGACCAGATAAGCATCTGCTCCAAAATGGGACCCCCCACCCACCCACCGTGCTGCTTCTCTCCTCAAGCAAACACTAGCTGTGGACATTCCAAAGGGATCCCCCTGTCTCTGCTCATTCACTGCAAACAGGAGCTGTGTTTGTTTTTTAGATAAGCAGCTCCGGGAGCCCCGAGTTCACAACAAAACAAAGAGAGGCATCACAACAAAACAAAGAGAGTGTTATCTTTACTTACAAGCATTATGGGAAGGTTCCGGAGGTAGTAAGATTAATCACTCTTTACACTGGCACCCCAGCGCTGCTACAGCAGCACTGTTCTCTTTATTCCTCTCATCGAAGTGGAGTACATACAGCGCAGTATCTCCCTGGCTACAGCGCTGCACGTGCCTTGCCAGTGTGGATGGGCAGTAAGTTACAGCGCTGTACTGTTTATTAACAAAGGTCTCCCACTGCCATCATACTGGTTATCCACAACCTTCTTTTCTGCTAGTCTATTAATGTGGCACATTAGATCTGCACTGAACAATGTAGCCTCATCTTGTGCGTGGCTGATGCTTAAATTTGCCTCCCCAGACAGGTTGTTGGAGGAGGATCTATATAAGTGGTACAGCAAGAGCTCTCCTTCCAATCTCCATCTCAGGAGCCTGTTGCTAAGCAACTAAGTGTCTCATATCTGCAATATACATCCTTTGCCGCCAGCCCAGGGAGCAGGTTCTGAGTGTATTCCAAATTCAGGACCCCTACAGGGCAGAGCTTCTGTTTTGTGGATCTTAATAATACTAATAATTTTATGCATAAAGCACTCCCTGCCAAGGAGCTCAGGGAACCATATGATGGTAAAGACAGTAAGGTCAAATAAAAGGTAACACTAAGAACAAAAATCTCCACAAACAAACCAAGGGGGAGAGTGGAAAAATTCCACACATCAGGGCCAAGAGTGACCAGAATGAAGAATACATTTGAAAAAGAGTCTCTTCCCCCCAGCAGGTGTGTTTGAAAGGAGAGAAGGAAAGATTGGATTTATTTAGTGGGCTCAAGTCCCACACCATAGGTCCATCTGAGCTAAAGCAAGACCGCCCGCCAATGTATGGTGCAATGGTGGATCTCCTAAAGACGGGACGCTATGAGAGGACAAATATAACCCTTTGTGAAGAAACTAAAGCAAAGGTCTCCTCTATGCTGGCAGCTAGGGCCGATGCTGTTAAAAGCGTTAAAAACCAGCAAGGCCCACTTAAAAATCAATCCACCCTTTTACAGGCAGCCAATTTGGAGAACACAGGGCCAGCATAATAAATCTGCATGTTAAGGAATTCTTTTCTAAGTCTCTCTCCACACCTAATAGATTTCCCATCCAAGCATTAATCTGTTATTCATATAAATGATGAGGTTTCTGGCTTTTAAATTTCATTAGAGAAAGTCTTCCTCTAGCCAAAAAGTAAAGGGGGGAGAAAGCCGGGGAAGACATGTAATAAATAAATAAATACATACATACATACATACATACATACATACCATCTAGCTTTTTTCATTCAGAGATCTAAAAGCACTTTACAAAGGAGGTCAGTATCATTATCCTAATTTTGCATATGGGGAAACTGAGGCACAGAGGTGACCTGAATTGCCCAAGGTCACCCAGCAAGCCAGCTGTGTTCTACTCCTGAGCCTCAGTCCCATGTTCTGTCCATTAAGAGACACTGGCTCCTTCCCAAGAAAAAACCCCAGTGGAGCCAGGTAGGAGCTTACTTTCCTGACATTAGGAAGGATAATCTGTGGTAGATGTGGGGTTTTCTATGGTGTATGGCAAATACGAGCCTTGATGTTAGCTGTGAAAGAGGGAGCACGAAGGGGTTGTCTGACTTCATCCTGTAGGTTCATAATTTACAAGGCCAAAGCTAAAATCGTCATGATGACAGTGAAAACAACAACATCGCTCTATGAAGTCAAACTGGTTGTTACAAGAACAAGAACTGGCAGGCTTTCTTCACTTCTGTGTTTCGACACATTCCCTGGCCTTCCTAACTTGCTGCTCAGGATACTGCCCAAACCCAGGACCATCTGGCCAGTATGTGAGTAGGGCAGGGAACAGAGTCCTAGATGACAGCTAAATGACATCAGTACCATACTGAGGACTCTACCTTTCTTTCAAGAGAGTGCAAAGTTGGACCAGTGCTGGGAAAGCAAAGAGGCTGGTTAAGTGACTCCAGGTATAAGGAGGCTGAGAGAGGCAAGATGAAAACTTCTCATATGGGCATGGGTTCTGGATAAACATTTGCTTTGTGTGCAGAAACAAAATAACCCATGCTGCAAAGATGTGAAATGATTTTCCTAGTACAGATGCCAAGTGTGGGGTTTCACACTCCCTTCCCCAGCCTGACAGCTAATCTCTGAATTCAAAGGCATGATTTTTCTACTTCAGTTTCTGCATTCACTCTTCCGCACCCTAACTCTGGCTTCACAACAGTCACAACTGACATGGGCTCTCATTTTTCCTTACACCCTGCATAGACCTTTAATCTGGTTTCCCAACTGTGGATTGAACCTTTCCTTCTCACATTCCAGCTGCAAGAACACAATGTACAACCTCTTCTAACGTCATTTTCAAGCAATCTACAGGGGACTTGGCAGGAGGGTGCTAAGACAGCAGTGTAGTAGGCAACCTCTGTAGAGCCCTATAATCCGACCTGAAACTGAAGGGACATGACTACAAAAGTGTCAGGCCTGGGTCAGGAAAAACAACCAGATCCTCTCAGACTACGGTCAGCTCCACCCTTGCACACGAGATCAGTGCAGTAGCATCTGCATGCCTTGAGCCTGCTGGTCACCCCCACCTCACTACGCTGTGTGCATTGCAGACTGTTTGCCAAGCAGCTGTAGAGCCCCTCACTCCGCAGCATGCACACATAGCATACCACGGGCAGTGAATGGCAGACACAGGGCACCTGGCCACTGCCAGCACCAACCCCATGTGTTACAAAGGCAGAGATGCCGGCGCTGACTCAGGTTCTGGGGGGAAAAGGTCCAGGTTGGTCAGAAAATGACTCGACATCTCAAGTTGGGTGGGCTTGGGTCCAGCATGGGACTAAAATTAGGACTAAGCAGACCCCAAATCTCTGTTTTAGAGAGAAGAAATGTGATGGCATGTATCAAATCTAGAGCCTGATTCTCCGCTCACCTACGCTGGTTTTACATTGCTGTAACTCCATTGACTTAGAGAGTCACCTCTGATTCACGCTGGCGGTAGGGAGAGGAGAATCAGACTCTTTGTCTCTGCCAGTTTGGGAAGTGGGAGTCCCTGAGACTGCACAATGTGTCATCCCACTAGGGACCCGGCATAAGAATCCAGGCAGAGAAAGAATCTTCCATCGGAAAATACCCAGACCCAGCATGGCCATGGATTCATAACCACTGCTGCAGAAACCCCTGGAAATTTTGTTTTTGCATTTGCTATTCCTCAAATGAGGGGGAAAGAACAAAAGGAATTTAAAATAAAATAAAATAAAAAGAAACCACAACAGTCTATTTCAAATTAAAAGCCAGAGACAAGTTAAAAATCCAAACTTGAAATTCCTTTTTAAATAGAGTTAAAAGTGGCTTCTGGGACCCCATGCCCCTAGATCCTCCTGCTGATTTTGGCTTTACAATGCCCCACTTCCCCCCCACGTGAAAGACACCAGGGGAAATGGGCTGACTACAGGGGAAACTGTGGAAGTGACTCTAGACAAAATACTGTCAAATTCACGAAGTGAACAAGCTGAGAGATAATTTCCTCCCCCTTTAGTTTCCTTCAGTATAGGATATGTATACGCTGAAGCCGGGAAGTATAATCCCCATCTTAGGTGGGCATACACATGATAGGTCTTACCAGCTGGCATGTTAAAAATAGCAATGTGGTTGTGTCAGCACAGGCAGCAGCTTGGGCTAGTCCCTGAGTACAATCTTGCCCATAGCCCCTGCTGCCACAGCCAAACTGTGATTTTTAGTGCACTAGCTCTATCAGAGTTGGCACATGTACATCTACCTGAGCTGGGAATTATACCTCCCAGCTGGTTCCCCTTGTAGTGATAAGAGGCGTTACTTGTTATGACAGCGAGCAATCTGTAGATAGGAGTGTGAGTTCTAAGTTGATTGTCACTGTCTGTCTCTCTGTCTCACACACACATATTGTGTGGAGAGGGAAAACGGGGAGATGCCCACCTTTCAATGACTGCAGCACAGAGGATGCACATGTACCATCCAGTGCACTTTTATCTGAAAATAGGGCTGCTTATAGCTTGCCTGCTTGCCACCTTCTCTGCTGAGGCATTGACAGCACTACACAGGTTTGTCACTGACTTCACTTCCTAACTGGCTTTAACAGCGCATACAGCACCATACATAGGGGCCTTCTTAAAAAACCAACCAACCCTATATACTATTTTCTTTCCATTCAGAAGTTCTTACTGAAGTGAAACTGAAAGACTTCTTCCAGGACAAAGGAGGAACAGGGACAAAGAGGTTCAAATTAATGAGAATCCCTGGCAATCAAGGAGAGAAGAAAAGCTGGGAGCTGTGGAAGATTAAAATGTCATCTTTGTTTAGCGCTAACTACCTTCTGCTATCTTTATACATCATGTGAAATTCACTGTGCCCTTCCCCAGAAGATTTTGTTATGAAGTTACTTTACTCTGGTTTCTAAACTCCTCAATGAGCCCGTCATGGAAATCTAATTTACAACGTGTTTAAACATTCAAAGTTTCTCAGCTACCAAAAAATAACCTTTCTATAGAGGATTAGACTGGTGTTTTCTTTAAACCACAGAGTGACTAGAAGAGGCGTGCTACAAAGGCAAAGAAAAACAACAAGGGATTAGTCTGGATTTTTTCTTTAAACAGCTCAGGTGTACAAAAACAATGATTTATAGTGCTACAGTTTTTTAAATAAACCAAGGGGTAGCTATATTTATGGTGGAAGTGAACAAGTAATTATCTTTTTAAATGAGATGATCTCTAATGGACTGTTCATGGGACTGAACAGCTGTGATCTTGCTCACCTAATTTTTCAGTGCCTCGGTTTTCCCATATGTAAAGAAGAGGGATACAATACTTAAATAGCTTTGTAAAGCACCTCAAGAACTACAGACAATATAATAAAACCCTTGTTTTTATTTATGGCTTTCCATCCATAGAGATCAATTTATAAAGGAGGTAAGGATATTTTTCACCATTTCACAGGTGGGGAAACTGAGGTGAATCAACTTGCCTGATGTCACAGACAGGAATAGACTCCAGGCTTTCTGAGCTCCTCTCCCACTGGCTCATACTGCCTGCCTTAGGGAGGAAACATACACAGTTTCTCTTCTTGTCTGAAGAACACACACACTGGAATAAACAGGTCAAGAGGCTGAAATACTGCTCCCCATGGCAGAATGCCCCATGAAGTTGTGAGACCTCTTCATCAACCTCCTTTGGGAGCTGGCCAAGGTGGCCCTCTATTATACTAGGAGGAGGATGCTGGATAGGGAGGTGCTCTGCAACTGTGGGGTCTATTTCTGCTCCTTTCTTCAATCACACATCTGGTCAGAGTTCCTCTGGGTGGTGTCCGCTGCCACCCTAGACACCTTCAAGGAGCAGTGGGTGCTGTCTGGGGGTTTCTGCTCAGTGACCTCTTCTGGATGGAAGAATCTGCCCATGTAGATGCATTTCCTTTGGAGAGACTCCTACTATTTCCAACAGCTTTGTTCTCTGCATGCACTTTCCTTGTTAAGGTCCCCTTATCTAATCATACTTTATGGTACTTTACATTATCACAGGTTTGGCATCTCAAACATCTGAAAGAAAAACAGACTGCACAAGCATGCCGATTACGATTAAGGTGCTAATTGTTGTAGTTGCCTGGTAAGGAGGTGAGAGAACAGGGAGACTGGAGCAGTAGGGGTTGCATTCTCAGCTCTGCCATTGACCTTCTGTGTGACCTCGGGCACAGATCTGTGGGTGCTTCTACACCACACAGGGCAGCCCTGACACACATGGGTTTGCAGGGCTCATGCTAATGTTCTGAAATCAGCAGTGAAGACAACACTCAAAGTTCAGGCTCAGGCTGGAGCTCAGGCTCTGAAGCCTTTGGAGCCGCAACTCCAAAGTGCTGCCTCCACCACTATTGTTAAAGAGCTAGCATCAGTCCCACAGGCCCAAGTCTGCCAACACAGGCTGGGGCCTGGTCCACACTGGATGGGGGGATGGGTCGACCTAATATATGCAACTTCAGCTACGCGAATAGCATAGCTGAAGTCGGCGCATCTTAGGTGGACTGACCTGGCCGTGAGGACGGCGACAAGTTGACCGCTGCCGCTCCCCCGTAAACTCTGCTTATGCCTCTCGTGAGCTGGAGTTCCGGAGTCGACGGGGAGCACGTTTGGGAATCGATTTATCCGCATCTAGATGAGATGCGATAAATCAATCCCCGATAGACTGATCTCTGCCCACCGATCTGGTGGGTAGTGAAGGCCTGCCTTGGGAAACTCCCTGTCACAGGCTTTGTGGACTGCTCTGTGTTCCCCTCCCTCCTTTATCTGTCTATTTACACTGTAGAGAGATAAGGTGGGTGAGATGATATCTTTCTGTTGGTGAAATAAAAGCTTTCAAGCTACACAAAGCTTTTCTTCTAAACTTTTTGTTCTATGTTTGCATAACACCTAGCACAATTAAGCCCTCTCCCAGCCCTAACCCATAACTGAGCTCTTACACACCACCACAATAGAAACAAATGGTCAGGATAATAAATAATAATGCAAACAGACAACTTGAATTTCCCTCAAAGCATGTCATTTCCGGGATGAATGGAAAGATGCACAGGAAACTCATTTTTATGGATTTAGAATGGGGACCTGTGAAGCAAAGCTTAGCTAGTACAAAAATATTTTCAAAGTTTTGACACATTTTGATGTAATGAGACATAAGAGATGCGGGATTCTCATGATCCTTTTTGAACTGGCCTTTGGCTACGATTACCAGCCACGACAAGAAGGGAAAATCTGTGCTGCTGGGTCTTCAGGAATAATATAACAGACACTAACCGAAAAGCAGAATTAAGAGCTGTTCTACTCTCAGTTTTTGTAGACCTAAATAGGTAGAAAACACAATTTAGTTCAAATCAGTACAAGTCCCTGCTGTGGAATTTATAGATTCCTTCCTTAACCTTTGACTGGATAGCTAAACTACCACCATCATACAGTCTCTCCCGTGGTCCCTTCAACTAAATCAAACCACCCACTGCAGTTCTACACAGCTAAAACAATGTAAATAGGTTATGTGTAACCTTAATTACTCTCTGAATAACAATGAGGTGCTAATTCACAGGGTCTAACTACCCTTCATTTTTATGGAGCTGAATAATTAGTTCCCTAACGGTATGTCTATACAGAAAGAAAAAAAAATTGTGTACTCAACTCGGGCTAGCTAACTCTAGTAAAAATAGCAGTGAAGACACACCAACTTGAGTTAGTAGCTCAAGTTAAAGCTTTTTAGGGGAGCCTAGGATTGAATTTGAGCAGCTAAACCAAGTTAAGAGCCCAGTTGCTGTGTTTTCACTGTTATTTCAACCAGAGCTAACTAAAGCAGGTCTGCTAATCTAAGGGGCTTGTCTACACTACGCAGCTTTTAGCGACAAGGCTGTGTCGATACAGCCTTGTCACTAAAAGTCAGCGTGTGTAAACACTTTGTCGGTATTTTGTCAGTACTTTGGACAATAAAAGACTTTCAGCCCCGTAAGCGGTGTTAGCTTTGTTGGCAGGAGAGTGCTCCTGCCAACAAAGTCACGTTCACACTGCCACTTGCATTGTCAAAATGTGTGTGTTTCGCAGAGGGGCTTTTTTAAGTACCCGTGAAAGACAAAAGTTTTGCTGACAACTTCGCAGTGTAGACATACCCCAAGTGACCAACACTCCTTTTTTCCTCCCCATCAATGTAGACATACCCTAAGGCACTGACACATATTGCTGTTCTTTGACATACCCTCCGAAGCTGGTTTCCTTGTCCTTAAATTAGATTACAATCATTTTGGAGAGTTGGAAGGCATAGTATTTAACATTTTATGGAAACATCTGCCGACAAAGCTGTTGAACATCCTTTCAGGAGAAAGGAAGAATGTTTCTTTAGACTTGCTCTTGAAGATTCCTGCTGCATTTTGATCCTCAGGCTCACTTAGCCCTTCCAAATAATTTAATGCATCTTGTGGAAGCAGCAGTCTCCTAAAATAGTATAGCTATTGAGTGTAACTGAGTTTGAAACTCCCTGTCAAAGCAATACTGCTATCTAAGCTCCTCCTGAGGCCCCAGACAAAGAAGCTAAAAACCACCTAAGAAAAAACTATTTCCCATAAGCCAACATTTAAAGTTAACAAGGGATGAAAGGGAAAATGGCTCAATGGTTAGGAACCTAATCTTGGATCTGGGAGACTTGGTTAAATTCCCCACTCAGGCATATACTTCCTGTGTGACCTCAGGCAAGTCACTTAGCTTCTCTGTGCCTCAGTTCCCCATCTGTAAAATGGGAATAACAGTACTTCACAAAAGTCTTATGACGATCTATATACATTAAAGATTGTGAGGTGCTCTGATATCATGGTAATCAGGGCCATAAAAGTACCCAAGATGGACAGACATTTGTAGCATATATCCTGGGGAAAATCGATTAATTGTTTTTCTATTAATAATTCACAACATGAAACAACCTGGACCTTCCCTCGAAGAAAGGAAGAGAATTAGAGATTCTGTGCTTTTTGACATTTGATCCCCAATAATACAGTACAGAATAATATGTTAAGCAACAGATTTTGCATTTCTCTGTGTAGAAAGCATTACCATAGCTTGTCGGTTACAGAGATTGAAGACAAAGAGGAACGAAACATGAACTTTTATGTTTTATGGTTGAATACCACCAGTTAAAACTAACCACACAAAAATGAAGGGTTGTACTGTTAACTAACATGTCAGCAAGAAATGATGTGGGGGGGGGGAAGGGGGATCAGTTCTATTTTAGGTAATTTTGCACCTGCCAGATTTGAAGGTTCTCTTCTGCCCACAATTTTTGTTCCCTAAAGAAGGCACGTTTTGTGGGCAGGCACTTTGACAGGCACATTGTGAGTGCTATGAGAAACATAATAATGAAAAGGGCAATTGAGGATCCTCAGGGCTGGCTCTCCCTGCTTTGCTTGAATTCATGTACTATACCACTGAACTAGGATTACCTATTGTTGTAAAATGGTTTTCTGCTAACCTGGGTGTGTCATTTTCCCCGTATCCAATTTTAAACAGAACCAGCTTCCACTGGATATTCAATTTTGCAGCTTTATTATTATACTAGACCAATAGACCCCAGTCAAGGAACTGTTGTGTTACAGGCACTGTAAACACACAGCAAAAAGGCAGTTTACTGCTTCGATATGGAAACCCCCTCAGTGGCCACTTCTGCACCAACTATCCTAGAATAAAATTCCCACAAGAAAACTGACTGTCACCTGAACTAAATTCTGAGATTTTCAAGGTTCTATCTTGAGGGAAGGAGGGGAGAGGGCTCATTTAAACTTCGAAATGCTCTCATTTGTCATGCAAAAAACGAAGACATTTCTCAAACTTGTCTGCCTGTTTTAATGAAATCACACCATTTCCCTGAAATCACAATGAAAACTGAAAATCTTAGAATTTGAGGAGTTCAAACAAAACATCTATGTGAGCTAACTCCCCTGACCTAGTTTTGAGACTCAGGTCTTGTCCACACATAAAAATTGTATTGCTTTAACTATAATCAGTATATTTAAATGGTACAACCCCCCGCCTCCCCTATGGTGGACACAGTTATAAGGTAGAAATGGACCTACACTTATTCCCCTATGGTAAGGGATATGTGACAGGGAGGCTACTTCCTTCTGATGTAAGCTTATCCATGTTTCCCCTTATGTTTACTTGCACAATGATGTACATGATGAAATACTTCAATTTGTGGGGAGGAAGCTCATTGCAGAATGAAATCTTCACTCCCTTCAACTACTTTAGGTAACAAGGACCCTAGGAATTTTCTTCCACAGCATCTTCTGACTCTGCTCTAATAATGCTAAGAACTTGTCTTTGTTCAGGTAAAGTGATTATTCCAAGAAAAAAAAAAGTTACTACCGATAAGTATCTATAAACCAACAGGTAATTTAAAAGAAGAGGTAGATTTTTTAGTCTATTATTTAAGAAACTGAAGAGTTTCAATTCCTACAAGAGATATGGCCCCCACTCTGAAGTTATGTGAGGCTTGACTGAAACAAGGATGATGCTGAATTCTTGTGTTTCTTAAATCAGATCGGATCCATTCTATGAGATCCATCTGCATGAACTCCAAGGCTATTTAAATGCTTAATTGCTAAATGTATACACATGTAGTTCTGACCACTCTGGTTCTCAGTAGGATTTATTTCAGTGGCAGGAAATTTGAGTTAGCGACTCACCCAATAATGTACCTTTTAAAGTTCCTGTCATCAATCAAATTGCAAGAACAAATTATTCTAGGTGTCATGGTCACTTCCCCTACAACCACATGGGAAGATTTAATATAGGGGTACTAATAAAAGGACAACACCACACTTTAGCTCAGGATTTCTTTTTGTCACAGGTCAGATGGACTAACTAATTAAGTTAACACTAACATGGAATACCTAGAGTCAACCACAAAACCAGCTAACACATTTTTAAAGGTATGAAACCCCATTTACAGTTTTGTTTACAAAAGTCTTAGTTAAAACATGTTAGCGAATGTGTTTTTAAACAGAGCTTTGTTTTCATAATCAAGACAGGATCATTGAGTGTTAAGATTCCTTTGCATCAAAGCAAATGTAAGGCTGTCATCGACAAACAAAACCACTGGTATTTGCTGTATCCATCTGTTGATAGATTGATGTAAGAAGAGGCAGGATGTGTCCATTCTCATTCAACCTGGGGAGTGGCTCTGTGATCAAGGTTGTTTCCGACTGTTCCCAAGCAACTCCTACGGGAACTGTTTCAGGTCACAGTGCGTATGGAAACATTCCCAGTCATCAGAAACAAATGTTTAAAATCCAGATTGCCTAGTTCCTAAAAAAAAAAACCAGCCAGTGACACAAGCCAAGCTTCAGGTCTCAAAAGAGATGCAAACAGAAAAGCAGCTGGAACAAAGTACTATCATTTCACTCACACCAGGCCCTCTGTTGATGCAATCATTTTTAATAGTACATAGAACTTCAAGATACCTGCCAATTGTTATGTTTGGGAAGCACGTGCATGGGCCCTAAGTGTTCTTCAATGCCACCAGTAAAGTCCCTTCGGTGTCTCATATGTGCTAGAACAGAGGCTCTCATGTAGCAAGACTAAAGATCCAATATCCAATACTGTATATAAAACAAGATTGTGCAAACACTATTAGACACAATAAAAGAGACTGCACTCCTTCCTAGAAGACCCTCAGTACAATCACTGCTGATAATATGCCTATCTTTTTAATTTTTGTAATTTATAGTGAATTTGGTGCTCATGAAAACGAGGGACCCATTGTAGAGGGTTAGAGCCTGGCTCCCTCTACCTGCAAAACTTTCCCCTGGTAGCTTTGCTATTGCATCCCCTGCTAATTGAGTCACAGCCCTTTCTAGAGGGGAGGCTGTCAAATGAGCTACACATTTTGCTATGTGGACAAAAAGTCCACCAGGCATTGGTCTAAAACAAAACTCATTTCCTCTTAGGACTTAAGCCAACATTTGAATAAGGGTATGTCTACATCTAAAATTTTGCCGCGCTGGTTGTTACAGCTGTATTAGTACAGCTGTATAGGGCCAGCGCTGCAGAGTGGCCACACTTACAGCAACCAGCGCTGCAAGTGGTGTTAGATGTGGCCATACTGCAGCGCTGTTGGGCGGCTTCAAGGGGGGTTCGGGGAACACGAGAGCAAACCGGGGAAGGAGACCAGCTTCGCCGCGGTTTGCTCTTGCGTTCCCCGAACCCCCCTGCAAACCGCAGGGAAGGAGACCTGCTTGCACGGAGGTTCGGGCAACGCGAGAGCAAACCGGGGAAGGAGACCAGCTTCGCCGCGGTTTGCTCTCGCGTTCCCCGAACTCCCCTGCAAACCGCAGGGAAGGAGACCTGCTTGCACAGGGGTTTGGGGAACGCGAGAGCAAACCGGGGAAGGAGACCAGCTTCACCGCGGTTTGCTCTCGCGTTCTCCGAACCACCCTGCAAACCGCAGGGAAGGAGACCTGCTTGCACGGAGATTCGGGGAACGTGAGAGCAAACTGGGGAAGGAGACCAGCTTCACCGCGGTTTGCTCTCGCGTTCCCCGAACCACCCTGCAAACCGCAGGGAAGGAGACCTGCTTGCTCGGGGTTCGGGGAACACGAGAGCAAACCAGGGAAGGAGACCAGCTTGATTACCAGAGGCTTCCTCAGGTATGCTGGGATACCTGCTTATTCCACGGAGGTCAAGAAAAGCGCTGGTAAGTGTCTACACTTGATTACCAGCGCTGGATCCTCTACACCCGAGACAAAACGGGAGTACGGCCAGCGCTGCAAACAGGGAGTTGCAGTGCTGGTGATGCCCTGCAGATGTGTACACCTCCTAAGTTGCAGCGCTGTAACCCCCTCACCAGCGCTGCAACTTTGTGATGTAGACAAGCCCTAAATGTCTCCAGAGGCGAAAGGCTAATGCATTATAAATTGACTGTGTGCAGTCTACTCCCCTCTATTGCTTCCCTATCTTATACTGATTTCTACAGAGAAAAATGTGAATTTAAATTAAGTAAACATGCCCTGTTTTGTTTTGTTTTAACCTGGGGCTGCACCATAGACTACAAGGTCTGGTACTCAGGACTCCTGGGTTCTATTTGCAAGTCTATCACTGATTTGTTGTTTAACTTTGTAAAGTCATACAACCAGCTGGGCCTCAGTTTACTCATCTGCAAAACTCAAAAGTGGTATTGAAAGACTTAGTATTAGTAAAGCACTTTGAAATCCATGAAAGAAAGCTACTTTAGAAGCCCAGTACATTATTTTTTAACACTGACTGGAATAGTATCAATTGATAATAAAATCATGAATGTTTTTCAGGACTTTGCAGGATAGAAAATGATATTTGCTTTGATTTTGAGGGAAATGAGTGGTTGTTTATGATGGATAGTTGATAGTTAACATGGGAGTAACAGCTCATCATAACAAAATTTAGCATTTATATGCATTTTTCATGTGTTAACCTGCAAATCCAGAAGCTTTTTTTTTTCTTTTCCATCTTTAGTTTCTGTGGGGGAAATGGGGGCACAGAGAGATTAAATGACTGTCTCCACAGAGAGTTACCGGCAGAGCCAAACATAGAACCTAGTTTCCCCTTGCTCCCAGCCTTTGGGAAGTACTCAGTACTCAAATACAGCTGGGCCCTTGCCAATGCAGTCATTTTCTTAGCAAAGGATTCTGTTGATACAGTTTGCAAGTATTGTTTTCCATTTTCAAATAATATTCAGCAATTTGTTAGTCATGTTATAGCCACCATACAGAGGGCATAGATATTTGAGTAAAAAATAAAACTACAGTTTTAAAGGAAAGCAAGAAGATTTCAGCCTTGAGGTAGAGCCGTCCCATGACACAGCACTGGGGAGGTATGTGTTATAAGGCGATGGTAAGGAGAAACTGAATGGAGGAGCAGGCCAAAGTTCTCTGCATGAGCTTGGTGTTTCCCAAGTTATCAGTAATGAGGCTTTTTTCTGTCACTTACCCACTCCCTCCCTCCCGTCAGACACTGATAGAGTGCCTGTCACAGACACAGCAAAGCCAAAGTCAGAGATGACAAATCACAGTGAATGTGTGTCAACACAATCAACTGGCCTGAAGACAGACAGCTGGTGCTCAAATTCCACCACAGACAATACTGCTTGTGAAATCATTCCAAGGTATTTTCAGCAACAACGGCTTTTCAACAGCAGTAGTGAATGCTAAAAATAGCCAGCTGAAGACTTGGTCCAGCATCAGTAATAGGGCTAGCTAAATTTAAGTCACAAACCACTTTCTGACAAACCAGGGGAAAAAAAAAAAAAATCAATGAGCAATGAAAGCATAAGGCTTGTAAATAAGTGGGGGGGGGGGGTTGGTGTTTATGAAGATTAGAAGGATGCCCTAGCTGCTACTTAAGACATTTAATTGGATTACAAAACATATATATTTCATTAATTTCAGGCTCTCAGATACCAGGGGGAGAGGCATTCAATGGGAACCTAGACAGACAGAATTAGATAGAACCTAGACAGGGGATTTAAGAAAAAAGAGTGTCAAATACCAAGTAATCTCAAATGATCATCCTTATCCATGCAAACAAAACAGACCAATCCTTCAAGGTGCTGGGTGCCCCCATCTCCCATTGACTTCAGTCACAGAAGGTGTCACTAGTAGCCTGGAAAATCAGGGCCAAAATTGCTTCTCCACTAGTTTTGACTCCGCTCTTGGAGAAGAGTGGCATGCGGAAGACAGATTCTTCTTTCTTTGATATACAGCTAAACTAGATTATGGCCCAATCTTCAGCGATGCTGAGCTCCCACAGCTGTCACTGAGGCAAAGGAAAGTTGCGGGTGCTCAACACCATTGACAATCATGCCAATAAATGGTAATCACAGATGCACATGTAAAGGAGAATTGACTCCTTAATATTTAAACACCGTGGTGTCAACTGTCTCCTCTGTCAAACCCCATTGATTTTCTGTGTTTGGACCTATGGATTGTTTTAACAAGTCCTCCTCTTTTCCCCCTAGAAATCCTCTTTTGTGTGCATGTTATTCATAGATTATAAAGCCGGAAGTGACCATTTTGATCATTTAGCCTGACCTCCTGTATAACAAATGTCATAGGACATCCCTGAATTAAATCCTGCTTGAACTAGTGTGTACCTTATAGAAAAACATCTCATCTTGATTCAAAAATTCCCAGTGACGGAGAAGCTACCACAACTCTTGGTAAGTTGTTCCAGTGCTTAACTCCATTAAAAAATGGTGCTTTATTTCTAGTCTAAATTCAACTTCCAGCCATTGGATCTTGTTGTACCTTTGTTCGCAAGATTGAAGGGACCCCTATTATAAAATTTCTGTCTCCACACAGACTGATCAAGTTACCCCTTATATCATCTCTTTGATAACATGAATAGACTGAGCTCCTTCAGATCTTTCAATCTAAGGCATGTTTTCCGATTCTTCAGTCATTCTTATGACTCTTCTCTGTACCCTCTCCATTTTTTAAACAACTTTCTTGAACTGTGGACACCAGAACTGGACAAGACATTCCAGTAGTGGTTGTACCAGTGGCAAATACAGAGGTAAAATAATCCTTCTACCTCTACTCAACATTTCCCAGATTATATATCCAAGGATCATTTTAGCCATTTTGGTCACAGAGTTGCAATGGGAGCTCATGTTCATCGGATTATTCACCATGAATCCCAAATCTCTTTCAGAGTCTCTGCTTCCTAGGGTACAGTCCCCAATCCTGTAAGTATTCTTTGACCTAGATGTATGACCTTATGTTTAGTTGTACTGAAAGGCACATTGTTAGCCTGTGGCCAGTTTACCAAAAACAATCCAGATCGCCCTGTATCAGTAACTTGTCCTCTTAATTATCCACCACTCACCCAGTCTGAGTGTCATCATTTATTGATCAACTTTGCAATGTTTTTTTCCAGGTTATTGATAAAAACATTAAATAGTTTAGGCCAAGAACTGATCTCTGCAGAAGCCCACTAGAAACACACCCACTCAAATGATAATTTACACCTTGAGGCCTATCAAAATATAATCCAGTTTTTAATCCAGGTAATGTGGCTGCACTACAAAAACAATAAAGCTGGGAGAGTTGTGGTAAGATCCAGTAAGCTTCAGAAAGTGCCCTACCAAGCATCTAGGGGCTGCCACAGCAGATTGGAACAAATGTCAGAGGAAACACATTCACTGAAAACCACACTCTTCGCAGATAGACTAAATAAACCCAAATCTGGGATTGTGCCTTTGAGACATGTAGCATCTGGTGCTCTTACTCTGCCCAGTGGGGTATTCCAATCTTAATGTGATGGAATTAGATCTAAGTGCAATGAGAACAATACACACAAAATGAGGACTGCAGTATAGTTGAAATAATGCATACAGCATGCCCCATTACTTACACAGTCTTAATCAGCTTTAGTTTGAATTGATCCCACTCAACTGTGCAGCCTTAAATCTCACCTGACTATCAAATGTTGCCAGGTAAAACAAGCTTTCTTCACTAAATTAAGCAGCTGAGCAAAACAGGGAGTGAAAACCGAATACTGATCTGCAATCTTCTAGATAATTTTCCTCTGGATTATTTCATTGCGAGGCTTCTCCTCTGGCAGAAGTCATGAGACGAACTTCCTTTGCCACATCGCTGTCAACTGGTGGGTCAGCACCCCAGCCACTGCATCAGCTCTCCCCAGCAGCAGGAATTCTCTCCAGGAGTTATTTCTCCAAATCCAAAACAGTTTAGCACAAAATAGATATAACAGGCTCCCTCCCCTGCAACAGAATATCCGGAATGAACCACTCTCTACTGAGCTACATGTTTGCCAGTAATGCAAGGATCACTTTCCCTGCAGGCTATCACTCCCTTCCTGGCCTCAGACCCCTCACCTGGAAGGCAGCTGATTAGTCACAGGTGAAGCTAAGACCAGCTCCTGTAAAGGGCCATCCTGCCCTGTAACCATCTCCTTTTCACCAGGCATAGCTGTCACCAGGCTCTCACAACCCCACATGCTTCTGTAAACCTTAGTATATGGGGGAGGGGGAGAATAGCCCAATGGGCAGAACTACATGACAGGATTTCACAGATCAAAAGGGGCAGAAAGTCTGGACAAATAGGTGGCCACTCATCTTTCTAGTTTCACACTTATTTCTAATCAATGCTAAGCTCCCAGTTCCAGCAACTTTAGCCCTAAAGTGCTCCAGATGAGCACAAATGATATGGCTCTTGCCTTTAAAGTAAATTGGAACTAAAGCCATTCTAGGCTTTGGAAACAATGGCTACTACCATAACTTTCACCTACAGATCTACTGGCAGCCAGTGCAGAGAATAGGTGTGATGTGTTTTTGCCACCCTACTTGGGAGGAAGACACCTTGTTTTCTACATTAGCCAGATTTTCAAAAGGCATTCTAGCGTCAGCCCCCAGTATAGCCCATTATAATAGTCACACCTAGATGTAAAAAAGATGTGGCTGATCCAGGAGAGAGAGAGAGAAATATCATCCTTCTTTGTCTTAAGAGTTGAAGGTACAGGGGTATGTGTTGGTTTTGCTCTTATTTGGAATAACTGATGATTGCATTTGAGCTCCCCACTGCATGTAATAATGCAATTCTTTTAGATGCTTATATCAGGATGATTGCATACTACAGCTGGGATTCAGCTAAGAAAATGTGTCTCTCTCTGAAATTGGTCAAGTAAGCTAACGTGTGTGAATTTTACTCAACATTAAAACAAATTACTTGATCAACAGCACCAGCAAAACAAAACAATGCAACCACAAAAACTGTAGGGGGGCCTTTGGCAGCGGACTGATAAGGCATACAAGAGACTGCACCAGGGGAAAGATAAAGCATACAAGAGAAATAAGTTCAAGCTGGCAGGAAACGTGAAGCCTTACTGAGGAAGTGTCTTCTGAGTGGCTTGCTTAGAAAAAAATTAAATCTCCCACCCTCAGACTGTCAGGGCTAACAAGTACTTCCTTCATTTTGATGGGCCACAAAAGAACTCTCAGGAATAAGAGAAGAGCTCATTGGTGAGGGAGATGGAAGCTTTTTGGGGTGATCTGCCATTGTGGAATGAACTCCCACAGGAACCAGGGACTATCACAAACCTCAGCACTTTCTGCTCCAAGTGCAAGCCACATTTTTTTCATCTTTTTTAAAAACACACACAACAGGTATATTTACCAAAAGAAAAAAAAATCACCTTACCAAACCAAGACATGCAGCATGCTTCTCCCTCTGGGAGAGGATGAGAGAACAAACAAACAACACATGAAAGATGTGTACTCACGCAGCTCAATGCACTACCAGAAGGCACTCAGACACTATAGTGAGAAGCATGGTATAAAAACCTATATAGAATAGAATAGACACTTTCAGGAAGCAGCACTTTGGAGGATGTTGCAGAAACAGGATTCTCATTTGTTCTTCAACGGCATGATAAACTGCAGGCCAAGTCACACACAGACTTCCCTAGCAGGGGCACAGGCTCACCAGTTTGTCAGACAAAACAGCAGATTTACCAGCAACGTATGCACTGCTTACGGAGTATCACAGAAACCTGCACCTCACGTTGCTATCACTGCTGGGTGCAACATGAAGCCTTCAAGGGAGAGGATCCTTTTCTTTGCCATTGATGGGCATAGTATGCGTAATCCAGTCCTCCAGGATTGACATGCACTGGGGGAACTGCCACAGGTTTTTACAACGGCACCCACTCTAGGAGAAGCTGGCACAGGCCACTTCAATATGGAGCACTGTGATCTCCCAGTGGAATAGTTTGTTTTTGTTTTGCACACACTCTCCCCATCAGTACAGTCTCTGATCCCCTGGGAAGGTATTTTGCAGAAATTCTCACACAGTCTGGTTGTTTTGCCATTTTCCTGTGGCTTGTGTCCACAACTCTCCACCAGGCAGCCAGCTGGCATTGGCTTACCTAAGACCCACAAAGTCCAGCTCTAGTGACAGGTTTCAGAGCCAATTACAGACATCTGGACTCTGACATCAGGAATCTCAACATTCAAAAACCAGTAGGAAAAGACTTCAGTCTCTCTGGTCACTCAATAACTGACCTAAAAGTGGCAATTCTTCAACAAAAACTCTTCAGAAACAGACTCCAATATGAAGCTGCAGAACTGGAATTAATTTGCAAACTGGATACCATCAGATTAGGCCTGAATAAAGACCGGGAGTAGTTGGGTCATTACAAAAACTAAATTTCCCCCAATGCTAATTTCTCCCAACTGTTACTCACACCTTGTCAACTGCCTGTAATGGGCCACCCTCTTACCACTTCAAAAGTTATTTTTCTCCCTTGGTATCTTGTTGTTAATTGTTTTATCTCGTTAGAATGACTTCACATTTGGTGCAACCCTCATCCTTTCATGTATTTATACCTGCTCCTCTATTTTTCATTTCATGCATCTAATGAAATAGGTTCTAGCCCACGAAAGCTTATACCCAAATAAATTTGTTAGTCTCTAAGGTGCCACAAGGACTCCTCGTTGTTTCAGCTCTAGAGAGAGGCCCCGCCCATAAGGCTGGAATGGTGGAGTCCCAGAGCTGCTGAATCGGTCTGATGGCCCGACTTAAGCTGTACAAACATCTGGGCTCCACCCTGCTCTGGACTATGGTTCCTGGTCCCGCTTCCCCATCTTAATTTCCTAGCATCCCAACCCAGCTTGACGCCTGGCATTTGACTCGTGGCTCCTGATTTCAAGTTTGTCTCCTGCCTCTGATCCCTGCTATCTTGACTCAGCCTGATTCTGGCTCCCGACTCATGGTTCTGATCTCCAATTTGTCTCCTTGCTTCAGGCCTCCCAGCATCCTCACTCAGCCAACCAGTGGTTTCCCCAGGAACTGAAATTAGAGTGGGTGTTCGAATTTACAGGGGGGGGATGTCAGGACCAATGAGATATATAAAAGAGATACGAATAAAGTAAATGTTTTGTTACAATAATGCAAAAATAACAAGGATACTGTAAGTTACACCAAAACACATAACAGGTCTAGATTTCTAAAAAGATATAAATTAAAAAAAATGTATTTAATTTAAATTGACTTTTGAAAAGTAAGCCATCATGGGATAAGAGGGAAGTCCTCTCATGGATCAGTAACTGGTTAAAAGATGGGATACAAAGGGTAGGAATAAATTATCAGTTTTCAGAATGGAGAGAGATAAATAGTGGTATCCCTGAGGGGTCGGTACTGGGACCATTAGTGTTCAACATACTCGTAAATGATCTGGAAAAATGGGTAAACACTGAGGTGGCAAAATTTGCAGATGATACACAACTATTGAAGATAGTTAAGTCCCAAGCACACTGCGAAGAGTTACAAAGGGATCTCACAAAAAATTGGGTGACTGGGCAACAAAAATGGCAGATGAAATTCAATGTTAATAAATGCAAAGTAATGCACATTGGAAAACAATCTCAACTATATATACAAAATGAAGGAGTCTGAATTAGCTGTTAACACTAAAGAAGTGATCTTGGAGTCATTGTGGATAGTTCTCTGAAAACATCCACTCAATGAGCAGCGGCAGTCAATGATTCCCAACATTCTGTTTGCTTGTTTAAAAAGAACAAGAGTACTTGTGGCACCTTAGAGACTAACACATTTATTTGAGCACAAGCTTTTGTGGGCTCCAGCCCACTTCATTGGATGTAGCCCACGAAAGCTCATGCTCAGATAAATTTGTTAGTCTCTAAGGTGCTACAAGTACTCCTGTTCTTTTGCAGTGTGACAGACCCAGGCCAGTGGGGTGCAGGAGTCTGGTAGAGGGCAAATATACTGGTCACTGGGTGAGTAGCTTTCTGTTCCCTGAGTGACCAGAGCAGGATCTGCACTAGAGTAGTCAGGAACTTGCTAAAACCAGTTAAAGCAAAACAGGCTGATTAGAACACCTGCAGCCAATCAAGGCAGGCTAATCAGGGCAGCTGGATTTAAAAAGGAGCTCACTCCAGTCAGGTTGGGGGGAGCCAGAGGAGAGGAAGTGCGTGTGAGGAGCTGGGAGCAAGAAGCTGAAAGTGAGAGAATGTTCTGCTGGAGGACTAAGGAGTACAAGCGTTACCAGACACCAGGAGGAAGGTCCTGTGGTGAGGATAAAGAAGGTGTTTGGAGGAGGCCATGGGGAAGTAGCCCAGGGAGGTGTAGCTGTCATGCAGCTGTTACAAGAGGCACTGTAGACAGCTGCAAATCCATAGGGCCCTGGGCGCAAACCCGGAGTAGAGGGCGGGCCTGGGTCCCCCCCAAACCTCCCACCTCCTGATCAGACACAGGAGGAGTTGATCCAGACTGGGGGGGGGCGGAATCACTGAGGTGAGCAAATCTGCCAATATGCACAGGACCCACCAGGGTAGAGGAGGAACTTTGTCACAACAGATACAGACTAACATGGCTGCTACTCTGAAACCTTTGCTTTTTTAAGAAAGGGATAGATAATAAGACAGAAAATATCACATTGCCTCTATATAAATCCATGGTACATGCACACCTTCAGTACTGTATTCAGATCTGGTCATTCCATCCCAAAAAAGATATATTGGAAATGGAAAAGATACAGAGATGTGCAACTAAAATGATTAGAGGTATGAAACAGGAGGAGAAATTAAAATGACGGAATTTTCAGCTTAGAAAAGAGACGACTAAGGGGGGATATTATGGAGGTCTATAAAATCTTGACTGGTGTGAAGAAAGTGAATAAGGAAATGTTACTTAAACCTTCACATAACACAAGAACTGGCAGTCACCCAATGAAATTAATAGGCAGCAGGTTTTGTTGTTTTTTTTAAAAGGAAGTACTTCTTCACACAACATAAAGTCAATCCGTTGAACTCTTTGCCAAGGGATGCTGTGAAGACCAAAATTATAACAGGATTAAAAAAAGAAATAGATAAATTCCTGGAGAATAGGTCCATCAGTGGCTATTAGCCAGGATTGGGAGGGATGCAACACCATGCTCTGAGTGTCCCTAGCCTGTTTGCCAGAAGCTGGGAATGGACAACAGGGGATGGATCACTTGATGATTACCTGTTCTGTTCATTCCCTCTGAAGCACCTGGCCTTGACCACGGTCGGAAGACAGGATACTGGGCTATATGGACCACTGGTCTGACCCAGTATGACCATTCTTATGTAAAAATTAATTATAATAAAAATGTTTAGTACAGAAACTCCGCAACATAATGACCTCTCAAGATAGCAACAATGTGAGATAACAACCTTGGCAAATAATGCATTTTAAAAATCTTGGCCTACTAGGAAACATATTTATGTAAGTTTCCATTCCCAGTCACAAATCTAGCATTCTGGAGCAAAGTCACTAAAATATAGTCCAACGAACAAATGTTTCTTTAATGTGCCCCTCACTTTTCCCTCCACCGCACCCCACTCCCCGGTGTTGTCCTTGGTCAGTAGAGACTCAGAGTTCAGAGGTGCTTTCACGTGAGTACACCACCCAGGTGGGGGGCAAGAAGGCACCTTGCTCGTTCCTCCAGCTGCTCAATGTTTGCTCCAGCCACGGCTGTTCATTGTGCCACCGTTCACTCTACCACTCTGTTGCCAATGGCCCTGCACAGTCACTTTCTACTGCCACCTGCCACTGTGACCTCTGTGAGTTCGTCTCTTGAGGTTCCACCAGCTCTCAGTGATTTCAGCTGAGCTCTCAGTGGGGGAACCTCGCTGCTAGTGCAGTCTGGGCTGTCTCTTCCACAGAAACACTGTCCCCACAGCAGGACTAAGCACTTAGACCTGATTATCAGTGATTTCAGCTGCAGTGGTCACTTAACAGAGCAAAAGACTATCTATGGAGCCTAATCAGCTCTGTCTTTAAACAGTGGAGAGGGACAGGTCCCCACCCACTCTTTTGAGGCTCTCAATCAGCACAGGCTAAGTACAGTTCTACTGCCCTTTACTCATACAATAGGAACAACAACATTTCATTCTCCCCTCTCAAGTGATTTGTAACCCAACCCCAGCCAAAATCTATCACTTGGGCAACACAGCGCTGTTTGCTGGATACCTAGGTAGATTAGGTGTGAATGTAAATACAATCTGGTCCTGAAGCCTTCCCCTCCAACCCCCAGCTCATCACTGGCTGTCAGGGAGAGCTCATTTTGACTTTGCTTACAAATCATCATTTGAAATTATTAGGATGGCCAACATCAAGAAAGTGAATGCACTGACATTGTCATAAAAAACAACAGCTGTATACGGAAGCTAGTCTATGTTTATACTTTTCAAATCTATTATACTTTTTCAGATACATGTGTTTTACCATACACTATATGCTTTTGAAGTGTGCATTAATATTTCAATTCAAATTCCCAAACAGTCACTAAATTGGCATGTTTCTGAGTAGCAGCCATGTTAGTCTGTATTCTCAAAAAGAACAGGAGCACTTGTGGCACCTTAGAGACTAATAAATGTATTTGAGCTTAAGCTTTCGTGGGCCACTTCATCGGATGCATAGAATGGAACTTATAGTGAGGATATATATATATACACATATACAGAAAACATGAAAAGGTGGGAGTTGCCCAACCAACTCTAAGAGGCTAATTAATTAAGATACGCTATTGTCAGCAGGAGAAAAAAAAACTTCTGTAGTGATAATCAAGATAGCTCATTTAAGACAGTTTGACAAGATGATGTGAGGATACTTAACATGTGTATAATGGCTCAGCCATTCCTAGTCTCTATTTAAGCCTAAGTTGATTGCATATTAATTCAAGTTCAGCAGTTTCTAGTTGGAGTCTCTTTTTGAAGCTTTTCTGTTGCAAAATTGCCACCTTTAAATCTGTTACTGAACGGCCAGAGAGGCTGAAGTGTTCTCCTACTGTTTTTTGAATGTTATGATTCCTGATGTCAGATTTGTGTCAATTTATTCTTTTGCGTAGAGACTGTCTGGTTTGGCCAATGTACATGGCAGAGGGGCACTGCTGGCACATGATGGCATAGATCACATTGGTAGATGTGCAGGTGAACTAGCCCTTGATGACGTGGCTGATGTGATTAGGTCCTATTATGGTGTCACCTGAATAGATACATGGACAGAGTTGGCATCGGGCTTTGTTGCAAGGATAGGTTCCTGGGTTAGTGTTTCTGTTGTGTGGTTGCTGGTGAGTATTTGCTTCAGGTTGGGGGGCTGTCTGTAAGAAAGGACAGGCCTGTCTCCCAAGATCTGGGAGAGCGAGGGATCATCTTTCAGGATAGGTTGTAGATCTTTGATGATGCGCTGGAGAGGTTTTAGTCAGGGGCTGAAGATGATGGCTAGTGGCATTCTGTTATTTTCTACATTGGGCCTGTTTTGTAGTAGGTGACTTCTGGATACTCTTCTGGCTCTGTCAATCTGTTTTTTTCACTTCAGCAGGTGGGTACTGTAGTTTTAAGAATGCTTGATAGAGATCCTGTAGGTGTTTGTCTCTGTTTGAGGGATTGGAGCAAATGCGGTTGTATCTTAGAGCTTGGCTGTATACAATGGATCGTGTGGTGTGTCCTGGATGGAAGCTGGACGCATGTAGGTAAGTATAGCGGTCAGTAGGTTCCGGTATAGGGTGGTGTTTATGTGACCATCGCTTATTAGCACTGTAGTGTCAAGGAAATGGACCGCTTGTGTGGACTGGTCTAGGCTGAGGTTGATGGTGGGATGGAAATTGTTGAATTCATGGTAGAATTCCTCAAGGGCTTCTTTTCCAGATGATGAAGATGTCATCAATGTAGTGCAAGTAGACTAGGGGTGTTAGGGGAGCTAAGGAAGTGTTGTTCTAAGTCAGCCATAAAAATGTTGGCATACTGTGGGGCCATGCGGGTACCCATAGCAGTGCCGCTGACTTGAAGCTATATATTGTCCCCAAATGTGAAATAGTTGTGGGTGAGGACAAAGTCGTAAAGTTCAGCCACCAGGTGTGGCATGTAACTAATTCACAAAACGGGGGGAGGGGTGTTGGGAAAATTCAAGGGGAGTGTAGGGAAATCACTGCAGCCAACTCTTCACTCCTGTCTCATGTCTGCGGACTCTGGCTCCAATTATTAGGTTTGGTCACCCACAAACAAGCCGTGACAAGCAAGTATTTTTCAGCAGTGACCTAATTTTATCTACTAAATTACTAGACCAGTCTCATGATGAAGCAAATGCTATCCCTGCAATCACAGGAAAAAACGACAACTTATTGACAGGCACATCGAGGGGAATGCTACCTTTCCCTCCTTTTTTATGGCTCTTCTGATTATGAGATATGCACTGCAGTTAACTTCAGGCCACTATCGGTTTCAATACATCCAGTGGACATTACCAGGAAACATTAACACTTGGTTTAAAACAAGCAACCTACATTTTTTGACCCTCTGCTAGGCTATGGTGTATTTAAAACAACAACCACTTATTATATTCTCGATAACAAGGCTTCATTTACCAATTTTCTCCAAATCACACTGCATTAAGGAAGAATATTACTGAGTTAAACTAGTGTCAGTCATATGATTGCCTTTAGTAGGACAGTCTATTTCTTCTCCAAACTATGACCCCAGTTGGTCTGAATTACACAGTGAGGAAGACTTGTAGAACGTGTCTGATTCTTGGGTATGGAGAAGCCAGCAGGACAAACTTCTCTTTTCTACCTCCAATTCTCATTCCGCTCACACCAATAAAATTTGTCCATGCTGCATTTAGAGAACCTTGATTTTGGATTGGGTTCAAACGAACGTTTTTCGTTATCTTCCACTCCGATCAGCAACTTAAAACCATTTTACGGCAACGGCTGCTCCCTCCCAGCTTCCCCTCCCCCACCCCGATACGCTGCAGGCATTGTATCCAGGGTGACAGGTGGATTGACAAGATGATTGGTGCCGCCTCAGACCACTAAACTCTCAAGTTTTATGGCCGCTTAATACATTTGTCAACCTGTTCAAAAAATAATGAACTGTAGCAAAGTTATCCCAGCCAGCAGTAACTTGTGCAAAAAAGAGAGCCTTTTTTTATTATTATTATTATTTAAAGATTTAATGGGAAAATGATAGACTGCCCCTTGGCTACAGTGCACTGGTTGCAAGGACCTAAATTCCCATGTTAGCAATTTGTACGGGTTTGTGATGCTTTCTAGTCTGTGTGAATGTGACCTGCGTTTAAATGCAAGCAGCTGGTATAGGCACACATGGAAAGTGTGGTTTTCAAGCACATAAAGACTGGCTCTGCCATTGGAAAGACGGTGTCCTGAGACCTGTGTGTACTCAGTGTTTGAAAGTTTCAGTAAGAGGAAGGACTATTTTGGGGGGAGGTTAAGGCAAGCAGATACATTGTGCTGCGAACTTTCAACTGTGCTGAGCTAAAATTAGTTTAATCCTGCGATAAAATGCCATTGATACCATGCTTAGAGCAGTTGTTGGAGATACATGTTGAAAAGAGACTCCTTTTCTCTGAAAGAACAGGAGTACTTGTGGCACCTAGAGACTAACAAATTTATTTCAGCATGAGCTTTCGTGAGCTACAGCTCACTTCTTTGGATGCATAGAATGGAACACACAGACAGGAGATATTTATACATACAGAGAACATGAAAAGGTGGAAGTATGCATACCAACAGGAAGAATCTAATCAACTGAGATGAGCTATCATCAGTAGGAGAAAAAAAACTTTTGAAGTGATAATTAAGATGACCCATAGAAGGTGTGAGAAGAACTTAACATAGGGAAATAGATTCAATTAGTGTAATGACCCAACCATTCCCAGTCTCTGTTTAAGCCTGAGTTAATTGTATCTAATTTGCATATTAATTCAAGTTCAGCAGTCTCTCTTTGGAGTCTGTTTTTGACTTTTTTTGTTGCATAATTGCCATCTTCAAGTCTGTCACTGAGTGGTTAAAGAGGTTGAAGTGTTCTCCCACTGGTTTTTGAATTTATGATTCCATGTGTCCATTTATTCTTTTGCGTAGAGACTGTCCGGTTTGCCCAATGTACATTGCAGAGGGGCATTGCTGGCACATGATGGCATATATCACGTTGGTAGATGTGCAGGTGAACGAGTCCCTGATGGCATGGCTTATGTGATTAGGTCCTATGATGGTGTCACTTGAATAGATATGTGGACAGAGCTGGCATCGGGCTTTGTTGCAAGAAACTTTTCTCGAAGAAAATCTATGGAGTACTACTTATTTTTAAACAACTGTAAAAGTTTTCCCCCTGGCTGTGTAAGAGAAGGCTTAGATACGGCAACTCAAAGTAGTCCTTGCCAAGCTCAAACACAACTAACCAGGAATTGTTGGAGAGAGAGGGTGGTTTGGGTTTTTCCATTTACCTGGTTGGGTACTATGAAAAGATGCAATTGCTGCTTACTTGCCGTGGAGGCTGCTTGCTTGTGGTGGACGATAGTATGTACAAGTAATATCAAGAACAGATATATTATTTGGACAGACACCTTTTTTTAAGCAGCAGAAATCTAAAATAAAATACTATAAAAATGTCACTGCAAAAATCCCATTAAGCTGCCATGCAGACTTTTCTGCTGTTATTACGGACTATATTAAAAAAAAAATCTTTACACATGGCCATTTCTTTTCTTCACAAACCAATCTGCTGCTTCTGCCCAATTCATTCTCTGTCACAACCTAAGATTGGTGACATCAGAATTTGCTTCTTAAAATATTTTAAAAAAACAAACAAAAAAACCCATAATACTCTTTGGAGAAGCATTGCAATGCCAGTCTTTTACACTGCAGAGTTCTGGACCCTTAATGCAGAATATTGCATTGCATTTTTAAATAAGGAGTGGTGAAAATTTGATATCAGAGACATGGCAATCTGATGAGGGCTTGACCTTACTAAGTTCCCATTTGTTTTCATGGGAGAGGCTCAAGGCCAGAATGAATAAGGTGAGAAGTGGATAAGTACATAAGGAAAACGGTTACAAAATGCTTTTAAAATGGACAACAACAAAAACATGCAGAAAAAGCAGGAGAGAGCTCAGCAATTCCTGTGAGGTTGGCCCAAGCGAGTTCTGGATCTGGAGTCTTCCAAAATTTGGGGAGTTCAGAACTAAGGTGTTGTTTGGGCTCATTTCTATCTGTTCTTAGACAGTTTAAGAATTCCTCGCCACATCCACATATACACCCTCCCCCACATACCTATATTGGGCATTTGACACTTTGCATAATCTTCAGGAAATCTCTGCCTGCCTGTTTAGCATCTTAGCTACTGCCAGGTGAATGACAGCCTAAGCTTGCTGTAAAGTCCAAAACAACGAGCAGTGTCTCCACTATGCTTGGAAATTCCTCATTTTAGATTTATTCATTCAGGGCTAAGGTTTGAAGAAGGCATTTATGCGTGCGGTAGGGTACACACACAAATAAACAGAAAGATTTTTTATAAAGCCTTTCAAAGAGACCTCACAGTTAGAAATGTGGAATCATGCATGACCAAATATGCTCACAAATGAGTGCCCAATTGTAAATGCAAACTAGCTGGGGACATACACCTGAATAACAAACAGGGGTGCTGCTGAATATCACTTGAGCTGGTAGGGAAAAACAGAAAAACAAACACCTTTCCACCAAATCCTTTTCCAGCTGAAAAAGCATTTTAGACCAAATGAAAATTTTTGGTTGCGAAAATGTCAAAAAACTTGCATCCTTCTGGAGAAAGAGAGAGAGAGAGAGAGAGAGAGAGAGAAACCCACATGATCTCCGATCTTTGCCACTGCCTCGGTTCTCCTTGGGGAGGGAGTGGGGAAGTAAAGTGAGAAAGAAAGGGGATTTTCTCACCAAAATGAAGTAATATATTTTAGAAAACTTTAAAAAGTTTTTTGACATTATTTATTACAAAATGCACGCTTCTATAGAAACCTTTGAATTGAATATAATATTTAAATTTACTTCTGAAATTTCCTTGCAGGATATACTCAACTTTTCTATTTACCACCTGATATGCTTCCATTGTATATGGGACCTAGTTCAACTTTATGCAAAAAACAGCTTCTATTAGCTCTTTCCCAAGCCCTTAATTTAAATAAACAACAGCATGTATAACCAAAAATCTTGCTAACAGCAAGCCTGTTCTTACTGAGGCTGGGTCAAACAATGTTAATTACCTTAAAATACGTACAATGTGCATTTTGTCCAAATCTCTGTTTCACTCTTTCGTATAGAGGGCATTCGCTCTAAAAATATGAAGATATTGTCCACTTGAATTAATCTGATATGTTTTTTGTTGAGATTTCAGTTGTTCTCTATTGACCTCCATTGTTTTCTAATTTTTGTTTTTTATTACAGTTGTTTGTGTTCCTTGTGGTTGAAAAATAAATGTGATTCAAGGGGTAATTTGAAAGCAAAAAACAAAAATATTTTCCAAATGACAAAGTCAAATCACTCCTTCGCCACTTTGAATTTTTAGGGGTGGAGTTAGAGTGAAGGAACAGAACAAAGAACACTTTTAAACTAATCACAATGACTTCTGCATATATCAGCTATGTTTTGATCACCAATTACGTGCCTAATATGCTGAGTGACGCAGATGCATGTTTACATGCAGTCCCCAAAACTCACAGTATTCCTCCTCCTCAAGAACAGTGCTTATGCAAGGTGACAGGAAGAGCAACAGAAGGGACCATACTCGAGAATTCTGGGCCCTGAAATCCCGGCAGTCACGAGGACAATAGAATCAAATTACTTCATTTTAGGGTGAGGACGAGAGCACAATGTCTTTTGGCTACTGATGAGTTAATGGTCAGTGTTAAGCAGGGCCGGCTCCAGCTTTTTTGCCACCCCAAGCGGCAGCAAAGAGAAAAAAAAAAAAAAAGCCCGACTGAGCAGCCACCGAAGTGCTGCCGAAGACGAAGCGAGAGACTGAAGGACCCGCCGCCGAAGTGCCGCCAAAGACCTAGATGTACCGCCCCAACAAAGGACAGACTGCTGTCCTTTCCATTGGCTTCCCAAGGCACCTGCTTCCTTTGCTAGCGTGAAGCAGACTGGGAGCCAGAACAAGATCACAAATCAGACCATCTTAGAATGTTGGATTTCCTTCTCCCCTTCTTTGAAAGTGATCCCTAGTGATCCCTACCTACAGATAAACGTGAAATGAAAGCCCCAGAAGGCACTTGCAGTTAGGTGCCCAATCAGTCTAGCAGGACACCAGGACATCTTTTGTTTAAAAAAAAAAATATATATATATATATATAATATTTAGGCCCCAATCCTGCAACTTGTTCTCCATGTCCTGTGTCTGCACAGTGCCCCGTTCGTAGCAGTGGCTCAGTGCAGGGGTATGTCCAAGTGGAGCCATTTACAGGATTTGGGGGATCTGAATCCTTAGCTTCCTATTTAAAAACCAGGAAATGTAATTTAACAGAGTGTGAATTGCACAGAAAAAAGTGATCGCCTTTCGAGGAAAATGTGCTGGCCTGGATGGAGAAAAAAAGGGGAAGGACCAAGACTACTGCTAGCTGATGTTGAGCCCTGCTCCCCCACCCCAAAGCAAGAAAGCACTGAGGAGGCGGCCATTTTATTACTGAGGAAAAGTAGTTTTTCATTCATATCCACCAATTCAGAGACTGGGCTATGCACAGCTTCAAAAGAAATAAAGTCTGAGATTTTTGTGGTTCGAAGAGGGAATTCAAGAAGCTTGTGGCCTTTGACATCTCCATTTTCCTTTTTCCACATGTTCTGTCAATGATGAATCATATTGCTTTTTCTTTCACAATACTCCCCTGATTTGATCTTTCTGTCCATACAGATAAAATCTCTATCCAGGTCCTCCATGTCTCCTGTCTGACCACTGTAAATCCCTTCTTCTTGGAACACACATCATTACCCCCCAACCCCTTCTCCTCTCCACTGCAGTCCACCCTGGACACAGCTAAAAATCATCTTCCTAGTCCATCACTTTGACTGTGCCGTCCTTGCAATTGCGGTATTTGCTTGACTAGAAACAAGGAAGCAAGGGGACATGTGAATAGCACTCACAAAATTTCAAGGTAAGAAGTTTGTCCTAGAAAAGTCAATGTACTTGCTGATGAAGGAAATGCAATGGAATCACTTATTCATTCATTGATTTATTCGTACTCCCGTTACCCAGGCCTGCTTTGGCAACAAGTTCTCTGATCTCACAAAGCCTGGTTACTCTACCGATGGCAGTACACGTTCACTTTATCTTAAACCTGACGAGCCATTTGTGCTCCAGGGCATGTGTAAGAAGAATTAAATGCAAATAGTCAGTCCTCTGCAGGTTAAGAGACATGAAAGATAGTGCAAAGGGATTAAGGATTAAAGGGGGAACAGCCATAAGCAGGATGGAAGGTTTACTTATGCAGCTGGCTCCCATTAGCTAAATATTTATGAGTAAAGGGAGTAGATGATTATAAAAATGTGTGCGTGAGGGGGCAGATATGCAGGGAAAACACACAACTACTGAAGGTTTTTGCCTTATTGATTTTGTGGGAGATTTTCAAAGTCATCCAAGGGGTTTAGGTGCACAAATCCCATTGAAAGGCTCTAATGGCATTTTCACTGCATTGTACATCTTCAAAGCACTGTTGAAACATCAACTAATAGAATGAGAAATGGACACAGCCAGAGAGCACTTTAACTCTGGGGCTTTGACAAGAGTCAATCTGTTGGAGATGCAGGTAGAAGGAAAACCCTTCCAAAGTTGCTCATTCCCTAGAACCCACCACTTCTTTAGGCTGGAGCGCTTCTATGCCTGAGGTGTATTGTCTCAAACTTTTTCTCCAAGGTATCTTCCCTTTTTGCACTTTGAAGAACTGACTTTTATTAGTTATCAGAGATATGTATAGCAGAGATATTTAAGGGCTCCTGTTATCAATTCAGTTCAGCCAACATGATTGGAGGGAAGGAATTTCCACATCCGATGCTGCTTCTGAATGAGACTAACATCCCACTTTTTGCACTCCCCTTCTCGCTTCAGTGGCTTACCCCCAACTTGGTGTCTGCTTTTCCTTTGAAGGCGCTTTGCTGTTTCCACCTCAAAAATTTCAGCTCTCCGACACACCCTGCAACCTTTTGCAGTGGTTACCACAATATAGGCACAAAAAGTGATATATCAGCAGCCTCAATCAGTTACTCTCGTCTGTATTTTATACCAACAAGTGTCTGCAGCTGGTCAAGAATGAAACAAAACTTTGTAGAAAGGTCCTGAATTTCAGAGTTGCCAAGCCTCCAAAATTACCACTGACTTCAGTTGGAGTTGTAGGTGCTCAGCACCTGTGGAAAAAAAAAATCAGGTCACAGAGTCCAGAACCTAGAGGCAACCAGAAAGTTAGGCAGATTAAGGACAAGGCTGGTAAAAAGGAAGGGTTTCCTGAGAAGAGAGGGTTAGTGAGGAAAGAGGACTATGTATAACAAACAAAAGAGACTCTGTTTCCTTGACTATGCATGTCCCTATTTCACAATCCTGAATGATCCAGTACAAAGATGTGGTTTATTAAATATGAGCAAGTCACATGGCCAATATTACCAGGCTGCTCCCGCTCATTTGCTGAGTTGCCAGATGTGTTGATCAGTATCCACAATTCAAGACTTGGGCAAACTGTTAAGAAACAAAGATCCCTTCTCATGTAAGTATCCTTGCAAATAAACACAAAGCAAATGAAGCGAAGTGCAGCAAATATGTTGTTTCTAGATAGCCAAGCTTTCTACGGCTGTTCAGCAGCTCTTATAAAGGTAGGAAAGCAATAGCATAGAATCACGGATCTGGAAGGGACATTGAGAGGTCATCCAGTCCAGTTCCCTGCACTCGTGGCAGGACTAAGTATTATCTAGACCATTCTTGACAGGTGTTTTTCTAACCTGCTCTTAAAAATCTTCAGTGATGGAGATTCCACAACCTCCCTAGGAAATGTATTCTGGTGCTTAACCACCCTGACAGTTAGGAAGTTTTTCCTAATATCCAACCTAAACCTCCCTTGCTGCAATTTAAGCCCACTGCTTCTTGTCCTATCCTGAGAGGTTAATAAAAACAATTTTTTCTCCCTCCTTGTAACCACCTTTTATGTACTTGAAAACTCTTATGTCCCCTCTCAGTCTTCTCTTCTCAAGACTAAACAAACCCAATTTTTTCTATTTTCCCTCATACGTCATGTTTTCTAGCCCTTCAATCATTTTTGTCAAACTTCTCTGGATTCTCTCTAGTTTGTCCATATCCTTCCTGAAATGTCGAGCCCAGAACTGGACACAATACTCCAGCTGAGGCCTAATCAGCACGGAGTAGAGCAGAATTACTTCTCGGTCTTCCTTACAACACTCCTGCTAATACATCCCAGAATGATGTTCGCTTTTTTTTGCAGCAGCGTTACACTGTTGACTCACATTTAGCTTGTGGTCCACTATGACCCCTAGATCCCTTTCTGCAGTACTCCTCCTTAGGCAGTCATTTCCCATTTTGTACGTGTGCAACTGACTGTTCCTTCCAAAATGGAGTACTTCGCATTTGTCCTTATTGAATGCCATCCTATTTACTTCAGACTATTTCTCCAGTTTGTCCAGATCATTTTGAATTTTAATCCTATCCTCCAAAGCACTTGCAATCCCCCTCAGCTTGGTATCATCCACAAATTTTATAAGTGTACTGTCTATGCTATTATCTAAATCACTGATGAAGATATTGAACAGAACTGGACTCAGAACCAATCCCTGTGAGACGCCCCCCCCCGACTCGTTATGTCCTTCCAGTATGACTGTGAACCACTGATAGCTACTCTTTAGGAATGCTTTTCCAACCAGTTTTGCACCACCTCATAGTAGCTCCATCTGGGTTGCATTTCCCTAGTTTGTTTATGAGAAGGTCTTCTGAGATAGTATCAAAAGCTTTACTAAAGTCAAGATATATCACTTCTACCACTTTCCCCCTATTCACAAGGCTTGTTAACTTGTCAAAGAAAGCTATCACGTTGGCTTGACATGATTTGTTCTTGACAAATCCATGCTGACTGTTATTTATCACCTTATTATCTTCTAGCTGTTTGCAAACTGATTGCTTAATTATTTGCTCCATTATCTTTCCAGCACAGAAGTTAAGCTGACTGGGTCTGTAATTCCCAGGGTTGTCCTTATTTCCCTTTTAATATATTGGCACTGTATTTGCCCTTTTCCAGTCTTCTGGAATCTCTCCCGTCTTCCATGACTTTTCAAAGATCTTCGCTAATGGCTCAGATATTGCCTCAGTCAGCAACTTGAGTATTCTAGGATGCATTTCATCAGGCCCTGAGGATTTGAAAACATCTAAATTTGTCTAAGTAATTTTTAACTTGTTCTTTCCCTATTTTAGCCTCTTCTGATCCTACCACATTTTCACTGGTATTCACTATGTTAGATGTCCCATCACCACCAACTTTCTTGGTGAAAACCGAAACAAAGAAGTTATTAAGCACCTCTGCCATTTCCACATTTTCTGTTATTGTTTTCCCCCGTTCATTGCGTAATGGGCCTACCCTGTCCTTGGTCTTCCTCTTGCTTCTAATGTATCTGTAGAATGTTTTCGTGTTACCCTTTATGTCTCTAGCTAGTTTGATCTCATTTTGTGCCTTGGCCATTCTAATTTTGTCCCTACTTACTTGTGTCTCCTTGATTTAGAACATGCACACACAAACACGCACAACTGAGCATGACTTTGTTCAGAAGAATACCAGACAGAAGACCTAAAATCAAGGCTTTATAAATTGTTAGTTCCCAATCATGCCAACTTTCACTGCTTCTCATATGACAGCAACTTTGACAAAGAAAACTCTTTTTATTCTTCCCTAGTCATAGCTGTTGCCAAGAACTGAGTATGTAGCATGCTGCTTAAAATTTGAACTGTTTAGTTTCTCTTCATTTTGTCGGGACCTGAATGGCATACATGGAGATTGCAGGGCTAGGGAGGAAGAATTCACCATTCCTGGTTTTTCTGGATACCAATACAGTAAAATTCTAAAAAGAAACATACTTGCTAATATTTATAAGCCCAACTATTAGAGCATCAAAGGCTGTGGTCTTATTACGCACCTTATTTTTCAGAATGCCGATAAATATTTCCTCCAGTCAGCAATTGTGTATTATGAGATCTTAGTCTGGGAATGGCTTAAAAAAGCAAAAAAGATGAAAACAAATCTGGACAGCCATTTTAAAGATAAAAATATACATGAATGGTTTAGCCTTATTGTTCTTGTTCTGTGCAACTGAAAATATCTTGGATTTTATTTCAAATGCCATTTTTCAGTCAGTTCATTCATAGTATGTAGATGTCATTTGGGGTGACTGGGGAAAAATAATCCAAAATATCTGGCACCAGTTAAGCCATCAGATCCACATAGACTGGTTTTTGCCACTGTAAAGAACTCCACTAGTTTTAATTGGGGGGCGGGAGGGGTCGAGGGGTCTGCTTCACTGGATCCAATTGCAGGACTGAGGTGAATCTCATTTCCTCTAGAAAAGCAGTTTACGGTTCACACACACTTTTTTTGTTGTTGTTAAACAAAAATTTAATATCATTTTCAGGTCACAAAGCTAACATGCATCTTCAACAGCTGAATAATCCATGGATTTAAATGTCCCTAAATACACAGTGAAAAGATGGATTACACATTAGGCTAAAGTAATACACCCAAGTCCCTAAATACATATGTACACTGTCATGCATATTTTTAATAGTCTCAGTGTGTGAATTTAAATGATAACATGCCTGTTAAAAAGTTTCAAACAACATATTTACAAAGGAGCCATTACTACTGTGTAAATAATACATCATTTAAAAGAAACTCTCTGGGCTCTCATGAGAAGCTTTTTTTTTTTTTTGGTCAGCATTAAAAGAATAAAGAAAATTAATACACATAAAACAGAGACCATACGAGAGCTTCAGTTTAAAGGAACCAATGATGGAATACACCTCTACCCCGATATAATGCAACCCAATATAACAAATTCAGATATAATGCAGTAAAGCAGTGCTCCGGGAGGGCGGGGCTGCACATTCCGGCGGATCAAACCAAGTTCGATATAACATGGTTTCACCTATAACACAGTAAGATTTTTTGGCTCTCAAGGACAGCGTTATATCGAGGTAGAGGTGTAATTAAATTAATGACTGAAATACTCAGCCCAGACTTATTATTCTAGTATTGCTGCACTTTTTGTTTGGAGATCCTGGAGGAAAAAAATATCCTAAGAGAAAAGAGAGACAACTGTTTAAATTTGGAAAGATCTAAGAGAAAAAATGGAAGCCTCATTACCAAGAAGTAGTACATGTATGTACATCCTCTCTCTCTTTTGTGTGCGGAAAACTCAAATCAGTATTTTCTGTCTCCAACTCCTGGGATTCTGTGCACAATAGAAGGCATTTAAATGACCTCTATCAAATTTTTAATGATTGTTTTAGGCTGCGATTTTCAGAGCTATCTAACACCTGTTTTTGTAATGTTATAACTGTGTTGCTTAGGGGTGTGATTTTTTTCATGATATAATTATACCAATACAATGCTAGAGCAGACACAGTTCTGCTGATATAAAGGTGCTTTATACTGACTTGAATAGCTTATATATAGTGATATAACTGTGTCCATGGGAGGGGGTCATTAAAGCAGTCAATGTTTGTGTGTAGACAAAGCCTAAGGGATAGGTGACCAATTCCAAATGGGATTTGGGTGTTTAACTTATTTAGGGTATGTTGCAAATCCCAGCCTTAAATTACTTAAACCTAGCAATATCTCAATACTGAAAAATGAAACCATGCGCCTGGTGGCAGGTTTGTCTTTGAAAAACTTTACAACTTGCTTTCATATGTTAATTTTTGTATTTTCATTTTGAGGAGACATCCTAGGCTGTGTTGTCTACTGCACCATTATGACATAATCATCATTATGTACAGCTCTGGAAAGCAAACAGGCACTCTTTTGTTCATGCCCCAGTTCGGATCACTGGACGATACACATGTGAGCAAAGGACACTGTACTGCCGATAATAAACCTTATCACTGAAATGTGAGCGTGTTTCCTGTAGCTTTTTTGCTTTCAACTTGTACAGCCTCGTTTTCCTCACCTTACCTCCATGCTCACTTTCAATCCCTTCCCTTCCATAACACACAAGACAATGTTCAGATTTCTCCCTCTCCTGATCTTGGCATGTTTCTGTCACTTCCACCCAGCAGGGACAGGAGGGAACTTGGAATTAAGGGTACAGGACAAGGAAGCGGCAGAGGCATCCAGGGTTTACAGAAGGAAGCTGGAACATGATCCTGCCCAGTCTCTCTGCAGTCACATAAAACTTCCACTGACTCCAATGAGAGGACTGCAGGACAGGCCCTGGAATCCCCAGCCAGCTCTGATCAAAAGCTACACACTTCTGCTGGAGTAAAATAAATCATTCCTTTGGGCAGTCACCTGTGTTCCTCGCTGCTGCTGCTCTGCCAGTTTCCTCTCGACACTCCCTTCTCTAGAGGTGGTTCAAAAAACATAACTCCTAGGACCACATGTAAGCTGGTCTAGCGCTCACCTACCTCCAAACAGCTGCGTGGTTACTGTAGTCAAAAAAGCCATCCCCTTCTGATATGTTTTATTAGCTAAATAGTAATTCTATAAAAACACTATATGAATTCTAGCCTAAGCCTTCTCCCTAGGTGTCACTACTCCTAGGTTTCTTTTCCTCTACACCTGTCTGTCCAACTTGCATTTTCCTTCTGCCAGAGGGCTATTCCTGTTATGTTCACAGCTTACACAGAGGGCAAAGTTAGAAAAACACAAATACTCTTGCTGGAAGGCTGCAACGTAACACTACTTTACTGTTCAGTATTCATAACGCTTACAAACAAGAATCCAAAACCAGAGAGTGAAAAGGCAGGCTGCTCTGCTCCCTAAAACAGACAGGCACAACTCACTCCCCCTTGCTTTAAACTGGCTGCTCTTTCTAGACTGACTCTGATCCCAGAGGCTTCACTAGAGAGCCCACAAGCAGAATTAAGAAAACCCCATCACTCAAAGTGATAACTTGCAATTTCAACACAGTCCTCAATACACACCCACAACTCCCACCTCCCATACATACTAGGTGGAATCTAGCAAGCCACATCTGACCCAGTGAGTTAACATTAACCTACAGTTCCCTGTAGAGTTCAGACACCGGAGTACAGGAGAATCCAGCCACCTCTAATTTGTAACCATGCACATAACTAACCAATGATGTCACATTTCTCCCCTTAACAGTACATAATTGTGACGCTTCCTTGGGGTAACCAGCTGTATCACTTCTCTTCTCTTCTTCAATGCTTAGCCAGACAGTCGGCCATAATGATTGTTTGCCATTTGGTCTGTTCCTGTGCAACCGTGAAGGCTTGATGGCCTGAGAGTCCAACATCAGATCTTGATGAACCCATGTAATACGGGGTCTGCCTCTGAGCCACTTCTACCCCTTGGTTGGTGGAATTTTACCCCAGATGTTACAAGCCACCCGAAGAACGACATTTGCTGGAATGTCTTGTGGCATCTACGTGACATGTCCGAAAAGCACTGAATATAGGGGAATAATCACTTCCCTCGGTCTGCTGGCAACATTCCTACCAATGCAGCCCAATATGCCTTTAGCCTTCTTGGCAATAAAGATACACTGTTGACTCATCTCCAGCTTCTCATCCACTGTAATCCCCAGGTCCTTTTCTGAAGAACTGCTTCTTAGCCATTTGGTCCCCCGCATGTAGCAGTGCAAGGGATTCTTCCATCCTAAGTGAAGGACTCTGCACTTGTCCCCTTGAAACCTCATCAGATTTCTTTTAGTTCAATCCTTCAATTTGTCTAGGTCACTAGACATCAAGCTGTTAATCACTACTCGTTAAGCCTGATGATCTAGCCAGCTTTCTATCCACCTTATTGTCCATTCACCCAATCCATACTACATTAACTTACTGGCAAGAATACTGTGGGAGACTGTCAAGGTATATTATGTCCACTGCTTTCCCCATATCCACAGAGACAGTTATCTCATCATAGAAGACAATCAGGTTGGTGAGGCATAACTTACCCTTGGTGAATCCATGTTATTGTTCCTGATCCCCTTCCTCTCCAGGTTCTTCAAAATGTACTCCTTGAGGCCCTGCTCCATGATTTTTCCAGGGACTGAACTTGGTTGTCATACTAAAATGATGTTAATTCCATATCCGTTGTAAACGGCCCATGCAGCTGCTGCAATGCCAATCCAATGGAGAACCTCCATGTGAGAATTGGAGGAGCTCATAAGAACACAACCCAGATAGCAAAAACTGGCAACGGATTTGAGGGTTTCATTGTTCAAAGAGATTGGAGTTGCAGGTGGACCTGGTCCTAGATTTTGCAGTTTTGTCTTTGACCATGAAACATGGAGACCAATCTTCGCTGACGTGCCTCACGAAACCTGTTGGGGCTCTGTACTAAAAGAACATCATCAGCGTAGTCAAGGTCTGTGAGCAAGAGATGCCACTGCATCTACATTTATTCTTATCCTCCCAGAAAGAGAGTCTTTTCCAATATTTACCCACATCTATTAGCAAGATTTTTACAATTTGATATAAAACCTCTTAGAACTGTAATATTTATAAACCAAAATCTAATTTGATATTGGTTCTGAAAGTTCTGTATACTGCACAATGTGCATTCCCCTTCTCATAATTACATCTGAAAATGTAAGACTTAAAGTGTGTTTGTATATACATGCACATGCAATGCTCTAGATACCTTGAATATGAATCTGGCTCTATTTCTCTAACCTGCTACCCTTAAACAACATGAACTTTCTTATTACTTTTAAACTAAAAAACAACAATTTGGGTAAATGAACTGGAAAAAAAAAGAAACCAAAAAACTTTTAATGGGATTTCTAAATCCCTGTTTAATGGAGCTTCAGAGAGGGTTGGGGGGTTTTTTGTTTGTTTTTTTTAAAGAGGTGGGCTACTGAGTAGAGAGGAGTTTGTTTTGCTTTTTTACAGAAAGAAGCATATTAATTTTTTGCTATTACAAATCATCTTCTGGAAAATTAAGAATCCCACATCACTGAAGTTATTGCTAATTGAGCAGGTTAAAACTGAAACTAGACAGCTCTTTCTTCTACAGCACAAATGGCCCAGAAGTTCTGTTTCCTTTTTCATTTCAAGACTGTTGTAATAAATCCTAGCCCTCACAGCTCTTCTCCACCCCATCCCATCTCTTTTTTGTGCTATAAAAAAGTGTAAATTAGAGCTTTGCTTACATTGACACATACAGGCTGTCAGTGAGCTTTCAGCCAATGTTTTTCTTTCAAGGTTAAATAGGAATTCAGATATTTACAAATACCTAATTCTTCCAGTTAAGAGTTCAAGAGTGGCTGTCCTATTGCTACGTGCAGACACTTCAACTTGCAAATCTCATTGACTTAAAATGCTGTAGGGCTGGCCCAGAGAGCTGCACTGCCGTGTAGTAAATCCAGGTCTGATTTCTGCTTTCAGGTTGGCAAGCTCTGGGAGTGTTGCAGAGGCATAGCACTTTAGAACAATCTTCCCGCATTTGTGAGTTATTTCTTCGCTGACAAACACCAGTGTCTGTGGACACAGAGGGGTATTTCTGATTAACACTGCAATGCCAATTCTTGCACCAAACTGTGTTATTGCTGAATATTCTGCACTTGCATGAGATCTTCCTGCAATTCAAGCCAAGCTATTCCAGGGCCTGTATATACTGGAAGCTGGTATGAATTTCCATGACAGGCAAGGTACATGTTTCTTTCCTAGGTTAGGTGAAAAAGGAAGATGTAGGTTATCTGCTCAGAGAGAACTAATTTTTGTGGCAGACACTTAAGGGTTCCTTGTCCCAATTTCTACAATGGTTGAGCACCAGAGATGTGAAATCTAGTTTATGGTGGGAGAGAAGGTGCAACTAAAACTGTCCTGCCATTTTCTTTTCATCTTTTGTAGATGTTTGAGGAGTGGGGGTGCCAGGAAGGATAAAGAAATGATATCCACAGAATCTTGAGCTCCATGGGCTTTTCTTCTAAAGAACAATTCCAATTCTTATTCATCCACATTCAGCTTGCACATCATTACTGTAATTAACCTGAACACCTTTCAGTTGAGGATCCATTCCCCTTGATTTTTTGATCCTGCTCAACCAGTCTGCCCTTGGTATTTAGGATCCCTCTGATGTCCATTGTTTAGACAGATTCCATACTCTATAACTCTGACCAGGGAACTAAGAGAACTGTTTCCTGGTGTGAGTGGAAACTTGCTGTACTTCCTACCTGCTGAGATGTTATCCAGCAGCATTAGGAGGTGCTAGCCCCACAGAATGTTTGTGAAGTTTCAGAAGGGAGAAAGGACCTGGCTGTTTTGCTTTGACCTTCAGCTACTCCTGGGGAATTCCGCATCACTGCGGATGCACAGAATTCATGGCCCCCGCAGATTTCTTTGCTTCCCTGCAGAAAAATGACTTCTGATGGAGAAGCAAAGGGAAGTCACAAGAGCAGTCATGCACCCCTCCCCGGTGGTGCAGGCAGGTCAGCTTGGGCTCCTGGAGCAGCCGTTAGAGACATAAACCATCGTCGGGATGGGAGGGCTGTGTAGTCATGTGTGAGAGAGAAAAACACTCTGTCCCTCTCGCTTGCGGAGGGGCAGGGTTTTGGGGTGTTTCTGTGGAGGAAGGTGTGGGGCAGGCTCTGTCCCCTCAGGCAGAGCAGAATCTAACAGCTTGCCTCCTTAGTGAATTGTTTCCATTGTTCTTAGATAATTCCCCCAGAAGTATAAAACAGGGGTAAAAATGTTAAGGCTCCTTTAACACTGCCAGAAGTGGTTTAAAGGAGCCTTATTGTAAAGGACAGTGTGGTCTTACAAATGCTTATGGTGCTTTAGTGATTAGAACTGGTCTAAATTTTTGGACTGAAAAAATTTCCTATCAAAATGTGCTCCATGAACTGTTTGCTACTGACCTTTCTGGAGATGGTCAGTAGCCAGTATAAACTGTGAGTTTGAGTCCCTAGCTTGCTCTTCAATTGCCTGTGATTTAATACTGAGCATACGGCTGCACAGATTTGCTGACTAATAACCAGAGGTAAAGGAGCAATACAAACTATTAGACAGAGGGGGTTGGGAATTTCCTCCAGTGTGTCCCACTCCCAATATTCATCCATTGTATTGTCGTTTAAATAAATTACCAAAATAATTGAAACCAGCATGATTATGTGTTATTTGGCAAATAAAATATGCAGAATTTTAAAATAATGTGTGCAGAATTTTTAATATTTTGGCACAGAATTCCCCCAGGAGTATGCCTCCTGCCCCCCAAGTGGAGTGCCATCATCGGGGAGAAATGACGACACAAAGGTAATGCAGCCCTGGAAGAGACAATGGGAGGGCTCCCAGATGGTGAACAGATGGCCTTGAAGAGAGCCCCTCTATCTGCCTGCCAGCTTAGGAATTAGATCAGCTGACTTTGGGTCTGGTTGGCTAAGTGAGAACAAATCTCTACCAGGGCAAGAGATCTCCATGAGCTCTGGCAAACGCAGCTCAGAAGCTGATGCTGCAGGAAAGGCTGCTCCTACTCAAAAAGCCCCTCAGGGGAGTTCTCGGGGTGGGGCTCTGATGCTCTCATTCCCAGCCCAATCCTGGTTGAAGTCAGACTCCATTCATGTATTTTCCCAATTCCTTCAGCCCCTCCATCCTTCTGATTAATGGTTCTCCCAAGTGCTGACTCCAGAGCACTCCCAGCCCCCAACGAGTCTGAGGGCTGGTATAAGTTAGAAAACTAGATTGATTTAGCTACGTTGCTCAGGGGTGTGAAAAATCCACACCCCCTGCGTGATGCAGTTAAGCCAGACTAAGTCCCAGCAGTAAGTAGCCAGCACGAGGTCGACAGAAAAATTCTTCTCTTGACCAAGTTATTGCCTCAGGAACCACACATTAAGCTGCCATTCTTGCCTTCATTGCACGTAGATGCTCTTTTTTTGGAATAGAGAGTGCACACAAAACTTGCTTGGTTTAGACCTCCTCTTATGATGCTTTTCTTTGTCTCCAGATAAGTATTTTTTTTAAGCAATAGCAATCTGTGACTCAAAAGATTTAGCAGAACACAATTTCTTTTGTTTTATTGCTCCATTAATTTTATTTATGTTCCAAGCTGTTGCTTTTTACCAGTTTGGTGCAAAAGAGAAAGATACAGACAATAAGGGGGAAGAAAGAAACATGGCTGTACTTGAAAATGAGGTTTTGGACAAAATATGAGAGGTGAGTGTTAGAACCATATAAAACTATCAGCGTTATATTAACAACTCAGTGAAGTTTTGATAAGTAGCAATTCCAGGATAATATATACTGTAACATCTATCACAGAGGCCTGCTCAACTATATGTTTAGAGCAGTTGGCCCCAAACTCTAGCGGGGGGCACAAAAGAACATCCAGGGGACACAGTGGGACCCAGGTCTGCTCCCACGAGGGAGTGGGGAGGGAATGTCCATGCATCCCTGCTCTGCCCCCAGCTCTGCTACAGCCCCTCACCGGCCCCAGCCCCCCGCTCTCCGGCCCAGAGGGGCACAGACACATTCTATTACTGGTAAGGGGGAGTGTGAAAGGAAAAGTTTGGGCATCACTGGTTTAGAGGAATAATGCCTTTATTTTCCATGCTGTGGGTATACATGTAAATTGTCATTTTTGGGGAGAGAAAGTCCATACTTTTTGTTGTTGTTTTTTTAAATGGCAGTATATTTTGCATTATCCACTCCACTTCTCTTGAAAGAAAGAAAAAAAAACCAACCCAACAACTGCCTACAAGAAATTAATGATCATGAGACCCCGTACAACACCTCTGCTAATGACAAGATATTACTGCACAGGTTAATGAAAACCAAACACCAATTTAACATGCTAACCTCTGAGCAAATTGAGTTCAACTCATCAAGGACCCTCAAAAGAGCTACTTTGAACTAAGAGAGAAAACTGGAAAATCATTTGCACAAAATGGCAGAGAACACCACTGGTGCCTAGCATCATAAGTGCTAGGCAATTATCCCAAGGGAATTAATGCATCATTTAGGGCCTTTTCCCTGAAGTATTTATAGTACACAAGCAAGAGGCCAAATTCTACCCCGAGGCTTATGCACAATTCCCATTAAAAACCAAGGGCCATAACAGATTTTTCTGCAGGTATAAACCACCAGAATTTTAACAAACAGAAGCAACACGTAGGCTCTACCATAAAGTCAACAGCTTTGACCATTATTCAACAATGCACCTGTACTGTATAATGTGCTATACAACTTTAAGAATTCTCTACTTCTGGATCTCCACATATTTTGAACAATACCATAAACTATTCTATAAACTCAGAATTGAACACTGCATCAGTTAAAATTATTCTTATAATTTGTAATATGTATAGCAGAAAGTATGCTATGCGTCCTGATTTGTCAACAAACGCAGCATCCAATTAAAAAGTTTGGAATACGTCCAACATTCGTAACAAGTCTAGGATTTATCAGATGCAAGATCCTAACATTACAACAATTTAATAGAACCTGGGCATATAAATTAGAATTATATTTAAACAATTGCAAGTTATATAATACATTATCTTCATATGTATCAAACATTGCAGTCTGCACACTAGTCGTGAGTCCTTGAACAGGTTTTTCTTTCAATTAAGGGCTTTGAAATAGAAGGGAATGGCTGGCAACCCACGCTTGCTTGCTCTGGCACTGCAATGACTACCACTGACTGGTGCAACAATTGGTAACAGTGTCAGTGAATCCTTAACAATGACCTTACATACGAGGCACCTTTGGCATAACTGGCAGGACAATATTTCCTCCAGACTGATCTCGTTGTTGCTGCATAATTGTCCCAACGAAAGCCAGAGGAGCTGTCACTAAAGGAACATTAAAGGAGTGTGATGCTGGAAATGACCAGCACAGAAACAAGGAGGAAACAATTCTCAAACATGACAAATTGGATTAATACAATAGAAGGCCACAATTCAGGAAAGCATCAGTGGACACTTGTTCACTAGGAACTGGATTAGACAAAATATATTTTAGACCAGACAACCACCTCAATAACTTTTGGTCACTATTGACCAGGGCTGGCCTCATTACATTTTAAGTGCCTAGACATAATATAATTTCTTTCTTTATTTTAAGTGTCAGCCACTGAGGTTCATTTTGGGAAGGACTGTGATGCACTCTCACTCTCACTTTCATCTCATTGCTAAACCAGCAGCTTTTAAAGTACTTTCTTGATACTACCAAGCAACCTATGAGAGGATGAATAAGGAAAAATAGTTAGTACATATGGTGTTAAGAGCTGTTATAACCCCTGTCTTACTTATCTAGCCTATCTAGCCTGACATTTTCAAAAAGGCCTAATGGGGTAAGATGCTCCCATTGAAAGTCACTGGAATTTGGATGTTGTGCTCCTTTGAAAACCCCAATCCATGCCTTTTTTGGCAGACTGAAAACTGCCCTGCAATATTTTCATTCCCCTTCTCCGTATCCCTCCCAGTTCCCTCCACTTCAATCATAAGAAATGTCATTATGAAACTAACACTTGTCTGGTATTGAGAGCTTAAAAAATAAAAAAAGGAAAATCAAACAATTTCCAATTGAAATGTGTCTATGGTTAACAACGGCTCGGACCTTTGTGAAACTATACCTTGCAGTTAAGGGATTTCATAATTAGACCATAATTACTCAGCCATATAATGTGTCAAATTATAGAGAATGATTATTTGTTAAACTACAGATAAAGTCAAGAATGAATCAATCTGGAGCCATAGATAAAGCCAATTAAATGAAAAATCTTCCCCTTAGCATTTACACTCCTGAGACCGTCTTTATTTCCTACGCTAGTCTACACACACAATTGCTGTGTGTAACCTTTACACCATACACACAGTGTTAATCTCAGTAGTAAATAATGCAATACAAGAAAAACTGCAAAGAGAGACCGCTGTTCCTGACAACACTAGCAGTGTAGTTATTACTACTTGGCACACAGTTGGCTAGTTTGATATGAACAGGGCAGAGGACACAGTGAAAAGGGGACACAAATTTCAGATAAAGCTGAAAATTGTTCTGGGATTTCAATTCTTACGGCTACATTTGCCAAGATTTTTTTAAAACTGTGTGTCAAAAAAACCCTCGTCCCAATCTACTGAAGATTCTTCTTACGTACAAGTTCACAAAGCAGTCTATACTGGGGCATCTAGATATTTTGTTATTATTCACAATAGATTGCTGGCTATTGAAACATTTTACATTTTTGTTTAGCATAAGTTCTCAATGCCTCGGTTTTGGGCTCTGGTCCTGATGGGCAGAATGCACCTAGATGGTATTCTAATGGGCTATGTCTTCACAGGTCACAATGCAGCACAGAAGTTTTAGAGAGAAACAGAAACAGACAGTGAGAAACTGAAATATTTATGCTAACACAGAGCCACTAAATGAAGCCTAATAGATAGGCACTAATGAAACAAAGAGGTTTTTAACTAATAAAAAAAACAAGAGTAAAGCTTATATACTAGCCACCTTCTTCTCCTGAGCTGATGGGGAAAAAATCTGCAGACTTCTCAGAAGCAAAGGATGTGAGTCAATACAAACTGCAGTATGACGTGAAAGCGCAATAGATTAACCAGAAACATTCAACCATAGCATAGTTCCAACTGCAGCCTCCACAGTCATTTAATCACAAATCATCTTGCGATAATAGGTGCTTTGCTCTGGACAGGAGCATATGTGAACCTCTCAGTTAAAAAACATGGTCAACGATATAATTTGATTCACTAATTCAGCCAGCGCTAAACTATACTGTTTGTAATCTAGAGGAGAATGAGGGAAAAATCAAAGCAAATGGCTACCCAGTTTAGAACCCAGAAAGGTTATTATTCAGCACCACAGACGTTGGAACTGCACAAATGGCACTAGCAGGAATGACGGAACAGACAGAATGACGCAACAAAACAATAAAGAAAGATAAAATAGACAGTTTTCAAAGGAGTCCCAAAAGAAGCAAGCTTCAAATTTGCAAGGTATGCCAAGGAGTCATTTAAACTGCACCCTAAATCTTAAGAATGTCCCATCAATTGTTTTCTTTCCAAGGTAATTTGTAAATTCCAGCACTCTGAGAAGAGCACCTCCTGTCAAGTGGCTATGACAACAGATTTTATTTTATTTCCCTTATGAATGCACTACCCTGGCTTTTTTCTACTTAGGAAAGACCATTGTGACTGAGTGGAAACTCTGTTTTGCTGAATAATACCATGCTGTGCAGTGCTTTTGTGACTCACTAGGGAATGAAGAGAAGCCAAACACATTTCAATTGTGACCTCAGCAGAATTGGACCCTAGGTTTCCTCTCCTGTCCCCCCATTCGTTTCACAGTGTTACAATCCTTGCCTTGATATACTGCAGCTACATGTAGCCCATGCACAATATTAAGAGTGACCTATAAAAAGAGCCTCATTACTCATTCAACGTAGAGAAAAATCGATTAAGGAATTAAGCAAACTATATAGAAAACCAAGCCGGTGATAAATAAAGGCTCTCTCATCTTAAGTGGTAATAATTAGGTTTTCCTTTCACAAGCAACTGAGATCTAAGAAATATTAGCATCACCATTCTTTTCTACTGCAATGTTCTTGTACTGGTTTTTCTTTTGATTTTTTTTTTTTTTTAAGAATGCACATTTCTAACTCAAAATCAGAAAAATGAAAAACGTTAAGAGCCATCAGTTACCACTCTTACAGGGCCTGAAAACATTGTTCAGTGTTGTTATATAACATCAGCAGCACTGGTCACCTAGAACCAAATTTAAATAAAACTAAGTCTGTAGGCAACAGTCTACTGGTTAAAGTGTGGGACTTGGAATCAAAAGAACAGGATTCTAGTCTGAGCTCGCAACCCCCTTGGCAAGTCACAGACTGTACCTCTTTCTCTAACTGTACAAGGGAAATATTAATATGTACCCACCTTTGTAAAGTGCTGCAACATCTTTAGAAGAAAACATGTATATAATGGGATAACCCTAGTGGTTCTTCTCTCTTTCAAAAGAAGGTGCTTCATCAAGATTTACTACTGCAATGCATTTTTTACAACTACTATCCGGCTGACACTGGAAACAATAGCAAAACCACACAGGAAACCAAAAAGAAATCAAAAACGATATTAACTCAACATTCAGCAGATTAAAAATAGTGGGAAGCTTTGAAGAGAGATATTAAAAGCATATAAATCAATAAAAACGGACATTTAGGCAACATGGTGACACAAAACCAATAAGAGGTAAGACATGGAAAGCTGAGCATACAGTAGCATTAAGGATGGGGTGTAAGAATGGACCATCATTTGGTTTAGTATGCATTACTAAAATCAATCACATCATTTTTAATGGATTAATCAGGGCCTGATGCAAAGCCCATTGACCTCAACAGAAAGACACGGATCAACTTCAATGCGCTTTGGAGCAGACCCCAGAAGGAGGAGAAAATGGTTTTGCACTCTCTCACTAAATATACAGGAGCCCAGTGTATCACAAGTGAAACAATCCGGCAAGATGTTAACATCCAAGAGCATGCTATAGCTTCAGGAATTCCAAAGTTAAAAAACTTGTACTGGAAAATTAAAGCTACTTTCAAGAACAGCACATTTCACATCATGACAAATTTTGAGCTTTCTAGTATTTCATGGCTGCCACTACACTGTGCATCAGGCTATCCTGTATTTCAGGGCAGCAGCTGGGATAAACCCACATACCCACTTGTTGCAAAACCACAGGCTCCTGCCTCCTGAAGTAGAGGGGAATCTCTAACTGTTAGCAGTATGGGGCCTGTGACACAAAGCTGAGTAGTTCTGATTGTTTCCACCACTGGGCAACAGAGTCTACACATACATTAGCCATCATACTAAAAGACTACTATATTGTAACATAAGAAAAGGGCAGCTCATATTTTGGTTTATCCAACTAGCCCTGATAATACCCCTTTAACTATTCCTGCTTTTGTTTGCTTGTGTCAAACAATGATATTTAAAACAGAGATGCATATAAAAATGAAGCATTAATATTACAAACACTGAATAATGAGATTAGTATATCAGATATGCAGAATCATCAAGCATCAGAGGAGGTGATAATCTTGGAAATGTAACTTTTCTATTTAATACATACATATATTGTAAGCCAAAATAGTTCTGAGATTCACATGACATTTAGAAATTTTACTTAATGTCATTCATAGTGCTAGAAGATCTGACACTTAAATGTCTACTATGCAACTTGTGCCATATATATATACACACACACACACACACACAATCAAATTCAACAGTACTGACTACATATACCAAGCCAAATTTATAGCATCTAATTGCTAATTACGGTTATTTCTGAAGCACTCCTGTTTGCACCACACCAGCTTTGCACATGGACGGAAAACAAAAAAAAACAACATGATTTACAAGGTTGGACTGAACTTTAAACGTTTTTATACAGCCAGATTTATTCATGTTACAATCACTAAATAGCTTTAGCAATCTGAGAGTGAAACAATGGTATTTACATAGGATACTGTTAAAATGGTCACTCCCAATCTCTTGTCAAGCAGTTATTAATGTGCAAAAATGCAGAGTAAGTTGCAACAGTTTAGACAGACAACCCTCTATAATATCAATGGAAAAAGCGTGAGCTAGGTGCTTATGCCATGCATTGCACCAAAAATTAAACACTAGTACTAATGCACCCTGTTCATTTTCATAACCTAAGGCAAAAATTTAATGCACTAGCTGCCAGTATTTGCAACAGTACATTACTATCAGCCTGGGGATTATTAGTCACTGAAGGAACAACTGGCCATCTCCTCTACAGCCACTTCCGATGTATGATCCATGATTGGTAGATGGATTCCAATAATTCACAGGGTCATGTCCAGATTTATATAAAAATAGGGGTTTAATACATGTAACTAAGTATTTATACCACACTGGTCAACACTATATTTTAGAGCCTTTTCTCTGGGGATGCAAACTCCATCCTAGAATATAGAACTCCACTTTTAATGTCATCCAACATTTTGCTCCAGTGACCTATGAGCCCTCAATGCCAACTGGCAAGGGAGTTACAAGAATATCCTAAGCCTGGTATGTACATTCTGGTTCACCAAAGAATATAATGTGAAGTCTTAAATGAAAGCCAGGGTCACACTGGACGTTAATATTGTTGCGAAATGTACGTACAGATACTGTGTGAGGAATTCTGTATGTATGCTGAAAATATGTTCCTAAAATCTGTATCAAGGCAGAGTTGACAAACAGGTTTCCTGACCGATAGACAAAAGAGGCTTATTCACCTATCTCCCAATTGGCAGGTAAATTAAGTAATGGAAGCCAGCACCATGGAAGCCCTATTTATATACCAAGTCAAGTGGGGGATGTAATATCAACTGCAAAGAAGCAGAACTCAGGGGAAAAACAAGCAATGGGGGGATTTTACTGTCCCTGAGGACAGATAATGAGCTTCAAGGATATAATTTGAACTCAAGGAGACACTCCTTTATTCTGCACTTAGGGAGTATGCAGAAAGAACATGAAAATGGGATCTCAACCAGACTTGGTTGGTTAAAAAAAACAACACAACAACAAAAACAAAAAAATGCAGAGGACATTTGGGGTCAAATGAACCTCTTTAGGCAGAAGGTTAGCTGGCTAAGTTGAGCACCTAGAAATCATGTTATGATTTTGTTTTATATGTAACCCTTTTGATTCCATTATCTTCATTTACACTGATGAAAAACTTATTGTTTTTACAATAAATATATCTCAGCACCGTGTATTATACTCGGAGCTGATCCTGAGTTGACTCATTCGAGTTGTACACTGTTCCTTTGGGGACAGCAGATCAGGTATTTCTGAGAGCGTTCAGTGGATATGGCGCTGGGCACTACAGGGGAACACTTCATTGGGGCTCAGGGACTGAGGTGGCATACTGTTAACCTGCGAGGCAAAGTCAGGGCTGGCATAGTTCAGAAGAGATTGTGCGGCTGGCTACCAGGCTGGTAGGAGTGAGGAAGCAGACAATCACTTAAGTACAAGCAGGTCTCCCTCTCCCTGGAGGTATAAAGTAACAAGGTGACTCTCAGTCCTGGGTACCCTGAGAACAATCAGTTACTCCAATAAAAATCTGGCCAGCATTTTTGCTCTCTAGCTGCATTTAGCACCGATCTGAGTTTCTCCTGATGAAAAAGAATCCTTTTTGAATCTTGCTCTCAGAAAGCTGAAGATGGTGGAATGATATTTTTGCCTGTTACCTAGAAAAGGTTTAATACTTTTGATGAGAAAAAAGGAGAAAATGTCCTATAAAACCCAGAGAACTGAGTTACAGGCAATAGATTTTATATGATATAGTGTATGGGCCATGAAGCTGTGATTTAAAACTATGAGATTAAACAAAGTTGAGAACAAACGAGGCTAAGAAATATATGGTGGATAGAGATAATTCAATTAGATGAGCTGAAGTATTTTTCACTGAAATATTAGCAGAGTAACTGGAACCCAATCTGTCCATTGGGCATCAGTTGAGGGACTAAATTACAAAGAAATGGGGGGAACTCTATTAACTCTTGAACTCCAGATGAGATATTCTGAATAGAAACAGAGTGGTGAAGAAAGACGACTAACCTGGGTTCCAGGACCAGGATTTACCTAGAATACTAAATAGAACTGAATTGCTGTGAAAACTGTTGAGAGAGAGAGAACCCCAAACAAACTCAGCTTTGGTTAGAGTAGACAAGGACCAGAATTCTTACTGTGAATAAAGGTGCTGAATTAACAAAGGAGATTGACTATAGCAAGAGTATATGAAGGATGAATAAGTTTCAACCAAAAACATGTAACTTTAGATTTAATAGGTCTTGAATCATTACCTGATTTAAACTCACTTTTACTGTTATCTTTGAGTCTCCACTCTAATCATTAGCTGTATCGGCTGAGTGAGAGACAAGTGAGAAATAATGCAGTTAATTTTAACTTTAGGAAACCAATTTTGTTGCCAAATATATTGCTAGTCTAAGCCAGACAGGAAGTGGTTTCATAAATCCAGTGAGTTTTCCTAGCATATTTCCCAGAGAGAGAAGCAGCTGGTGTGAAATCTCAGAGAAAGCTTTGATTCCATGAACCAGAATCTAGGGAGTGCGGCGTAAGGGTTGTTATAAAAATATGTTTCATGTTTTTTCTGCATTTTTTCATGGATAGAGGTTTGGATCCCTGCTGAAAACCCAACTTCTAAATTCAGCCTTTGCCAGGTCACTAGAAAAGTTGTTCTTTTATTCATTATTATTGTTTATATACAATGATAGGACGTACGAGACACAGTCAAGGACCAGGACCCCACTGTGGCAGACACGGTACCAAGCACAGAACAAAAAGACAGTCCCTGCCCCAAACAGCTTACGATCCAATGTTTATTCCATGCATGAACACAATTCCCTACAGCATTTTAACAAAAGACATATGTGCACCAAGAGAAGATGGTTTATAGTTGTGAGGTTTGTTCTCTCCCCTTCATTTAGTTCTAAGGAGATACAACACAATCTCCGTCTGTCCTTCCCACCCAATATCCCTAGGAGTATGAAAGGGAAGGCAAAGCTAAGGCTGTGGTGGTGAGCAGAAGAGGTATCTTTCCTTTATTACAAAATATAACCTTTAGGCAGAAAAAAAAATGGTTTCTGAACTACTGCAGACTGAACATGTAGCAGATGATAAAATTGTTCATTATTTCAATCATGCACCTATCAAATTTTTAGCAGCATTTGCATACACATAGCATAACACCTATTGTGACAATGCAACACTAAAAATACTCCCTCCACAAAGAAAAGGGGAACTGTCCCTATTTAACTCATCCCTGACAAAAGACCTGAGATAGGCTTTGAAGGTATGCCAGGAATATCAAACAACTCAGGATCTGTCTGACGGACATTTCAAGCAGTGAATTTTCACTGATCATGAGTATGAGAAGAGAACTCTAAGGTAGCCAGGCCTCAAACTATGAGCTTTATAGTCAAAACCACCACTTTGAACTGCACCAAAAAACTAAATGGAGGCTGGTGCAACCTGTGAAAGACCAGTGTAATATGCTCCCTAAGCCAGCAACCGCCTACAGCACCTTAAGTTTGAATGGTCTTTGTGTGCAATCCAAGTACAGCAATTTCAGTATGGAGGTGACAGATCACTGGGTTGAGTTCCCCATCTCCATCAGAAAAGGACACAGCCTTCTAACTAAGCCAGGAGTTCTCAAACATCATTGCACCGCAACCCCCTTCTGACAACCAAAATTACTACATGACCTCAGGAGGAAGGACTGAAGCCTGAGCCTGCCCGAGCCCCGCCATCCTGAGTGTGGGGCTGGGCGGAGGCAAAGGCCAAGCCCCTGCACTCCAGGCAGAGGACCAAAAGCTGAAACCAAGAGCTTCAGCCCCAGACAGGGGGCCTGTAACCTGAGCCCTGCCACCCAGGACTGGAGCCAAAGCCTGAGCCCTACTGTCCAGGGCTGAAGCCCTCAGGCTTGGGCCCTGGATCCCAGCAAGTATAATTCAGCCCTGGAGACCCCATTAAAACAGGGTTGCAACCCACTTTGGGATTCTGACCCACAGTTTTAGAACTGCTGAATTAAGCTATGATAGAAAA